>NC_045629.1:65765521-66390521 GCF_009829155.1 Mustela erminea
ACCCTGGACCAATCTTTGTGAGCAAAAGGACGGATTCCTATGATTGATTCACCTTGGTTCCTACGCCCTTCCAGTGTCGAAGACATAGGAGCACTAGTTTGAAGAGCATTTTTCCGAAGAGAAGACCTTTCCTTGGAGATAAAACCGTACACACCCACTATGATGGCCTTTTATAGAGTGCCTCCTGCCAAATCCACTGGCAGTGTGGAAACACGAAACACAGCTGTTAGATAAAATACACCCTATATAAAACACAGCTGGCAGATGCAGCAGCTACCTGGAAAGAGTGTGAATCATGAACGCTGCAATCCGGGAAACTGCTGGATTGTTCTATGCCTTTATAACCTAGTATATAATGGCCTGTTAGTGACATGTACGGTCCCAGGACGCAGCATTACTACGAGCCTCTAGCACCTCTCAAGTGAAGGGAGCTTACTCTAAAAAGCCATTGGCAGAGGCTCAAGGCACTGAGCCCCTCAAGTTTCAAATGGAGATTTGGGGAACAGAAAGGAAAAAGAGGATTCCATAGAAAAGGGTTGAGAAGGAGACTGTTAGAGGTGGACATCCCTCTGTCCCAGCTCGTCCAAGCTCCCAGTTCTGCTGCTGCTGGCCCCTGCTTCGCCTCCACTGTTGGAAAGCATAACCATTTACGAGGAAACTTGGAACACAGAGACATCACCCTCTACCCACCTTGAAGAGGATTTCTTGGTGGCTCTCACTAGCAATCCGCTTGTCCCAGCCCAACCCTTCCCAGAGAGAAAAAAGTGGACAAATGTGCGAAAGGCTGACTGGGTGACTGTGGGCTCATCCAAAGAAGCAATTCAGCCAAAGGACAGGGTAGAGGGTTGATCCAGTGGAATTTGATTTCACAATGGGCCCCTTGCCACTACAGAGGGCACAGTGCTTCGTGGAGAGAGCTCTTCAACCTCAAAGTCGTGCCTTTCAGAAAACTGCAGCTTTTACTCTAATGAATAACCAACCAGTTTAAGCCAAGCCGTGCTGGAGTGGGTAGGACTGTCCTTACCACAGTGCTGATCAGCAGGAATGTCCCCTGTAAGTCCTGCCCTTCGGAAACAGGCAACAAAGTTGAAGCCGAAACCATTCTTTGGAACCCCACATAATAATGGGAGATTCCTCAACAGGCTATTAATAGGTAAATTCTCTCTTGCTGGATTGTGAGTATCTGAACAACTCACAGGAAATTCTTCTTAGAACTCAGCAGTATGTGAATAAACAAACATGCACTAGCATCTGGTCCAGGATAAGTAGTTAATGAAACATGCCATAGTTCACCTTGGCTCAGCGTTCCGGAACATGAAACGAATTACTGGAAGTTGAAATGATCATTTTAGCACTAGGCTTTGGTCAGTGCACATGTTCCCTGTTCCATTTTGTTCATATCTTCTTTCAAATGTTTCTTCTCTCTTGTCTCATGATCCAAGACAGAGTATTTCTTTTTTATCTTTTTATTCAAATACGTAGTAGTTGCTGTGGTCCTGTTGTAGACTGGGGCCTGTTCCTCAGTCTGGCTGCTGGAAGGGCTGGTAGGCGGTAGTGCTTGGCTGGCCACCACCAGTCCAAGCCCTCTGCTAACGAGAGCCATGCTGCAGTGCTCACAATAGCCAAGGTACGAAAACAACCTAAATGTCTTCCATTGGATGACTGGATCAAGAAAATACAGTATAAATGTACAATGGAATTTGCTTCATCCCGTCATTTGTGACAATGTGGGTGAAGCTGGAGGGTGTTCTGCTAAGGAAAATAAGCCAGACCAAGAAAGACAAGTAGTGCATGGTATCACTTACACATGGAATCTAAAAAAGAAAGTTGAACTCCTAGAAACAGAGAGTGGAAAGATGGTTATCAGGAACTAGGGTTGGGGAAAATAGGGAGAGATTGGTCAAGGGTGCAAACTTTCAGCTCTAAGATGGCTGTGGTCTGAGTATCTAATGTATAGCACGGGGACTCCAGTATTGTATAATTGAAATTATCAAGAGTAGAAACTTCTACAAGAGTAGAAACTTAAGCATTCTCACCATGAGATGGTGGGGGGAGGTTAAAAAGAGAGAGAGAGAGAGCTGCCTCATCCTAGATCATGCCCCCTTCCCTGGGGGCAGTCCATGGCTTTGAAGAAAGAATGAACTTGCTAAACAGAAAGCACACAAACACTAAAAAGAAAACACTAAAAAGAACACCTCTCAAAAGAGAATGGGTGCGGAGTTTAGGCATAAAAGGCTTGACCCCTTTGGGGTGACTCTGAAGGGTCATTTAATTCCCGAGCTCTCTCCTCTTGGACTGGCGAAGGCCTTTGCTTACACTGTTTCCCTGTCATTTGCTCCCTCTGCTCCATCATGCCTGGACTCTAAGATGTTGTTCGTGAAAGCACCCACCCCAACATCTTACTGTATATCAATCTCCATCTTGGAGTCTGCTTCCAGATAATCTGACTCCTGATAATGTATAACATAAACCCAGAAATACGCATTGATCGTAATTGCACAGCTTCATGAATACTTACAAAATGAACACACCCATCTAACCAGCACCCAAATCAAGAGACATCCCACGTGCTCCCCTATCACTAAAGGTAACTATTATCACTTCTAAGAGCATGCATTTGTTTAATCTGTTCTAGTACTTTACCTGAATGGTAGTATAGAGGTACCCAAATGAACATTCTAGAATATGTCTTTGGAGGGGCATAAGCAATCATTGTTGTAGGGGATTACATATATTTAGTTTTAGTGGACAGTATTCCAAAGTGGTTGTACGAAGTTATAGCACCACTCGAAATGCACTAGCTTGAAGACCAACACTGGATGTTTTCCATCCTCACTCACTGTGGTGAGCATGTGGTGGCAGTGTATGGTGGTTTTGATTTGTATTTCCCTGGAGGCCGGTAAGGCACATTTTCCTATGTTTATTGGCCATTCAGATATTCTCGTTTAAGAATGTCTCTTCAAGGGGAGCCTGGGTGGCTCAGTGGCTCAGTGGCTCAGTGGGTTAAAGCCTCTGCCTTCGGCTCAGGTCATGATCCCAGGGTCCTGGGATCGAGCCCCGCATCGGGCTCTCTGCTCAGCAGGGAGCCTGCCTCCTCCTCTTTCTCTCTGCCTGCCTCTCTGCCTACTTGATCTCTGTCAAATAAATAAATAAAGTCTTAAAAAAAAAAAAAAAAGAATGTCTGTTCAAGTCTTTGCCCATTTTCTGTTGGGTCACAAAAACAACACTCCCTTTACTGCTGATTGCTGGAAGACCCTTACAGAGACCATCTTTGGTAGAGAAGCAAAGGGGATTGGTGTTTTGTCCGAGGACAAAGTAAGAGATAGATGAAGAAAGCATGCAGGGAAGCATGTAAGAGATGATAAACATGGGCAGCAATGCTGTTGGGAATGAGATCCATCCATAGCAACAAAGTCATAGACTCACGGAGAAAAGTAAACTGAGGGAGGTAGTCAAGGAAGCCATGGGCACAGATGGGGTCCAGCTGTTGGATGCAGGAAAGCCAAAGCAGTGTCTTGAATGGATGCCACCAAGAACCACAAGAATCCACTCAATTGATAGATGAGAAATATGATGCATGATTGCCAGAACAGTTAGAAGAGGCGTTGTTTCCAGAAAGAGGTTAGAATGAAACAGAATGGTTATTGTCAGTCTTGTGTATCCGGGCAGAGTCTCAAGACCAGCAAGTGGCTCACATGGTTTTAGAGCAGAAGAGAGGAGGCACACCTTTTTCAGGTTCACGCACAACCACACGGGAGAAAGAACAAGGGCAGTGTGATCTAGAACACAAGAAAATATCATGACCTAGGTAACTCTTCCAGGGAGCAGCCTGCAACCTCAGCTAGCAGGGGGGGACTGGAGTCAGATCTACTGTGACTTTGCCATGCCTTCCTGTGTGTCTCCAGAACCAACCACCACCCCCAAGACCCCAGATCCAGCACTAGACCTGTCCTTTCCTTCACTAAAGGCTATTTTGAGGCAACTCCACCTCCTGCCTTTCTATTAGTTTGACGTGTAAGGGGTTTATTGTGCTGGCTTTTGAGCCCCCATGGCTGCCTGTAAAAGCTGAGACCCTGTTTTGCTCTTTTTAGACCCCTGTCTGAAGATCTTAATTGTTTTAAGGGACTCTATTGAGGGAATCTTTATTTTAGAGATGGGGCAAAGCTGGAGAAAGGAGATAACTTTCCACAGAACAAGTCTGCCCTGTTGATCCTGTCGGAACCTTGTTTGTAATGTTATAGATACGGAATGCCGAAAAAAATTCTTTCATTTCTTTATTTCAATTGCATTTTGTTTGTTTGTTTGTTTGTTTGCACATCTGCTATGTGCTTGCTGTATACACTCTGGAGACAGAGCAGAAAACAAGACAGATGCAGGACTTTCGTGGGGAATTTGTTCCAGTCGGTCAGATAGATATTAAGCAGATAGTGCCGATAAAGTATAAGACTAGGAAGTCTGGATACCTTTCTCTCAGAGAGATAAGCCTTCTTTTATGTTCTAGTTCTCTCCTAGGAAGAAGTAATTGAAAAACTGTGCAATAGGCATTTTCAACAGGGACTGATTTTGCCCCAGAGGGATAGTTAGCAACATCTGAGAATATATTTGGTTATTCTGACTGGGAGCTACTAGCAACCAGTGGATGAAGACCAGGGATGTTTCTTAAAACCCTACGTTACCCAGGACAGCCCCCTACAACAAGCAACTATCCAGCCCCAAATGTCAAGAATGCCAAAGGTTAGAAACTGACTCATACCATCTGTCTACTACTTCAATATCTTTCCTATACCTCCTACCGTGCACAGGCAGCCCCCATAACAAAGAATTTACCTGGCTCCAAATTTCCCTAGTGCCGCAGCTGAGAAACAGTGCTTGTTCTGCTCCAAATTCTGGTTCTTTTGAAGCCTAGGAGTGGTTTTCCTCTACTTTTTTTTTTTTAAACCAAATTCTTTGATATTATACTTATTACAAATAAATTATTAGCATTTATCATGAGCCAAACATTGTGCTCCTATCTAAACACATCGTGAAGAACTTTACATTATCTCATTTATTCATCTGGAAAATATGAGATAAAATTATTCTCATTTTATAAATAAGAAAACAGAGATTCAAAGAGGTTAATAGTGTTCTCAAAGTCACGCAGATTATAAGCGGCAGAGCCAGCATCTGAAACCAGGTTTACAAAGGCTAAGCCCTTAACCATCACATTGTACCCGTCTCTTGTGATAACATCATTACTTTGCAGTTTTTTGATGTTTTGTAGTTTTCAAGGCACTTGTACAAAATTATTGCTAAAGTAGGGCTTTATAGTAAAATGCTGGCTTGAAGTCCTTTTTTTAAATAATTTTTAATTAACATATAATGTATTATTAGCCCCAAGGGTACAGAGCTGGATTGAAGTTTTAATCTTGTTTGAATCCTAGTCACTCTGTGACCTCGGATAAATTACTTGACCCTTTTCGGCTTCCGTAGCCTCATCTCTAAAAAGAGTGCAGTGAAATAATTCATTTCTTCATGCCCTTCCAGTTCTAGTCTTTTTTTTTTTTTTTTTGCTAATTAATGATATAAGGTAAAATGGTCATCGGTGTCATCGGCTATCAAGCATCTTATTCATAACCTAGAGCAAGAGATTCATTTTGTATAATGGCTCAGTGCACACACACACACACACATGCGCACACACACACACACAAGTACATACACATAACTGAAATGTAAATTTTATGGAGCATACTGAAATGGTCAGATCCAATAGATTATACCACAGAAATGAGAAATCTCCAAATGATAAAACAACAGAGATTTTGTCCTGGCTTGTGTCATGTGCGTCATGAGGCAGCTGGGGTCCTGCTTCACTTTGTCCTCATCCCGGGACTGAGGCTGACAGAGCAGCCTCCTTCCCAAAGGTTATCACCCTCAGTCGAGGACAGAAAGAGAACATGGCAGGTCCCACACCAGCACCTGGTGTGGCACACCTGGAGTGGCACATCTCACTTCTGCTCACATTTCTTGGACCAAGTCACCTGGCGATACCCAGAGGGTGGGGAAAAGTGATTTGACATATGCTTGGGAAAAGTACCAAAAGTATCTGCTCAACAGCATGAATGACCACCACAGATATGAACTGTGATGGTCAACCTTATGCGTCAACTTGGCTGGGGCCGTGGGGCTTGGATATTGGGTCAAACACTACTCTGGATGTTTCTGCGAGGGTGTTTTTAGAGGAGATTTACATTTAAATTAGTGGACCTTAAGTAAGGTAGGTTGTCACCCATAACGTGACATGGATGGACCTTATCCAATCAGTTGGAGGTTTAAGTAGAACCAAATACTGACCATCCCTTGAACAAGAGGGAGTTCTGCCAGGAGATAGCCTTTGGACCTGAAATTCAACATTGGCTCTTCCTGGGTCTCTAGTCTGCTGATTCATTCTGCAGATTTTGGACTTGCTAACCTCCAGATAGGCTGATTCCTTAAAATAATTCTCTTTATACATATATATAATATATATATATACACATATATATAATATGTTTGATATATATTCTCTGTATATCATATATACTATACATAATATATTAATATATGAATTCTACATATATACTATATATTCTGATACAAATGTGTATCTTATATATTTTTAAAATAACTCTATACGTGGGGTGCCTGGGTGGTTCAGTGGGTTAAGCCTCTGCCTTCAGCTCAGGTCATGATCTCAGGGTCCTGGGATCGAACACTGCATTGGGCTCAGCGGGAGCCTGCTTCCTCCTCTCTCTCTGCCTGCCTCTCTGCCTACTTGTGATATCTCTCTCTCTTTCTTTCTGTTAAATAAATAAAATCTTTAAAAAAATAACTCTATATTCTATCTACTACCTATATTATATCATATCATACTATATTATATATACATCCTAGTTCTGTTACTCTGGGGACTCATGACCAATATATACCCATACTATGTAGGATGCATTCTGTTGTTCTCTTTTTCTTTCTTTCTTTTTTTTTTAAAGATTTTATTTACTTATTAGGCAGAGAGGGAGACAGAGAGCATGGGCAGGGAGGAGGGGGAGAGGGAGAGGGAGAAGCAGGTTTCTCACTAAGCAGGGAAACAGACACCCAGACATGGGGCTCCATCCCAGGATTCCGGGAACATGACCTGAGCTGAAGGCAGATGCTTAACCTACTGAGCCACAGGTGGCCCCTGTAGTTCTCTTTTTCAATTTAATTGAGTTCTATTCTATCCAGCCCTGTTCTATTTCATTTTTCTAAAAATGTTAGTGACAATCCAATAAATCTATTTCAAACTTGATCACAATCATAAGCTTAAAAAGGACTGGCTTATACCCAATCGGCAGTGAAAAAGTTGGGAGCAGGCCCAAATTTTAGCCAATCAGAGATTCTTGTACTGGTTTTACACAAGAAATGTTGTAGTGTGTATGTTTCTGCTCAAAGGGAAAAGAAAGCAAAACAGAACAGTGCTTTATTTTCGAACAATCACGCCCTCTCTTCTCATCAAAGGGAGCAGACTCCAATCACGTTCTTTGATACAGGAGGAGCAGATTGTTGATCTGGAAGAACATCAGCAAACCCCAAGTGACTGAACCCGGCACATGTCCAGAGTCAGACTGCAATATGTACCAAGCGTAGAAATGCCAGACGCCTGGGTGGCTCAGTTGGTTAAGTAACTGCCTTTGGCTCAGGTCATGATCCTAGAGTCCCCGGATTGAGTCTCACATCGGGCTCCCTGCTCCGCGGGAGTCTGCTTCTCCCTCTGACCTCTCCCCTCTCATGCACTCTCTCTCTCTCTCTCTCTCTCATTCTCTCTCTCTCTCTCAAACAAATAAATAAAATATTTTTTAAAAAACCTTTAAAAAAAAAAACAGCACATAGAAATGCCATCTTTAGGAAAATGGAGGCTATGGGTTGAATTGTTAGGAAATCCCCAGTACCTCAGAATTTATGAAACAATAATAAAATCTGTGGGGGCAGACTGAACCCACACTCTAGAATGAAATTATTTATACTTACTATACAATTAACATCTGTAATTACGCAGCTTAAGATCCAGTTACTGAACGCTGGTGTCCTACCAGAGAACACCAATTAATCCTCACCAAGGAACTGCTGAAAATCATTAGCTTGTGTAAGTCTGTCCCAAAGAATTCTATAGTCATTTTATAAAGTCTTGAGTTAGACCCAGTAGGAATTATTACAAATAGATACATGGAATGGACAGACTTGATTTAGAGTAGAGGCATTCAGGTACAAAAGAGGTCAAACCATGTTTTATGGGGTCAGTGCATGCGCAGTCCAGGTTGGCCTCATACTGCACAACAGTGGGAGACACAATGACACAAATCTGTGGGGATGGTGCCCCCTGGAGTTGTGCAACATGGTGGCATTAACCAGGTAAGCGGTCTCCCAAACAGACTGTGCCTCGCATGGGCATTTTCTCTTTGGCTTTACCAGGTAAGCCAAGCTCTTAGCACAAGGTAACGGACCCCAAAATATTGCTTGATTCTATCTCCATATGCAAGGAAATGAGGCTTGGGGAAATTGTGATGGGGGTGGGGCGCGCATGACCAAAGGGCCACAGACGAAAAGAAACAGAGCCATTATGTAGTTATGCCACCAGTCTTCTGTCTGCTCCTCTAAAATATTTCATTCCTGACTAAAGAGCAAAAGAAGAAACAAACAAATGACCATCTTCGAAATAATATAAGAATTGGAATTCTGAAGCTAGCAGTAGATAAAGGTAGAAATGTATGCATTTTCAGTGAATGCAGTTTCCGGAAACTTAACCTAACTTACAATGTACCTGAGCACAGGAAATAAAAACGGTGTCATCAAGAGCTCCTTCTGGATATGAAGAAACATGGAGGCAAGAAAAGGAGTCCCAAAGTCTGGAAGCTTCTCCCACCCAGCCTGAAGCTTGGAGTTTTGCACTTACAGCTTCTGCAGTGAGTCAGAAGATCCCTACAGCCTTGGGTCTGCCTGTTGCCTTGTTGTTTACCAAGAAGACTTCAGAGCCAAGAGTCACACTGTTTAAAAACTGTGAAAAGAGGGATTCCTTGGTGGCTCAGTTGGGTGTCTGCCTTTGGCGTAGGTGATGGTCCAGGGTCCTGGGATCAAGTCCCACATCGGGCTCCTTGCTCAGCGGGGAGCCTGCTTCTCCCTCTGCCTGCCGCTTCCCCTGCTTATGCTCTCTCTCTCTCACACAAATAAATAAAATCTTAAAAAAAAAAAAAGAAGGGCGAAACTATGAAAAGAAGCAAGTAATTTGTCTTGCCCGGTAGAAAGGCGAGAAACATTGGGAAGATTCAAGGAGCCTCCCCCGTTCCGTCCAATGCAAACTACGTGCCGCTGGGTGGGGAAAGAACTGTGTAGAAGGAGAGGGGGACAGGCAGCCTCGCAGGGGTGTTGACTGGGGATTGCTGCTGTGTGTGGATTTTTGAGAGGAGACGCATGATAGTGAGGAGAGAGCTCAAATACCTAAATGACAGGTGGATAGTGGCCATGTGAGGGGTGATGGGGACCAAGACAAGAGTAAGCTGTGGGGTTGTGGGTGATGCAGAACGTGCACTCCAAAAACAACTCCTGGCGCTGTTTGTTTTCAGACAAAATAGAACAAATCCACTTCCCCAGCAAAACGAAACACTTCTGCAGGCCCCGGGCTCCGCTCAACCCACATGTTCATAGTCCCCAGTTGAAAGGGTCAGAAGCTGGCAAGAGCTTCGTCTCCGTGTTTTCTGAAGGTCACGATTCTGCCCCTTCACTTTCCTTTCATGGGCCACTTGAGTTCTGCTCTAAGTACAGTCTGCCTCGGGCAATTCGCCCAAGAACCGGGTGGTAATTCTTCTTGGAAACAAAGGTAGAGAGAATCATATTCATTATATCCCCGCATGGCTGTTTAGTAGGCTAGGGTTTAGAATCAGTATAAATTAAGGAAGATTTTGTATTGATCAGTACAATCTGGGTATAAAAATGTGTTGATTTCTAGAGTATTTAAACTTTGCCTCTCCTAGCTAGCAAAGCCATTAAACCCGTAATAAGTAGCAGAAAAGACTTATTGTCCTTCCTATGAGTCAGACTCCACAGACTTACATGGATCATCTCATTCTGAATCACTAAAAGTTTGCAATAACTCTCCAAGGTGGGTGTTGTTATGACCCTCATTTTTCAGGTGAGAATGCAGAGTTACCGAGAGGCTAAGCGACTTTCCTGAAGCCGCACCAGAAGTGGTGGAGATGGGAATTAAAGCCGGAGGGGGGGGGGCGTGGTCCAGTCAGCACCCATAAATCTAAGTAAGTCACCAGCATGAAATCTCTTGCCCTCCGCGCACTCTACCAACTCTTTTTTGAATTTTGGCCAGACCAGTGGCAGGAGTCATCCCAGAGCTAAGCTTAGACCTGCAGCCGTCCCTGGTTGCATTGCCTGGCAGAAAGACAGATAGATACATTATGGGTGCTCTTTGCAGACTCTTGAGTTCTGTTTCTGATTGAAACGTCATAATCTTTGTTCAGATTCCTCAGACTGGTGAGGACCTCAGAGTCTAGCTGCATTTTTGTGGCCAACGGGAGCGCGAAAAAGAATGTCCAAGTTACGCATGGACCAATGGTCAAGAGTCCTAGTAGCATGAAAGCTTGATGTATGAGTTACAACTGGTGTCTGGTCCCTAGGGCTAAGACTCCCCAAACTGTGGAAACTAGTGGTTTCCTTTTGACCTCCCAGGCACCGTGCCAGATACAGAAGGCATGCATGCTCCCCGAGGAGTAAAAGTGTCTTGGGGTTCAGAAAGTTGGGACACTTGCTGGGGATTAACAGAGAGAAGTTTTTAAGTTCAATGCCATTCAAGTTGCTCTCGGCTTCAATACCAGAGACTTGGTGTAAGTTCCCTAGAGAAATAGGGAGATGAAGGGATTTTTCATGAATCAAATAGCAAAGGAGAGCGAGGCTAACAGGCACCCCAAAGAAGTGGAGGGAGCAAAGCTGTCTTGCTCGTGACTTAATAAAGGAGTTTGGCCCAAGTGGGAGGACATTTTCATATCTTCAGCCTTTAACAGGCTGTAGCTGTAGTAATTTATCATCTGCTTTCTCTCTGTCCGGCTGGGGCTCGGGGTTCCTCCTTACCTGTCTTGGTCTTACTTTGGCTATTTCTGGCCCTTAACTCACTTGAGTTTGGGCCATGTCTTCCGCCTGGCCCTCTGGCTCTGCCCACCCACCCCTAGCCTCTGCCTCAGAGCTATCTCATCTTTTCTCAGTGTGGACCAGCGGTAGGTCTTCAGGTTCCCCACTCTGCTGCCTTCCAGGCTTTCCTGGAGCTTCAGGATCTCCTGGACCCTTGGACAGGGAACTGCCTAGAGAAACTCGAAGTCAAGGCTTCCCTCCACCAACCACAAAGGTGGACACCAGACTTACTTTGACGTGGCTATTGCCAAGTCGGGCACCCTGGGAAGTGGTGGTCCTTTTCCAGAGTCTTGACTGAGGAGGACGTAGAAATCTCTCTTCCTATTGGCTTTCTTCTCCAGGTTTTAAGCTTTATCCCAAGGAAAGGATAGCTGGACGTGCCCTCTGATCACTTCATCGCCCTTCTCTCTTTCTGGTCACCTTCTCCATCGGTTAGAAGAAGTGAACTTTAGTCTTATTTTTCCCGACATCGTAGTCACCTTTAAACCTGGAACAGCAAGCCTCATATCCTGGGTTTCATGAGCCGAAAAGACAGCTTTTTTTTTTTCTTTAAGATTTTATTTGAGAGAGAGCGGGAGAATGAGAGAAAGAGAGAGATCATGAGCAGGGAGGTAGAGTAGAGGGAGAAGCAGACTCCCTATTGAGCAGGAAGCCCAAGGCAGGGCTCGATCCCAAGACCCTGAGATCATGAACCAAGACAAAGGCAGAGGCTTAACCCACGGAGCCACCCAGGCACTGCGAAAGGATGATTTTCTATACGATGTAGAAGTCTGGGAATTAGTCCACCAGGCCTAACCTTGATACAGTAATGAACTCGACCACTAAAAGCTGCAGCAAACTCTCCTTTTCTCGCCCCATAAAGATTTTACTGTTTTTACAAAGAGGGCAAGCACATTATATCTACCACTCTTAATAAAAGCTTCTTGCAAGAAGCCCGAGAATGCAATAAAACAAGATTCAAAGGTGTAACTGAAATGCACGTCTTTAACATTCGCAAGCTGTGATTTTAAAACAACCACAGTCTAACCATTCCCTCAAGGTCTCTCTCCGTTGAAGGTGCGCACATAATTAAACTGGGAGCCTGTTTCTGCTCCGGAAGTGGATTCCTGCTTCATTCCAGCTGAGCTACTGGTTACTCATTTTCAGAACAGGTGCCAGGCAGCTAATGCCCTAATCTGTGTCCACAAGCCACAGAGACCTTCTCCATGGGTCTTTTGGGAGAAACCAACTATTTTTGGCATGCGGCAAGTGATCCTGAAGCCCGAAAGAACAGTACAGAGTCTGGGAAAACAATCGCCCCCTGGGAGACATAAACTGTGGTCCTTGTTTTGTGATTCTTGACCTCTGTGATTTAAAGAAACTTAAGGTGACTCACCCTTCAGACATTAGTTTCCTCATCCGATAAAATGCTCTCACCAAGCTCCATTCTCCAAACCTGTGTCTTTACTAAAAATATTCCAGCAGCAGTCCTGTGCGCCACCCTCCCCGCAGCATTTTCATAAAATGTTGTGAAATGCTGCCCTCTTGTGTTTTTCAGGGCTCATCTAGTTTCAATTATAAAAAAATAAACTCTTAATTTTAAATGGATGAAAACAGCTTAAAAATTTTTAATTTGAAAATTGGCCTATTACGTTCAGCTTCCATTGTACCAAATATTACTGATACTTGGTTAAAAGAAAAAATAAAAGTCCTTTTCTAAATGCCAACCCCTGTCCATTAAGGTGGTCACTCTTTCTTTCTTTCTTTCTTTCTTTCTTTCTTTCTTTCTTTCTTTCTCTCTCCCTTTCTTCCTTCCTTCTTTCCTTCCTTCCTTTCCTTCTTTCTCTTTCTTTCTTTCTTTTTAAAAAAGATTTACTTATTTATTTTGGTGAAAGAGAGCGTGCAAGCAGGGGAGGGGTAAAGGGAAAGAGAATCCCAAGCAGACTCTCTACTGAGCATGGAGCCCCACTGCGGGGGACGGGGGGGTGGGGGTGGGGTAGGAGGCAGGACTCCATCTCCCGACCCTGAGACCATGACCTGAGCTTTAACCGAGTCAGATGTGCCCAACCGACTGAGCCACCCAGGCGCCCGTAGGTGGTCATTCTTTGATTTGGAATGAACCGGTCCAAACACAAATTCCAGTGCCTAGGATCACTTCAGGAATTTTAAATGATTGCAGTTTTTCTCAGTGAGGCGCCATGGGAATCGTATTTTTTTAAATGACTATTTTAACAGAAGTATAACAAACATTAAGAAAAAGTCACAAAGCGAAGTGCATAGCTCAGTCAGTTATCAAAAGTGATCCCAATTCTATAACCAACACAGCTGAGTGAGGAGAAGGGACAATATACCAGGGCCACAAAAGTCTTCCCCAGGTCCCCTTCCTAATCACTACTCAGTTCTTTCTCCCCAGAGCTAACCATTCTCTTGACTGCTGATACAGACTTGTGAGGTGAGGGCAAGGGGCAAGCATTCTGTATCTTGATGTGGGCTGGGTGTGGAGGGGGGTGTCACATTTTATTTATTCCACACAGAAAAATACACTGAGCTCCATATTTAAGATTTGTACGTTTTGCTCCATGCAGATTATACTCAGTAATCTATCCTAGCTTTTCTAGCTCTTCTCAGGGGTAGATCTGGCCCCAAATAACCTTCCTTTGAAGTCAACACCTTACATAACCATAGCACAATGATCAAAACCAGGAAACTAAAATTGGTACTATTGCTACTTACTAAAATGCAGATGTTTTTCCAGTTTTCATTAGTTTTCAACTATTGTCCTTTTTCTATTCCAAGGTGTCACCCAGAAACCCGTTTATGTGTTATTTCTCTTTCATCTGCTCCAGTCTGTTTCAGTTCCAACTGGAAGCAGAACTTTCCAGTTGGAATTGAAAGAGACACAGAAATCCAGTCACACCTGGCATTTCGTGATGCGTAACAGTTTCTCTGGAGACGGGACTCCAGATTTCACTAGATCTCCAAGTTTCGTTGTGTGTTTTTTGTTTGTTGGTTGGTTGGTTGGTTGGTCCCAGTAAAATAACTGTCACTAAGAAAATGTGGCCCTGTCCCCAGGTGTCATTGTTTTTCTCAAGGAGTGTCCATCGGATCAGACTCTCTGTTCACCTCCTGGAATGCAGACAGTAGCACTGTCTCTGTCTTGAGAGCTTAGACATCCAAGAGATGTCTTTTTCTTTTTTTTAAGATTTTATTTATTTATTTGACAGAGAGAGAGGGAACACAAGCAGGGGATGTGGAAGAGGAAGAAGCAGGCTCTCCGTTGAGCAGAGAGCCCTGTGTGCGGCTTGATGCCAGGACCCTGGGATCACGACCCAAGCCGAAAGCACATACCTAAAGACTGAGCCACCCAGGTGCCCCCCAAGAGATGTCTTTACTGTCCCTTGCAGGCTGGCGCACTGGTGGTCCCGGTAGACTGTTGCTGCACCACTAAGTCCCTGTACTAATATCACTGGCACGTAGCTGGGTATGGTGGTCCTGGACATCATTCTTGGAGCTAGAAACCCTCTGGTTGTGTATGGCCAGGTAAATAGGATGGCGAGAAGATGTACAGGTGTGTGTGTGTGTGTGTGTGTGAGAGAGAGAGAGAGAGAGAGAATGGTGAATGTAGAGCAGGGAAAAGGGTAAAGTAGGGAAAGCAGCAGCTTGGACAGAAAAAGACAATATGGTGAACCCCTGCTATGTGCCGGGCACTTGATAGGCCTCATCTCATTTAACCTTCCCATTGACTCCATCCAGTTAGGCGTTTGGCTATCTGTTTAGTAATGAAAAATCTGAAGGCGACTGCATAATTTGCTTACGTGTCAGACATTGGGATTAAAGACATGTACAGACAGATTTCTCATTAAATATTGGCACTTCTGGGCTGCCATGAGAATTACAGTATAACATGATACAATGGGATATAGAATTATAGTATAACAGGATACGATGGGATATAGAATTATAACACAATACATTGTTATAGAGAATTCTAGTCTAACAGGGTACAATGTGATAGAGAATTATAGTATAATAGGATACGATGTGATATAGAATTGTAGATAACATGATACGATGTGATAGAGAATTATAGTATAACATGATACGATGGGATACAGAATTGTAGTATAACAGGTTACAACGGATACAGAATTATAGTATAACAGTATATGATGGGATATACATAGGAATAAGAAAGAGATAACTGATCTTCCTAGGAGGATTTACTATATGCATCAGCCAATTTATCTTAGTTCGTTCTCCTAACAATGCTGTGAGTTAAAGACTACCATTTTGCCTATTGAACAGACCCTGGAACTGGATCTCAAAAGATCATGTTATTTCCCTAAGGTCACACAGTTACGTAGTAGAACAGGAATTCAGATGAAGTCAGCGGATGGCTGAGTCACTTGCTCCCATGTTCCAGGACAGCATCTAGCCCCAGAGAAGCCCAAAAGTAGGTGCTGGGGTGGGGGTGGGGGGTGGCATTAGAGGAGAAGTGTCGTCTGTGCAGAGGTTGACTACCTACGCCTGTGCTTCAGCAAGCAGCTGAAACAGAGTACTGAATTGCGAAAGGCCGAGAAGATGCCATCTGAATGAGGAGCTTACTGAAAATGTGGAAAACCACTGAACAAATTCTCTCACCTTTTTGCAGTGACGGTGCTCTATTGGAGAGTATCAGCAAAAGATAATTTTTTATGGAAAATAGACCCATGAGGATTTAAAAGTTAGTTTCAGGGGGAAAAAAATGCTCCAAACAGCTTATGTCAACAATATAGGTTGGTTTTGATTCCTTATTGGCTTGTGAAATATTTGGAATGGGTTGAAACCAGCATCGAAAAAGGAAGCAATAGGAGAGACTATAAACGAGCCATTTAACATAGTAAAAGTGTAAATTGTTTCATGAAGATTTGTTTGTAAGTGTGTGTGTGTGGTAGAGTGTGTATGTGTGTAAGGGATCATGATATAGTTTTCTCATTGTAGGGAGAAAAGTTTTAAAAATACTAAGATACTTGGTGACAGTATTGCATGGTTTGTAAAACAAAAAAAGGAAAACGTGTTTTTGGCGCTAGAGACATCGAGGTTCAAAGTCGCCCAACTATGATTTTCATGAGAACCCAAATCTAGGCTGCTTGCTCCCTTGCTGCTCTCCAATGGGAGGGCCTTGTGGGAAAGGTTTAGAGAGTCTCCTGTATTTTCATCAGGAAGCTCATCTCTCTTACTGCTTACAAAATATTGTGAAATGCATTTCTGGAGGGCTCTACTCCAAACATGCTTCTGAACATGATGGACTGGACCCCACAGACCTTTGCACACACTTCTCACGTATCATCTGTCATGGCGTCTTTCTCGCTCTCTCCACACCTGGGAGAATCCGAAGGTTGTTAAGGAGCCAGGGCTAACACTTGACTCAAAGAGTCTGAGATACCTTTGGTATAGAAAAGATTTATTATTAGAATAATTTCTTACCAGATGGTTTATACCTGAGACCTGTCTAAATGCCCAAGCTTTAGGGGGATCCTTGGGAAGGAGAAGACCAGGAGGTCATCTAGTTATGGAGAAACAGAAAATGATTACACTCCAAAGGAATCTGAACTCCCTTTTGGCAAGGACCCTCCATTTTTCCAGGCTCCCTGCCCAAACATAGTTTCCCTCGGCCCCTTGCAGGTGTCTACACGATGCAGTGGGAGTCATTTCACGGCAGAAGTGTGGGCTGGGGAACACCTGGCTCGGTATCAGAACACATAGTCTGAAAGAGGGGAGGGGACTCACCTTCTGGATGTTTCCCCAGCCCCTCCCCTTTGCAACTAGATTCCTCTTCCCTGGAATTTAACTCCTGGAGTAGAGACCATCATTACATGTTCTCAAAGTCAGAAAACATACACACAATTTCTTAAAAAAATCAAGATAATCTCTGTAAAAACCATAAAAGCAAGGCATAATAATTATCAAGAACGTTAGCAATAGAGAGCAACCAAAAATATCCCATGACTCATGGAAAACCTTGGTCTGTACCTTGGTATATATATTCTTCCGGATCTTCTTTATTCCCAGAGGACACAGTTGCTTTCTGATTATCCTTGTCACGTAAACTTCACACAGAGTCACGACCATTCCCTCAGGTAATTCCTACAACTGTAATGACTGCCTTTCCTGAGTCAAATGGTATGCATAGTTTGACGTTCCTCTGTTTCAGAACCAGTTTCCATACACATTTCCAATCCCGCCCTGCCGTCTCATCTCCCAGCGCAACCTGGACAGACGTCGACCCTCAGAGCAGTGTTGCTGTTCGGCTGTAGTCCATAATATCCCCTTTGGCTGCGGAATTATTTGATAAAATAAAGGGTCTGGTTATTCCTGTGAAGGATATCAGAATATGCCAGCCGCCCACCCCCCATGTTTGCACTTTGGTATGAGGCTTATTTTGAACTAAAAGCTATTGAGAAGTAGATAAAAGACAGACTCTCCGCCCTCCCCCAATTTGCTAAAATAGGACAGAACTTGATAAATCCCCCCCCCCCCACCAGCCACTCTACCTTTCAGGATGGACACGTTAATCACCAGAGACAATTCTAAACCCCTACCAGCCTAGAGATGCCACCAGAGGAATCTGCAACACAAATCTTGCTAAAACTAGTTCTCATCTACCATTACTTTTCCCATATAGTTGCCTTCCCATGATTTGCTGGCCCTAGAAGCTTGAAGTCCTTTTTCTTCGGCTTGCCAGCTCTAAAAATTTATTGTTCTTTTGCTACTATGTGCTATGGAAGCCCAAGTTCAAATCACACCGTTGAGTTCCTCATCACTGGGGACTCCCATGTGAATGCACAAGACATATGTTAATTAACTTCTGTTTGTGTTTCTCTTCTTAATCGGTCTTTCATTAGCCTAACTAACTGATTGAGTTCCCGCTAAAAACCCTAAGAGAGGTAGACGAAAAAGAATTTTGTCCTTCCCTAGACCTTCAAACACAAATATTTTTATCCATCTATTGCATGATTAAAATGCATTCAAGGGACAACTTGGATAAATCTTAGATATAAATACTGTGAATTGAAGTTCATGGGTACAAGTGCTTAGAAGTATTGGTATAACCAGGAAGCGCAGAGGAGTTAGATTTTTACCTCTTGTGATGTGACCAATGGTGGACAAGAGACAGGGAGTCGGGTTTTATTTTATTTTATTTTATTTTATTTTATTTTACTTACTTCTCAGAGAGAGAGAGAGAGAGAGAGCACAAGTAGGGGGAGCTGCAGGCAGAGGGAGAAGCATGATCCCCACTGAGCAGGGAGCCCGTGGGAGTCGATCCCATGACCCGGGGATCATTACCAGAGCTGAAGGCAGACACTCAACTGACTGAACCACCCAGCCCAGGAGTTTGTCTTCTAAGAGGTATCCCTAAAAGCAGTATAGAAGCAGGAAAAAAAAAGAGAGAGAGAGAGAAGAAGAAGAAGAAGAGGAAGAAGAAGAAGAAGAAAAAGTAGTTACAAGATAGGAGATGCCAATGATTTGCACATGAGCACTTCTCAAATTTTATACCACAAACCCAACTCCTAATCCTTGGAGGTGAATTCCACTTCCTCCCTGGAGCCTGTGTAGGGTCATGGCGCAAAGACACCGAAAGGGTGAAGAGTAAACACGCCCATAAGAGCTAATTAAACAGTCTGTGTAATACGCTGGCTAGACAGAGTGTGTCATTTTGCACACTCGTGAGCAAGGTGTGAGAGTACTAGTGTCTCTCCAGCTTTGCCAGCAGAATACACCATCGTTCTAATTAACTTGCACCACTCTGAGAAGTAGCAAATGGTGCTTCTCCTTTTCATTTGAATTTAATTTTGACAAGATTGAAGTTTTTTCTATAGTGCAAGGAATACTTTGTATCTTTCTGGAGGGCTGTTTTCTGCATGTGGGTTTTGGTCCTTTTTCATTTCATGTCTAAGAGTTCTGTACCTGTTAGCAATATTAGTTCTTTATCTGCAGTATATGCTGCAAATATTGTCTTCCATTTTGTAATTTGTCTTTTGACTTTGCTTACAGAGCTTTCTACCATGCAACTTCCTTTCATTTCTCTTTCATTTTTATCTTGTTGAGTTTATATTCTTTCCTTTTACTGTATCTGAATTTTTAGACATATTCAGAAAACATTTCCTTACAGGTTTCAAAAAAAAAATCTATCTACTTTTAGTTTCCTTTTAGTACTTGCATGGCATCTTTTTTTTTTTTAATTTTTTATTTTTTATAAACATATATTTTTATCCCCAGGGGTACAGGTCTGTGAATCACCAGGTTTACACACTTCACAGCACTCACCAAAGCACATATGCATGGCATCTTTTTTATAATTAGTTTCTTTTTTTATAATTAGGTTTCTTATTTATTTGTTCTTTTCTGTATTCTCTCTGTTCTAGTAAGAATTAGGGAACACAATTCTATCTCTCTCTTTCTACGTAGATTTCCAGGTGTCCCAACAGGATCTTGGTCCCAGGGCCTGGAGATGCTAACTTTTTCATACATTACATTTCCATATAGATTTGTCCTTCCTAGTTTATTTCATTGATTGGTGTGTCTATTCATGAACTAGTGCAACACTCTTGTGAGAGCTTTCTTATGTATTTGACTATCTGACAGATTTCTGCCACCCTCACTCCTTATTTTCTCATGTGACTTTTCATATGAGCTTATCTCATTTTAAGATAAAAGCTTTTTGGTATTTTTATGGAGGTTTTACGATTAACTTATGGAAAACTGACATCTTCATAGCACTGAGTCATTTTATTCAAGAACAAGGAGTGTCTGTCCATTGGATGAAGTTCATAAATCTTTTATAAGTATTTTGACTTTTTTCTCATGTAGATTTTGTACATTTCATACAAGTTTATTTCTAAGTGTTTTATCTTTTTTTATTGCTATTATAATTAGAATTCACTCTTCTATTATTTTGTGTATATGAAGGATGTTGATTTATATGTTAATTTTATATCTTGCTATCTTTCAGATTTTTAACATTGTATGTGTTTTCATATTGTTCTCTAGATGCATTGAGTTTTTAATATTGTAAGAATTAGAATTTTTCTTTTCTAAAAGCTCCCTTTTTGGGGCACCTGGATGGCTCAGTCCATTAAGTGTCTTCCTTCAGCTCAGGTCATGATCCTGGAGTCCATGATCCTGGAGTCCCCCAGCTAAGCCCCAAGTCGGGGTCCCTGTGCAGTGGGGAGTCTGCTTCTCCCTCTCCCTCTGCCCCTCCCCCTGCTCCTTCTTTCTCTCTTTCTCTTGCTCATTCTCTCAAATAAATAAATAAAATCTTTTTTAAAAAGGGAAAGGAATGATGACATTGAGAATAGGAGTAAGAAAGATTATTAAAATGGATAAGCACAGTTGAAAAGAAAAGGAAGCCTTTATTCTTTTTATTTTCTTCAAAGATTTTATGTATTTAATTGCGAGAGAGCGCGTGCGTGAGAAAGGGGGGAGGAGCAGAGGGTGATGAACAAGCGGACTCCTGCTGAGCACACAGCCTGGCACCCCGCGGGACTCGATCTCACCACCCTGAGATCATGACCTGAGCCAAAATCAAGAGTCAGACCCTTAACCAACTGATCCCCCCCACCCACCCCCACCCCCGGGACAGCCCCACCCCCATCTTTTTGTTTTCTTAGACATAACTTACTGTGTTCTTATTAATTTCACTATAAAAAGGCTTTGCAGATCTGGCTCTATTGTGTTTCTTTTCTACTGCCTGTTCTTCATGGTCTCTTATTTCCTTATGTAGTATGAGATTTTTTTTTATTATGCATTCATATTCTTTGGAACTTTATGGAATTATTTGAAGTCTGTGGTTATAGTGAGTTCCTCCAGAGAGGCTCGAGTTCGCTTCTGCTAGATGTTAAGGGACAATACCAACAAGTGACCCATTCAAAATAATTCTTAGCCTTGAGCTTTTTAATTCCATGGATAGAGTGAATTCAGGCCACAAACCTGGTTGACTATCTTTGGGCTGTAGTTTCTCAGAGAATCTCTTTCCCCACCCATTCACTCAGTTCCAAGATTTAAAAACACACACACACACACACACACACACACACACACACACAAAACACTTTACTATGTGCTTCTGAGAGTGGGTTTATTTCTGGATCTCCCTTTCGTTGATGGTCCAGCCATTTAGACTCCCAGCTGTATGTGGGAGTCACCTAGAAGAATCCCTCTTGGGGGACCCTGGCCTTGAGCTTGAGAGGCTATAAAAATAGATTAGTCTCCAGGGGTTTGTAGATGAATACTTAAGTGCTTGCTCACCTCTGGATTCTTGCCTTTTAATTTTTGGCTTCTAAGATTTTTTTTTTAACTTTCTTCCTAGCTTAACAATGTGTTTTAATAGACCTTTTTAAAATATGTTCCTATAGCTTTTTGGTTTTATTCCCCGATGGAAAAGTTGTTAAGTATACTCAGGCTATACTACCTCCGCCAGTCTTAGAGGTCTAGGGTGATTTTTTAAAACATAAATACATTTTAAAGTAACTAAGATATAGATACTTACTTTTAAACATGGAAAGACGGTAATATTGCAATTAGTGAAAAGAAAGAATTATAAATTGTAAAAAGTATGACCTCATCGTAAAATATTCTCAGAGGTCCTTAAGTACAGAGGAAAGAGGGTTTTTTGTTGTTGTTGTTTTATTTTGTTTTGTTTTTTAAATAACTTATTTATGTATTTGGCAGAGAGCACAAGCAGGGGGAGAGGCAGAGGGAGAGGGAGAACCAGACTCCCTGCTGAGCAGGGACCCCAAAGCAGGGCTCAATCCCAGGCCCCTAAGATTATGACCTGAGCCAAAGACAGACACTTAACCGACTGAGCCACCCCCAAAGGAAAGAGTTTTAAGTAGTGGCTCTTAACCATAGCTATTTCAAGCAGGTTGAATTTTAGGAGATTCTTTTCTCTTTTATTTCTTCTTCTATAGTTTTCCATAAGGAACATGAATTATTTGGCTAAAAATATTTTTAAAAATACTATTTAAAATTTACATAAATCTTAACTGAAACATTCTGATACTAAGCAAGAATGGTGTTAAGTTTTTTCCATTGCCATTTGGGTTTCTTACAATTTATCAGCTCTGACTTAAACTGTCTCTCTCTCTCTCCCCCTCTGAATATGGGTGTAGATATAGTTCTAGATAGATATGTGTTTTTGTTGGTTTTCACCCCTCTGAGCAAAATCCTTTGTGTGTAGACTTCTGTTTTCTGGAGAGCTATTTGGTATCTAGAACAAAAGAATTTCCCCAAAATGAGAATGTACAAAGGGAGAAGATAAGGCTGGTTCACCTTCGCTGGAGCTTTGCAAAAGTTTGAGGGTAGTTGGAGGAGTTGGAATGACTTAGATGATATCTTCCCTCAAAGCAGAAAACAGAGGAGATAATCCCCCAAGTGCTTTCCAGCGGATGATTCTTTTATTTTGTATGAGTGTTCCCTGGCTGAAATGATTTCTCATTTTTTTGCCCCACTACCTCATTTAACAAATTCCAGATGAAGAATCCTACATTTTTCAACTCTTTTAAGGTCTATATTGTTAATGGGTCTTTCTAGAATTGATTCAAAAGTATATGGACAGAAATGTATTATGGAAATCAGTAGGTCATGAGCTCCAAGGACACTGTAACAGACCCTTTTTCAGGCAAACATGCAAGAAAATGCTCCCCTCACAAGATCAACTGTGCATAAAAGCAGCTGCCGTAATACAATGCAAAAGTTTGGGAAAAACAAAAAGAATACACTTGAGACTCCAGAAAATTCCACTTGCATGCATCATATAATTGGAAAAAAAGAGAAAGACTGTGTAAGGCCGTCCAAGTCAATTCTTGTCTTTCAGTTTAGCCCCACTTGGTGATGACCAACACTCCCTTTAATTGTGAAGTTCAAACATAGAAAGTATATTCATAATTTTTAAAGGGAACTCCTTTTTTGAGGCGTGCCTCAGTTTTACTGGAATTTCACACCTTCACTTACAGAATTTTTGCTTCCTCTAGATCTGGTTGGGCTTAATGACTAAAGCTCTCACAGTGTTACAAATGAATATAAATTGTACCCCCGAAGCATATCAACCATGCAGCATCTACTGATTTCAAAGGTCGAATGGATACATTTATTGTGATCATTGATTTGAAACCTCTTAGATGAGAATGCATTTTTGTCCTGTGTAGTAAGGACATATTTTGAAATCTTGTTCAGTTCTATCATCACAGGCAGTCAAAAATTACTCCATTATCACAAGCGTTGACAGATCAGACTTGGCAAGTTCCCTTGCCAGGAGGTTTAGAATGAGCTGAAGGTTTGTGAGCCTCTCTCCCCCAGTTTAAGGCCAGGTCTCTGTGCCAGATACGTCCCCTAGGCAAGGAATATATGTAACCCTTTATGGTCTTGGATCCTTCTCTGGGTTTCTAAATGGAAGTGTTTTGTGGTGTTTGAGAATTCAAGCCAGTTAATTATGTAGTGTTCTTGGAGAGGTAGTTCTCCCTGGGAATCTGCACGGGCCTATAAGAAACCTCTTTCTTATTTCATTTTTTTATGCCTCCGTTATTTTTCCAAATGGGTGAGACCATGTGCTCTTTCTAGAACAATAGCTTTGTGGTGAGGATCTAATTGTCTACTTCATAATTGTCTATTTCGAGAAGTTTTGAAAGCAAAATGGCTATCCCATAAAATTCTTCTTATGATTCTCAAAAACGAGATTGTCAGATAAGGGAAGAACATGAGAAAGACAGATCTGTGTGCTTGAATGATCTTCTTGGTCATTAAATCCAACCATGTCACTCTTCTGTTTAGAATTGCCCTTCTCACGCAGAATAGAAACCCAAAGTCTGCCTGTGGACCCGATGACCTCTCTGACCTCCTCTCTCAGCCACGCCCATCTTGCTTACTCCTCTTCGGCCTCAGAGCCCTCCTGGTCATCCCTCCGTCCTCCAAGGCTTTGCCATTCAGGTTCTGTCTGCGCATCCTCCAGCCAGTTCCACCACTGGCTCCCTGCTCAGATGCCCTCTTCTAGGGCTCATCCCTGACCTCTCCATCTCAAAGAGCAGATTTTGTCACTTCCATCCCCATCTTATTCTTCTTTCTAGCACTTACCAATGACATTATGTTACACATTTATTGGTTTATGTGTTTTCTGTCTGTCCCCCCCCCCCCCCCCATGAATAAGTTCGAAGAACCTAGAACTTCGTTTCTTTACTGTGTATCCCCGGTACCTAGAATATTGCCTGGAAGGTCGCAGGGGATAAATAAGTATTTACTGATTGAACGGATACATAAATAAGTGGATGGGTCCTGAGGCTTCTGTCACCTGCCCTCTTAAGACAGCCACCATGTGCTGTACATATGGATTTAGGTGGCTTTAAAACTGGTGACAGCCATATGGGAAGAATTGGGGAGGCATAATTGATTAATTTCATTCAATTCAATGTAGCAAACACTTATCAAGTCCTAATTATGAGTAAGGCCCTATGTTGGAGTTGATCTTAGCACATCTGCTTCTCTGTAGGAGCCTTGTAATTAATAGTTTTTGTACAGGAAGAACCAAAGCAGAAAGACTTCCTCAACCAGTTGGGACCCTGCTTCTGATTCCTACTGAAATAAACTTACACTGACAAGCCTTTGTGGAATCCCTACTACAAGCAAGGCACTAGGCTGTCGATTATCCCATGGGTGTGTTTCACAATGGCGTCAATCTCTAAGGTTCAAATAATGGCAAATCTAATACACAGGAAAAAGATTCTAGAGTTTTACAGAGTTGTATCGTGAGGAGAGCTTCCGGCAGTGCAAACATTAAAGCTATTAGAGTCCTGGTCCCACACTGTCATTGACGAGTATTTTTGACCCAGACAAAAATACATATGACAAATGACAGAAAGTACATATTACAAATTAGTAAAAAATAGACATTTTTCTCATGAATGTCTGGATATTTAGGACTAATTTTAAGGCAAATACTTATATAGGTTATTCCTGGCATATTTTATCTATATAATACCCTAATAGTAAATTTGAAGTGCACATATATAGGTTAAGACGTCATTGTACAAAAGGACGGAATAAAAATTGGAAGAAAGGAAGCCATATCCGGTGCAGTTAACATCGGCTAACAGTGAGGAACTGAGTGGGAGCCTGACGCTCTTCTTAGGGCTTTAATGGTTTAATTAGGTTGGATGGATTAATTCCCTTACCAGTCACAATGTATCCATGAGTTAAGTACACTTGCTGTTTCCATGTTACAAATAAGGAAATGGGATCTAAGGGGTTCAGTGACTTCTGCAAGCTTATTCGTGGTGCCGGAACTCTGACACAATCCACGCTCCTTTTTTTTTTTTTAAAGACTTTTTATTTATTTATCTGATAGACAGCGATTATAAGCAGTCAGAGAGGCAGGCAGAGAGAGAGGAGGAAGCAGGCTCCCTGCTGAGCAGAGAGCCCGATGCAGGGCTCCATCCCAGGACCCTGGGATCATGACCTAAGCCGAAGGCAGAGGCTTTAACCCACTGAGCCACCCAGGCGCCCCCCAATCCATGCTCTTTGATACTGCTCTATTTTCTTGTCTCCCAGGAAACGTACATTCTACCTGGGCCAGTAGGAAAGAAATCCAGTATATACCAACCAGAGTGGCCAGCAATAGAAGAGCTCTCTCAAAGTAATATAAGATTTTGTGGGGAGGGCACAAAGGGACAATAATTACTGTACCAGTTCAAAGGAGGGAAAGGTGAGTTCTGCCTGGGATGGAGTTGACTAAAAAGTCAGAAATGGCTTCTTCATTACAACAGCAGTGCTAGAATCAAGAAATAAGGGAGCAATGTCTTCAAAATTTTGAGGGAAAATTCCTCCTAAGCGAAAAGTCTGTGCATAGCCAAACAAGTAGTGAAATTTGAAAGTAAATACGTGCAAAATCTCAAAAATGTATCTCCCCTCCCCAGGCACCTATGTTATGATACCACTAGAGGATGTCCTTCATTAAAGCAATGGAGTAAAGTTAGATCAAGGAAGATGTGCAAAATTGAAGACAGGACATCCAGGGAGAGAAAGAATGAGAACCCCCAGAATAATTATTGTTCTTCTGGCAGAGAGGGCAGCCATTCAGAGAGAAGAGGCATGACCCAAGAGAGAAGGTTCATCACCATGCCTGCTGCAGCTGGACCATCTTTTCAACTTGAAAAAACTCCTGGAGGACGTACTCCATCCAAACAAAAAGAGTATACTAAGGAAGAGGAAGACATGATTTCCAGGAAATAGGGAAGCCAATCTTGGAGAAAGCCAGAGGGAATTCCAAGTACCAAAGCAAAGGCCAGGATGACACTGAGCAGCAAGTCTAAACAGAAATCTGCCTGGAGAAGGAGGAATGTTTAAAAAAAATTTTTTTAACCAAATATGAGGTTTTATGGAACACTGGATTAAGATATTATTGGAAGTAGTTGGAAAGATCAGCAAAAAGAAAACGAAGCAGATGAATAAACAAGGTAATGAGTAACTCCAGGAAAAACTAGAAGTAAAAAGGGAAAATAATCATAATGCATTAAGATGCTTTTATAGGAATAATACCTACAAAGCCTACGCATGGACACCGAAGAAAAAACTGTAATCTAGTCATTTTGGGAAGATAGAATAGAAGAGGGGATAGAAGCCTCAAGGACACATCCTCCTCTGCCATAATAGGAAACATATAAGGGATTTTAAAATTAATTAATAAGCAGATAGCAGTACATGCATTTCATTTAGAAACATGAAGATTGGAAAATGTCAGAAAAAAACTGAAGGAGTCAATAGTGTCTATTCCTGGTAAGCAAAACAATCGTTTAAAGTAAGCTAATTGTATCACTTGCATTTCTAAGATGCACGTATGAGTTATTTTAAGAAGATAATAATTTAAAAAATTAAAATTGTCCATTTGAGTTTTCTCGGATGTTTGATATACAAAAGACTCTCAGTAAAGGCTTTTCTTATTCTTAGGGTATTATTATTATTATTGGAAAGAGTCTTGGCTCATTGTCTTCTGATACTGAATCTAGTAATATCTGCCACTGACTCTTTCTGGGGATTTGGACAGGAGGCTTGATTCCCCGACCTCAGTTTCTTCATTTGGAAGGAGGAGGGGTTAGCACACATGTCTAATCCCTTAGGCCTGCACCAACCCTCTTATGCCATGAATAGAACCCTTTATGCAACATGTGTACACGGACAGGGTGCTCTCACCCATGAAAAACTTGGCTGCTTTCAAAGTCCTGACTTTGATCTGGGCCATGGGCCCGAGAAGATGAGGAAAGTCTTAATCGCTGGTTCAGGAACATGAAAGGAGATTGTGAGGAGATGAGGGGACTCCCAGCCCCCAAAGAACAGAATAAGGCAGTACGATTCTAACCTCTGGAATGATCCTTGCCTTGGAGAGCCAATGTATTAAAACAGGATAATGTACCCGCACACACACTGTAAAGTTAAAACCCTGTATGAGCACAGTATTATTTGGAAAAGGATCAGTGCACTCTAGTGGGAAAAAGCTCTGGTCTAGGAGTTAGGACGTTTGAACTCTAGTGCTGACCACTTTGCCATTAATCCTCTAGGGAAGCTGGGATAAGCTCTCTCCTGTCCTTTGTCTCAGCTTCGGGGTTGGTAAAATGAAGATGCACCCATTTGAAGTACTTTGGTTAGCAAAAAAGGAAAGCAGGTTTAGAAACTGAGACAGAAGCTTCAGGAAGTGCAGAAGCCAGAGATGTTCTGGAGTTCAATGCTGACATTCAAAAAATGAAACAGCAGTATGGCGGAGGGACCGCCTGATCTGAGGCGCTGCCCTTAGCCACACTGGAGCAGGGACCTAGAAGCCCTCAGCTGAGGTAGGCTGTCGGGTTCCATCCCTTCTGGGCTGCTGTAACAAAATGTCATAGACTGGGCACTTCTCAACAACAGAAGTGTATTTCTCACGGTTCTGGAGGCCGGCAGTCTGAGCTCAGGACGCCAGCATGGCCAGGTGAGGACACTTTTCTGGATCTCAGACTTCTCGTTATATTCTCACCTGGTGGAAAAGCCTAGGGAGTTCTCTAGAGCATCTTTTATAAGAGCACTAGTCCCCTTCATGAGGATTCTGGCCTCGTGATTTAAGCGAATTTTAAAGGCCCCATTTTCTAATACGACCACTTTGGGGGGGGTGGGATTTCAACATACAAATTTTGGGGCGAGGTAAACATTCAGACACTAGCACGAGGGTTGATTTCATGGTTGTTGATCAAAGGGAGTTCTGGGATGGTGGTCCTAGGAAGGGGAGTGTGAGAAGGACATTCAGGGGTATGGGCAGGCTGTTACTGACCACTTGCTGTGGCAATATTTCAGTATTTCAACAACAGGTTCGGCCGTATTGGTTTCTGCTGGATGTTAGAACTGTGTCTAGGTCTATTCATTGTTACCTCAGGCCTCATTGCTGGGATGATTTGAGATAAAAATTTAGTAAACACTTTTTTCTTTTTTAGATTTTATTTATTTATTTGCCAGAGAGAAATAGCAAGAGAGGGAATATAAGCAGGGGGAGAAGCAGAGGGAGAAGCAGGCTTCCTGCTGAGCAGGGACCCCCGGACGCAGGGGGACTCGATCCCAGGACCTGATCCGAAGTCAGATGCTTAAGGACTGAGCCACCCAGGTGCCCCTAAACACTTTTTTCTGCCTTTGTGTCCCACCACTTTAGACTCACATTTGAGGGCTAGAGTATCGGGTTGGCTTGATTTAGAGTTTAAGCCCATACTTGGCGAGGGGAGAAGAGAGAACTCTGAGTGACAGCTCAGCACAGCTAATCCAATGGAGTAGAAGCAATTTCCCAAGAACTCGGAGCTCTGTTACTCTAGTGGGAGATACAAAGTATTTAACAGCTGGTATGGCAGAAACATCCATCAGCTAGAAGGATCATCAGCTCATCAGCCCTTGACGGTAGGGCAGGGTTCTGAGGTTTCCCTGCTGTGCTGGGGGTTAACCCTCCCCTCTGTTACCAGATGTGCTGCTACAAGATTATGACTAACACTGGGAGTCCCAGAAGCAGGGATGGGATGTCAGCATGGAAGGGGGGTGGGGGGGGATAAGGGAGCAGGGGCTTGGGCCATGGTTATGGCTCACAGGGATGGCACTGGGGTCTGCCTACTGGCTGAGAATGAACACTGTGTTAACAAAAGAAAGGGGAATGGCTGCTGGGCTGAGAAAAATCATAGTTGGCTGATACAGGGGGAAGGGAGTTTGGAGAAGCTGGAAGCTGTGGTTTTCTACAGAGTATATGAGAAAATGGACTGTGATATTTTTGGTTTTCACAGTGACCAGGAGAAGGGGAGAGTCTCCTGGAAATTGGTGATGGAGTCAGAAATAATAAATGTCCTTTAATGTCTGGGGCAGTCACGCTGTCCTACCCAAAATGCCACTAAGCACATCTGTTGAGAAACATGGCAAGGAGAATTTTCTGGAAGGGGCTACTAAAGACTGTATAACCATATGCAATGGGCAGAAGAGGGACAGTCCTAGTTTGGGTGACAGAGCTACCATTTATCGTCACCATGGATGAGGCCCGTAAACACATCTGTCATTTAATCCACAAAACCATCCCCCAAGATACAATTAATAACTCCCCTCTCATACACAAGGAGTTAGGCTCAGAGAAGCAAAATAACTTCACCAAAGTGACAAGCAAGAGACAGGGTGCCTTCAATTCAAGTCTGTGTCCATAGTCTTCTTGTAAGGTTCCAGGGGATTGACTGGAGAAGGGAGACAGGATGTGCGTGGGGTGGCTGTGGGGGGAATCCTTCGAAAGAAACAAGATCACAGTCCTGTCAAACTCAGGATGAGAGTCTAAGAAGAGTTGTTCAGTCCTGAAATCAATGGGAAGCAGACATTTCTGGATATCTTTGAGAAGGTTCCAGACGCTCGCATGTTCGTTCACATACAATTTTTTCTAGATTGAGGTGGAGGGACCATTAATGGAGCCTTCCAGTCGTTTCTATGATTCAGTTCTCAGCACTCTACCAGACTCTAAGGGCTGACCTTAAGATAAATGTTGAATAAACACTCCCTTGAAGGAACTGGGAATTTACACACAATGGCAACATCACGGACAACTGATTAAAACCAGCCATTCTAATTCAACATTGACTGGAGTTTATTTACACTGAAGTGGAATACCAGAAGTCAAAAGTTAAAAAGATGACGGAAGGATGAGTGAACATTTTGAGAAATAACATTTTGTGTGGTTACAAAATCAATATGCATTATTATATAGGGTTTTTACAAAATAGTATGCTTCTCTATTTGCTGCACATGGATTTCTGTGCACATATTTCACACTTAAAAATCATCTGGGATTTCCTTATTTCTAATTTTCTATAGTTTCTTCATAAATACCCCCCCCAAACATACCCCTAAAACATTATTCTAAATGCCACTACCTTCCCCAGAGGAATTACAGAAAGAGCTGAGCTTACATTAGTCATCTACATCTTGGTAAAAAATGAAAGACATGAGTAGATTTTTTTTAAATATTTTATTTATTTATTTGACAGACAGAGATCACAAGTAGGTGGAGAGGCAGGCAGAGAGAGAGGAGGAAGCAGGCTCCCCGCAGAGCAGAGAGCCCGACGCGGGGCTCCATCCCAGGACCCTGGGACCACAACCCAAGCCGAAGGCAGAGGCCCTAACCCACTGAGCCACCCAGGCGCCCCGATATTTTTTTATATAAAAATACCATGCCATCAAGTAATACCACCACTGGGTATTTACAAAAGGAAAAGAAAAACACTAAATCAAAAAATATGTGTGCCTCTATGTTTATTGAAGCATTATTTACAACAGCTAAGATAAAGAAGCAAACTAAGTGTCCATCAATAGATGAATGGATAAGGGAGGTGTAGAACACACACACATACACACACACACACACACACACAAACGGATATCACTCAGCCATGACAGAAGGAGATCTTGCTATTGTGACAATGTGGCTGGACCTAGATGATATTATGCTAAATGAAGTAAGGCAGAGAAAGACAAAAGCCATAGGACTTCACGTAGATGTGGATTTTTTTTTTTTAGAAAGGCAGAAACAGACCCACAAATACAGAGAACACATTGGTGGCTGCCACAAGGGAGGGAGTAGAGGAATGGGCAAAATGGGTGAAGGAGAGTAGGAACTACCTGCTGCCAGTTACAGAATGAGTACGTCCCAGGGACAAAAGGTCCAGCATAAGAAAGATAGTCAGTGGTATTGCAATAGTGCTGCATGGTGGCAGATGGTAGCTAGACTCGCGGGGAGCACAGCGTACACCTAAAGTTGTCAAATCACTCCGTTGTATACCTGAAACGAATGTATCACGGTGTGTCAGCTCTACTTAAATGTTTAAAAAGAGATTTTATTAGTGAAAAGGGGGAACAGAGTATGATGGAAGTTGGCACTTGCATGGGGAGCTGGGGCAGAGGAACAGCCACCAGTGGTGGTTGCCTCCGGGGGAAAAAAACACTGCATTTCAGGAATTCTGGTCTCTGCCCCTTCAATCCAGGTGGATGATTCACCTTCCAGTTCCCGCCCTTTCCCAAATCTCCAGGCGAGGACACCAGGGGGCGCTCGCACCCTTGCAATAATCTCCCCGGAGCGTTCGGGCTAAGCCTGTCTCCTTAAAAGTCGCTCTGGCAATTGGAAGGGGAGGTGAAGCATGAGAGACTATGGACCCTGAAAAACAACCTGAGGGTATTGAAGGGGCGGGGGGTGGGAGGTTGGGGGAGCCAGGTGGTGGGTATTGGGGAGGGCACGTATTGCATGGAGCACTGGGTGTAGTGCAAAAACAATGAATACTGTTACGCTGAAAAGAAAAAATAAATAAATAAAAAAAGTCGCTCTGGCTGCCCGACCCCAGAAAATTTTGTTCTGTAAAGCGCAACCGCACCAGGGCTCAGGGCTTGAGCCCTCCTCCCTGTGGCAGAGCCGAGGCCAATCTGCAAAGGGACCAAAGGAGGCAGAGCATCTGTGCGGGCTGGAGCGGGCCTTTTCGCGCTCCAACCGCAGGGACCGCGTAAGTTCGGAGCGTTTCCAAGCAGACGATTGTGCACGCAACATCGGGGAAAGCAGAGCTGGTGGCTCAGAGTGGGTGGGACTGTTAGAACGTCCAATGGACCTCCTTTAAGGGTTTCAAAAGCCTTTCTTGCTGTATTCTCAGCTGGGCAGGTGGGAAGCAGGTTAAGAGGATCCCTTGCCCTTTCTCTGGTCTCCATCACCAGCCTTTAGCGGTTTTCCGACGTGAGAAAGCATTTTCTTGCAAAAATGAGTTGTTGCTAAATTTCTGCCGCTTCTGTAACCCCTCCCCAACATTTGTGCGCACCAAAAGCTGGATTGTGAAGAAAGCCGCCGAGGATTGGCGCACACGGTTCCAAAACGATGTAGACTTTCTAAGGGGACCCAGAGGGTAACAGCTTAGCCCTCGTTCGCGGCGGCCTGGCGCGAGGTCTGGCGCACCTCTGGTGCTTCACGTCTCAGGGTAGAGACTCTCCTAAGGTGGGCGGCGTGGATCCGAACCACTAGGGTGTTTGCTAAATGCAGAATAATGCATTTATTAAATGCAGGTAAATATTGAAACAAGGTCTTTGCAAGTGGGGATCTGCAGTTCAAAAAGTGCAAGCCCTGGCCACTGCTAACATTCGTTGTTTTAAGCCCGCAAAAATATCCATTTCAACACCCTCAAATGAATGTCCTGCACATTGAAATTTGAGTATCGCTGCTTTGGCGTTTTGCAGCCCCGGTTCCGACAAGGAAGCAAGAAGAGGGGAGGAAGGGTACCCCTTCGCAGTGCGTGCGCGCTCCCAGGCGCGAGGTCCTTGACGCGCGAAGGCAGGTTGCGTCTTGGGAACGGGGAAGTGTGCACCCAGTACCTGATTCCCGGAGGGCGCCAGACCTTGCAAAGCGACCGCAGAGCCTGACTCAGCAGTCCCGCGGGCGGAGTGGAGGGGCAAAGGCTACTCTTTCTGGGCTCACGACCCCTGGCTACGGTGCGCACCTGGGTGGCCGCCAGGTCTGGGGAGGCGCGGGCGGCGGCTCCGGGGCGGGCTCCACCGAGGATCTCTAGTGCGCCGGGGGTGGGGAGAGGAGGAGGAGATAAGGTGGGGGGGCGTTTGAGACTTAGGCCTGCCTCCCACCTCCCCAACCTCCGCCTCCGCGGCCACCTTCCGCTCTATAATTGGCCGCCGGCTGGCCTTCCTTTCCTCTTATCTGATCCTGGGCGCCTGGCAGGAGGGAAGCGCTGGGGAGGGCGCAGCTGCGGGCTGCGCAGAGTGGGAGCTGGAGTGGGAGAGGGAGAAGGAGAGGAAGGGGGAGAGGGAGAGGAGAGGCTAATTAAAAGGGGCACAACGCGGGCAGCTTGCAGGAGCCGTGCGCCGCCAAGAACCAACTCGCGGCGAACTTGGATCCTACCTAGGCATCGAGAGGTCCCCATCTTGGACTAGAACTTTCCCCTGCACAGGTCAGTTCCAGTCTTTCTCGGCCCTACTTCGGGTCGGTTTTGAAAAATCTATCGGTGAGGAAGGAAAAGTGGAGAGGGCGAGCCACCTGCAGACGCAGTGCAATTCCATGGACATTCTGTACGCGCGCGCTCTGAATGGTCCGGGGACTTCTGGAGTGGGATGGGACGGTGCATCCTGATGCCTCCTCGCGGGGGTCGCTGGGCAGGGAGTTTGGAGGTGCTACGTGATGCGAATGCAAAGGCAGCGACAGTGTCTTGTGTTGCTCCCGGGAACTTGGCCCGGTCCTCGGGTGCTGTGAGCGCGCAGCGGGAAGAACCGGGTTTGGCTTCCAGACTGTGGTCGTTCCAGCCTTTCCAAGTAGAAGGGGCTTAGTAAAGGCGACAATCTGGTGAGAAAGGGGCTCGAGAATTTGCCTTGGAGGGCTGTATCTGAATAGCACGCTATTGTCATTGAGATTGTATTTGGGGCTGCTTGGAAGGGCAGTCGATGGAGGTCAAGGGAGACAAAATTCACCCAGCCACCCCTTGGTACGGCCACGGATCAGCGCTGAGGTCAGGCGCTGGGCGCAAAGAGGAGCAACCAGACAGAGCGAGCTGCTGGAGGACGCTGGCCGTCGCTTCTCTTACGTGTCTCTGCTCCAGGGACCCCAGATGCTTCGCGCGTTTCGTTTTGGGGTCCGGACGCTGGAGGCTGCGGCTTTGAGGGTCACCAGCGGGCTATGGTGTGTTGGAGGGTCCCCTCCGCCCTGGCTGTTCCCTCCCTAAGCTTCTCCAGCTTTATCCCTTTGCTCCCCTTCCAGCTTCAAGCCTCCCGTTCTGCACGCAGCGCCTGGGCAGAGCGGCCGCCAGTGGAGCTGGGCTTTGGCCCGCAGCGGCGCACAGGCTAGACAGGGTTAGGGAAAGGCCAGGAGGAGCGGGCGTGCAGCCACAGGAGTGGCCTCTGCCCTAGGCGAGCGCCTGGACGCCGCCTGCGAGTCCTGGCCCACGGACACTCCGATTTTGGCACTAGGTTCTTGGGTCCTCTGCACGAAGCCTGCCCTGTGGGGTGCACGAGCTCAGGGTTGACTGGAGGTCAACCCCTTCTACTTAGGCACAGGCTTAGGACTTGTCTTTCGGGGAAATGCCCAGATGGAGCTTGTGTGCAGCTCTCACAGGGGCCAGGATCTCCCCCCTCAAAAATTGCTTCTGGAACTGCCACCCAAGCCCCATGCCCTCTGGACGGGTTGAACTCCCTTTTGGAAGTTTTGGAGAATCCACTGGGCAGCAGCTGAAGACGATGGGAGGGGGAGGAACAAAGAAATAAGGGGCAGGACTTTGATGGCTCTGTGGGGAGCAGAAATGCAAACAAATTTTCCTGAAATATCCCCTTAAAGATCTGGGGTTGGGGGGAAGGGCTCCTCACCCACAAAAGGCCTAGGAGGGCACTTCCTAATTGCAGCATGGGGTAAGGAGGTCTGTGTTCAAATCCTTCAGCAAACAGGCTTAAGCTGGCTACAGTTTGGAAAATTGGTGTTCTGTTTCTGAGAAGGTGGTCCAGTTCTGCACGCAGAGAACTCGCAGGGAAATCTGGAAGGACTAAATGAGTAAGAGGGAATAAGAGGATAGCCTTTGGGTTTTTGCTTGTTCTAAATGAGCAACTTGGATGGGGTTCCTCTGACTCTGTCCCCCATGGCTTGGTTACTGTAAGCAGACTTCAGGATTTTTTTTTTTAACAGTTTTGAGATATAAGTCCTATACCATACAAGTATACAATAGCTATTACATTGTATACTATTGTATACAAGAAAACAATGGTTTTTGTATTCACAGAGTATACTCACAGAGTTGGTGTAGCCAACAGCACTTGCAAGCGATTTTAGAACATTCCCCTTTTTTTATCATTCCAAAAAGAAATTCCATACTTTTTAGCAGAGACTGCCCATTTCTCTAACCCCCACCCCCCCCCCAACCTCATCTCCTGGCAACCACTTATCTACTTTTTGTTGACATTGATTTAAATGGAGGCATACAATATGTGTGTGGTCCCTTGCGAACGGCTTCTTTCACCTAGCAAAATGTTTTCAGGCTTTATCCATGATGTACAATATACTCACTCACTCAACACTAGGCATCTCGTCCTTCTGCCTGGAGAGCCTCGGGCCAGGACAGACCCGAATCTCCACGGCAGCCCTGGCCTCCTGGGGGTCCCTTTGAGAGGACAGGAGCCACGCTGGTGAGGCCTCTCAGTCATTTCCTGGGAAGGATTTCTTGGAACCCATCAGAATTCCTGGAACAATTTTGGGCAGGTCCCAGGCTTCAGGATTGATGGGAGGAGCCCTTTGGCCCTCTTCCTGCTGCTAACGGTCCAGCTAAGGATTTCAGAGGACTCTTGGGGCCTTCCCTGAATCAGCCAAGGCTCTCTTGAGAATGGGCTGAACAGGGACGCCTGGGTGGCTTAGTCGGTTAAACGACTGCCTTTGGCTCAGGTCATGATCTCAGGGTCCTGGGATCCAGCTCGTGTCTGGCTTCCTGCTCAGTGGCGAGTCTGCTTCTCCCTCACCCTCTGCCCCTCCCCCAACCACTCATCCTCTCTCTTTCTAATAAATAAATAAAAACTTAAAAAAAAAATAAAAGAATGCGCTAAGCAAAGAGGTGTGACTTAAGGGACACTGAGTCAAGCCGCAGGCCACAAAAAGGCTCCTTGGGGTGTGTGCCCTTTGGCTCTTCAATACTTCCTGATGTCACCTAGTAAAACACAAGAAATCTGTGCCTGTTTTAAGCTGGCAGTTTAGCAGTTATATGACTCTAGAGCCACATTTGCTGTCATTTTTACCCAAACTCCGCCAAATGACTGCCGTTTTCCTGGAGGGTCAGGTGTAACCCAGGATTCCTTTCAAGGACAGGGGTCTTCCTGAATCACTGCAGGCCAAGGTGGTCTTATTTGAATCTCCCTGGGCTAACGCATTATCTGGGATTATGACAGTTTGTATAGAACAAGGTCATTGGTGAAAGAGACACTAGGTGGTCCCCGGGGGAACAGAGAATGGCAGGGGTGGTGGACGAGGAGCAGAAAGCTTAAAGGAAAATGCCAAAAACAAACTTCCTCCCTGGCAGCTTTGCCCTTCATAAGGCTGGATGTCAGGAAAACTCTGTCCTCTTGCTTCTAGAACTAAACACAAAGTGGCAGGGATCCGGTTACTCTCACAGGTACTGTAAGCCTTGAGCGAAGACCAACCCCGTCCTGTCATGGTAGGGGTGGTGAGAGTGTGTGTGTGTGTGTGTGTGTGTGTGTGTGTGTGTGTGTGTGTGTGAGAGAGAGACAGAGAGAGAGAGAGTTAGAAGTACTGGCTTTTTTTTTTTTTTTTTTTGAGTGCCTATTGAATACCTGCCTTATTCTCTTTCAGAAACATTTAAATATTCAAAAAATTTAACATTGAACATTTAACAAAATTTAAATATTAAATTCAAATACTTGCAGAAGCAAATATTTTTCTTCCTTCAGAGATCAGAGCCCTGAGCTTCTGGCTTCTGGGATATAAACTACCTTGCCTGGGGTCACAAAACCAGCCCATGACAGATAATGATTAAGAAAAGTCTGTCTAAGATTTGAATCCCACGGGATCCATTCTCCTTCAGCTTCTTTGATGGGGGGGGGGGGGCGTGGGACCGACTTGGACGCTGTCAGCTGAGGCCCCATAATCTCGTAACTGAAACAGGGGGTAGAAGGCGGGAAGATATGGGTGAAATCTAGACTTGCTCCTTTTGTGCCCCTGTCTTTGTTTCTTAACCCCCCCGAGCTCCAGTTTGCTCACCTAGAAAACAGGGCTAACAGTGGCCACTCTAGAGGGTTAAGATCTAAGATGATCTAGTACAGAGCCTGGAAGACAAAAACGGCTCCTCTCCTCTGCAGCTGCAGCTTCCTTCTTTCCACTTTCCCCGACTCTCCTTCTCGGCTCCATTTCTGGAGAGGATGGTGACTAGAAGGGGTATGGGAATTCGGACAGCCAAGTGTCTATGTCAGTGTTTAGAGGCTAGACTATCCACTTTTTTTAAGTGATTTTTTAAAAAAGATTTTATTTACTTATTTGAGAGAGAGAGAATGAGGGGGAGAGAGAGAGAGAGAGAGAGGGCGAGCACAAGTGGGGGGAGGGGCAGACTCCCTGCTGAGCAAGGAGCCTGATGCTGGTCTCGAACTCAGGATTTGGAATCATGACCTAAGGAGAAGGCAGTTGCTTAACCAGCTGAGCCACTGAGCCACCCAGCATCCCCACCCCCGCCCCCGCACCACCCACCCAAGGAGATTTTTTAATCAGTGCTCTTGAAAAACTCTTCCTGCAATGGGCCTCCCCTGGACTCCCCTTGGAGCTCCTCCCTTGGAGCTCCCCTGGCAGGTGTGTCAAACTTTTAATTTAAGCGAGCAGTGCTTGGTATCTTTCCTCGCAGAAATTACCTGGATTGTTCATGAAAATTGATCGAGGGGTGCCTGGGCGACTCAATGGGTTAAGCCTCCTCTGCCTTCGGCTCAGGTGATGATCTGGAGTCCTGGAATCCAGCCCCGCATCTGGCTCCCTGCTCAGCGGGGAGCCTGCTTCCCCCTCTCTCTCTCCCTGCCTCTCTGCCTACTTGTGATCTCTGTCTGTCAAATAAATAAATACAATCTTGAAAAAGAAAAGAAAAGAAAAGATAATTGATTGAGAGGGAAACTGGGCTTTGCTGAGTCCGTGGAGTGTCTTAGGAGGTGTCTTGGACTAGGAGCACTCAAGGGATGTCTCACAGGATAAGTATCTATTCCTGAATGGCTTTCCATCTGGTTTTATACAGAGATTAATATCTACACTGAAATGAACCGATACCTAAAAATGCTATTCCACTGCAGGTTTTCACTTCTGTTTTTCCTCTACCTCTTTTCTCCCACCATGTCCCCAAACTGTGCTAAGCACTCAAAAGACAGTGGCGAACAATACACGTGGGCAGGCAGAAATGCAAATAGCCGATCGCAGTGCAGTGTTCCGTGCTATAGAATGGAATATAAAGATAACTACCATAGGAACCACAGTGGGAGCATCAGGCCAGACTTAGAAGATCAGAGAAGGCTTCCTAAAGGGCTGGAATATCTATGCTGAGATGGGCAGCTACCCTTTATACGGATTATAATACAGAGTTTAGTTAAAAGCAATGCCCCATTTCTTTGACCAAGGAGCTATGTCGGTCCTTAAAGAAAGAAAGAGAACAAAGAAAAGCCAGGTAATGGATCATTCCTGAATCAGGGAGTTGTCACTCTAATTTGCCATGCTATGGGGATGGCTGTGCCTGCTAGCCTGTAGAATTTACAGCACCTAGGTTAAGACTGAGCGGCTGCCTTTCTGAGGTCAATTTGCAGTCAAGTCCCTTGCTGTTAATCTACATAGGGTCTTTATATGGATTAGAGAGAGGTGGTCTCTCTGAGCATAGCCATGCCATTGGAAGAAGAGAATAGTGCCTTTTCCTCTGAATGACCCAGCTTTGCATACAACTCAGAGAGGAGAGCGTCTGCCCATTTCATGCATCACTCACTCGGCCAAGTGCAAATTGTGCAGTGCGGTAACTGTAAACCGTACACGTCAGCCCTGATTATTCAGTCATCAATTATTCAATCAATCAATGTTTGTCCATGACCTAATATACACTTTGAACCTTTTGGATTATGGGCTAAGCTGCTGTATAGATATCTTCAATATCCCAAATCCAGAAGGTAAAAATAGTTATCAAGGCCCTGCTGTTAGCTGGAGAATTGCAGTGGGATAAGGGGCAAGGCAGTCCACAAGAGGTGTGCAGGGAGGGGTGTAGGATGGTGCTACACAAATTATGGTCTGCTGATTTGTGCCCTTCTACACATTGTTACTTCTGTCTGCTGCGATTAAACTGTCCTGGGATCAAATATGTCACTAAGCACAAATATGTAGATCAAATAGGTCACTAAGTACGCTGTTAATTCACCTGAAATTTTTTTTCACAGCAAAGCTTTCCTGGAGAAGGAAGCAAGACAATGCATTGATTTACATTTTGGTATAATTTCCTTATCTCATTATGGGCCAATAACAAACAGTTCATAGGCCGATGATTTTGAGGAACACCAATTTAGGTAACATTGGCCCATTATCTGGCCAGAAGGGTGATCTTAGATCCTTTCTGTTTTTACACTATTTACTGTCTTTCTCTTTCCCTTCATCTATCTATCTTTCTTTCTTTCTTTCTTTCTTTTTTTTTAACTGCCTTATATTCATCTTTATAATTTTTCTTTTTCTGGGCACCTAGGTGCCTCAGGTCATGATCCCAGAGTCCTGGGATTGAGCCCTGCATCTGGCCACCTGCTCAGTGGGAAGCCTGCTTCTCCCTCTCCCATTCCCCCTGCTTGTGTTCCCTCTCTCACTGTCTCTCTCTCTATCAAATAAATAAATACATAAATAAATCTTTATAATTTTTTCTCTCCTCCGTTTTCTTATTTCCAGCTTTCTATTTTCCCTTCCATTTTAATGTTGTAAATTTGATTCAGTTTTTTTTTTAATTTTAAAAAAGCAAAATGAGGGAGCCCAAATACATAAGTTAAGAAAGGAAAATAGAAAACAATCACAAAATTAGAGGAATTTACAAGACAAGAATAGTAATTACAATTATTGTATGCTAATACATTAGAAAATGAGGATGAAATGGATTATTTTTAACAAAATAGAAAATTCTAAAATACCTTAGGTTTACAGAAATTATAAATAAGACAATAGGCATAAAATTTTTGAAAAGTAGTTAAAAAGTAGCCTCCCCAAATGCCAAAATTCCATGGTTTTGCAATTAGATGCTAACAAAAATGTACAAAAAAATAAGTAAGAGCAATAATATTATAACTGTTCTAAAGGACCATTTACAGAAAGAACAGAAACTTCATATTTTTGTGAAATGTATGTATACTGATATACACATTTGACACAGCATAAAAAGAAAGCTACAGACTCCTCTCACTTATTAATACTAGTGCACTTGTTAATATGAACTAATTTGTATTAGCAAATAGAACCCAGTGACACATCAAAGAATAATATGCCTCTCTATTGTCATTGCAATTGCTTTTATAGTTAGGCTTGTTATCAGGAATTATGAGTCCTCTGACTTTGTTCTTTTTTTTTATATATATTTTATTTTGTTATTTGTCACAGAGAGAGAAAGAGCACACAGCAGAGGGAGTGGCTCCTTGCTGATCAAGGAGCCCAGTGCTGTGCTTGATCCCAGGACACTGGGATCATGACCTGAGTCAAAGACAGATGCTTAATTGACTGAGCCACCCAGGTGTTCCTGACTTTGCTCTTTTTAAAAAGATCATTTTGGTTTTTCTAAGTCCTGTGCATTTCCCTGCAAGTTTTTATAATCAATTAGTTAATTTCTATAGAAAATGGCTTGAGATTTTGATAAATTGCTTTGAATCTGTAGATTAATTTGAAGACATCCTAACAATTGGGTTTTTCAATCCATGAACATGGTATACTGCTCTGTATATTTAGGCATTTTTAAGTTTCTCTTAGGAATTCAGTTTTGTATTTTTCTGGTTTTTATGCCAAAGACTGTAGAATATACCATGTCTAACTGACTTCTAAGTATTTTGTGTTTTGTATATAGAATTTTAAAAACTATTTTCTTTCCCATTTGTTTTCTGGTATAAGAATATGATTAATTTTTGCCCATTGATCTGTGTCCTGCAGACTTCCTAAATTTACTTACTATTTTAAGTAAGTTTTGTTTTCTTTTATATGTCCTTTAGGATCTGTGCAAAAAATCTTGTTGATTTTAAATACAGTTTTGCTTCTTCCTTCCCTCCCTCCCTTTCTTCCTTCTTTCCTCTCTTTCTTTTCTTTTCCTCTTTTATTCCTTCCTTCCTTCCTTCCTTCCTTATTGCACTGACCAGGACCTCTAGTACAATGCTGAATGAAATGGTAAAACTGTTACAGTGTTGATTTTTCAATATGATTTTTCAATAGATGCCCTTTATCAGATGGATAAAGTTCCCCTTATTTTTACTTTGTTGAGTTTCTTTTTTTTTTTAAGATTTTTATTTATTTGATATTTATTTATTTGACAGAGAGAGAGATCACAAGTAGGCAGAGAGGCAGGCACAGAGAGAGGAGGAAGCAGGCTCCCTGCTGAGCAGAGAGCCCAATGCGGGGCTCGATCCCAGGACCACGAGACCATGACCTGAGCTGAAGGCGGAGGCTTAACCCACTAAGCCACCAGGCGCCCCTATTTATTCATATATTGGTCTAACATCCTGAATGATTGAACTAGTCATAACATTTGTAGAATATATCCCACTTAATAATGATTTTCATTATTTTTATATGTAGGTAAATGGATTTTTATTTCTATGTCTATGAGGAATATTCTGTAATTTTGTAATGAAATCTGGTTTTAATAAAAGGATTATGCTAGCTCACCTCTGTTTTCTGAAATGGTTTGCATGGGATTGATATTTTACCTCCCTTAAATATTTGATAGAATTCAGTAGTGAAAGCATTTGGGTTACAATTTTCTTTTTAGGAATATATATGTTAAATATTTATTTGAGTATAATTGACACACAATAGTACATAAGTTTCAGGTGTACAAGACAGTGAGTGATTTAAGTTTATGTATAAGTTATGTATAAGTTTATACATTATGTTATGTTCACCACATGTGTAACTACCATCTGTCCTGATACTTTGCTATTACAATGTCATTGACATATTCTTTATGCTGTGCCTTTTATTTCCTTGACTTTTTCACTCCATAACTGGAAGCATGTATCTCCCACTCTCCTTTATCCCTTTTGTTCAACACCCATTCGTCTCTCCTCTGGCAACCATTAGTTTGTGAATATTTTTAATAACAACTTCAGTCTCTATAATAGAAGGCTGCTTGGACTTTCTGTATTTTCATGTGTCTGCTTTAGCAAGTGGAGTGTGTCAAGAGTGTTTTCCAATTAAGCTAAATTGTTGGACTTACTGGCAAAAAGTTAATATTTTTCCTTTTTTCATTTGTTAGCATGTGAAATATGTAGTGATATAATTTCCTTTCTTCTTGTATTGTTAGTTGTGTTTCCTATCTTATTTCTTGGTCAATCTTTCTTAAAATTTTTCTATTTTATTAATATTCCAGAGAAACAAATTTTAGTTTTGCTAATTTTCACTAATATTAGTTTTATAGTTCTTTGATTTTTTACTGTTATCCTTATTAATCCCTTTCTTCAACTTAATTTGGATTTAATTTGCTCTTCTTTTTCTGGCTTCTTTAGGTGGAACATGAGATCATTGGTTTTAAATCTTTCTTCTTTTTATGTAAATATATTAACCTAGAAATTTTTCTCTAATCCCTCAGCTGCATTCCACAGATGTTCATGTGTTGTCTTTGTATTTTTGTTCCCTTCCAAATATTTTTCTTAATTTCCATTGTGATTTCTTCTTTGACCTATGGATTAATTAGAAACATGATGTTTAATCTCCAGTTTTTGAATTTGTAAAGATATTTTAATATGGTTGATTTCTAATTTAATTCTGTTACTGTCAGAAAGCATACTCTGTAAATTATCAAACTTTTGAAAAATTTTAAGTCCCATTTTATGGCCCAGAATATGGCTGACTTTATAAAACTTCCTATGCACACTTAAAAACAGTGCATTCTACAGTTGGTGGGTGTAATGTTCAATAAATATTAATTTGTTGATAGAGTTACCAACAACCGTTGTGTTCTTACTGATACTTTGTTTAGTTTTTGAGTCCATTTCTAAGAGGAGTGTTAACGTCTCTAGCTTTGCTTATTATTCCATTCTTCCATTCCATTCCATATCAGTTTTTGCCTCATGGATTCTGAAGCTCTGTTGTTAAATGCACACACATTTAAGATGGATACGTTTTTTTGGATTCTTGACTCTATCATTCTGAAGTATCCAGGGTTTGAGGAGAATTTCTATCCTGATTTTATTTCTCTTTATTGTGGCTCACTCTTTTCTGACATGTCCCTTCTCAGTTTCCAGTCCCTGGAGTTCCTGAACATGTCTGCTCTTTGATACTTTATGCTACTAAGACTGGCTTTCCACCTGACCTCTAGTCACACGGCCGTGCCCAGTGGGGTGTTCACTCAGGAAGAAAAAGTCAAATCACCAAGCTAATAGTACCCCAACTAGGTTTTCTTTATTCCTAACCTAGAAGTGTTTTCTACTATGTCATAATGCTAACGGATAAGAGTAATGACCACTTTCAGATGGCTGAGTAATAGTCCACTGTCTATATGGACCATATCTTCTTGATCCATTTGTCTCTTGAAGGGCATCTTGGCTCTTTCCACAGTTTGGCTATTGTAGACTTTGCTGCTATGAACATTGGAGTACATAGGGCCCTTCTTTTCACTACATCTGTGTCTTTGGGGCAAATGCTCAGTAGTGCAACTGCCAGGTCATAGGGTAGCTGTATCTGTAATTTTTTGAGGAAACTCCACACTGTTTTCCAAAATGGCTGCACCAACTTGCATTCCCACCAACAGTGTAAGAGGGTTCCCCTTTCTCCATATCCTCTCCAACATTTGTTGTTTCTTGCCTTGTCAACTTTTGCATCAACATGGATGGGACTAGAGATTATGGTGAGTGAAATAAGTGAAGCAGAGAAAGTCAAGTATCATATGGTTTCACTTACTTGTGGAGCATAAGGAATAACATGGAGGACATTAGGAGAAGGAAAGGAAAAGTGAAGGGGGGGCAGAAATTGGAGGGGGGAGACGAACCATGAGAGACTGTGGACTCCGAGAAACTAACTGAGGGTTTTAGAGAGGATGGGGGTGGGGGGATGGGTAAGTCTGGTGATGGGTATTAGGGAGGGCACATACTGCACGAAGCACTGGATTTATATGCAAACAATGAATCACGGAGCACTACATCAAAAACTAATGATATACTGTAGGATGACTAACAGAACGCAATAAAAAACAACAATAAAAAAGAGTTATGACCACTAACTTCCTCTGGGGCTTGTTTTTAAGTGGACCTCCTTAACCAGTCCTGGAAACTTCTTTGATTATTCTGGATGTGAGGAGGGAGGTATTTTCATTGGAGAGAAGAAATAAGAAATGGTAAACAATGTCAACCTGCTGGGTAATAGATTAGACCTGTTTTTAGTCTTTGCTTTTTAATCTACAGATCTGAATGACCTAGATCATTGATTGACTATAAAAGTCTCTTTTATACAGTGAACCTTAAAGGATAAACAAAGGAAGATTGGGGAAAGCATCTCAGAGGTCATATTGTCCCATTCCCCTTCCCTTCTATAGCATCTGGTATGGACAAAACTTAACCGGCTACTGCCTCTGAGCTTCTAGTAAGAGAGAAGAACCGATTCTAAGTTTTGAGAATTTTTACATCCAAATTCACATATCTGTGGGCCAGTCCAGTGATTCAAGTTTGATTTGCAGAAGCTGCACAAAATATTTTGTTTTATTTTCCACATGAAAGCCCTTCAAATATTTGAAGACATTCATCACGTGCCTCTGATTCTTATTTTTCCTAGGCTGAAAACATGCTTAAACATCCCCATTTCTTTTAAATCTTTGCATGAACTTGTCAACTAGAACTGCCCCTTTTTCTTTTTTCTTTCTTTTTTTTTAAGTCTATGAGTGGCTCTTAAGTCAAATCTTCCACATCCTCATATGGTTGATTATTTTGAATCTATATAGAGCTGTCCTCTGGAAAATGATAAAATATCGGTAGGAATGTATTTTGAAAAGTTTAAAGCAGTTCATCCCTGCAAATAATTGCATCTCTATCATTATCTGGGTCTTCTGTTTTTGCCTAAAACTTTTGCCAAGTCAGTCCCAACACCTTAATACGATCGGGTAGATAAAGACTTCTTGCATTTCCTTCCTCCTTTAGTATCTACTCACGTAGCAGATTTGTTGATTGTTATCATTCCTTTGTCCTTCGGGTTTCTCCAGCCCGTTGCTAACATGGAATGAATTAGAACTTTTTGAGAGCTCCCTGTGTTCTAAGTACATTGTCTGCATTACCTCAATCATTGGATAAGGTAGATGTTAATTTGCACACTTTGTATAAAGAAACCAAGTCTGAGTGGTTAAACCAGTTAGCCAAGGACCCCTAACAAATGATTGGCAGATTGTCTTCCTACCTCCGATTTTTCTATTTGTACCATCACTTTGTGCTAACTCTTTTTTCTGTTTCATCCTTATTTTATGTAGCTTTGCAATGTATTTGCTTGTGATCTTTCCTTTCAGTAAACTAGTAAGATCACGGAGATCAGGGATTATGTAGTAGGAAGTTTTGTATTTTCCTTAGTACCAAGTAGAGAGCTTTGGTTTCTAATACTACAGATAACACACTCTTTCAAGGCCATATGCCAGATGCTAGCAACAGTTTTGTTTAAGTTCTTTTTTTTTTTTTTTAAGTCAGCACTCTTCGAGTAGAACATTATTCAAGATTTGAATGTATGTATGTGTGTAAGTGTGTGCAAGTGTTTATATGTGTATGAGTGGTTTACAAAAACTTTAGAATAACTGTTTTAAGGAATTTTGATAAAACTGGCTGTACCCGGGGCCTTTGCTCCTTATTAAACTCAACTGTACAAGTGACATCAAATAAAACAAACACATGAAGTAGAAGAGGGGTAAATTAGTCCTAACGGGAATAGTTTTAAAATACTAAATATGAAATTGTGGCAGTGTTTTGAGAAAACTTGTACTGAACGTTATCAACTTTCCCAAAATTGGGTTTATACCTTCTGAACTTAGAACTAAGTTTTAACATGTTTTTAAACAACAGCAAAAAAGTTAAGGCAGAATTATTTATCTTGGGCAGGATTTTGGGCAAAGTTTCAACAAATTAGGCTTTGACATTTTGGTAAATGTTGAAGTATCTCATGGCACTTTAGAAGGAATTGGGATTTTTCTTGCCCCTATTTTACTGTCCAAAAATTTGGAGACTTGGCAGAAAACCTTGGGAAAACTAAAATTCCACTTCTCTCAATGTGGTATTACTCATCCCAATTTAAAGTAAGCAATAAAAAGGAAGATTTAAAGATAAGCTATGGCTACAATTTTTTCCATATAAATAATACTGTTTTTTTTAATTACCCAGGATACGGTAGAATTAGTTAATTAGCTAAGTAATTAAAATTTAAATTCGTGAGATGCAGATTAACTTACAATGTGTCTTGTTAGTTATTGCTTCGAAACACCTGGACACAAGAATTGTAGTATTTTGAAGAGAACAGAGAAAGTCTTTTGGATTATGGCTTGTAAAAGGATTTTTTTTCCTTCTTTGTTAAAATACTATCATGTGGTGTCTGATAAAAGTCCCCTGATCCTAAAGTGTATGCCAGAAACACAAATGTGGCCTGTTTCCTTACTTCTCCTTTTCGTTGCCTTGTTCTGGTAGAAACCTAGGGTTGTAGTGTAGGGGTATAAAATCTTAAATTATTTTATTTGATTGAGAGAGTGATTCTGCTGGTATGGTTTTGTGGGGTGTAGTGGCCAGCTTTCTGGGTGACTGGCTGATTTGTTGATTTCCTAGTTGCAACAGGACTGAAGCCCACTCCCATATCTTTCCAAATCCTCTGTATTCATGCCTTCTGTCTACATAAGTGCTACTCCCATCCCTTTGGGCAATCCACCTAATCTTGTTCTTTTTGCCTCTGTAGCTGGAGGGTTCTCTATGTGCCGCAGGGTCTCTCCTCTTTAATTCGTCAAAATGTATTCACTGTTTGTCCAATTTCCTCTGTGCTGTGACAAATGGTTTGTTTACTAATCTGCAGTGAATCAACCCAAGCTAAAATGCTCAATACATATAAAATAAATACATATGCTAATCCCTTAATGTGTTGTTTATTCTCTTAGGAGAGACACTCAATGTATTGCCTCTTCCATTAGGAATTTTAAGGAGCGGCCATTATGTGAATGTCTTAATCCAGGGAAATATTCTTTTATAACTAGCATTTGGGAACTATGGTAGGCTGATAGGGGAAGATATTTTTTGAATCTCTAGATACAACTGAGTACCTTCTTTAATTTTTATGATAGAACCTTAACTCGATTATTTATAAGATTATCAGAGCTTACAGATCTCCCTTTTACTGGCAAGGCAGAAGAGTTGCACGCAAGACTGTAATTAGGTGTTATGAAAATGAGTACTTGCCAAAAAAATTTTTTTGAATGATTGCTTGAAGGAAAGACAGTTATTTATTTCTCTGGAGACACCGTATTATTCTGGAATAACACCAGGATTTCAGAGGTTTAAGTGCATCAGTCATATTGGTTTGAGAGTTTACGGACACACTTTGCTGCATTTGCTGAGATAACTCTTCAGTTAAAAAAGAAATTAAAACTTACATGATGTGGCCAAAGCTTATTCAGAGGAAAATTAATGGCCTCAAATAAAGAATAGTATTCCATTAGTTAAAGATTTAACAAAAAAAAAGATTACAAAGAACAATGAAAAGCAAATAAAACAATAAAAGCTGAAATTAGCAGGGATTACAAAAAGAAGTGATTCCTGATGAGAAGTGCAAAAATAGATAATTAAAACCCATAATATTAACCAATAAAAAAAACTTGTTCTCAAAAAAACTGCAGACTGGACAAATATATATAGATTCTCCAGAAACATAGTATTTTAATACTGTTAATGGGGCTATAACCAAAAAAGATACGTTTTAAGTTGAGAGAGGACACAACTCTGTTAATAAATTTTGTACTTAAATATGTCCCAAATATCACAGAGGGCCTACTAAAAACATTATGCTAATTATCTGAAATTTGCCTCAGATCCTTTGTGAAACAATATTGGAGGATGAATGAATGAATATACAAATGAAAAAAATGTCCTGGTAGAAGAAAACTTTTGAGATGTCTTTTTACTTTCTGTGAAAGGACTCAGAATTTCTCCTCGGTAATGGCTCAGAATAGAGTTGTGGTCACCAGTTTGGAGACCTTGGCCTTGGAAATTAATACCAGCCAGTCACCCTTGCTTCTCTCTCCATGCTTCTTTTCCTCCCTCCCTTTTCTCCCTTTTCTACCTTTCCTCCCTTTTTCTTCTCTTTCTCTTTTGCTTACAGTTTTCCTCTCATTGATCTCCTCGTGAAAAAGAGAACCTTGGACTTGTTTTTAGATTCGCACATGAAAGGAAAAAGGTTATAAGAAAAGAGGAGAGGATTAGGGCTTTTTCGGCCCAGCAGAATAGTGATTTTATACTAGCACAGAGTGGTTTTTCAAATTCTTTTTGATTACCAGAGGGAAGGTCCCATCTATCACCTTTACTTTGTAGGCAAGAGAAGGCAACAGTAGGACTTTGAAGTTTATGTGAAAAATCCTGGAGGAACACATTACTGTCAAGGAAGTTGTGATTGTCTGATGACAATGGTCATTTCAGGTAAACTCTTGGAATTGATCCATTTGGACAATTCACCACGTAGTGTGCACCTTACAAAGACTCACAGAGGACTGTCAACTTCTTCCCTAAATATTTCAGATCATTCTCTCCATTTGCAGCATCTTCTCACAAATTTTTCTTTTACCAGTTTATATTTCAGAGTGACATATATGGTGCCCTAGGGAATGAATGACTTCCTGACATTCCTCATCCAAGTTGGCTTGTTTGCCTGTCCTGGATGACTACCTTTGCTTCATTTTCAGGCATCTCAAGATCTTCCTGTGCTCTCTATTTCCAGGACGGCTGCTGTGTCCCATGTGAGAAGCAGAGGATAAAATGAAGATTCTTCAGTGCAACATGCATCACTGGCTGTTTCCAGCTCTGCTGGCTGTTGCTTATTTTTCCATCATTGTCCAGGGTCAAGGTAATGCAAAACTTTAAGATAATCATTAGGGCCTGGAACTCTAGCTATATTGGTTCTGATTATTATTTTTTCTTTATTTACCCTAATAGTGTTTCACCTAACACCTACCCTAATAGTGTGCTACTGTGTTTCTAGGCAAGGTCATATGTTACTCAGTTTCCCCAGCTGTTTACTTTGTAGAAATGTGCCACAACTTTGATGAGGGTTAAGACCTCACCAATGACTGAGCATAGAAATTTTGTGGTGGTTTGTTAAACAGCTCATTCTTCACATGCTTCTGAAGAGGCTGTGCAGATTTCATTGGGAAAAGACAAATTTGCATGCTGCAAAATCAGTTCCATTAGTGAAGAGCTATAATGGGTGTTATGTCGGTACCCCAGTCATGCCTTGTCTCTTAAATAGAGGGCCTACAAAATATGTCTGCCACTTCCTACCTGGTCTTTATCATTTTGTTTCTTTCTTTAAAAACTAGCACATGGTGTAAAGCTTACTAAAAGCCTGATATAAGCGGCCAATGTGCCATTTTAAGCATTTCCAATGATTTCTGGTTTTGTTTTCGTTGAACTTAGTTTTTGAAATCTACTTTCTGTATTACTGGGGTCTGCACTTTTATTCTCAATTTCCACTCATTTTTATAAAGTGTGTTAGGAGTTTCTGCACTACCAACTCGTGGGCCAAATCTGACCCACTGCTTGTTTTTGTCTTTAAAGTTTTATTGGAACACAGACATGCGTTTACATATGTCTGTGGCTGCGTTCACCCTGCGGGGAGTCGAGTGATTGTGGCAGAGACTGTGTAGGCCACAAAGCCTGAAATATTTATTATCTAGACTTTTGCAAAAAAAGCATGCTGACTTCCGAAGTCAGTGCACAACATGTATAAGTAAGGAAAACTCCATTACTAGGTAAACAAGATAATCTTGCAGAAACAGAAATGTTGGTGCTGAAATTGTCATTCATCGACTTAGCAAGGAAATCTACATGTGATAAAGAAAGTTATTTTAGGAGTGTTAATGTCTAAGGCTTGGAATTTACAGTTATAGAGAAGTCAAATGTTAAGACCCACCACACCCTGCTTCCTCAAAGTGAGACATGCTTGTTTGGAAAGGCATGGAATTTGACCCTTTGCGTGTTCAAATAGTGTTAAAGCCGTATTTCCAAGTCTTCAAGCAACACATAGGAAACAGTTGGACAGATCGATTCTGCTTGCTCTATTTACATTAATACAAGAATGCTTTTGGAAGTGATAACTAGAAATCCCAGATAAGTTTCCATCTAAACTGTGGGATTCCAGACATAAGACCTTTGGAACACAGGGCAGGCAAATCACAAAGCCCTTCAGAGCGGTCATCTTAGTCTAACTTAGTTCAGAAATGGTCTTTTGTGGAGCAGCTGATTATACAGAGAGCCTTTCTGGGATACTTTCGGGAGTGCCATCGACCAGATACACACTGTTGGCCAAATTCCATTTTAAATGAATATTTATGGGGCACATTCTGTGTGTTAGGTTCAGGATACAAGGTAAGACTTCACTCTTTGTCCTCCAGCAGCTTACTGCTACTGAGGAGACAGGGTATACGCAGATAAATCACCATGCAAGCTTTTGTGGGGTGGGGGATGGTGGGTGTAGCAAGAGACAAAGATGGAAAGGTCTACTGGAGCCAGACTGTGGGGAATTTTAAACAGCTCCATTTTTTAAAGAAACTCTGACAGCAATGTTGATGATACTCGTATCTGCAACCTGTAGGCGTTTGGGAAATAAGTAAAGTAAGAGAGACCATCCGAAGATTATATTGACTTCTCTGAGAAGTAACCGTTGGGGGCCTGAACCAGATAGAAAGAGAGAAGAGAATGAGTCCAAGAAACATTTCAGAGGTAGAAGCGATTGAATTTGTTTTCTGATCAGACATGGAGAGAGTTGTGAAAGGGAAATGCCAGAGATGACTCTAAGTCTTTTTGTTGGAGAAGTGAGGAGAGGAAGCCTTTAATTTTGACCGCTACGTCATTGTTGCTTGTGTATCTTTGTGTCATAGTTGTTTGTTTACCTACGCTTGTTAAAACAGTAGTTCTCTTCTTAGTGTCTGTATCTCTGATACAGAACAATGCCTCAGTCGTAGTATACATTTGTTGAGGAGATTAATAAAAGAATAAGCATCTGACTCTTGATTTCGGCTCAGGTCATGATCTGAGTCGTGAGATCAAGCCCTGCTTCGGGCTCCATGGTTAGTGGGGAGTCTGCTTGAGATTCTCTTCCTCTGCCCCATCCCCTGCTGTGCATGCACTCCCCCCCCCAATAAATAAATGTTTAAAGACATAAAAGAATAAGAAATGAAGCAAATTTAAGAAGGAGATGAGGTCAGTCTTAGACACATATGGAGCCTCAGGTGCTTGTGGAACATTTAGGACAAGGTGTCTGGTGGGCAGTGGGTGGTGTGAGCTTAGATGAAAGAGTGGAGAGTAGGAAATGTATCTAAATTGTTTTGTGCTTGGAGGTTAGCTGATAGGGACCTTTGAGGTCTCAGAGGTGAGCCAAAAAGGCATGGCCCGATGGAGAGAAGTGAGGATGAAATACGGCAGACATCAACAGTGAAGAAGTTAAAGGAAGAAAAAAGATGATTGAAATTGTCAAAAAAGCAATTGTAAAGAGGGTCAGGGGAATGTCGTGGCCTAGAAGTGAAGGCTGGAGAAACTGAAGAAGGAAGATGGCGGGCGGGCACCTGCGGGAGGAAATCCTAGTAAGAAAAGGCTTCAGATGCCATTGACTTCTTTGGCTTTTAGGAAAGTATGTAAGACATTTAAGAAACTGAATCTTATTTCTATCTTCCAGGACAACGTTCATGGTGTCAGCAGAGAATAAAGCATGTGAATTGCTTTGTTTGATTGATTTTCTGCCTTTTTTTTTTTTAAGAATTTTAAAAATTTTAAGTAGTCTCAATACCCAACGTGGAGCTCAAATATAACCCCGAGGTCAAGAGTTGCACGGTCTACAGACTTAGCCAGCCAGGAGCCTGTGATTGATTTTCTACTATTAATTTTTTTCAAGTTTATTTATTTTTAAGTAATCTCTACACCCAACGTGGGGCTCAAACTCATGATCCCAAGATCACGAGTCACTTCTGACTGAGCCAGTCAGGTGCCCTTGATTTTCTACTTTTAAAGCAGACATAGGAGTGTGAGTTCCTGTGGGTTGGCCAATTTCGACACTAATTTGCAAAGTCACACGTGAATGTGTTTGACATTCAATACATTATTTTGCTAATGGCAGGTGCGTTGACTTGCTAGCTGACACTAATTACTCTCAAACTTTATGTTCTTAGAGACATTTTGGAGTCATATTTATTCACAAAATGAAAAGAAAGGTCAGTGTGGTAGGCAGAATAATGTGCTCGCAACAATACACACATCCTAATTTCCAGAACCTGTAAATATGCCAAATTATATGGCAAAGGGGAAATTAAGATTGCTGATGGGATGGAAGCTGTCAGTCAGCTGACTTTAAGATAGGGAGATTATCCTGGATTACCTAGGTGGGTCCAATTTGGACCCAATCATGGGGGTCTTAAATGTTTAAGAAGAGGGAGGCAGAGGAATGAAAGTCAAAGTCATGTAAGAAAGACTTAGCCAAGGCTATTGATGGCTTTGAAGATGGAAAGGGGACTCAAGTCAAGGAATGCTGGAATCCTCTAGAACCTGGAAAAGGCAGGAAAATGGATCGTCTCTGAGAGCCTCCAAAAGGGGAGGCAACCCTATCTACACTTTGGTTTTAGCCCAGCGAGACCCATTTCAGGCTTTTGACCCCCAGAACTGTAAGATAATACATTTCTTTTATTGTAAGTGGCTAATACAGTCTGTATTAAAAGGCATGTAGGAAATTAACTTTCGCCTCCTAAATAGCTTAATCAACAGAATGTATTTTACCACTTAGTCTCTAAGTAATTCTTTCTGGAGAACTTTCCCTCTCCAGAGAATGTGAACCCACATTGGCTCAAAAATAGTTGTTTATACCTAGGTTATTCCAGCATCTTCTTTTCAAGACAAGTTGCTAAATGAACTGGAACACAGAAAACATATTGTTGTGTTGGCTGTAAGGGGGAAAAAAAGTGTATTCTATGACAGAATGGTGGGTCTAAGACTTTCTTAGTATTTCATAGTAAGTCTGCCCTGGGTTCCAGCAAAATTTGTTTTGGATGGTTATAAAAAGAAACCACTGAAGGTAAAGTAACTGTCATTTAAACACCTCAAAGCATATAAAATTAGAGACTTTGCATCAAAGTTAAATTTAACTTTATAAAGATCTCTGTATTAAGAAATTTACACATATGTTTTGTTGTTAGTAGTCATCAAACATGTTTGGACAGTGGAGAATATTTTCTTTTTTTTTTTTTTTTTTAAGATTTTTATTTATTTGTTAGAGAGAGAGATACAGAGCACAAGCACAGGCAGACAGAGGGGCAGGCTAGAGGCAGAGGGAGAAGCAGGCTCCCTGCCAAGCAAGGAGCCTGATGTGGGACTCGATCCCAGGACGCTGGGATCATGACCTGAGCCGAAGGCAGCCGCTTAACCAACTGAGCCACCCGGGCGTCCCGGAGAATATTTTCTTTACTGCTCTTTTCAGCATCTTTATAATGGGTCATCAAATGAAACATAGTAAGTTCCAAGTAAGACAAAAAGAACCTCCCCACTTCAGCATATCCCACAGTGACTTTCTTTCATATTTTAACTTCTTCTATTTATAGAACATTGGGCAATGCATTTATTATTTTTTTTAAGATTCATTTATTTATTTGAGAGAGAATGAGAGAGGGGAGGGGCAGAGGGAGAGAAATCCTCAAGCAGACTCCCCACTGAGCAAAGCCCAATCCAGGGCTCGGTCCCAGGACCCTGAGATCATGACCCGAGCCAAAATCAGGAGTCGACCCTTAACTAACTGAGCCACGCAGGCGCCCCAGGCAGTGCATTTAATTGAAAAATAACTGAGATAAAAAGCTAAGGTTTTTGTTGTTTGTTTGGCTGTTTTTAGATCCCTTGGAAAAATAAACCAAATACTTTTCTGCTGTTTAAAGGTCATTTACTTAATAAATATAAGAGGTTGTTCTATTGATACTGCACCCAAAACTATGTTTTGAAAGAGAACACATTTTCACTGCCCATGCTACTCCATCTTGATCAGTCAGAGGTTTTTGGATGCAAAAAAAAGAAACATTTTCTGGCCCATTGAAGCAAAAAAAGAAAAAAAAAGTATTTACTGGTAAGTAACAAAGTAGCTCACATCATTAAAGTAAAAGTTAAATTAAGCTTTGAGAAGGATGGGACTCTAAGAACACCCTGGATACTGGATAAAATTCTAGGAAACTGACCATTTTTTTTTAGGGCATGTTATTGCAATGAAATTGACGGGCTATTTTCCTTCCTTCCATGGCTGGACACAAGTTTCAGGTTCTTAGCCAGGAGAGTATGGCTGATTGACAGCACAGCCGAGGCCCCCTGCGGTACAGAGGGTGTATTGTTCTGGGGAAGAAACTAGCACCATACAGAGAAGGCAGACAAGTGGTGATCATGGGTCATGAAAACCGGATCTTCATTTCAGTGTTCCTGTAGAAAAAGTAGTGTTTCAGGAAATTACTGGAAATATTTTAATAGAAATAAATCTTTGGGGATGCCTGCTGGCTCAGTCGATTGAGCATCCAACTCTTGATTTCAGGTCAGGTCATGATCTCGGGGTGGTGACATCAAGCCCCAAGTTGAGCTCTACATTGGCCCGCCGTGGAGCCTGCTTAAGAGTCTCTCTTCCTTTACCTCTGCCCTTCCTGGCCCTTCCCCACAACACACATGCACGTGCTCTCTCTATAAAAAAAGAAACAGAAAGATTTCTATTGTTGAAATGGAGTGAAAGAAAGGAAAAAGGAAAGGAAGAAAGGAGAAAAGAAAGAGAAGGGGAGAGGGAAGGAAGACAGAAGGGAGGGGGGAAGGATGGAAAATTGACCCTTGAATAGTCACATTATGAAATAAAATTTCCCAAATGCCTATGGATAACAGTGAGGCTTTAATAAATCACGTAAACATTCATTTTCTGCCTACAAGATTTGTTTTCTATGAGAATAATTGTAGTGAAAGTTGGGAGTTTTAAAAACTTCCCTCTCAAAACAAACAAACAAACAAACAAAACCCTCATAACACAACAAAACAAACACAGCCCTATACTTTCAGTAACAAGCCTAACCCTGCAGGAGAGAGGAAAATAAAAAATGGACTGTCCCCATTCTTCCTCCTCAATTCCCCTTTGGGATGAAATACATCTATTCACAAATATTGTGTTTGGCTCAATCCCACAGGAAGCCTGGCTTCACCATGCAAGGAATGAGTTTCCCTGGGTTCTTAGTGTGGGCTAGAAATCAAATTTTACACTTAGTTTTTTTTTTTTTTTTTTTTTGTCTTCTTAAAAAACTTAGGATTTTAACTAACATGAAGTAAATTCTGAGTCAAATTCACATCAGCATTTGTAATTATTACTGGGAGTTATATGAATGTACAGAATCATCTCTTTGTGCTCACAAAAAGAAAAATCATGTGTCTAACATCAAATATACCCAACTTTTTATTTCATGCAATAAGAGCAGTGCTTTCTGAACTGCATTTACAGTGTTCCTATCAATCTTGGCTACCCTTGCTCTGACGCAAGTCCCAGTGTCTTTCTTCCATATGGAGAAAAAGGAGTTAACTTTGAAGTTTGAAACTATGACCTCATGCCTACTTCTTTCTTAACTAGCATTTTTTTTTTAAGATTTTATTTATTTATTTGACAGACAGAGATCACAAGTAGGCAGAGATAGACAGAGAGAGAGAGGGAAGCAGGCTCCCCGCTGAGCAGAAAGCCCAAGGTGGGGCTCAATCCCAGGACCCTGATATCATGACCGGAGCCGAAGGCAGAGGCTCAACCCACTGAGCCACCCAGGAACCCCTTAACTAGCATTTTTTTATGTTCACTCTTTTCCCCCTAAAGGCAAAAACCTAAAGGAAATGTGAATTTTGTGTCTAACCAAGATTTTCTTTTACCGATGGTGAGGGTATTTTTGCTTATATAATATAGGCCGGAGATGTGGTCTGTTGATGAAAGAGAAGCGTGGTGTTCCTTTTTGCTAGCAGCCGTAATGGGACTGTAGTCACATGCATTATTTGTAAATGATTTTAAAAGTTGGACACTGATGGATTTATGGTTGCTTTTGCTTCACGCTGTGTTTCCCCGAGTGGTTCAACGGAAGCCAGTGCCTCTCTGGATTTGGAGCCCCGTCGTATTGTCTGGACGTGATCCATGGGATCAGAGCGTGTTCATTGTTATTCCCATCACTTTCTCCTGGGGGTTCAGAAGGCTATGGTTATTGACTTAAAAAATGTGGCAGGGCTATCATCTCAGATGACATCTAAAGAACAGTAGCCTGGTGGTGCCCCTGAGTGGCTCATTCGATTAAGTGTCTGCCTTCAGTCCAGGTCATGATCCAGGGATCGAGTCTTGTGTTGGGCTCCCTGCTCAGCAGGAAGTCTGTTTCTCTCTCTCCCTCTAACCATCACCCCTGCTCCTTCTCTCTCTCTCTCCCTCTCTCTCTCAAATAAATAAATAAAATCTTTAAAGAATAGTAGCCTGGGTAGAAAATGTTGTAAAGATTTCTAATCTTGAACTTGGGAATTCTCAATGTTGTGGACTTATTTGCCCTCCTTGAGAAGTCGGCACACCTGGGGAACTGACCGAATTGGTCAGTCCTCTTGCAGCGGTCTAGACTGAGGCCTCCATCCTGCTTGTTGGTTGTACTTCTCCACTTGATGGGTCCCAGGCACGTCCGCCATCTTTCACCGGGACATTCATGCAGAACTTTGTAGTAAGCTTGGCCAATGACGTCTACCAGCCCACTGGTGAGATTTGGCTGAGAAACTAGATATATTGTTTAAATTTGCTTAATTCTTGTTTTAAATTTTTTCCATAAGTAATGAAAGCCTACCTATAGGGGCGCCTGGGTGGCTTAGTTGGTTAAGCATCTGCCTTCGCCTCAGGTCTTGATCCCAAGGTCCTAGGATTGAGCCCCACATCGGGCTCCCTGCTTATTGGGGAGCCTGCTTCTCCCTCCCTCTCTGCCTACTGCTCCCCCTGTTTGTGCTCTCTCTCTCTCTATCAAATAAATGAATAAAATCTTTTTTTTTAAGAGCCTACTTATAAACAGGTTATTCTCACCAGTTTCCAGACTAAGCAAAATTGTAATAGTTTTCCTGTTCATCCAAATGTTAGGTTCCTCTTCTTGAATTTCAAAATAGTTATTCTTATGATAAATCCATATTTTTCCATAAACAAGAGAAATGTCAACTCTTTCTTCCATTCAGGTCATATTGAGAATGGGAAGCTAATTTTTTTTTGTTTAGAATTGCTAACATTCTCTGCTAAGAGGTAGTAAAAGTTGAGCTGACTTGTTAGGAGTCAGTTACTTGTTCCTCTATCTCCACGAAGGGCGCCTTCTTAATGTGGCTTTTCTGCCAAAGAAACAGCATCTCACTTGGGGGTCAGGGATTGTCATTCACTGGGACGTGAACTTGGGCAAGTCTTCAGTTTCTCTTTGGCTTCTTTATATGTAAAATTGGGATGGCACTGTATTTTTTTGTGAGAATCAATTGAGCTTTTGAGATCACCCCTTAATTGAAGTCGAAGCTGGAGGATCAAATATTTACAGATCACTTTTCCTAAAAATAAAGTTTTGGAAGGAGGAATCACTCAAGTTTCTTTAATAAGTGACAGAACTGGAATCAAATTAATGCCCAAACCCCATATTGTGCTACATACCTGTTAAGGAGAATGTCTGTTTCTTCCCCCTCCTTCTGTTTCCTCAAGTGAGAAAGAAAGGCAGGGTGTAACTGTGGACAGTAAGAGCTAAGCTTTTCTGTTACATGTAAGCTTTTCTTTTTTGACAAACTATTTCAATATTATGTAATTACAATCTTCTTAAACTATTTTGTGTGAAATTCTGGAGCACTGATGTAGGTTTAAAGTTTGAATGACATACACAAGAAGTAATATAGACCTATCCATTTTGTGAACTATCAGAAAAGATTAAGTGTCCTGGTATGACTCCAGAGCCTATGCTGTGTATCTTTCTGAAAGACAGAAATCAGCTACACTTTAAGAATGGATCAAACTTTATAAAACCCAATTATCTTTGATTTGATCCTTTTCCTTTTGGTCTTTTATAATCTCTTTTTCAAATGTTTTTTAAATGAAGATCTTAATACTATAATACGTCCATGGTTGCCTTCTTAAATGACCTTATCGTTAAAAATACTGGATTACTAAAGTGAAAAATCTAAAGGTATAAAACAGGTCCCAGTAGAGTAAATTATAAAAGCTTATGTGTTCCAAGTTGGGGGGAAAAATCATCCTTGTAATATAATGAATGTATTTTACAAGATTGGCTTCAATTTAAATTAGACTAGAGTATTACATTTTAACCCTTAAGTCATAGGTCTTTGTCGTAAGGTCACTACTATTTGATAAGTGCTTATCTCTTGAGTAAGAAACAGATGCTCTTGGGTTTGTATCAGTGTGAAAACTCATCGATTCATTAATGGGGCTATAGAAAGAGCATATTTTGAGGCTGATGATCAAGTCATGTGTTTTGATTTCATTATGTTGACTCTTCAGTTTAACTAATGGCAGCTTAAATGTTTCAACATTTAAATGATTTTTGTTTCTCCTTTTGCAGTGGCTCCACCGACACGGTTAAGATATAATGTATTATCTCATGACAGTATACAGATTTCATGGAAGGCTCCAAGGGGGAAATTTGGTGGCTACAAACTTCTTGTGACTCCAGCTTCAGGTAAAAACTGTTGATTGTGGGCAGCTGGGTGGCTCAGTGGGTTAAAGCCTCTGCCTTAGGCTCGGGTCATGATCCCATGGTACTGGGATTGGGCTCTTTGCTCAGTGGGGAGCCTGCTTCACCCTCTGTCTCTGCCAGTCTCTCCACTTACTTGTGATCTCTCTCACTTTGTCAAATAAATAAATAAAATCTTAAAAACAAACAAACAAAAAGTTGATTGTGATTTCTAGAGTATTAACAACTTTTTACACATAGTTAACTAAAAATGTGAAGTATTAAGTGTTTCTTGAAAATCATTTGAAAGATTTTTTTCAATTCAATATATGCATTTGAAATCTTACCTTCTAATCAAAGAAATAATATTCCCAAAGTCTAAAGAGTTGATATTGGGCTCATCGTAATTCTCCTCAGGGGAAATTTCCAGACTATTAAAATCTTCACTTCCTCTGTTTCAACATAGAATGAATACTTTTGGCCTGTTGACCCTTAAAAAAAAAATACAATACATCTGGAAGGCTAACACTTGTGACCAGCTGAGTAAATTATGATTAATTAACTTGATAGTGTATTATTCAGCAATTATACATTAAAATGAGAAGAGCTAAGTAGACGCTGTGAAAATAAGTGGTAAATTAAAGCAGGAAAGGTGGAAAAGTAAAAGTTAGATTTATTGATCATGAATCTAAAGTAGTAATGCCAAATTTTTAAAATTAAATTTTGGTTGAATTTTTTCCTTTCTTCTATTTTGTGTTTTTATTATACAAATATGATTAGTAAAACAGTAAAGAGTATGGAAAGGAACTGCTGCTATTACACACAGTCATGGAGACAAAGAGGGGGTCAACAACATGAATAGCTTGAGCTCCACACCTGGATCTGTGGTGTATAAGAAATGTCATTTGGGCAAGTTGTAAAACCTCTCTGTTCTCTGGTGTCATCTTACATAAAACCCACAAACAGCACTAGTCCCACCTCATGGAGTTGTAAGGCGTGGAACTCAAAATGTAATCTGAGAATCAGCACAGGCATCAGCTGAGAGCCAATGCAGAAGATTGGTCCCTACCTCCCACCTGCTGAATCAGCATCTGACCTTGACAAAGATCCCCCGATGACTCCTATGCATGTTAAATTTGGGAAGCATTTGTTGTGAGGACTTAATTAATTTATAAAAGTAAAGCACTCACAACAGTGACTGCCAGATAGAGTGCAATCATATTGCCTGTGATTGATATACAGATGATTTGAGTATGTCCCTCAGGTCTCATTTCCTTTCCTAGGAACCAGTTTCCCATATTCTGTAAGAGATATTTAATAATAGCATATTTGTATAATACATATGTATTTATGTATATATAATAATTTTTCCTCTTTATTGGTGGATAAAGATAGGGTTTTTTGTTTGATAATTGATTTTTTGTTTGATATTTGTTTGATATTGATAAAGATGGTTATATGGACCTGGGCTTCTTGCTGTTGGAGTCCTTTTCCCAGCTCTTTTAATAAGGCTGACAAATGCTCTGTTGTTGATAATTGTGGACATTTTACCCAGTGGTAGATTTAAAATCTCAACCAAAACAAGCAGCTGAAACACCTGGCTTCTTGCTTGGCCATGAAAAAGGAACCTTCTAGAAGGTTATTAACAAATATTACCCAGACTCTTTAGAATGATTCATGGTTCAGTGAAACAGATGCCAACTTTACCCATGTTGACTCACAGAAGTGACACACTTGCAGAAAGCAATATTTCATTCTCGAGCCTGGTTCAGAATTTTCATTTTGAAGTATGGCCCAATTTTGAAATAACTTTGACTTCTGAAAATGCTGTTTGTGTTCTGAAATAAGCCACCATGGGAAATTCAAGTTCAAGAGATTCCTGGGGAGACACTTAAGACAGCAGAGTAGTAGGGAGATCCTGAACTTACCTCATCCCTTGAACATAGCTAGATCAAAAAGCAAATCATTTTGAGTAACTAGGAAATTGACCTGAAGATTAAGAAAACAATCTGAACAATTAGAGGGAGATAACATGGCAGATGTGAGGTTTGGAGATATGAATTGGAGGAGAGAAAAGCTGTGGTGCCATGGAGGAAAGGAAACCCCTGTTTACAGAGAGAAGACAAAGAGAGAGGGAGAGAGAGTGGAGGCTGGAGTTGCTTATACCAAGCCAAAAAGGTCAACACCAAGAAATACAGAAAATGAGAATTCTGAAAACAGTGGGAGACAAAATGTCCTTAACCCACAAGGATAGATATAATGTTAGCAGCAGACCTGTCCACAGAAACTTAGCAGGCCAGAAGAGAGTGACATGATATAGTCAATGTGCTGAATGGGAAAAAAATGAAGCCAAGAATACTATATCTAGCAAGGCAATCATTCAAAATAGAAGGAGAAATAAAGAGCTTCTGAAACAAGCAAAAACTAAAGGAGATCGTGAACACCAAACTAGCTCTGCAGGAGATATTAAAGGGGACTCGGACTGAGAAAGATAAACCAAAGGCAACAAAGACTAGAATGAAAAGAGACAAACTACAGGAATGACAACTTCACAGGTAATCCAGTGGCACTAAATTCATATCTATAAATAATTGCTCTAAATGTAAATGGACTAATTGTCTCAATTAAGAGACATAGGGTGAGAATGGATTAAAAAAAAACAAAACCCATTGATATCCTGCTTATAAGAGACTCATAGACCCAAAGATGCCTCCGGATTGAAAGTGAGGAGGTGGAGAACAATTTATCATGCTAATGGACATCAAAAGAAAGCTGGAGTAGGCATCTTTATATTAGGCAAACTGGATTTTAATTTGAAGACTGTAATAAGAGATGAAGATGGTTGCTGTATTATAATAAAAAGGTCTATCCTACAAGAAGATCTAATAATTGCGAATATTTATGCCCCCAACTTGGGAGCAGCCAAATATACAAGTCAATTAAAACAAACTTAAAGAAACTCATTGATAATAATGCAATAATAGTAGGCCACATTAATACCCCACCCATAGCAATGGACAGATCATCTAAGCAGAAGATCAACAAGTAAATAATAGCATTGAATGAAACTCTGGAGCAGATGGACGTAGCAGGTATATTCAGAGCATTTCATCCTAAAGTGACAGATATTCATTCTTTTTAAGTGCACATGGAACATACTCCAGAACAAATCAGATATGGGCTCACAAATTGGACCTCAACAAGTACAAAAAGATGGAGATCATACCGAGCCTATTTTCATACCACAATGCTATTAAACTTGAAGTCAACCATAAGAAAAAATTTGAAAAGATCACAAATGGAGGTTAAGGAACATCCTACTACTGAATGAGTGGGTTAACCAGGAAATTAAAGATGAAATTTAAAAAAAGATCATGGTAGCAAATGAAAATGAAAACACTACAGTCCAAAACCTTTGGGATGCAGCAAAGGCAGTCGTAAGAGGGCAGTATATAGCAATACAGGCCTTCCTCAAGAAAAGTCTCAAATATACAACCTAACTTTATATCTAAAGAAGCTGGAAAAAGAACAGCAAATAAATCTTAAAACCAGCAGAAGAAGAGAAATAATAAAGATTAGAGCAGAAATCAATGATATAGAAATTTACAAAACCCAGTATAATAGATCAACACAAGTAGCTAGATCTTTAGAAGAATTAACAATATTGATAAACACTGAGCCAGACTTATCAAAAAGAAGAGAAGGGACCCAAATAAATAAAATCATGAATGAAAGAGGCAAGATTACAACCAACACCACAGAAATACAAACAATTGGAGAATATTATGAGCAATTGTATACCAACAAATTGTACAATCTGGAAAAAATAGATAAATTCCTAGAAACATATAAACCACCAAAACTGAAACAGGAAGAAATGGAAAATTTCAACACACCCATAACCAACAAAGAAAATGAATCCGTAATTAAGAATCTCCCAACGCTATCCTGATCAAAATACCAGTGGCATTTTTCAAAAAGCTGGAACAAACAATCATAAATTTATATGAAACTGGAAAAGACCCTGAATCACTAAAGAAATGTTGAAAAAGAAAAACAAAGCTAGGGATATCACGTTGCTTGATATCCAGCTATATTACAAAAATGTCATCACTGAGACACCATGGCATTGGCACAAAACAGACACATAGACCAGTGGAACAGAATAGAGAGCCCAGATGTGGACCCTCAACTCTATGGTCAACTAATCTTCAACAAAGCAGGAAAAAATATCCAATGGAAAAAAAGACAGTCTCTTCAATAAATGGTGCTGGGAAAATTGGACACCCATACACAGAAGAATGAAACCTGACCATTGTCTTACACCATACACAAAGATAAAGTCTAAATGGATGAAAGACGTCAATGTAAGGCAGGAATTTATCAAAATCCTAGAGGAGAACATAGGCAGTAACCTCTTCAACATCGGCCACAGCAACTTCTTTCAAGACACATCTCCAAAAGCAAGGAAAACAAAAGCAAAAATGAACTTTTGGGATTGCATCAAGGTAAAAACCTTATGCACAGCAAAAGAGAAAGTCAACAAAACAAAGAGGCAACCCATGGAATGGGAGAAGATATCTGCAAATGACACTACAGATAAAGGGCCGGTATTCAAGATCTATAAAGAACTTCTCAAACTCAACACACAAAAAACAAATAATCAAGTCAAAAAATGGGCAGAATACATGAACAGACACTTCTCCATAGAAGATATACAAATAACCGACAAATATGTGAAAAAATGCTCAACATTGCTCCACATCAGGGAAATACAAATCAAAACCACAATGAGATAACGCCTCACACCCATCAGAATGGCTGAAATTAACAAGTCAGGAAATAACATATGTTGGCGAAGATGCAGATAAAGGGAAACCTTCTTACACTGTTGATGAGAATGCAGACTGGTGTAGACACTCGGAAAACAATATGGAGGTTCCTCAAAAAGTTAAAAATAGAAATACCCTGTGACCCATCAATTGCACTACGAGGTGTTTATCCAAAGGATACAAAAATACTGATTCAAAGGGGCACATGCACCCAAATGTTTATAGTAGTACCATCAACAATAGCGAACTTATAGAAAGGAAGCCCAAATGTCCATCAACTGATGAATGGATAAAGAATATGTGGCATATTTACACATATGTACATATATACATATACATATGTAATATGGAAAATTAGCTATCAAAAGGAGTGAAATCTTGGCATTTGCAGCAATGTGGATGGAACTAGAGTGTATTATGCTAAGCAAAATAAGTGAATCAGAGAAGACAAATACCATATGATTTCACACGTATATGGAATTAAAAAAAAAATAGATGAACATCGGGGAAGGGAAGAGAAAAGTAAGATAAAAACAGAGGGAAGCCAGCCATAAGAGACCCTCAACTGCAGAGAACAAATTAAGGGTTGCTAGAGGGGAGGTGGGGGGGGGAATGGGCTAAATGGGCGATAGGCATTAAGGAGGGCACTTGTTGTGATGAACACTGGGTGTTATATGTAAGCAATGAATCACTGAATTCTACTCCTGTAACCAACATTACCCTTAGTGTTAACGAACTTGAATTTAAATAAAATCTTGAAAAAAGGAAAAAAAAAGATTCTTGAACATCATTATGACTTAAAGGTCAAAATACAAGTTTCTAATTTGTGGTACCTCTGAGAATTCCCCATGTCTGATCTTGAAAGTTTATTCTTTTTCTTCCAGGTAATTGGTGTCTTAACTTTCCCTTTAGTATTAGTTACTGATAATACTAAACTGTTCAATACACATATAGTTGGCATTAAGGAATCAGGGAGTCTTAGGAGTGACTTGTGTAGCCTCTGAACCAAATCTCAGCCAGATCCTTCAATGCCCTCTGCTATACCACACTCACAAGGCAAACCTCCAGCTCTTACTTAAACACTTCCAGAGACATAATAAAAATTGAGAGTGAAGGCAAATTATTCCTTCATGAATACGGGTTCCATTTTTACAGTGCCTCGGTGCCCTTACTGCAGTGGCCCAAGCTAATAAGACAGTGTTGACACTCTGTTACCTACTTGGTCAAACATAAAATAAATAGAGTAAATAAAAAGAGTAATAAATGCATCCAGACACAAAAGGTAAACATTTTAGCCCTCCAAGACATGTTCCAAATACAGTTTATACCAGTCTTTCCCAAAGTGTGTTCCATGGTAATCTGCAAGATGCTAATAGCTATGATACAACCAAATGGTTTAATAGTCAAAGAAACTGAAGAAGTCCTATTCTAAAGAGTTTAAAGATTTTTTTACTTGCAGAATTCTCAAAGCTGTTAGTAAAATAATACACCTAAGCCCCTCAGAGAGGGAGTCTAATACACAGTATTCTAAGAAACTTTTTTTTTTTAAGTGAAACACGCATTAAGAAAGATTTATTTGGTGTGCTTTGTAGAAGATGAGTTTTAAATAATAGACGTTTGTGAAACCAGGTTTAACATCTTGGACATAAATGCATTTAAAGAAATGTGTTTTGGCAAGAAAAGGGCTCCGTTCTGCCTTCTAGTAGCAGGCAGCATAGATGATAGCAGCATCAAATTTCAGACACAACATCATTAGTTTATGGGAATATGATTAAAATACATTGTAATCTGTGTTATGTTTAATTCATTCAGCAAATTTCAGGTCCTTTTTGCTGTCATTGCTAGCGGCGAGGGAGTTTTCAATTTCCTCCCTCTTATACTTAGTAACTGTTGCCAGAAATTAGAAAAGAAAAGCATATTTGGAATTTGGCATAAAAGTTGAGTATTTAATCAACAGTATTTCCACAAGAGCCTTAGATGTCATTATGATTTGATGGAGAGATACTGGAGATTTGAAATCTTTTCATGAACCACGCTAACGTTTAAGTAGCCGGGCAATGATTGGTTCTGTCAACATCCTGAGCCAGTTATGCTCAGATTTAAGATAATTAAATTGCTAATGCTTTAGGGATGCTTTGATTCAGTTTAGAGAGACCATAGCAAAAATTTCAGCATAGATAATGTTGTTCAGTCTGCCTTTATCTTTCCCTTTCCTTGAAGACTGTATCTATGCTGAGGGCTTATTTTCTCCTAATCCTATACTGTGGCTTTCCCTGGTGTATAAGCAGTAATGCATTATGATGAAAGATTTTTGTGAATGTGTTTTGTCTAATTTAGGCAACTGCTGAAATGATCTAATGCAAAGAGCACAACTAAGAATGAGAAGGAACAATATATTAAAATTAAGTAGTATATGCATATGCACCATTGTGTATTTTTAAAAATGTTTTCACCCTTTAAAATCTTGATTGCTGATTAATAAATTTTCTTAATGTATCCGGTGAACCTGTTTCTTAGTCCTGATTTATCTTTCTGTTTTGTTACAGGTGGCAAAACCAATCAGTTGAATCTCCAGAACACGGCAACTAAGGCAATTATTCAAGGTCTTATGCCAGACCAGAATTACACAGTTCAAATTATTGCATACAATAAAGACAAAGAAAGCAAGCCAGCCCAAGGTCAATTCAGAAGTACGTATGTACAGTTCTTAAAGTGCTACCGTCGGACTCTGTTCCAGCTCTGAGTTAAAGTCTGGAGTAAATACTATGATAGGTTAAAATTGGATTGTTTAGATGAAGAGATCTTGAAAGATATTTGGTGAAATCTTCCATGAGTTCCTTCTATCACTACTACCCCTCAGCCCCTCCCTTAACCTGTTTTAATGCATGCCCACTTAAATCCTTTAAATTTTACTTTTTGCATGCTCTATTAGGTACTGGGTAGACAAGATGTCCTCCGAACCTTACCCAGACATCTCGTCTACCCAGTACCTAATAGGTGCTCAGTGAATACATACCAAATGACTCAGTGACTGATGCCTACACCCGCTCTGTAGTATTCTTAGCAAGTGGCAGTCTAGCCTGTATGTAAAAACCTTTATAACAAGACATTTGACTCTCTCTCTTAATAAATCAGTAGATTTTTATCATCGACCTATTATATGCCAGGTCCCAGGACAAAAAGCTCTGTGAACACCGTAAGGGTCAGGATGGAGATTCAGAGCTCTCTGTGAAGGCAGAAGCTCTCTCTGTCTCAGTGATAGGTAGGAATAAGAATGGATGGCGGATAGCTTCATATCTGAGCCAGTTCTCAAAGAGTAAACTGGGCAGGCAATGAAAAGCAGGACATACAGAGATATTCTAAGCAGGGGAGAAAGCTTTGAGCCAGCCCAATCTATGTCATTAGAAAGCCTTTCCTTACACGGAGTTTAAAAGTTGTTCTTACAGGTTGTGATTCTTTTGCCTTTTGGGAGATAGATATTCATTCATTCATTTATTCTTTTTTTTTTTTCCACTTAACGAATATATATTGCACGGCTACTAAGTGTCAGGCCTTATTTTAGGCACTGAGAACATGACAAATCATTGCCCCCATGGACCCTATATTCTCCTGAGCAGAGACCCCAGCAACCCTCTCTTCCTGGGAGTGGCCATTCATATGTGGACCACAAAGATTTGCGTATTGTGAAAGCAAACAGAAGAGGACTGTTCTGGTTAACTTTCTGTGTTACTTCATTGTTAATATACAATCTTTAAAAATTCCAATTTATTAAAGGATAATTTTAAACATATTTTAAAAATTAGCAGGGTAGTAGAATAAACCCCTACGTATCCACCAGTCACTTCAACAAGTAGCCATTCATGGGCAGTCTTGTTTCATCTATTATCTTACCCCCACCACTCTGCCCTAATTCTGAAGCAAATTCTGGACATCATTTCAAATAACAATAGCTTTTCACATCCTGCCCTTAGATTACTCCACAGATCTGGAAGGCTGTGGCATTTACCTACGAATCCAGAACTGTGCGTGCAGCAATGTTCTAGCTGGATTTTCTGCCCCCTCTCCTTTTTCCCCTTCTTCTCCTAAGTAATGTTTTATGGCATGTATTTTGTGATTTTTTTTTTAATTACAAAAAAAACCAACTTTGTTAACCTACTACCTCTTGAAACTTCTGAACAAAGACATTGGGTGATTCCACCTGTCAGTAGGACATGCAGATATTTTAAACGTGACATTCTTTTGAGATTCACATTATCTGGAAGTTCCAGAAAAACTTTTGATGTTATTTCCAATATAAATCAGCCTTTGTCTGCCTTTATTGGCACCGCACTTCCGTTTCTGGCCTCTGACATTCTGACATGAGTAAGCAAAATAGCTCTTCTTCAAGTTTTTGAGAAGCAGCGAAAGGACATGGAGACATTTTACTTTAGATGGAAGGTGTTGCAGTGGATTATCCCAGATAATCCGTTGACTGAGCAGCCTGAGAAACAGGTAACCTGAAAAAGTTCTGCCAGTAGCTGTCTACTCAGAACACTTCAAAAGAAGTTCAGTTGTTTTCAGTTTGCTTAGTTCTGCTGGAATAATCTTATTGAGACTGTCTAACTGGTAAGTTGGATAACTTAGAGGTAATCCTATATAAATGATTAATATAGAAGTATAAATATAAATCAAATATTAAAAACAATATAAAATTATTATTGTCAGGGATTCGTTCTTCCCAAATAAAAGTTTGCAACAATAATATTAAAATAACTTTGGTTTTCTTTTTCATTTTGTTCCACGTGAGATGGAACTAAAGCCTGGCTCCCCTTCCCCAGGAAACTTCCATTGTTGGGTCCAGGAAAATGATCCAGACAAATGCTGTGCATGTAGGTTTACAGTTAGTGTAGAGATTTGAAGTCCTTGTAAGTCCATCTTCTGATACATGGGGAAGCATGAGAAATCGTGCTTTTGGATTTTGAAGAGGGAAAGACATTTCTGATCTGGTGTGTGTATTTGGCCAAGCAAATCAAGCCCGGCCTCAAGTTTTCTCATCTGCAAGTCAGGGTAATGATATATGCCTGTAACACTGTGGATTGATTCACTTCAGCACACAGTAGGGCATGGTTGCTCTTGTCGTGATTAATGCTACTGTGCTTCTGTTTTCCAATTTAGTTTGCCTCCTGCAGGAGGAAGATGACAGCTTGGTGTGACATGTGTTGCATCATACATGTAATGTTGGGGCACAATGGAAAGTGACTGTTATATATATATCAAAATGGTCTATGGCCCAAATTTTCTCTTTGGCTGCCATTTTTCTCATTAGAATGACCTTTTGCTAACCTCTGCCTGTAAAATCGTGCTTGTCTTTCCAAAGTCTGGTTCAAATGTTACCTTCCCTGTGAAGTGTCCCTGGGTCTCCACCTCTGGAATTTTTCTTTGCCAGATCTATCTCTGCTTCCATGACCACGCAGCACAATTGTTCTCGAGTTAAAATTGCAGATTTCTTTTACAGGGTGTAAGCAATTCGAGGCCATAGCTATGGGTGGGTGGGGTTGGAGATATAGATTTGGAAATCACCCACAGAAGTGGGAGCGTTAAAATTGTGGAGTGACAAAATGATAGGCGGGGTGTGCCGAGATGCAGGGCAAATTTAGTATATGATCACAATTCAGGAATGGAAACAGAGAAAAAGGATCCAAAAAATGAGAATATAAATGAGGGGTCGGAGGAATACAAGAAAATCCAGAATAATGCCTTTGTAAAAACAGACGAAGAGAAGAATTTAGAGAAGGGGGTGTTCCAAAGTGGTCAAGGCTTCTAAGGCTTCTAAAGAAGTCAAGAGAATGAGGTCTGGAAAAAAAATGAATGTAGAAAGTTAGAGGGTCAGTGGGAATAGCAGGATCAAGCCATCTTATTATTATTTTTTAATCTTGGACTTTAACCTCTAGGCTCCAGAAAGCCAAGGATGGTTTCTATGGAAACAAGTAATAGAATTAGAGCAACATGACCTTGGCAACTGGCAAGTCTCAAACCCTTTCAGCAAAGGGATGGAAAGAAGTAGAAAAAAGAGGAGGAGGAGGGGTGATAGAGACAGGGTTAATGGACTAACACCCTAGAGAAGGCAGGAAGGGTGGTTCAGAGGAAATCATTCCTTCGCCTCCAAAGCCCACCCTGCAGTAAGTCTGCTGATTTCTGTGAAGTGAATGCAACAATTAAATGAAATATCTCACCAGAGGATCCCTTCTGCCTTTTCATGGGTGTTTTTTTTGTGCAGAAACCATTGCCATTGGCGGTGGTCTGAGCTGATGCAAACAAGTTAAGGTGCCAAGCAATAGCAGGAGATTGCTGTAGAGTTTAAGCAGTGGAAAGTGAAGGTATGAGGGAGTAGATTGTATAGATACATTAATTCTGGGCCCCTGAATATTTCATACTGATACTGACAAAGAAATACTATTATATATTAATAGGGAAGCTTTTTTTTTTTTTTTAAAGTTTGAAAGGAAGTTGTTTTGGATTCTCCATGTTCTGTTGCTGACAGACCAACTCCAAATATTCATGGCCAAGATCCTTCTAGAACAGGGGCCAACTCATAGTCCTTGTTCAGAGACCAGAAGATATGGCTTGAATCCTGGGCCAGTACATTCTGGTTTTATGAAATATGTTTTAGTTACTTAGCCTCCTGGTCTTTGCTTCCCTCATGTACGAAATGGGGGTAATCATGCTGATTTTATAGCAGTTATGAAAGGTTGAATTTATATGATACATCTGCCCATAGTGAGTACTGGATCAAAGCAATTCCTTAAGGGTTTTCCACACCTTCCCACGACAAGCTGAAATAAATAGCATTTCCAATCTTTGGGAATGGAATTCTACCGTGAAGATCATTTCTACTTAGTACTCCCAATACTTTCAAGGGTTTTAGTAAAATTCATTGAATATTTTCTTTTACACATTAACATGACATGTTGTTGCGTTTCTCCTTTTCTTCTAGTTATAGATTTGGAAAAAAGAAAGGAACCAAAACCCAGAGTCAAGGTTGTGGATAAAGGAAATGGGAACAAACCAACTCCACCAGTAGAAGGTCAGATTTTTTTTTTTTTTTTTTTTTTTTTGGATTTGCTCATTCGGGGGCTTGAGTTGTTTTAATACCATAAGCAATGCACGCGTACCTGGCCATTGGCCCCATCAGAAGAGTGCAGATCTGATATGGAAATCTCCCTCAGCCCCCGCTACTCCTCCACTCTTCATATCTACTAACTATCAATACTTTTCTCTCCTTTCCTCTCCATCTCTAGTACCTCATCAAGTTCTCATGGATTTATTTTCTGTTGAGATACTAGACCGAATCTGCTCATTTCTTTCCTCATTCTATTGCCAGTACTCAGAGAAACTGCCCCTTCTTTGCCCAATGTAAAGGATTATTTAGGAAAATCTCAATTTGTTTTCTACTGAGAAGTTGGAGGAATCTTTTCAAAATAAATCTGACCTTAGGCTCTTCCCACACACACCTTAGAACCCCTTCAGTGGCTTCCCACTGCTCTTGGACCTCCAAGCCCCGCCTACCCTTGGAACTTACCTGTCCCTGCCTCTCCTTCTTTATCAAACAACTCCCTGCTTTCTAGCCCTGCAGGCTCTTTCAGAGCCTTTAAAGATCTAGTCTTTCTCTGCTGCATTGTCTGCAGGAGACACTCTCCCCCATCACCCACTTTGCATAAATACCTCCTTTTTTTCCTGCAAAGCTCATTTTAATTATCACTTTCTTGGAAATCTTCCCTAACTAATCTCCTCCTTTACAGGCCCTCATACAACAACTGATTTTCCTTCACAGCATTTGCCAGAGTTATATTTCCTTATAATTGGAATATTTGCCTTTCCCCTTAACTGTATGATCCAAGAGAACAAGGACTGTTGTCTGTTTCAGGTCATTACTGACTCCTTAGTAGCTAGTAATATCTGATACATAACAGGTGTCTAAGTAAATATTCACTGAATGCAAAGAAAACTAAATGGGCCATTAAAAATGTAAAATGCAAATAGCTACAAATATTGTCACTCAACAACCTGCTCTAGTGTTTATTTTCATGCTCTGGCATGTGACTCTTTGGTCACTTTTCTGTGAATGTACAGGCGTGTGTGCATAGCCTGCCGTAATGTATTTGTTGTTCCATGCATTGCTTCTCTTGCTTTGAGAACTTTCCATGTTACTGCAAACAGGAGGCAGGACAGCCTAGTGTTTGATTGCATCAGTGCAGTTTTACCTGCCTGAATTCAAAGCCTGCCTTTGCCTTATACTTGGGTGATTTATATTGGTTATACTAATTTCTATGTCTCTGTTTCCTCATCTGTAGAATTTATTTCAAACATGTCTTAGGGATTAACTGTGTCGACACATGTCAAATACCTAGAATATTACCTACCAGTGAATCATGTGAGCTGTCATTATTGGTCTATCTCATTCCTTTTAAGGCCCAGATAATGTGTTAACTATTGTCCATACTTACGAGCATTTAGATACTGTAGCCTTTTCACTACATTTCTGAAAGTGGGGGTGGGGGGTGCCTGGGTGCCTAAGTCAGTTGAGGGTCTGATTCTTGGTTTTGGTTGGTTGTGATCTCAGGGTTGTGAGATCAAGGCCTGCACAGGGCTCTGTGCTCAGTAGGGAGTCTGCTTGGGGTTCGCTCTCCCTTTCCCTCTGTTCCTTTTTCTGCTCGTGCTTGCTCTCTCTCATTCTAAAACAAATAAATAATATCTTTAAAAAAATCAAAAAATGAAAGTGGAATTTCAGGGTTAAGGGATGTGCAAATTTTAAATTTTTGATCAGGTCTATCAAATTGATACCTTTTTCAGTAGTTTATTTTTAAAACATAAATTCTTTCCAACATCTGAAATTCTCAATGCTTAAAAATTTTTCCCAATAATGTTTCATTGCTTTAATTTCTATTTCTTTGATTACTAGTAAAGTTGAGACTTTTTGTTTGTTTATTTATTTTTATTTTTTATTTTTTATTAACATATAATGTATTATTAGCCCCAGGGGTACAGGTCTGTGAATTGCCAGGTTTACACACTTCACAGCACTCACCATAGCACATACCCTCCCCAATGTCCATAATCCCACCACCCTCTCCCTACCCAGCAACCCTCAGTTTGTTTTGTGAGATTAAGAGTCCCTTATGGTTTGTCTCCCTCCTGATCCCATCTTGTTTCATTTATTCTTCTCTTACCCCCCATTCCCCATGTTGCTTCTCCACTTCCACATATCAGGGAGATCATATGATAGTTGTCTTTCTCTGATTGACTTATTTCACTAAGCATAATACCCTCTAGTTCCATCCACGTCGTCACAAATGGCAAGATTTCATTTCTTTTGATGGCTGCATAGTATTCCATTTTATATATATATATATTTTATACACCACATCTTCTTTATCCATTCATCTGTTGATGGACATCTAGGTTCTTTCCATAGTTTGAGTCTTTTTGTTTTTCATATCTTCAGCGGTCATTGGTATTTTTACCTATTTTTGGTCCACTTTTGGTTTGTGTTTTTTGTTTTTTTCTATGACTACATGGAAGTTTTCTACACAGTTGGGATGTTAAAACTGTTCCTCTTATATTGTCATATTGTTACATATATCTTCTCTTGGTGTATTATTTGCCTTGCAACTTTATTCATGCTTTTTGAGAATTTTTAATATAATTTTTAAAAATTCATGACAGTTACACTAGTCTTAACTTTTATGGATGTCTTGGCTTTTTGATTTTCTTAGATTATGAAACATGAAATATTTGTCAAATAATTTATAATTTTATATATAACTATATTGTTGTAATTTATTGTTAAATATGTATCAGATATACAAAAAGTATAAAAATATTATAATTTTGTATATAACTATATTTTTGTAATTTATTGTTAAATATGTATCAGATATACAAAAAGTATAAAAATAATGTGATAAGGGATGGCTGGGTTGCTCAGTTGGTTGGGCAACTGCCTTCGGCTCAGGTCATGATCCTGGAGTCCCAAGATCGAGTCCTGCCTTAGGCTCCCTGCTCGGCAGGGAGTCTGTTTCTCCCTCTGACCCTTCCCCCACTCATGCTGTCTCTCTTTCACACTCTCTCTCTCAAATAAATAAATAATATCTTTAAAAAACAATGTAATATATGACTTTGTCCAGTTAAGAAAATAAACATATTAAAATTAGTTGGAACTCTTTATATACCCTTATATATTCCCTTCCCCTCTTCTTTAGAGGTTACCATTATTCCAAATTCAGTGTTTATCATTCCTACATGTATCTTTATCATTTTATTACATATATGTAAATCCTGAAACCACATTTTAATTATGCATTTGTATCTTAAATTTTATATACATTTTATTATACCATGGGTATCTTGCCTTTTTTAAAATAACACAATATTAGGGTTTTTTTTTTGAGTTATTAATGTTGAATTATATGGAGGCAATTTACTCATCTTCTTTGTTGTGTAGACTAGAATCCCACTGGATAAATGTACTCCAGTGTATTTAACCCATCTACTCTTACTGTTACTGATATTTTGCTATTACAAATTTGCTGTAAATATTTCTGCTAATGTCTCCTTCTGCACATGCAGTAGATCTTCTCTAGAGTATATAACTAGAAATTGAATTATGCAGTTATAGTGTGTGCATATTTTCAACCTCATTGATCCTAAGGTGTCTTTATTTATATGTTTTTGTATCTATTATTCTTTCCTCATTATATTTATATATAATATATTTTATTTTTTTAATTAAATTTAATTTTTTTAAAGGTTCCAAAATTCGTTGTTTATGTACCTCACCCAGTGCTCCATGCAATACGTGCCCTCCACAATACCCACCACTAGACTCATCCAACATCCATTCCACACATCTTCAAAACACTCCATTTGTTTCTCAGAGTCCACAATCTCTTATGGTTCATCTCCCCCTCCGATTTCCCCCAACTCACTTCTCCTCTCCATCACTCCATGGCCTCCATGTTATTCCTTATGCTCCACAAGTAAGAGAAATCATATGATAATTGACTCTCTCTGCTTGACTTATTTCACTCAGCATAATCTCGTCCAGTCCCGTCCATGTTGATACAAAAGTTGGGTATTCATCCTTTCTGATGGAGGCATAATACTCCATTGTGTAGATGAACCATATCTTCTTTATCCCTTCATCTGTTGAAGGTCCTCTTGCCTCTTTCCACAGTTTGGCGACTGTGGCCATTGCTTCTATGAACATTGGGGCCCTTCTTTTCACTACCTCTCTATCTTTGGGGTAAATACCCAGTATGGCAATTGCAGGGTCATAGGGAAGCTCTATTTTTAATTTCTTAAGGAATCTCCACACTGTTTTCCAAAGTGATGGCACAAACTTGCATTCCCGCCAACAGGTTTCCCTTTCTCCACATCATCTCCAATACATGTTGTTTACTGTCTTATTAATTTTGGCCATTTTAACTGGTATAAGGTGGTATCTCAATGTGGTTTTGATTTGAATCTCCCTGATGGCTAATGAGGATGGACAGTTTTCCATGTGTCTGTTAGCCATTTGTATGCCTTCTTTGGAGAAGTGTCTGTACATGTTTTCTGCCCATTTTTTGACATTATTAACTGTTTTGTGTGTGTTGAGTTTGAGGAATTCTTTATAGATCTTGGATGTCAGCCCTTTGTCTGTAGTGTCATTTTATTATTACATTATATTATAAATCCTGAATTGGATTTTTATCTTATTACTTTTTAATAATTCTCCTTTTTGTTATATCCACTTTTAAGACTAAACTAGCCAAGTGCTGTAGCTATATCATGAGATTTTGAGATTTATTATTATTATTATTATTATTATGTAGGACATACTATTTTCTAATTTCTAGCAGACTTTTTATTTTGATCCATAAGTTACTTAGAAATGTATTATTTAATTTTCTGTTTTAAATGTTTTTATTATTTATATGTTTATTTATTTATTTAGAGAGTGCATGAGCAGGGAGAGAGGTAGAAAGAGAGGGAGAGAGAATCTCAAGCAGAGTCCACACTGAGTGCAGAGCCTGACGTGGGGTCAATCCCACGACACTGAGATCATGATCTGAACTGAAATCAAGAGTTGGATGCTCAAGTGGCTGAGCCACCCATGTGCCCCAGGATTGTGTTATTTAATTTCTAAACTTATGGAGAGTTTTTAAAAGATACTGATGTGTTTTTGGTGTTGTGCAAATTGCATTGTGGTTAGAATAGTTTTTAAACATTTGTTAAAACTTATTTTATTGTTTAAATTGTGGGCAATGAGGGGGTGCCTTGGTGGCTCAGTGGGTTAAAGCCTCTGCCTTCGGCTCAGGTCATGATCCCAGGGTCCTGGGATCGAGCCCCACATCGGGCTCTCTGCTCAGAAGGGAGCCTGCTTCCTCTTCTCTCTCTGCCTGCTTCTCTGCCTACTTGTGATCTCTGTCTGTCAAATAAATAATAAAAAAAATAAAATCTTTAAATTGTGGGCAATGAGAAAAATTTGAATCTCTTTCTCTAATGTCTGTTTTGTCCATTTCTCTTTATAACCCTAGTAATTTTCCTTTAAATAATGGGCTAGGTACAGGTAAAATAAAAGTTGTATTTTCCCAGGGACTTTTTTTTTGGCAATGGTTCTCTTTATTTTTAGTAATTCAATATTTGACTGAAAGACAGTTTTGTTTAATATTAATATAGCAATCCTGGCTTAATTTTCTTTAGTAGTGACATAACACATTGATTTTCTATCCTTTAACTTTTTCCCTACTTGTGTCCTAAGGTTTAAGGTGAGTAATCTTGTGAAGAGCGTTCAGTTAGATTTGTAATATTATCTCTTACAATCTCTGTTTTTTGATTGGTGACTTTAGTCTACTTAGATCTTGAAGTTACTGAAAAGCTTGGATTTGTGACTTATTTTGTGCTATTACTGTACATTTTCCCCTATGTTTTCCCTCCTGTATGCCTTATTTATATAGTGTTGGTCAAGTTTTTTAAATGCATTCCTCTCCCTACCGAACTAAAAGGTTCCTTATGTATTTTTTGTATGGTTATAATTAATATTTTAACATGCATATAAAATCAAAGTCTAAAGCTAAACCTTATGTTTACCATTTCCTAACCAACATAAAGTTTTGTAATACTTTAACTTCAGTTACCCATCTCCTGTATTTCACATAATTCATGGCAGATTCATTAAGTTTAGCTTTTTTTTTTTTTGCCTCATGAAGATATATTTATAATAATTATTATTTTAACAGCCTGGGTTTGTCTAGATTTTCCCATGTTTATGAATTTATTTACTCAGGATTCTGTCTTGTATGTCAGACTTTCTCTACATGTTCAATTTCTTTTAGGGAGGATCTGTGTTAATAAATTCAATTTTATTCATACCAAAAATATCTTTCCCTCCCCCCTGATATTGAAAGATTAGCCGGGTACCCGATTGAGAGCTCTTGTCTCCAGCCATTTGGAAGATGTGTCACTATCTTCTGGCTCCCATTTTTGATGAGCCTGTTGTCAGTTTAAATGTTCATTTTTAGGTAATTTCTCTTTTCTCTCCAGATGCCTTTCAAATTTTCTTTCCTTTTTCTTTGGCATTCTGTTGTTTCACTACAACAGCCTACTTACAGATTTCTTTGTGTTCCCAGAATTAAGAGTTCTTTCACCTGTTCTGGAAAAATCTTAATGTTTAGCTCTTCAAATATTTTTTTTCCCCCTCAGTTATCTATTCGTTTTTCTCTCCTCTCTTTCTCTGTATTTAAATTAGATTTCTCATAAAAACTCTTCTCCAGTGATCTATGTCTCTTCATTCTCATATTTTTACCTCTCTGATTTTATCAATGACATTTTGGATAATTTCCTTTACCTTTCTATTAGTACATTAATTGTCTCTATTCCTTTATCAAATCAGCTTTTTAGCCTTTTCAATGAGGCTTTTTCATCCTTTTCAGTGAGTAAATCTTTTATTTCTAGAAATTACATTTAGTTCTTTAATAAATTTGCTAGTAATTTTTATGGTATTTTGTTCCATTATAGTGCTTTTTAAAAAATTATTACAATATATCCATTGTATTTATTTTATATTCTGAGCCCCCAAATTATATTATCTACAGTATTTGGGGACTAACTTCTTTTTTTCTTTTGTCGTACTGATTTTCATTCATGGTGCTTGTTTCCTTGTTTGATGTATCACATTGGTTTGTGAGCTCAATTGTGGGACTTCTGCACAACTTGGTTTAGTAGTGGGCCTCTCCAGAGAGGTGCCCTTTTGTGGTAATGATTTATATTTATTAATTCTCTTGGGACACTCAGAATTTTTCTATAATTACAAATTCATAGGAGAGATCATTTTCTTCCACACAGACCTTAGGCCAATACAGAGTCTTTGCTGGAAAGCAGATATTTTTCTATTCCATCATTTCACTGAACATATAACCTTTTGAGGGTGCTGCCTTTACCGGAGAAGTATCAGTTCCAACCTCCCACACTGAAGTCATTCCATGTCTTGTTTCTTGGTCCTCGATGACCATTGGAGCTGAACTTCCTGACTTGTAAACTCCCGGTTACTATGAAGTCTATTTCTCCTTGCAATAAATAAACTGTGAGAAGACATTTTGAGACTATGAAAATATTGTTTTTCCTGTTAAAATTTCACCCACTTGTTTTACTATTCATTGATGACTCTTGTCTCAATCAGTTACTACTATACTGTTTAGAAAATGGTGATTTTCCGGACTCCATTGTTTACTCTGCATGTGTTAGCTGGCTTTCTACTGTAAGGGAGATATTTCCCTTCTCCCACATTTGTTTGTCTATTTGTATCAATATGGACTCATGGATTCTTATTTTATGGGATGGATTATAATCCAGTACTATCATTATTTATTTCAATGCTCAAATACATCCAGATTTGTTCAGTGGGAGCTATGTCCAGCTGTCCCCTATGCCTATCATTCTTTAACCTTTTCCTACTTTCTGGCATAAATCTTACATTCCGGAGGCTTTTTCTGTCCTGCTCTGAAATCCATCAGTCCTTCAAGAAGTCCTGGGTTCTTCTCATGGAGTATGGTATTTAGAAACCAAGATGTGGCCACTGGATGTGCCCACTGCCTCTAGATTTTTGTTCCTTCTAGGTCCTCTTAGCTGAGGGTACACATGCACCCCCCAAACACCCCTATTTGTCTATCATCTGTCTCATCATTTTTTCTTACATCTACCTTAGACCTATCTCACAGAATTAATGCTAGCCTCCCCTGTCCATATTTATCACCCTTTTGCAACACAGTTGGGAAACGTGGCCACCAATATCTTAAATATATCTGCTTCCATGTTCAATCATAAAAGTATTTTTAGAATTTCTAATCTATATACATGGTAAAAAGAATAAATCTATTAGAGTTCAATTGTTTGCCTTTAGCATGTATCTATAATGAAATGTCTGTGTCCAAAAGGATCTTGGGTTAATTCTTTTTTTCCCTCTTCATTGTGGTTTTGTCATTCATTTTCAATACAGCTGGGTTAACTTATGAATGTGTAAACATGAATGTGGTTTTGAGAGCAAAATAATTATACAAAAGGGTAACACTCAAAAGAAGTGTCACTGTTCTTGTTTCATCTACCTAGCTTTACTCACTCCTTCTAAATGACCAAACTCATTAGTTTCTAATTTATCTTTACTGTTTCTTTAAAAAAAAAAAAACAGATTTGTACATATTTTTCTGGAGCATTTTGCATGTCAGTTCTCAGTGAGTTTTGGCTTAGCATTCTTCATCATGGCACTCCAGGTGAAATCTATCTTCTATTCATGGATTAGAGTTGGCCTCAGAATTTAGCTATAGCTTGATATTCCTAAATATCCTAATTCTTTTTTTTCCCCCTGATTCACCTTCCTCCTGCACTTTAAAATGAAAGATCAGTGAAGTGAATTAAATACAGGAAAATGGACAATGAAAAAGTAAGAATCTCTTAGACACATGCTTCGATAACTGTGAACGAACACATGAAGGACCATTTATTCCACCAACGGTGCATTTGCTTTACTCACTAAACACAATTATGGGGCACCTGGGTGGCTCAGTCATTAAGCCTCTGTCTTCAGCTCAGGTCATGATCCCAGGGTCCTGGGATGAAGCCCTGCATCGGGCTCCCTGCTCAACAAGGAGCTCAACAAGGAACCTGCTTCTCCCTCTCCCTCTGCCGCTCCCCCTGCTTATGCTCTCTCTCTGTCAAATAAATAACATCTTTAAAAAAAAATAAACATGATTATGGAGGGGACTTCCCTTCCATAGAAGGGCTATTTCAAAGTGTTTCTTGCAGTGATCAGGACCTGGGCTAGGGCAAAGACTGTCAGGGGTTTTGTGGAAGAGGAAGTGGCTTCCTGTTTTTGGCAGGGGCTCCTGTGAGGTGTGTGCGGAGCTGGGGAGGATGTTGAGGGCACTGGGGAGGATTGTCTTAAAAAGTAAATTGTTGGGGCACCTGGGTGGCTCAGTGGGTTAAGCCGCTGCCTTTGGCTCAGGTCATGATCTCAGGGTCCTGGGATCGAGTCCCACATAGGGCTTTCTGCTCAGCAGGGAGCCTGTTTCCCTCTCTCTCTCTCTCTGCCTGCCTCTCCATCTACTTTTGATCTCTCTCTGTCAAATAAATAAATAAAATCTTTTAAAAAAATTAAAAAAAAAAAGTAAGTTCTCAACAGTGGTGACAGTCCAGGCAAGAGTTCGGGCTCCCGGACGATTGGAGAAGAATGTCCCCAGGGCCTGCAGACAACAAGAAGGCCTTCCCCACCTCAGTCATAACGTACCACTCGCCACATCCCCTCTTACAAGTGTGTCAGTCCCATGTTTCACACTGAACTCTGGTGCTCCTTATTGTGTTTACAGTCTACAGTTGTTGGTCCAAGAGTCCACATTGATAGTGGTTGCGATACAATCAGACATATTTCACATAGTTTGGAGTTCTCGTTTACATGGGAAGAGCTAAGATCCTTCACAGAAATTGCTGTGCAGTGAAAGAGTTACTTGCTTTCAATTGACCGTACATGTTTCTTCAATAATCCAAGACAAACTCACAAACATAAGTGGTATTTGCCTTTGAGCATAATACTGGCGTGTCTGCCTTTACGGCTATTTTTCCTTTGTTGTCCAAACATCTTTCTTCAGTTATTCGTGGTGTTTTGCACAAGAATGCAGAACCTGATTGAAAGAGATTATGAAACAGATAGGAAAAGTCATATAGAAGGTTTTCCCCCACTTTTTGTGGTTTTTCAATTAAGACCTCTGACCCGCTTTGCTTTCTTTCTTTTTTTTTTTTTAAAGATTTTATTTATTTATTTGACCGAGAGAGATCACAAGTAGATGGAGAGGCAGGCAGAGAGAGAGGGGGAAGCAGGTTCCCTGCTGAGCAGAGAGCCCGATGTGGGGCTCGATCCCAGGACCCTGGGATCGTGACCTGAGCCAAAGGCAGAGGCTTTAACCCACTGAGCCACCCAGGCGACCCCCCACTTTGCTTTTTTATAATTTTTTTTTTAAGTTTTGTACAATGAGAAGATCAGGGGAGGGTCTTTTTCCCATGGGAAAAAAAATGAAATGAGTGCAAGTTATTCTTTTGAGGAATGGTAAACTATGGGTCACATACAGTCTTGTTTTCTTATATAAACTTTTATTGGAACACCGCTGGGTTCGATCGTTTACATATTGTCTGCAGCCGCTTTCCCACAAAACCCACGCTGAGCGGTGCAACAGGTATCCTGCGACCTGCAAAGACTAAAACATTTCCTATCCTGCCCTTTTCAGAAAAAGGTTGCTGTTCCTTGCTTTTGAATGTTATGGAACAGAATCGTTTGATGAACCGAGTGATTTAATTGCTTTTCTGAGAACAGCTGGTATGTGTTGATATTTCCAACAAGGATGGCATAGATGTGCTCCCCGACATAAACCTTCAGTGGATGTAGCTTCTCATACTATCTAGCCCATTTGACTTCTTTTCAAATCTGAGACATGACCGCTTCCAAAATTTGGTTATGAGGTTTAAATCAGTTAACATGTGTCAAGGACCTACAACTTAGTAAGTGCTACATACATATTGGCTACTGATATCGCAGTGTAGAGTTCACATGAATCACTATAACCATAGATCAATCTTTCACGTTATTGATTTAACAATGAATGCATAGAAGAGGTTTGACAGTTACCCCCTTGGTGCTGAGCACTGCGTTGGGCACTGGGAATCCCTGATGCTCCCAGTACGTAGGATCCTACTCTCACTCCACTAACATAGTCTGGCAGGGACTTGGTGCCTGTGGTGTTATTTTTGGAGAAGAGTCAGGTCTTCATTATATATCATCATTGTGGCTGAGCACAGCCAGGAAACATGATTATTCTGAAGGTGTTATTTTTATTATTATTATTTAATAGATTTGCTTATTTTCTGTTAATTTTATGGTTTCTTGGCTCAGTGTTAAGAGATAATTTAGAAATTTTTACTACCTTTTCCACCAGTTATTCTGGGTCTTAGATCTACCAAGCTCAAGGCTAGGAGTTCAATTCGACAAGAATGGGATTGCTGGCGATCTGAATTTTGGGAAGGCAGAAGTCAGAAGATCAGTGACAACAAAGGAGAATGGGTGGGGCTTGGAGATTAATGCTGGTTAGATCTTGACTCTTAGAGGAGAGAGGGGAGGGATTGGGTTCATTCATAAACTGGATGTTGGAGTTAGGTTGTGAGCTGGAATTCATGCAATAAAGTGTTTAGGTGGGTGCCTGGCCCTTAGACATGCTCGATAGAGGCTCCTCCTCCTCCTTTTCCTTCTTATTCTGCTTCTCTGTCCCCTTGCTGCTTTTTCTTTTTCTCTTTATTGTTATAATTCCTGTTATCTAGACAGCTGATACAGTGTACCAGCAACAGCACCAGGATGGACTAAAATATGCACAGGGAGATTTTGTGGAAGCCTTTCTGTCTATGCCTGTGCCCTGAGTGAAGGATAACATCTTGGGAATTGATAACCATGGGCCTATACTATGTTCACATCAAGCATTCAAATTCACACTTGTCAAATGCTCTGGGATCCTCCCATTCAACAGACTACTCTAAAAATTGCTCAGAGTTGGCAAAAGGAAGGTGCCTGGCAGATGCAAACACGAAATCCACCCATTTGAGGCACGACCTATAACTCAATTACTAAAGATGGCCATGGAGAAAGCAATGCCAAGAAAGAGGTTGGAATCCAAACTTTTGAAACACAGAAGTAAACCATGTGCCATGAGTAAGAATCAGAAGACACAAAAAGGGTGGTCTCAGAATCCCATGAATTTCAATTATGGAATGGTGAAATAAAGACTATTAAATAAACAATATTATTGAAGTCATAGAAATATTCAAAGCGAGAGAAGGGATTGACAGACTATGACAGACTATGAAAAAGAAAATATGTACATTTGAGAAGGGATCTAATAGAACAGAGGTCGGAAGAGCAAAAGTAGATAGTCATACCCTGAGTCCTTGTTGAGGAAAATGTAGAACACCAGATTCAAGGATAAGACTTCAAAAGACAAAATCAGAACGAGGAGGAATAGAAGGACTGATTGACACCATTTCTCAATGACAGAGATCTAGCTGTGTGCTCTTGTGTGTTCCTCAGCTTTTTGGTATATTAAACAAAACCCTGTTTTTAGGGGCACCTGGGTGGCTCCATCAGTGAAGCATTTGACTCTTGATTTCAGCTCAGGTCATGATCTCAAGGTTGTCGGATCTAGTCCCCTTTTGGGCTCTGCACTGGGTGGTGGAGCCTGCTTACGATTCTCTCTCCTTCTCTGCCCCTCCTCCATGAAAAAACCCTACTGTTTTTAAAAAGCGATGTTAAGTAATTTTATTTATTAATTTAGTAAGGAAAAGGTTGAGAAGTTCAGCAAGTTCAGCTTGCTTAATAAACTGCTGATGTGTCTTACGAAGAAACAAATTTATTAAATTAAAAAAAAAAAGGTTGAGAAATCGTCATCTGTTACAACTGTGTTAACAGAGAAGCTGTGATATAATTACGGCCCTCTGTCCCTCACTTCTTCCCTCCAAGCATTCCAGAACATTTTACAGAAGCACAGAGCGAGCAAAGAATGCTCTATCAGGTATAAGGTCTGAGACACATCATAGGTCCCTGAGTCTGTGCAAACACGCTCAAAGGAGACTTCAGAAGATGATATGAATTGCTTTCCAGCCTAAGGTTTAAGAGAATAAATAAAAACATTTTTCTCAGAATACTTTTTCCTTCCCGTATTGAATTTCTCTTTTCACCCTTATTTTCCTCATTACTTTGTGAGATCACTGTGGCTTAGAATACAACACCCAGGCTTTGCGGTGAAACATCTCTTGGAGTGAAATCTTCCCTCACTTGCTACCTAGCCATCCAACCTTAGGCATACAGGGGTCCCCCCTTTATCTGCAGGGGATGCATTCCAAGACCCCCAGTGGGTGTTTGAAACCACGTGTGGTACTGAACGCTCTAGATACAATCCTTTTCCCTATTTGTGCAGACCTATGATAAAGCTTAATTTGTAAATTAGGCACAGTGAGAGATTAACAACAAGAACTACTAATAAAATAGAGTCATTCTAACATTACTCTGTGATAAAAGTTCTGTCAATGTGGTCTCTCTTTCCCTCTCAAAATTACCTTACAGTCTTATACCCGCCTTTCTCTCCTTGTAATGGTGTGAAAGATAAAATGCTGGCGTGAGGGGAATGTGAGGGGAATGACCCAGGCACTGTGTTGAAGGGTTAGGCTCCCGTTGACCTTCTGATGATACCTCAGAGGGAGAATCATCTGCTTCTAGACCATGATGGCCGCAGGATAAGGGAGGACCATGGGTAAGGGAGGACTACTGACCTCTCAGAGCAAAAGCAGAGTAACTAAAGTCAGGGATGTGAGGATGAGCCTCTGGCACAGGGATGACAGCCCTGGGACATGTCAGGCACCCAAGGACTGTCAGTCTCCAACCCATTTTCCATTTCCTGTTTCCTTAATGTCTTCATTTTGAAGAGAAAATAACATACAGAATGCAACAGGGTGTCTCACATTATCAACTGCTCTTTGTTGAATATTGGGATGCAGCTTGTTTTAGACCCAAGAAGAGAGGGTCACAATCCTGTGGAGAAGATTCAGGAAGACTGTGTAAATGGAAAGAATGTTTTTATCATAAAAAAGCAGAAAGCTGATTTCTGGGGGGCTTTTTCCTTGATGTGAAGCATTACAGTTGATATGTTCAGGAATTCAGAGCGACAAGAGGCAGGATCAGTGATTCAGAAAATAATCATTGACACCTGCAGAGTACGTTATAACCTGTGTATGTAAAATGACAAGATTTCCTGAGGGTGAGGAGATGAGATTCTCCTCACAATAGACTTATAGCTCCTTTAGTCCGCCTGTCCCCCACGCTTGCTAAGACATTTTAGAAGGGTTTTCAGACCTTGTCTGAGGGCCTCCAGCAAATTTTATCATTCTTGCCTGTGACTTCTCTGGTAGGAAGACAACATAGTTCTTCCTTAAATAAGTTTTCAAATGTCCTCATTTTTTAAAAGATTTTATTTATTTGTTTGAGATAGAGAGTGGTGAATGAGAGCCATGAGTGAAAGAGGGTGCGCACAGCAGGGGGCGGGGGGCAGAGGGAGAGGGAGAAGCAGATTCCCCGCTGAGCAGGGAGTCCAATGTGGGGCTCCATCCCAGGACCCTGAGATCATGACCCGAGCCGAAGCCAGACGCTTAACTGACTGAGCCACCCAGGTGCCCCTCAAGTCCCTCATTTTTAAAAGAACTTGTAATGTATGGGTTTTTCTTCTTTAAATCAGATATCTTAGAGCTATGAGTCCTGCTGTAGACTTTGGTAGGGTCTGTCCGCTGTAGGAATGCTTGGGTTTGTCTGACTGATACCTTCCTTCTTATCTAAGAATTTTGTATTAAACCTCTTGTGTCTACACCTGCAGGCCTGACTGTTGCTGTCAGATTGAGTAGGGATCTCAGCCTTAGAAATAGCAAAATGTCAGAATCTGTTTGTTATGGATGAATTGGAATTACAGAGATGACTGAGTGGTTGCATTTTTCAGAAAATCCCCTAAGAACCAACATGAACACACGCCCAAGTCGTGTAGTACTATATGCAGACGTGAAAATAAATGTGCATGTAGTACCCGGGCTTGTGACGTTGAGCAAGTTTTGTTCTTAAATAAAGATGTTTGGGCGAAACAGCCTCTCTTGAGTCTGTATTATCTTAGAAAAATCAGGAAATAACCAGATAATTGTACAAATAAATGTTAAAGCAAACTCTATATGAAAGTATTTTTAAAGGACCATATATTTTCCAAGGAAGTAAAATCTATTTTAGGTGTTTTGCATAGGGGTAAGGAAAGGTTAGAAAGGATAGAAATGGTGGAGGCAGAAGGGGAGATAAAAATTGAGTCAGAAGTCTGAGAGATGGGACCATTTGGGGGGGAAGGAGAGCAGTTTTATTGGCATGAAGTGTGAAATCAATAGGGACAGATCGAGTGGACTTACATTATGGAAAGCTTTGAGAAGCACCATGTATAGCTTAGGTTAAGTTATCTTAAAACGTAGAATTGCCAGGTGCTTGGAGAGCCGCAGAGTTCCGCCAGTTGCGAGGGTGGTTGAGAAGCCTCCGTCATGCCCTTGACGTTGGTTAACCTCCATCTGCTCATTGACAAAGATCTCACTGTTTCCCTGTGATCTAGGGAAATCTTGACTATTCGTTCTTTCTCGAATTGAGGTGAAATCTGTTTCCTTGTGGACATACAGAACACTGCTAACCCATCTTCTATATGACAGTCCTTTAAACATTTGAAGACAGCTTATTGTCTTCTCTTGGTCCTTTATAGCCTTTGAGCAGAGAAAAAATGTAATGAAAGTGATGTTTATGGGACTGTCAGTTACTGCTGGGCTCTGAGGGAGCCCTGTGCAGGGCTCTGAGTGACTGCTGACACGTTCTTTTGGTTAGAAGGCAAGAGAATATGATTTTGATTTCATGCTCTTTTTATTTTATTTTATTTTTTTTTTTAAGATTTTATTCGACAGAGGGAGGATAAGCAGGGGAAGCAACAGGCAGAGGGAGAGGGAGAAGCAGGTTCACCACTGAGCAGGGAGCCCAACGTAGGGCTCGATCCCAGGTCCTGGGATCATGACCTGAGCTGAAGGCAGATGCCCAACTGATTGAGCCGCCCAGGCAACCTCATCCTCTTTTTTTTTTTTTTTTTTTTAAAGATTTTATTTATTTATTTGACAGAGAGAGATCCCAAGTAGGCAGAGAGGCAGGCAGAGAGAGAGGGGGAAGCAGGCTCCCTGCTGAGCAGAGAGCCCGATGTGGGGCTCGATCCCAGGACCCTGGGATCATGACCTGAGCCGAAGGCAGAGGCTTTAACCCACTGAGCCACCCTGACGCCCCACCTCATCGTCTTTTTAATGGCTCCTTCTCTCCCTCCTTCCCCCTTTCCTTTCTTCCTCCCCCCTCCCTTCCTCATTCCTTCCTTCCTTCCTCCCTTCCCTAATCCTCCCTTCCTTCCTTGCAAATACTTCTGTGAAGGGAGCTGCTTAGGACAATAGCGAAGTGGTTCAGGCTTTGACGTCAGTCTTGGATTTGAACTTCAGCTTTTCCACCTGCTCAGTGTGTGATGATGGGCAAGTTACTTAACCTTTCTAAGTTTCTATCCTCTCTTTTTCAGTGGCGCGAGAAAAACACCTACCTTGTAGGATGAATATGGGGCTGGAATAGAAAAGATACATGCAAAGCTTCTGGTGAAAGCAGTCATTACGTGGCAGGTCTTTTTATTACTGTAAAAAAAAGAAGCAATGACAACTATTTGCTGCAGTCAATAAATAAATAACTACATGTATATATAACTATGTAACTATGATAATTACATATCTATGTCAATATCTATCCATATCTATACCTATCTCTCTCTGTGTCTATGTATATGTAGATATAGATAAAAAGAGATTTATTATAAGGAATAGGCTCACATGAAGTTGGAGGCTAAGAAGTCCCGAGGTCTGCAGTCAGCAATCTGGAGGCACAGGAGAGCTGATGGTGGAAGTTTTAGTCTGAAAACTGGCGGGCTCGAGGTCCAAGAACAGGCAATGTTTCAGATGGGGCCGCTGTTGCAGCTCACGGCAGTTAGGCAGGTGCAGGTCCCTTTTCCTCAGTCTTTTGCTCTGCTCGGGTTTTCAGTCAGTTGGATGAGGAAAGGATTTAGTCTGTAGATGCAAATGCTAATGTCATCCTGAAACAGCCCCCACCGACACACCGAGAATGATGTTCAACCAAAAGTCCAGGCCCTGTGTGGACCAATCAAGTTGATACATAAAATTAACCATTCTACTACAAAGTAAGAAGTCCTGCAAAATAAATAAATAAATAAATACAGAATGGGGAGGGGGGTCGCATTATGTGAGGACATTTTCTGTGATGGTGGTACATGGTCTGATGAAAAAGTCACGTTGGTGGCGCCTGGGTGGCTCAGTGGTTAAGCATCTGCCTTCAACTCAGGTCATGATCTCAGGGTCCTGAGATCGAGCCCCGAGTCGGGCTCTCTGCTCAGCGGGGAGCCTGCTTCTCCCTCTCCCATTTATTTTTTTTAATTAAAATAGAGTTTATTAGCTTTTAATATAAACATGAGGAAGAAAAACCACGTAAGTTGTAGCATTCTTTTCAAAATAAAACTGCAATCAATACTTGAATCTCCAAGCTCCAAACTCCATAAACAATGTTTTTTGAGGTGGTAGATTGTAGTATTTTATATACTGTTATTTATCATTTGTGTGTCTGTCCTTTAAAAATGATGGAACCTGCAGCACTCAATATAATAATGAAGACTTGCTATATGGAGAAAGTATTCCTGGCCCAGAAATGCTATGTTTACAGGCAAAATTCCTAGGATTACATTTGAGAAGATAGGAGAAAGATTTCACATAGTTAAGAACACTTTTTTTTTTTAACATTTCAAGTTTAAGTGACATCATTACCAATCTCCTAAAAGATTGATTACTTAACTCCCTGCCCTTTAAAGCCTGAGGTGAGGGTTCCTCTTAAACAGCAGGACTCGAAATGAACCCCCCTCCAGCCAGATTACCGGGTAGGCTAAAGATGACTAGCCATCTCCCATTTCTCCTGCTTGTGTTCTTTCTTGCCTGTCTCTCTCTGTCAAATAAATAAATAAAATCTTAAAGAAAAGAAAAGAAAAAGTCACATTGGACCAAACTTTAGAAGACCCACATCCAGTCCTGACTATTCATTCTCTTGTCTCTCTGAACCTCAATTTCTTTTTTTAAGAAATGAGGCAATAACAACACCCCGAACATTGAAAGAACCAGAATGTACCAATGTATTGAAAAACCCTTTTTAGAACCATTGATAAAATAGTGTCAACTCTAAAAAAAAATCGTCAGGGATGTAGCCGAAGCCAGTCTTGGAAGTGAGCTTTTCTTTTGGTTTGGAAATCTGCACTTAACCTCATGAGAGGCTTAAGTGAAAAATTGTTCTGTGACCACAGTTTTCCTTCAGATGTCTTGTGTAATTAATGGCCTAGCTAGGTATTTTGCTAGTGGCATAGAAAAAATAATTTAAAGCCACTAAATGAATCCAACCAGTTGTGGTGAAAATCGTCGTGAGATTTTCTGAGGGCATACTGAGATAATGTGAGTAAATATAGTACATGCTTTCCTTTCTTCCAGCTTTGCCTCATGCATTTGAAAAATAGCAAGGAAGACAGGCAAGTCTGATACAATGTCTCCAATCCTTAAATATCTGTAATCCACTTTCCCTGTGTGGTAGTGAGCCTTGGTGGGGGGAGAGACTATATTTAACTGCGCCGTCATGGTTTATTTTTCTAATGCTTTGCTGGAGGATAAATTATGTGAAAAGAGGAATTCCTTTTTAACAACACAGTTCAATGTACTTCATTGATGTGCTTCGTGGCAAAATTGGGCCGGACAAAGGAAATAAAAAAGATGCAAATTTCTCTTCTCTTACTGATTTCAGTCAAATCAGGGAGATAAAAATGGGAAAAAAAAAAAATCATAATAGTCTAGTGTTATGAATACAGCAAACCATGTCCAGAGGCAGTAGTTAGGGACAGATAATGAGTCCTATCTGAGGACTATTGGAAAAGCTGTATGCAGTCGTGAAGTGTGACCTGGGTTTTGAAGGATGCGTAGGAGTTTGCCTAACAGGAAAAGTCTGCTTTTGTTAATTCTCTCTTTTCTTTTTCCATTAACTATGTTGGCGAACACTTTTACCCATGAACATGGTGTGAATATTCCTATAGAAACCAAATTAGGTTGTTTATTTGAATGCTATTAGAATAAAAGGAATAATATGGTTTAAAAGGAAGACTTTTGATTTAGTAATTTCATGTCATTCTCACCAAAGTATCACTCCCCCCACCCATACACAATTACTCTTTATATCATTATGTTTATTTTTATAAAGCACTTTAAAAAATCTGAACTTACGTGGTTTTGCTAGACTGTGTTTCCTCTTACTAAGAATTTAAGCAGCAGGGAGGCAAGAACTTTGCTGTGTTCCTGAGTGCCCAGAACAGTGCTTGGTATACAGCAAATATTAAATACAAATTTATAAATAAGTAAGTAAATGTTATCCAGAAAATTAGTCTCATAATATCAAATTAATAAATCAGTTTAGAGTAGACTGATTTATACTGATTCAGGAGGTTTGTTTTTGTTTTTGTTTGTTTTTTGGTGACCCACTGAAAAGCTTTTATTAAGAACCGGGGCAGGAGGTGGTTAGGAAAGGTTCAGTTCTGCTGCTTGGTTCTGGAGGAACTGGCCTGGAGCAAAGCCCCTGTGGACAGGTAGGGGTACTTGAATTAACTTGTGTTTTCAACACAAAATTCTCTCAGGATGTCAGTAGCACAGTAAAATTGGTATAAAATTGCTGTTAAAGAGATTCTTTTTGCATTGGCTATTTAAGTACTAAGTGTATTATATTGGGAAGGGGAAAAGTTTTAGACAATTAAATGCTTGCAAATAAAACATACTAGCTGTGGTGGTCACAGCAGGGGCCAGTTCTGTAGGGACGCCCCTTCACACTGGAGACTTTTTCCTCTGCTTTCTAAATTCGTATGATGTAGAGGGCCTTACAGATGTATGTGGAGCCCACTGGCCTTGTGGGTGACTTGGTCAGTTAAGCCTCTGATTCTTGATCTCAGCTTGGGATGTGATCTCAGGGTCCTGAGAGGGAGCTCCACGCTCAACAGGGGGTCGGCTTCAAATCCCCCTCCCTCTGCCTCTTCCCCAACATGTGCTGTCTCTCTTCAACATAAATAAATGAAATCAAGCTCTCTCTCTCTCTCTCTCTCTCTCTCTCTTTTTAAGAAGTCTATACAGCCTTTTGGCTGAAAGCTTAGATTTTATTTTTTTAAGATTTTTATTTTTTTATTTTTGAGAGAGAGAGAACATGGAGTGGAAGGGCAGAAAGAGAGAGAGAGAGATTTTTTTTTTTAAATATTTTATTTATTTATTTTGGGGTGGGGGGAGTGAGAATGAGCCGGGGGATGGTCAGAGAGAGAGAGGGAGAAGCAGACTCCCTGCCAACCAGGGAACCTGAGGTTGGGCTCAATCCCAGGACCCTGAGATCATGACCTGAGCCAAAGGCAGATGCTTAACTGACTGAGCCACCCAGGTGCCCAAAGGGAGGGAGGATCTCAAGCAGACTCCCCGCTGAGCGCAGAGCCCAATGTGGGGCTCCATCTCCAGAGACCATGAGATCATGACCAGAGCTGAAATCAAGAGTCTGTCATTTAATGGCTGAGCTACCTAGGCACCCCTAAAAGCTTAGATTTTAAAGATATGACGCTGGGGCTCAAACCCCAGCCTTGACATTTCTTCAGTGTATGACCTCTTAGGCAAATCACTCAATCTATGTACAGCATACTTTTTGGCTGGAAGTGAGACCAATAAATATAGTACCTGTGTCCTAGAGCTCTTGTGGGGTCTGAAACATACATGAGCGTGGAGGGCTTAACACTGAATGCCACGATGGATGTAACTTTCAGATAGGGCATCATTGGTTTCCAAGAGCTGCTCCTTCTGATGCCATCTGTGACCTCAGTGTTAGGCTAGTGACCTAACCCACAGGCTGAGTGCTTTACTTTGCTTGCCATCAGCTGCTGAGCTTTTCCTTTTTTTTTTTTTTTTTCCTTACACTCCCTGCATTTTCAGAATTGCATTTTAGATAAGTTCATAGTTAAGCAAAGAGCTGAATTAAAATACCATTCAAGAAATCATTTTCCCTGCTCCTTGGCTTTAATGTTAAATACAATATGGAGGGCCAGAAAGATTTATTTTCTTACCGTAATTAATTACAGAATACTGTTTTAACAATGAAAGGATATGTACATCCCATTTATTTAGCTATTTATTTATTTGTATTTTACCACTATTTATTTATTTGTTTGTATTTCATCAATAATCTGTTTATCATTTGATTTTAAGAACTCACAGTCATATTTGACCGCTAGGCTGATTTGCAGCTTGGTAACTAGCAAACTGTGGAATTTCATGGTTTTTTGTGGGGGGTCTTTTATTTAAATTCAATTTGATTAACATATACTGTATTATTAGTTTCAGAGGTAGAATTTAGTGATTCATCAGTGACGTATAACACCAGTGCTCATTCCATCAAGTACCCGCCTTCATGGCCATCACCCAGTTACCCCCAACCCTCCCCTACCTCCCCTCCAGCAACCCTCAGCTTGTTCCCTGTAGTTAACAGTCTCTTATGGTTTATCTCCTTCTCTGTTTTCATCTTGTTTAATTTTTCCTTTCCTTCCTCTGTGTTCATCTGTTCTGTTTCTTAAATTCCACGTATGAGTGAAATTATATGATGTTTGTTTTTCTCTGCCTAACTTGTTTTTGCTTATCATAATACTCCCCAGTTCCATCCACGCCATCTCAAATGGCAAGATTTCTTTTTTTTTTGATGGCTGAGTAGTATTCCATTGTATACATAGACCACGTCTTCTTTGTCCATTCATCTGTGGTTGGACATCTGGGCTCTTCCCATAGCTTGGTTAATGTGGACATGTACTTATTCCTTTTAAATGCATTTAAAAAATATATTTGGCTACAGAATCTTAAATGACATTTATCTGGGCTCCCAGATGTGTCTGGTTTTCTACCACTTGATTCTTTAACACATTTTAAGATTAAACATTAGGTTTCTTTGCTTTTTTGTTTTGTTTTTGTTGTTGTTGTTTTTCTGAGTGGTCCCTCTCTGCAGACACAGGGTAACTATTTTCTAGTAGAAGGAGATATCACTTGTCATCAGTGCTGAATCTGGGCTCTCGCTTTCAATAAGATTTGAATATACTCCAAAATTATTATTTTTTAGAAGATCTTTTTTATTTATTTGAGGGAGAGACAGAGATAGCAACAGAGGACAAGAGCCAGGGAGGATAGGGAGACTCAGGCTCCCCGCTGAGCAAGGAGTCCAATGTGGGACTCGATCTCAGGACCCTGAGATCATGACCTGAGCCAAAGGCAGACTCTTAACTGATTGAGCTACCCAGATACCCAGAAGACACTCAAAATTGATAAAAATGGAATATATATTTTAAAAGATTCACTAGAGCAGCTGGAGTCATGTTTGAGATGTGTGATTATTGAACTTGAACATGGCAACTTTAAAACTACCTCTTGTCCCAGGTGTTTGAACATTGGTCTGCCTTGGGCACAAACACACTTGGCAGGATATACCCAGCACAAACCATACACACAGTTTGTTCCGCCTATGCTAAATCTTAGGGGGGCTGGACATGCTGCATTTGTGCCTGCTACAGTGGGAAATAGCCTTGAGCATCCCTGAGCTTGTATAGACCTTAGAGCTAATGATCAGAGTTTAGGGCATTTAAAAAAAAAAAAAATGCTCTTTCCACAGTTCCCAAGTGTGTGTGCAAAATATTGAAGAGAAATCAAGTTTTGAAATGCAAAACCAGTGATATATTTTGACTTCCGAAATCCAACAATATTTTAAAAACTGCATCTTTCTGCTGATATAACAGATACTGGGCTTTAGTTTAGAAGACAGGGCACACAGAGGCCTTAATTTCAAATGAAGTATGTGGGGAATGGTACCGTGTCTTTAAGGTTTGTTGTTAAAGTTGTATGACGTAAACACTGAAATTATTTTTCTAGTCAATATTTTCTGCATTCCAAGTAGGATTATTTTTGATTAGTTATCTAATTTGTTATTTTTTAATTTTTTTAAAAATTTATTTGTTATTTATTTTCGGCATAACAGTATTCATTATTTTTTCACCACACCCAGTGCTCCATGCAATCCGTGCCCTCTAGAATACCCACCACCTGGTATCCCAACCTCCCACCCGCCCCCCATCATTTTTAATAGCATAATGATCACTCAAACCCCTCTGTTTCCCAGAAAAGCTAAGACTTTGCCCACAACCCACATATCACCAGAGGGTTTTACTGCCACGCCAATTCCTTGGTTCTTCTCACCCAAGACAACCATGGTCTTGGACTCTATCTTCATCACCCAACTCCCCCTTCTAGATCTATAATGCCCATATATATTTCTAAAAAAGGGAGTACTTTTATATTAATTATTTTACTTTTATAAAAAGATATCGTACTACTAATACTTTTCTGGGATTTCTATTTCCCCCCACCAAATATTGCTACCTACCAAAGAGTGGTGTGTTGCCAAGAGTCATCCCAATTGCTGCATTTTGGTGGAACTCATTTATTTTTGCTCTCACATAAAATATCAGTTTTCATAGTCCTCTTCAAAATAAGCATGGAGAAATGGTTCCTTTTCTAAGACCTTATCTACGATGCACTCAAACAATTTATTAAAAAGTGAAACAGTATCCCCCCAATAGTTTTGGAAAAGAAAGAAAAGGACTCTCCATTTGCAGTAAGTTTTCCCCCATAAACACTGAGAGAAATAGATTCTTAAAGTTTCAAAAGACTTCAATTTTCCCTGATTATTTCCAAAAACCAAATTAATTTTTATCCCATGACTTCTTGCAATCATTCTGTTTTAGAATACGTCAGTGTCATGGCTTTGTATTTTATTATTAAAGAAGGGAGATTTGGTGCCCAAAAATGTAATATGTAAACTTTGGATTCATTGAACAGTACTCTTTAGCTCCCATAATGAGTATCTGATTATTTCATTGGCAAGTACATTTTTTTTCCTTCTGGTAAAAGGATCTAGGTATTCCATGCATATTTATGTCTGAGGGAGAAAAAAAAAAAAACCACAAGATTTTTTTAGAATAATGTGGCCTGGTAGGTTCAGGGGCATCTATTGAATTTCCTACTCCAACCATAGTAGGTTGATTATTTTTCCCCTGGGGGAAAAATTGATTCAATTTATTCATAAACATTTCCATGTTTTGGTCCCATTACAATAACAACATTGCATTTCAAATATTGTTTTACTATCATTTTAATGTTAAGAAACAAATGAGATAGGAATTAGCTGGTCAGTTTCAAGAAGTTGACATGGACCCAAAGAAACACACACAGTCTTCATGATCAGTAGTCCGAATATGAACACTGAGCAGAGTTCAGTAGCCCGTTTGGAAGCACAAACTAGAGTATAAAGCACTGTCACCAAAGGTACTAACAATACTGCAGAATTCTAAAGGTTCTGAAATACATTAAGAATATTTTAGTATCTTGGCTCTGGGTGACACCGAGTCAAGCCCAGACCTACCCTTCATCAGACAGTTTCTTCTTTTGTTGCCAAGATCACTCCAGCTAAGACTTTCTCTAAGGGTAAAGCTTAGGGTAGTACCACGCTGGCTTCTGGGCCTCTTTTTCTAGCACCTTATTCTACAGCCTAATTGGGCCATTTCAAGAATCAATTACTAAATGATTTTTAGGGACAAAGTCTTATTGTCATAGGGATACAGTATGCAAAAGAATTTGAATATGGGGAAACACCTGGACCCTTTCCTAATTTTCTTCTTCCACAAACCCTTCCTACTTTAGCCAAGGTCTGTGTACCTTTCTTTTCTTTAATTTTTACTCACTTTCAATTAGCCATCCTAGGGTACATCATTAGTTTGGAGGTGGAGTTCAGTAGTTCATCAGTTGCATGTAACACCCAGTGTTCATCCCATCACGTTGGGTACCTTTCCTAGATTAAATGCATGGCTGTGACTTTTCCTTGGATTCAGGAAGCCCCTATTTCTGTTCTATCACTTCCACCAGGGTAACTTATCAGAACAGGAGAGCTGCCTCTCTGCCTTCTGGCCATCGTCCCATCTCTGCTGACTCCCTCACACTGGTTGCTAAGACCTTTCCTGGAAAGAATCTACAGGCCAAAGCCCAGAGCTGGATGATTTTTTGCAGACACTACTCTCTAAAACACACAGAAGGCTTGAGTTGCCAGAACGGTGTGAACCTGCCAGTGTTTTGCTAACTATTTCCAGAACACTCCCTCTGCTGCCAGCTGTTACCACATTTTTTTTCCCTAGGAAGAATGAATTTAAGGGAAACATTGTAAAAACACCGTTGCTTGAATAGGGACTTTCTTGTATTATTAGCACGAAGTTATCAGAAAGATATAAAATAGAATCACTTTTTTTTTTTTAAGTGCCAGCAGTGATACAGGTATTTTTCTGGGTTGTGTTTTGCAGAAGTGAAGTTTTTCTGTGAAACTCCAGCAATTGCTGATATTGTGATCCTGGTTGATGGTTCGTGGAGTATTGGCAGATTCAACTTCAGACTGGTTCGACTTTTCCTGGAAAACCTGGTGACAGCCTTCAACGTGGGCTCAGAGAAGACACGAATTGGTACATGTTCAGTTATTAGCCCAAGTCAGCTGTCAATGTAGATAAGCTTCATAAGAGATTTCAAAAAACTTTAGAGAGCAGCTTCTAGAATTACAGGGTTGGAGCTATCGTGATATTCCTAAGAGCACAAGTTTGGATCAATAAATATCTGTTCCTGCTAATTTACGCTGAATAATGCTGTCATTCGGTTAATTATTGAACACATTTTAATTTTCAAAAATGTCAAAATCTTCTCTGACTCGTAATAATAATAACTTTTAAAGTTGCAACTGGTTTAAGAATTTTTTCAGGTAGAAGTTTTCTTTTTATTTAAAAGAAACAGTGGAATCCAGTGGAATTTTGAACTAAGAAAATTGGAAATTGGAAGTAGCTTTATAGTACAAATAATCTTTGCCAAGTTAGTGCTAGCTAAGATCAAAAAAAGTTATAAATCTATGACTTTATCATATAGAGTCTCATAGTTTCACTTTTATATAGCCACTAATCAAAATCATTCCTTTGAGGATAAAAATGAACCAGTAAATCTAGATCTTTTATCTACAAATATAATCAGATTTGTTTTTTAAGTACTAAGTACCTAATTAGGTGCTCACTTCTAAATGGCTAGAAAATATGTACATTCCTCCTGCCCCAAGATATGTCCAAACTAATTCCTGAAATTGATGCCAAGAATTCTTTTTGAAAATATATAGTGAAGCAGAGAAAGAATTGTTATAAAGATCAGGCCCTTTATTATTCTGGTTTCACAAATAATTCACTAGATCTTTGAGTAATCCCTCATTTCTGGGTGGGCTGTCTCATCTTTTTTACCAGGTCTTGCACAGTATAGCGGCGACCCCAGAATAGAATGGCACTTGAATGCCTTTAGCACAAAAGATGAGGTCATTGAAGCAGTCCGAAATCTACCCTATAAAGGAGGAAATACACTAACAGGTATGTTTCATTCAGTTCGTGTTTTTAGCAACTTATCTTCCCCAAAGATTCATTTCATTTCTTCATTCTGCCACTTTGTAAGACTTGGCATAGTATTTTAAAACTCAACTAAAATCTGGAATTCCTAGATGGCTCTTTTCTGAAACTCAGCCTTAAGAATTAAGACCCAGACACGCCATTCCTTTTGCTACATGAATGTCCCCCAGAAGGGCTTGGCTGGGACAGGAGGAGAAGGAGCGAAGCTGAGGCTGAGAGTGTTTGGGGACTGTCTTAGCTGTGGCGGTCTTAGCTTCTGCCAGTTCATTTTCCTCTTTTTACCTGCTTTCTCCTCTAGCCACCCCATCACTTATTTTTTTAACTAATTATTTAATTTTTTAAAAAGATTTTATTTATTTACTTTGGGGAGAGAGAGAGAGAGCATGCACGCAAGCTCGAGGGGAGGAAGGGGCAGAGAGAGAGGGAGAGGAGGGATTTTTTTTTTTAAGATTTCATTTATTTATTTGACAGGGAGATCACAAGTAGGCAGAGAGGCAGGCAGAGAGAGAGGAAGGGAAGCAGGCTCCCTGCCGAGCAGAGAGCCTGATGAGGGGCTCGATCCCAGGACCCTGGGATCATGACCTGAGCCAAAGACAGAGGCTTAACCCACTGAGCCACCCAGGTGCCCCAAGAGAAGGGATCTTAAACAGGCTTTTTACTTAGCATGGAGCCTGATGTGGGGCATGATCCTGCGACCCTGAGATCATGACCTGAGCCGAAATTAAGAGTTGGACAGTGAACCAATGAGCCACCCAGGTGCCCCTAGCCACCCCATCATTTAAATGAAAACAAATTTCTACTTCTTTATTTTCAAGGAAAGTATTTTCTTTGCCCTTATTCTGCAATCAGTAGTTATCATAAAAATATTTATGGATCCTTGGATCACCGTATTTTTGGTAAACAAAGACTGTAAGAATATTTAGATTACAATTTTTCCAGCCACAATGGGTTGTCATAGGATTTAACCTTGATCTTTTCTTCTGTAGGTGTATAAGGCAGCTGCTCATTTTAAACAGTAACAACACTATCATTGATTTTTAACAAAACCATGGGAATCTTGATAATTGCTTTGCCAGTTTGAGGCATAATCTTTTTGTTAATACAACAAAAAAAAAAACTTCATTAAACGCAAATCTTAGAACAATATTGCAGCCTTTTTTTTTTTTTCCTGGATGAAAAGTGCCATGATCAAAAGGAAGGAATTTGGTGATCATTTTGAATCTGCTTCCACTATTCCTAAAAAAAGAGAGAGAATTTTTGGTTTTTTAGGCCATTGTAAACAAGTTTTTGGTAATATTTGGGGTTGTTGCTTCTGTGTAGGTATTCCTGCTTCATCCTAAATTATTAAGGTTTACATTTTCTTGTACACAGATCTGTCAACATTGTTTGGCCAGGAACTTAATGTTCTTTATAAATGCTAGTTTCTGAAATGATGGACTGTTCAGTTTTTCATATTATCTCTATTCTGATGGATTTTTGAGTTTTCATCAGATCTGTCGAGAAAAAGGTCATTTCAAAAACTGAAGATGAAAATTCATAACTAATAAACTTTTAGCTCAATAAGTCACTCATGTTGTGATTACATTTTTTAGAACTGGAAGGCTTTCTATTAGAGGTGATTCGTTTGTGTTCATTTTTTTCTTATTTTCTCCCAGGTCTTGCTTTGAGCTACATTTTTGAAAATAGCTTTAAACCAGAAGCAGGATCAAGGACCGGAGTGTCCAAAATCGGCATTTTGATCACAGATGGAAAGTCCCAAGATGATATTATCCCACCATCTAGAAACCTCCGTGAATCTGGTGTCGAACTCTTTGCCATAGGTATGTGCTATTCATGGTCCCACTTCAGTTACGGGCACAGACACCCAACCAGTTAAAAGAATATGTAATGCTGAGTGCACTTCATTGAAATTCAGGGGACCTGGACAGTTTCTAGTCCTGACTCTAGTCGTAGCCAGTCCTTTGATCTGAGCCCAGCTTCATTACATGTAAGATGGAGGCAATGGTAACTTTCATGTACCTTACACGTACTTCTATGTTATACGTGCCCTATAGCATGAGGATCTCTGGGTGAGACCCCATTCATCAATTGTTGTAAAAAGCAGAAAGTAGCATGCAAAGGTTAGGTACATGTTTGTTATCTTTCAATTAGTGAGGACTTCTTCTCCTTTTTGGGTAAAGATTTATTTATTTATTTGGAGGGGGAAGGAGCAGAGGGAGAGGGAGAGAATCTCAAGCAGACTCCTTGCTGAGCACAGAGCCCGACTCCGGGCTTGACTTCACAATCCTGAGATCGTGACCCCGAGATCATGACCTGAGCTGAAACCAAGAGTCCCAGATAGGATGCCTAACCCACTGAGCCACCCAGATACCCCAGGACTTTTAGCAGTCCCTTCTCTAGTAGTATAGGGAGAAACCAGTTTATCGTTTTCAAGGAATTCAGGTCCTGGAGCTACTTAGAAAGCATAAAGTTCTAGATATGCAGTATTATTTCTTTGAGATGAACTCTTTATAAGGTATCCTTCTTGTGGAAAGGATACATGGAGCACATATTCAGCATAACTAACAGCAAAAACCTTTAGATGATGCAACTTGGCTCTCGATGAAAATGTTTACAGTTTCTTTGGCAGTAAGATCTTTTACTGTAGAGACCAGCTGAAACAAAACAGAACAAAACCAAACAGAAACCCCAAACTGGAAACAATTCGTCTGATCTGTTCCTAGATTTTCTCCTGGAAATGTGGTTTATAGAGGGTTCCATTCAAGAAGTTTGTGCTTCTATGGTCTACGCCCTGTGTTGTGGTGGGTGCTGGGACACAGAGATGAGGAAGGCAAAATCCTTAGAGAACAAATTCCTTCCCAGTCATGATGACCTTTTCTTCTCTTTTCCAAGCTGTTTACAACACACTATTTAGTTTGGAAAGATGAGAAAGAGATAATAGACATTTAGGGCTACCTTCCCTAGAATATAGTTTTTGTTGTTGTCGTTGTTGTTAGGGGGCATTTTTTCTTAGAATATTCTTATATGAATACAAAATCATTGGTTTTACCTAAAAGCCATCAAAGGCATTATTGACGTTAAGTTCATTGTCTCTTCTTGTACTTGGTGCTTTTTGTGCCTGTGGACACTGATCCAGCTGTACGTGTTAGAAGCTTTTGTTGAAGTCCTTCAGGCAAGAAACATCAGAGAAATTGATCTAATTTTTATTTTTTATTTTACTATCCTTTTATCCAATGGAGGAAATCTTTTTAGATGACTAATGGGATTAATTTATGTGTTTTGTTTCCATTCTGTGGTCCTGTTGATAATAAATGGATGAGTTTTTAAACAAAACTTGAAGTGAACCCACAGATGTAATTTGGACTTTTTCTCTGGAGATTACCTGGAAATCATTAGTATTTATTATTCTTATAACCCCCTAAAGCACATGGTTCAGAAACAACTCAGACTTTGTCACTTAATATGTTAGGGTTGGAAGATAAATCAAATGGTACAGGCAGGCATCTGAGAAGTCATTCATATTGCCCTGGGTAATCTCCCTTCCCTGCCTCCACAGTACCTTTAAAAAAAAAATACCCTTAGATGATTGCGATGACGGATTTATAAAGAAAGGCTCCTTGTTTCTGAAGCCTGGGGAAGAGAAATCTACCTCCACACCCATAAAACCCAACCTTGTGCCTTCCTTTTCTGTTTATAATTTCACTTACTCATTTTAATTTGCAATCTTCTGAGAGGTGACATGTACTAGTTAAGAGCCTATGACTTTGGATCTCGACTACCTGGTGGGAATCCCAGCTGTACACTTCCTGTGGGTTTCCTTGAGTGAGTTAATCTACCTCTCTGTGCAGCACCTTACTGATGATACAGTGGGGGAGATGGCAGTGCCAGACTCGTAGGGTTGGTTGTGGGGATTAAATGTCTCCATATACATATATACATACATACATATATACCATAGTTCCTGGGGTGTAGTGGGTTCACTCTGAGCGTTAGCATCCATGGCTAAGATAGACTGGGAAAGTTGCATGGGAGCTGAGAACTTTCTGTCTCACTCGGTTCCGTGCTGCCTTCCAAACACCCAGCTTTGTGCTCCACTTACAGCAAAGGAATTCCACAGAGATTGTGGGAGAAACAGAGCTTCCCTATTTTCATTTAGCCAAATTGTGTGTTACGAGTCAGCCCCTTGTACCTGAATATATTAAAGAATCTTTCCCAAGCTTCCTCTTACTGCTATAAAATAATACCATATATAGTAATAACAATACTTTTATATTTATAATTTTTATTCTAAAAGTAGCTCTTAATTTAAGTAAGTTATTTTCTAGCAATTGAAACCCAAGGGGTTGATAGTTTAGAATGCTGGATTAATTACTATTGCTTCTGCCCTCTTCACGCAAGACAGAAGTTAGTTTCATTAATGCATCTTCCTGTTAAGATTCACTGAACGGAATTAGGATGCAATCACTTAAAAGTGATGGCTGAAGGTGGTTTTTAAGAAAACAACTAACAATGTGAAGTAGAAGATGCTTCAATTGCTGGGGGGTGATAATGGGCTCAGGGCAGGCTCACGGAGGTTGGTTTCTCAAAGTGGGCACGAGTGTCACCACCCTCCCTGTTGTCCTCAATGCAAGGGGTGAAAAACGCGGACGAGAACGAGCTGCGGGAGATCGCCTCTGAGCCGGACAGCACTCACGTGTACAATGTGGCCGAGTTTGACCTGATGCACACAGTCGTGGAGAGCCTGACGAGGACCGTCTGCTCCCGGGTGGAAGAACAGGACAGAGAGATCAAAGGTAAAGCGAGGAAACGAACGCGGTCGTTCTGGGATGTGGATATTACTCTGCCCAAGAGTCTGTCGTGGATTATGAAAATTCTGATCCTTTTTCGTGATGACTTTCTAAACAGAGCCCTTTGGCCCCCTAAGATGTGAATCATCAGCTTAGAAAGGGAATATACTAGCAGCCCCACCGAGGAAGGAATAGTGGAACCACCAGATCGTTGTCTCCGTGGTGTCAGATTTAGACCATCACGGGTGTTTGTTTTTAACTGCACTTTGGGATTTGAGGTAATTATACATTCATGTAAAGTTGTAAGGAGTAAGATAGAGAAAGATCATGTCTGCTTTACCAGTTCCCCTTAATGGTGACATATTGCAAAACTCCAGTACGATATCCCAGGCAAATGCGGGAACTGAGAGCCGAAGTACAGAATTCCATCGTGGAAATTGTGTCTTTTGTCCTCTTATGGCCGCATTCACTTACTTCTCCCCACAGCCTCTCCCTCACCCCAGACAACCACTTATCAGTGCTCCCTCTCTACATAGTTTCTATTTTGAAAATATGATGTGGATGGAATTATGTGGTATATCATCTTTGAGGACTGACTTTTTAATTCAGGATGATTTCCTGGCAATTCATCCTACTTGTTACATGTATTAGTAGCTTTTTTCCTTTTTACTGCTGTACCATATTCCATGCTATGGACAAACCACAGTCTGCTTAGCCATGAACACATTGGAAGGATACAGGGAAACACTGTATCATATGATTTCACTCATTAGTGGAATTTAAGAAACAAAACAGAGGAACCTAGGGGAATGGAGGGAAAAACAAAAATAAAATGAAATCAGAGACGGAGACAAAGCATGAGAGACTCTTAACTGTAGGAACACAATGAGGACTGCTGGAGGGGAAGTAGGTAGAGCAACGGGGTAACTGGGTGATGGGTATGAAGGAAGGCACATGATGGAATGAGCAGTGGGCATTACATGCAACTGACGAATCCCTAAATTCTTCCTCTGAAACTAATAATACAGTATATGTGAATTAATGGAATTAAAATAAAATAAAATTATTAAAAAAAGAAAGGAAGACATCTGAGTTTTCATTTTTGGCTGTTACAAACAAATATGCTATGAATGTTCATGTATAGGTTCTTGCAAGAAAGTAAGTTTTCATGTCACTCTGATAATGACCCTGGGATAATTACCCCAAACACAAGATTACTGTATCACATTGTAGCATCATGCTTCACTTACTGTTACAAAACTGCCACACTGTTTTCCAGGGAGGCTGCAGCAGTCTGCCTTCCCACCAGCAACATATGTGTGTGATTCCGTTTCTGTGCATTGTCACCAGTATTTACCGTTGTTACTACATTTTATTTTAGGCATTCTGATAGATATGTAGTGGTATCTCACTGTGGTTTGAATGTGCATTTCCTTGATGGCTAATGAAATTGGACATCTTTTTTGCATGCTTATTTCACATCTGTATTTGGTTTTGGGCTGTTCATATCTTTTGCCCATTTTCTAATTAGATGAATATGTGTTTTTGTGTGTGTGTGTTTAGTTTTTAACTGTTAAGTTTTGACAATTCTTCATTTATATGCTAGATTCTAATTCTTTTTGATAGGTGGGGTTTTTTTTTTTTTTTTTTACAATTTTACCCAAACCTGTAGCTTGCCTTTTCATCCTTTTAACAAGGTCTTTTGCAGAGCAAAAGTTTTAAATTTTGATTAGGTCCAATTTATTGATTTTGCATTTTGTGGTTATTTAGGTATTAAGTCTCTTTGGCCATAAATGCTACAAATTTTCTTCTGTATTTTTATTCTAAAAATCGTATGTTTTACATTTAAGCCCATGGTCTTGGTTAAATTTTTGTGAAAGATTTTAAGTTTAGATCAAGGTTTTTGGGTTTTTTCGCCTATCAACGTACAATTACTCCAGCACCACTTCCTGAAAATGCTCTGTTTTTGCCATAGGATGGCTTTGTATCTTTGTCAGGTATCAGTTGGGCAAATTTGTGTGGGTTTATGTCTGGATTCTCTATTCTGTTCTGTTGGTTCTATGAGTCTAACCCTCTTCCAATATTCTACAATCTTGATTTCTAGTAGCTATAGAAGTCTTGAGCTTGGATGGACTGAATTCTCCCACTTGTTTTTTCTATTTGAAAACTGCTTCCATTATTTCACTTTCTTTACCTTTCCAAATAAATATTAGAGAAGTATTTATTTTACATAAAAATCCTGTTGGGATTTTGTTAGGAATAGCATTGATTCAATTATCAATTATCAAATATTAACATAGAAGAACTGACATCCTCACTGTGTGGATTCTTCCAGTCCTGGAACATGGTAAATTCCTCCATTTGTTTACATATCCTTTGATCTTCATCAGCATTTTGTACCTTTTAGGATACAAATTCCATACAGGTTTTGTTCTGTTTACATCTCTGTATTTAATTTTATTTTGAGGAATTTTAGGTTTTTTAAAAAATTTTGGTGTTCACATATGAACACAATTATATTTTTGTATATTTCTTTTGTGTCCTATGACATTATTTGAATTTGCTAATTCTAGGATTTTTTCTCTAGATCTTCAGGGATTTTACTATGTAGGCAATAAATCATATCCTTTGCAAATAGGAATACTTTTATTTCTTTGCTTTTGATTTCTGTGCTTTTTATTTTCTTGCCTTCTTTCACTGACTGAAATTTCCTGTACTGTGTTGAATAAGAGTAGTGAGAATGGACATCCTTGCCTTATTCCCCATCTGAGGGGGAGACTTTCTGCTTTTCAAGGAATTGGTTCCCTCCATAGAATTTGTGCAATATATGTGTGGAAAGTTATTCATAGAATTCCCTTGTTATTCATTTGATGTCTGTAGGGTCTGTAGTGATAGTCTGTGGCTTTTTCCCCCTGATATTGGTAAGTATTGTCTTCTCTCTCTTTTTTTTTCTTCTCAGTCTTGTTAGAGGTTTGTTTTTAAAACAAAACAAAACAAAACTTTTTCCAAGAACTGGCTCTTGATTGCATTGATTTTTCCATTTCTCTTCTGTTTTTAATTTCATTGATTTCTTCCCTTATTTTTCTTATTTTCTTTCTTTTACTGGTTTTGAGATTATCTTGACCATACTTTTTTTTAGATTGTTGAGATGAGAACTTGGATTATTGAACTGTGATGGTTCCTCTTTTTCTAATGTAATTAGTTAAATGCTATAATTTTCTTTCTCCACACGGCTTTAGCTATGCTCTACAAAATTTTTTTTTGCTCTATAAATTTTGGTATGTTGTATTTTTATTTCATTTCAAAATATTTTTTATTTTCTTTGACCCTTTCATTATTTAAAAATCGTTATCATTTCAAAGTGTTTGGGTGTTTATCTCTTACCTTCCTGTGATTGGTTTCTAAGTTTGATTTCACTGTCATTAGAGAACACACTATGTGTGACTTTTATTGTTTCAGATTTTCTGAGGTTTGCTTTCTGGCCCAGGATGTGGTTATCTTGCTATATGCCCTATGGGTGTGTGTTCTGCTATTGTCCTATGAAATATTCTGTAAATTTGGCTAGATCCCTTTGGTTGATGGCTTTGTTGAGTTCTACATCCTCGCCAATTTTTCTGTCCAGTCATCTTGTCAATAAATTCTGGATTCTTTAGCTCCATGTCTAGGACATTTGAAGTAGAAGGAAAACTCAGGGGACTTATCACCGTATCATTCTTTAAGTCCTGCAATTCCTCACCCATACACTTTGTTCTTTCTTTCAGTGTCTTCTTATGCTTGTTTTATTACATAATTTTCAGAATTTTTAACTGTACTTAGCAGAAATAATAGGGGAAAGTCACATCAATTCTGTCTTCCTGGAAGCACAATCATCATGTATTTTTTAACCTTTGTCTCTCATGATATCATTAGTCAGCAGGTTATATCTGGTCCACAGGGATATGATCTGAGAAGAGAGTAATATCCAGATCCTCCCTGGAGAATTTGGTTTTATTTCCTGCCGTTATTGTATCCAGGGTGTGGAATGATTCTATTTGGCTCCATCTCTGCCATCATTCCTCTTTCTCTGGACCAGATCTCTTGCGACTAAGTTGGACAGCCAAGCAGTAGTTTCTTGAATACATTTCTCTGAGCTTCTTTTTTTTTTTTTTTTTAAGATTTTATTTATTTATTTGACAGAGATCACAAGTAGGCAGAGAGGCAGGCAGAGAGAGAGGAGGAACCGGGCTCCCTGCTGAGCAGAGAGCCCGATGTGGGGCTTGATCCCAGGACCCTGGGATCATGACCTGAGCCGAAGGCAGAGGCTTTAACCCACTGAGCCACCCAGGCGCCCCTCTCTGAGCTTCTTAATGAGACTACTTTAGAGACCAATTTTTCCCACCAAAAAAAAAAAAAAATCTCTCCCTGTGGTTGTTGATAGAGCATATAATATAGTTCCTGGCCATAGTTAAGTGTTCAGTAACTATGTTTTTTCCTCATTAATAAGGTTATTAAAGAAAGCTACTTTGGATAAGTCCCTAGAGGATAAGAAATCCTAAAGTTCAAGGTCTTTGAACTTCACATTTCCTAAATCTTTTACAGATTCATTTGTTTTAACATGCGAATAACATACATAAAGTGCTTACATAGTGTCTAGCTTATAGTGAAATTCAGTATATGTTAGTTGCCTTTTCTTTTCTTTTGACTTTTTGATACTGGCCATTCATTGAATTGAAGTCTTCCATAAAAAGACTGCATCTCCTGATGCTTAAAAACATAGGCTCTTATATTAAAAACTCAAGTATCAATATCAATGCTAATATTTACTAAGTGTAAGACTATTTACTAAGTGTAAGACTTGGTCAAGTTGTTTAACTTCATTGTGCCTTAGTTTTCTCACCTACAAAATGGGAACAACAACAGTAACTACTGAGAATTAAAATAATACTTCTCAAGAGCTCAGGACAGTACCTGTAGATGCGCACATGCTCAATCAGTGTTGTGTTTCTGGTTTCGTTTTGTTTGTTTGTTTGTTTGTTTAATTCTTCTATAGCAATGTCTTTAAGAAAGTTTCTTAGCATCAAGGACTGCCTTATTTAAGTGTGTATCCTCAGGACCTGGCATAGTGATCGCTACATAATAGACACTTAAATGTTTCAATGAAAAAATGTAGGAATGAATAATTGAATCAATTTGTCTAGAGGTGAAACCTTAGAAGTAGCACAAAACCAATCATCATTTCTGACCAATGGAGTATCTGAGGCTTTATGAGAAGTAATTTTGGGAAAGAGGTTCACTTTACGTATTTCTATACTTTAGCTTCAGCTCTCGCCACTGTTGGGCCGCCTACAGAGCTGATTACTTCTGAAGTCACTGCCAGAAGCTTTATGGTTAACTGGACCCATGCCCCAGGAAAAGTGGAAAAATACAGAGTCGTGTACTACCCTGCCAGGGGCGGAAAACCAGAGGAGGTAATAAGGAGATGGTATTTTCAAACCATTATTTTCCTTCTTTCAAGTCTTCCACAGTAGTGAGGACAAGACAGAATTGTATGTATAAGGAGATTATTCTCACATAAACATTGAAAATTCGTTGGCCTGAAATACATTTCCAAGTGTCTACTTTGTTCTCTCGTCTCTCTGGTTATGGCATTCATACTGTCTCCTCCCATCTCAATCCAATAACCCTCAGAACGGGTCATGTGTTCATTTCTTACACAACTTATTTCGATGTTTTTCCTTTTTAAAATTAATAAGTTCTAAAACAGAAGGAATCAGTAGTTCATTATGTGGCCAGAACCCTTTTTTGCTATTCATGTATTCTTTCAACTTTGGGAGTGGTCTGTATTTTCTGTCTTAAGGAAGTCTATGTGTTCCAAATGATGTGGTCATATAGTCCTCCAAGGTTTGGGATTTCCTAACCATTTGTGGAGATTAGTGCAGTTGAGAAGTCATAATAAAGAATCCATGGCTGGCCTTTTTCATGGTTTGACCATCACAGGAGAGAATGCCTGTTGTCAGATGATTGATTGGATCATTCCCTTTTCCTACCTTTGACACTGACAGTCACAGGGAATATGTTAATATGTGATGAAATCTCCCCCCGCCTTTTTTTTTGGAAGTACAAACATTTTGATGTTCTAACCTTTGGTTGACCTCAACATGTTTCACAATATTCTTCTGTATTATGGCAAGATTTTTCATTTTTTTTAAGTGTTCAAGGAGTAGAGCAGGAAGATTTAAGTCATCTGGACTAAAAAAGAAGGCAGAGTACTTCCAATTCTTCTATCTTTTTCATGACTAATAAGTCTGTTAAATGCTTCCCAAAGCTCCATGGAAAAATATCGCATGTCAACTATTCTAAGTGGAGGTGCTTGGAATAACAATTAGCCTGGGAAATAATCTCTCCATTAGATATGACTTAATAAGGGACTTTTGGATGTACTCCGTAAAAGGTGCATCGCTTCCCAGAGGAATTCAAGGAGAATTGATTGCCACCACGGAAAAGACAATGTGGCACAAATAAAATATCGAATGGCATGTTCTTGCTAGAGATATTTTGCTCTTTGGTTTCAGTTCTGCATGTCAGGTGTTCCCTAGTCTCATTCCTCGAACTGTTCTTTAATCAGGTGGTGGTGGATGGAAGTGTGTCTTCCACGGTGTTGAAAGGCTTGATGTCTTTAACTGAATATCAGATAGCCGTCTTCGCAATATATGCTCACACGGCTAGTGAAGGCCTACGGGGAACCGAAACCACACGTACGTATTGAAGTCTACCCCGCGTCTGACCTTGTACGACAATGCTTAGGTGACCTTTCTTAAGCTGGATTTCTGTTCAGGTGGTACTGAGGGCATCCTGACTCAGAGTCCTAGGCCATGGGTGTGATGCTCTATGCTGGTCCCTGCTGTATGTATGTCCTGTGTAAAGGTGCTACATATGGAGAAGGATGTTATAGACCTCTGCTTTGATAAGGAGAGAGCAACCTTGGTGGTGAAAGGTGCAAAATACATGTATTCACTTAATAAACAAGTATTTAGTGAATGTGTATTATGAACTAATTTAACTACGGACTCATTCATGTCTTTTCACTGTCTCTGATTGTCTGGATGCGTATATATTCATTCATAGATTTGTTCACCCAGCCACCCATTCTGTCATTTACTAAGTGACACAGTGACTGTTTTTAACAGCTCCTTTATAGCAGACACAATGCTCGGGGAGGGGCATAAAACAGTGGTCAGAATAGTCTCCTTGGTTTTGACTGGCTTCCAGAGAAATGTGCCCATCACTGCAATGGGGTATAAGAAACTAGAAGACGTTGATCCTGTTTTTAAACATTCACTATGTTTGCCCTCCTAGAAGGGTTTGTCAAGACTGTGTGAACATATTTAAGGATGAATATTATCTGAAAAGTAAACTATGTATACTTTGTAGATAGTAACACTTAGATACTTTGAAACATACAGATGTACTGATAAATGGCTGAGAATTTAAAAAAAAAAAAATCTCTTGCAGTTGCCTTACCTATGGTTTCTGACCTTGAACTGTATGATGTAACTGAGAACAGTCTGAGGGCAAGATGGCAAGCGGTGCCTGGAGCGTCTGGATACCTGATCCTCTACGCTCCTCTCACGGAGGGTCTGGCTGGGGATGAAAAAGAGGTAACTACCTGCTGCCCACTAGAGTTCTAGAATCTTTGACTTCCTGAAAATGGATTTTTTTTATTCTAAAATTTTAAGGTATAAAATTTAGAAAATTCACTTTAGGTAAAAGGGGAAATCACTTATCATCCCCCCACCTGGAAATAGCTATTGTTGATATTATTGAACTCTTTTTTAATGCATTTTTTAAATGCAACAAATGGGAATGGTTTTGTCATCTTCTGTTTCATTTTGTTTATGGTAAGGATCTTTCATACCATTAAATAATATTTTATATGGTTGTTTAAAAGGTGCCATAGTATTATGCTGTTGTTTTGTACCAGGTCATGTTTAATTAATCTCATGTTTGGGGGCATTTAGATAATGTGTTGTAAAATATGCTTTGGTGATCAATCTTAACATATAACTTGGCAAGGTTGTCAGATTATTTTCTTAGGATAAATTCCTAGAAATGGCGTTTCTTTTTCTCAGAGGGCATACAAATTATTAAGGCTTATACTAAGTAATAGCAAATGATTCTAGAGAAATGTGTTATAATTTATATTGCTGTATGCAATTCATGAATGGCTGTTTCCCCATAGCTACACTGACTTAGAAAGTTTTTTTTTTTTTACTAATTTGAAAGGTAGAAAAATGTGTTAGTATGAATTTTTTTGCATTTATTCCATTTTAAATGATGAATCTTCAACTTACAAATGATTTATTTTAGTGTTTGTTTTTAATTTATAGGGAGAGATTACTACAACATAGATATTCAAGGAATGACAAGGAAATGTCTGTAACACCTGGAAGTGTTTGAATAGGCAGATAGAGTAGTCAAGAGGGAGTTCAGAACTCAAATCTTTACTATTATCTGAACATTGTCTTTAACATTGCTTCTGGTGACAGAACTGTTTAGGGCCAAAACTATGGTGAATCTGAGGGCCGGGAACAGAGCTTTTGTGACATGTGTGTGTGTTTTATTTCTAAGGTTTAGACAGCTTTAGTTCATTTGGGATTTAATGTTGATCTGAATTATTTTGGCAGAAAGGAGGCTTAAAAAATGATGCTAAAAATAATGACCAGCTTCACCAAGAAGGAGAAAAATAAGAAAGAAAGGAATACGCGTTCACACCCAGTAGATTAGCAAACAGTTTTTAAAGTTTAGTAATAACTGCATTATTAGTGAGCATATTGGAAACAGAATCATTCATGTAAATTGGTATGTAAATTGGCATGTAGATTGATACAGCTGCCTTAGGGAATAATTTGAAATATATCATCAAGTTGAAGATATATATAATTTTTTAAGGAAACCTCCTGCATATCTTTTTGGGATGCAAGCACTTATTCAAAACACAGTATTGCAAACGATTGACATGTTCATCAGGAGAGGGATGGAAAATAGCCAATATTTATACAAAAGAATACCAAAAAATACAAAAGGAATTAATAATGTCGTCTTTATCCCTGCACATCAACATGGATAAAACTCGAAACATAATATTGACAGAAAAAAAGTTGCAAAAAATTATGTCACTAGGATTCCATTCATGTATGTTAAACATACAGAACTGTATTATATTTACAGATAGAAGTAGAAGGAGAAGTAAAACATTGGATCAGGAAGGGAGACTGCATCATTTGTGTAGAGATAGTGAACAGAAAGAATGAGAAAGGACTTCTGTTGATTTGAATATATTAGCTCCTTTAAAAATAAGTTTGGAAGTCAACATGACAACATTTTCATATTTATTAAGTTTGAGTGATGGATGTGTCAGGGTGAATCACATTCTTTTCTCTACATTTATTTTATATAGATAAAAATACTTCAAAATTAAAATCTCTAATTTGACGATGGCATTGGCTGTTGTGTGACTGGAGACTGGCTCTGGAGATGTTTGTTTGCTTCCCAAACAAAAACAAAGCCATGCTGTCATGTGTTCAGCACACAGCGAGAATGTTGGCTAGTTTCTTTGACTCCAAGGGTCAGAAAAGTCATCCTGGAATCAAAAAGTAAATTGCCATATTGGTTGTCAACGTGGATTGATCTCTTCTGCCTCCTGGAAAGAGCTTGCAGTCCAAGGGCACGGGCCCTTTCGTTGAATGGGGCAACAAAACTGGTCCAGCCCAATCAGGCTCGAAGTGAAAACTGGGCACCCAGCCAAGGCACTGGTTAGAATTAGCCAGTGATGAGCGATGCCCACTTGGCTCTGTCTCTAGCTCACTGGCCTAGAGCTTATACTCTTTCTAGACAACATTTCTGGCTCAGTTACACCCACACTTTCCTGAGGACTAAATTTGTGACACTGTTACTCTGGCAGAGATCACTTCTCGTCCAGACGTAGAAACAGCACGCATGGGTGCGATCAGTTTTGTGTGGTTCTGTGGCATCTGTTCCTAATATCAGATGACAGCAGACAATGAAAAATCAGGGCAGAAGCGTTTGAATAAAGGGGTTGTGAGGAGACAAAGTCTTATTCCATGAAGTCTCCCCTTTGCTCAGTTGTACTCTGAGCAAACTCAGTTGTACCACGCATGGTGCCCATTGGCTAATGATCTGATAACGTGTGTTCTTTTCAGATGAAGATTGGAGACACCCACACTGATATTGAATTGAGTGGGTTGTTGCCCAATACGGAGTACACAGTTACAGTTTATGCCATGTTTGGAGAAGAGGCCAGCGATCCTGTTTCAGGCCAAGAAACCACACGTGAGCAGCTCAGTCATTCAGAGGAAATGCTAGAGAAAAAAAAAAGCCCAAATAAATGTTAGGATTCTAAATTGGAAATGCTGGCTTAGGTTGAAACCTCTTAAGAGCTCATTGTAATTTAAGAAAATGTGTATTTTATTCAGTGGCAGGAATTGTACTAGTTGATTAAAAAAAGGAGGGGGGTGGTCCTAAAAAAAATGATGTCTCTGGGTACCTGTTGCCGGGACTGGAATTTTATGCTGTAAGGAAACTAGACCTTGTACCGTGCTGCTTCAACAAATCTGGAGCAAAGTGTACACCACACTCAATTATATGGCCTTTCTCTCTCCTGTATGTTCTCTCTAGCTCCTCAAATAGTAAGAGAGTCACTAAAGTCTATAGGCTCTTTATTGCCAAATAGTCAATATATATTGAATGAGTGAAAAGAATTAGTCTTTTCACTAATTTATGCTTTTCACTAATTGGGCGAGGAAGCATCATAGTTTGTGGCGATGCTGACGACTGTCATGGTTTGTCTTCTAGGTTTTTGCTTTGCTGACTCTCTCAGCACTAATCACAGGCTGTGAATCAACTGGCTGATTGCCTGGGTTAAACTCTAACTGCTCTTCTGTTCCTACTAACTGTGACCTTGACCAAGTTACCTCAGTTTTATGACCTATATAACAGGGATATTATACTCTCCTTACAGTCTATGTAAGAATTTAACGAGATACCTGAGTTATAATAATCAGTTCCAGAACATCTCAGACTCATAGAGCATGTGATAAACCTGAACAGTTGGTTTTAGTATAAACCTCTAAAAGCTCGTGAAACTCTCAAAAATTATTGATGAATTTTAACCTATTAAATCAGGAGAGGGCCCTTGAGGAAGTACAGAGAGCTATGGAACTGATAGTCAAGAATCTGCAGAAATATCAGTGTCTCTTTACACATTTTTAAAGCGACAGCAAAATGTTCATTTTTACTTAGACCCACAAAGCCAGCGGGATTTACACAGGGCAGGACTCCTGCTCATTGAGTCAACAAATATGTATTGAGAACTTGCTATATTGGGAATAAAGCCAGGAACAAAATTAACCCCTAATCCTCTGAAATTACAATATATAGAGGGAGAGAGACAGTAGATCGATAAAAGCACAATATAAGAAATAAACCAGAGACGGCAGTTCGGGAGCATTGGGTGGAAGATTCTAGATCACCAGACGGTGATCCTGGACAGGTTCAGTGGGAAAGTGACATAAGTTCAGAAACCTGAATGTTGGATGGCTCAAGAGTTTTTGGCCTGAGCAATAGGAAGAATGGAGTTTCCATTTTTTTCAGAAGGGGAGATTGAGAGAGGAGATTGGAAGAAGTGGCAGGCAGAATCAGTAGTTCAGTTCTGGACAGGTCAAGTCGGAAAGGCTTAGTAGATACCCAAGCAGAGAGGACAGAGGCCATCAAACTCGCCTTTACACATGGGAAACTGTGGAGAGGAGCAGTAGAGTAACTTTGCCAGCATCAAACGACAGTTGAATGAAGTAGCTAAGATTTAATTTCAGGTGCCCTGGTTTTTGATCCGTTAGTTTTCTTATTTATAGCAAGCTATAATACTCTGGTTTCTCTTCAGATCGTATAAATCTTTCGCCCCTATAGCAAGCTACAATAATAGCACTGATTGGAGAAGAAAGACACAGAAAATGTACCTAAATCTTACTTCTTTCTAAGCATGTATACCTTATTAATACTATTCATTCCATACGAGGAAAGTTTTTTTTTTCTTTGTTAATTTGTTAATTTTCTCTGTTGTAAGTTATTATCGGGGTAAAATTTTTCATATGTAAGTTATTTAAGAATCAAAGATGCTGGGGTGTTTTTCGGGGGGGGGCTTTTAAAGGTGTATGTGATTTAACATTTTAATTATTTTCTCTTCCACTTACTGCAAAGTGCCTTTAAGTCCACCAAGAAACCTGAGAATCTCCAATGTTGGCTCTAACAGTGCTCGGTTAGCCTGGGACCCAACGTCAAGAAAGATCAGTGGTTATCGAATTATGTATAACAATGCAGATGGCACTGAAATTAATGAGGTAGGCTGAGGATCATAATGCTTGTTTGTTTGTTTGTTTGTTTGTTTATTGGGGGGGCTGGGTGTGTATTAACTCTTTATGCCTGCATAACCTATCAACCCAAAACCATAGTGGCTTAAAAGAATACAAATTGCTTATTTTCCCTCACAGTCTCTGTCAGAAACTGTGTCAACTACTTGGATCTATACTCCTGGCTTGGGGTCCCTCATGAGATCATAGTCAGATAGTGGTTGATGCTGATCTCGTCACAACGACATCTGAACATTCATTCAGATGTCTCGTGCCTGGTCTGTGAAGACTGGATCAGCTGGGAGCCAGAGCAGCTCTCTGTGTCTCTGACTAAAGTCTTCACAAGATCCCTCAGGCATGGCAGGTTTAAGGGAGCTAGACTTTCTATGTGCTGGCTCAGGAGCCCCCAGACATGTGTCCAAAGAGACAGAGAGAAAGAGAGAGCTAAAAGAGAGAGCTGTGTCGCTTTTCGTTACTAAGAGAAGTCACAGAATACCACCTCTGCTACACGCACAAGTCCCCACTTGGATTCAACATGAGGGACACAGGTCCCACTTATGGTGGGAGGCAGGAGAGATGGGAGATATATGTTGACGCGGCCATCTTTGGAATAGATAGTCTGCCCCAGGGCAAAGGAGGTGGGGAAGTAGGTCTCTTCCTGGATGTTGTAAACTAGAAATAATGTCTGTATAATCCTCCTCATCCCTCTGCTTTTGAGTCATCTCCCATCTTTCAGATAGTTAAATGACTTAGGTGAGTTAAATACAAAACTGAATAATTCAAGTTTTGTGTAGGAAAGTATTTCCAAATAACAGAACTTAACAGAACTTAGGAAGATACACTATCTTATACTCAGTCAGTAATAAATTCTTCACAAATAGTCATTTCTTCACAAAGTCCTTCCTTGGGAATATATTTTAGCAGGATAGATAGCAAAGTTAGTATTATTTTTCCTCAACTTGATCCAAGAAGTTAAGACCAAGAGGGAAATATGCTGGATTACATCACTTCTATTTTCTGACCAGATGAAGAAACTATTTTCATTTGCAGAGACAAACTGTTTCCTACAATTAAATCCAAGCAGTATTTTGCAGAGAACTCCCTCACAAGGGACATTAGATAATGAATGCACAATACTGCACATTTGCTAATATTTGATATTTGTATATATTGTAAAATGATCAGCTCAAGAAATGTACTTAACATTCTATTTAAAAAATTATAACTGTTGTGGTCTCTCTCTCTCTTTTTAAAAAATTTTTATTGTGTTATGTTAGTCACCATACAATATATCATTAGTTTTAGATGTAGTGTTCCAAGATTCATTGTTTACATATAAGACAAAAAGGAGAAAGAACATACTATTTTCTTGTGTTTTAAATTCAGTTTTGCCAAATTTTCTCAGATAACTGTTATACTCTTGTGGTCTTTTATGGTATTTTAGGTTATTTGCTGTTATAAAGAATGATCCCAAACTAATACATTTGTTGAGAAGCACATGTGGGTTTTTGTAGTGTTTTTCAGTTTTGGAGATGCCTTTGGTACTTGCTCTTTCTAATTTGTATTATGCTGGGAAATTAGAAAACTGTATTTGGTAAAACTGAATTTAAAACATGAGAAAATGGTCTATAAATGAAAATCTGAGAAAATTTTATTTGAGTAAAATGCATAAACAATATGTGGTTTTGTAGCATTTCCAATTTGACTGGTGTGTGTGTGTGTGTGTGTGTGTGTGTGTGTGTGTATGTGTGTGTGTTCTTCTTAATTTTTAACCATGCAATCGAGACTAAATGTTCCTAGACAAATGTCTTTTAAGTATGGTATTAATTTGCCTAATTTTGGAATATATGATTTTAAGGGTGAGTATTCCTACTATATTTTGCTTTAACTTGTATTAATCAAGCTTTTACTTATAGGTCATGCTACAGTTAGGTTTTTAGGAAACTTCCAAAACATTCTGGAATGAACCTCAAAATGTCCCAACCAAAATTTACTTAGTATGTAACATGCAATTGATCATAAGCTTTTGTTTTGGACTCAATTTGTTTTTCTCTGCTTTCCTTCCTGTTCCTCCCAATTCCCTCCTTCATGTCCTTTTTATCCTTTTTGTCTTTTCTGTATTATCTCTCTCTCCCAACTGCTTGGAGACCAAGGAGGAAAAATGAAAGACAACCAAATGTCAATGATGGTGATGATGATGATGGCGGCAACATGTGTTGAGTGCTTCCCTTCAACCAGGGTTTACAGAGGGCCCCTTACGCCATCCTTAGAGAAAACATGCTGAAAGCATGACTTGTCTGCTGAGGACAGGGCCATCTCAGAGAGCATGTGCTGGGAGAGGGTTTGGGGAAATGTGCAAGCAGGATGGAAAACTGAAGTTCTCCCCTTTGAGTTTTATAAATGAAAGGACCATTTTTAGACTCAGACGCAAGTCCAGTTCCCGACAGCTATGACTCAACGAGAGAGCCCAGAGCGGAGCCCAGTCCCTTGTTCCTCATCAAGGACTCTTTCTTTATCCCTCCCAGAATTAGGTTGAAATTAAGCTTTTAGGCCAGACTGTTTGAAAATTTTTCAAAAAGAGTTATATAACCATGAGATCATGGCCATTTGTTATCATTTTCTCAAGTTCTTCTCCTACATCTTAAAAGTACTACCAACAAAATCAGTTCCAGAACTCAGTCTAAAACATAATATAACTAATGAAAATAGATGACATCTTGAACTTTACATTCAATGGAATAAAATAATCAGTAGGTAATGCATAAAATATGGTCTGTTCAAAGTCAACTAATGCTTTAATAAAATAGATCTTTTCTACATATATATTTATATATATTTCAACATATGTATGCTGAAAAGATACATGCTTATATACATATATATGTGTGTGTGTATACACAATTTTCCCCTTCTTGTCTCTTGGTGTACCTAAGAAAGTTTGAATTTAATCTGCTTTGTGTATGTTTGATATCCTCACGAAATTCCATTGTCACAGATTTGAGACAGAGGTCAAGGCTGATAGTTTTATGTCCAGGAAGTTAGGTCTGGTCTTTGGGCCTTCCATTCCTTGTCTGTAAGATAGCTATTATAAATACCGAGGGTTTGGTGGGAGGAAAAGCGGGCTAAACACAACAATGAATGTGGTGAAGTCCTTGACACGTCAAAAGTGCTCAGTGAACTCAACTGTTATTGAGTTTAAACAGCAGAAGCAATATGTAAATATCATTTAGAAGAACATGTCTTGAACTCCTATTTTAAATATGGATTTGTCTTGTCTGCGAGTTTAATGAAGCCATACTGTGCATAAGATTTTGGGTCCAAAATCCTTGTGTTGATGCTCTGGGTACCAGCTGGTTTTCCGTTGGGCAAGTTCCTTAAATTTTCAGAGTCTCAGTTTCACCATCTTCAAATTAAGGACAATAATTAGCTACTCTAATTGTGGACGGCTGATTAACGGACCTAATACACAGAAAGCATGCAGAAAATACCCAACCAAAGTAAACATTAAATGCTAAGAATGACCTATAATATTATCAGGCCCAGATTCAGAAGATAATCGATATTTTCGGTTCAATCCTGCTGTGTAAACAACACCTTGGCTTAAAATAATAACCTGTGGTTACACAGCGTGGGCAGAGCTCAGCAAGGACACTTGGCTCTGGTGCTCCCTGTGGAGTCAGCTGAGGTGACTCCTGCCTTCATGTGGGAGCTTGACGGAGCCCGAACTTCCCAGATGACTTCACTCCTGGGTCCGGTATCTCAGCCGGGGTGACTGAAAGGGCTGAGGTTTCTCGGCCCTCTTTAGCCGCATGGCTCAGGGTTCCCAAAGGGTGAAGACGGAAGCTCCTCCCTCCAGGACTCACACTCTCTTTTGAACTGCAGTTGATTTCTTAGTGATGTGTATGGTTTCTGGATTGGCTCTGAGTTCAGATGAGCCCTTTATTATCGCTCTTAAAAATGACCTTTGGTGCCTCCTGTATTCACTCAAAACCAAATATGATTCAACATGCTGAAGAACTTAAAGTCCTGCCCTGGTGGGTCTTACACTCTATGCGGGAGAAAATAAATACGTAAAATAATCGCAGGTTATGTTTGATGCTGGGAGGAAACAAACAAGGACAGTGTTAGGGGGTAGCCCTGCTGAGAGAGGTGACAACAGTGTTAGGGGGTAGCCCTGCTGAGAGAGGTGACAACAGAAACCTCCTATCAGGAAGTAAAAGTTCAGCACAGTCCTGACAGATGGCAAAGGTCTAGTTTTGAAAAGAGCAAGAATCCCAAACAGCATGAACTGCATATGCAAAGGCCCTGGGGTGCGAAAGACACAGACCTGTCAGGTCCATGTGGCTGGAGCCCCTGGGTGATTCAAAGTATGGCAGGAAAAAGGAACACTGCACCAGATTGTGCAAGACCAAGAGGTCATTGCAGGATGCTTGGTTTTGATTTGCAAGGCAGTAGAGATAGCCAAGGAAGGTTTTAAGTAGGGCTTTGACACATTTTATATTTTGGTAAAGTTCACGTTGACTGCTGTGAGCAAATCCATCTGTAAGCTTAGTCACCTTCCCCTTAACTTCAGGTGGTATCAAGTATAGTCATTGATAGTATTCTAAATAGCACATCCTATCGATAGTGCTCTAAATATCTCTTGAAAACATTTTCAGTGGTATCTTTTTTGGCAGAATCCACTGTCAGGTAAATAGGTTCATTTCTTCAATTTTTCAGGGTATCTTTATAGCTAAAGTATCTTATTATTAAGTGCCTCCCCTATCAGGGGTTTGGAAGGGCTAATTGAGACAATGTACTGACAATGCTTAAATGGAGCACCATTTACTTGGTCTAGAATATGCCCCCGGTGCTATGGAGCTCAGGGGCCCAATACCCAACCTTTCCATGATAAAGCCATGTCTGTTTTTTCTCTTTGTCAAGGATGGCTTTGCTCAGGGCTCTGTGTTCTAGATCCTGCTTCCATTTCTTCTTACTTTATGGTTTCTTTCTTCTTTCTTTGCTGTTCCTTTTCTAATCTGTCCTATACCCTGGGTCCTTATCCTTAGTCCTCCATCCTTTAGTACTCCAAAGAGATTGGAACCTGTTTTTCCCAAGTAAATCTCTCTGTGGAAGGTAAAGGAATATTTCAAATCTTTACTGTGATCTTTGGTATGACTATCCCCTGATTCTTACCCTAATTTGTTGCTCATCTGTGCAGCCCTTGTAGGACTTACCATGTGATACTTAGTCATGGGTCAGGGGGGGCCTGGGCAGTAAAGCCCAAAACTGGCTGTCCTGGCAGATCAGACTGGAAACATTATATTTATTTCTAGTAACATTGTCAATCATGTGCACTTTCTTTCCTTTCCACACAATCATGTGGGAAAAATATTGGTTGCAAAGATGTCCTGAGAATTAATGGAAAGGTAATCTATTTAAAGGTGAAGATTAGAGGGACGCCTGGGTGGCTCAGTTGGTTAAGCAGCTGCCTTCGGCTCAGGTCATGATCCCAGGGTCCTGGGATTGAGTCCCACATCGGGCTCCTTGCTTGGCGGGGAGCCTGCTCCTCCCTCTGCCTCTGCCTGCCATTCTGCCTGCCATTCTGCCTGCCATTCTGTCTGCCTGTGCTCGCTCTCTCTTCCCCTCTCTCTCTGATAAATAAATAAAATCTTTAAAAAAAAAAAAGGTGAAGATTAGAAATGTGTGATACAGAAGCTGACTGGTTTTATAATTCAGTGATATATTTGACATCTTTATAGCTCTGCTGCCAGGCCAAGTAAACGACAGACAATAATATAATGCCTTCTGTTTCCCGTGTCTGGAGAGTGTTGAACGTAGCTGGTATGATGTCTCTGTTTTGCAGGTTGAAGTAGATCCTATTACTACCTTCCCTCTGAAGGGCTTGACGCCGCTCACAGACTACACTGTGGCCATTATCTCCATCTATGATGAGGGGCAGTCGGAGCCTCTGACTGGAATTTTTACCACAGGTAAGCCTTCTTATGGTATGGAAGTTTCCACAAGTAACTCCATAGAGACCAGAAGCTGAAGCAGCTTCCTCAACTGTGATTTTGAGGAGATTTTTGATTTTTATGCTGTATTATCATTATTTTTATTGAGTTATTTATTTGAGAGACAGAGACTGCGCATGTGTGGGAGGGAGGGGCAGGGGAAGAGGGAGAGAGAGAATCTTAAGCAGACTTCCCAGTGAGCACGGAGCCCAAGCAGGGTTCTGTCTTGTGACCCCGAGATCATGACCTGAGCCAAAACCAAGAGTTGGATGCTTAACTGACTGAGCCACCGGGGCACCTCCTACATTCTATTAAGCACTGAACAATTAGGTGACCAGAATGAGACTGCCTGATTATTTTCTATCAAAGCAAGAGAAAGAGAGGAGAGCTCATCCAAATTCAAAAGGTCCCAGTTATGGGGCGCCTGGGTGGCTCAGTGGGTTAAGCCGCTGCCTTCGGCTCAGGTCATGATCTCAGGGTCCTGGGATCGAGTCCCGCATCGGGCTCTCTGCTCAGCAGGGAGCCTGCTTCCTCCTCTCTCTGCCTGCGTCTCTGCCTACTTGTGATCTCTGTCTGTCAAATAAATAAATAAAATCTTAAAAAAAAAAAAAAAAAGGTCCCAGTTATGTAAATGTATATCCTGTTCTGTCCCTACTCTTACACCATTTCTTTTGCTCTATGGGTCTAAAAATTTCACAGCTTTCTTCTGTTTTCGTATGCACATATATTAAGTTGACCTTCCAGAATCGTTGACACCCAGAGATTTTTTTGACCTGCAAGAATGACAATTGCATACTGTGTCACCTCAGACATTCAATCTGTAGCCAATAATATATTCACGAGGCCTGAAATATTAATACAACAATCTGGAGTCTTTTAAATGCCCAAATAAAAAACACAAGATGTGACTGCGTGATTTTCCTTTTCTATATATACCCTGTAGTCAATAAAAACAAAAATTTTTTCCTCTTGGTGGCAACAATTCTATTGTTTGCTCTCTGAGCTTAACGTTGCTTGCGCTTGGGAAAGCAATGGAGTGCTGTGGTGCGGACAGGAGGAGTGATTCTGGAGAGATGCAAAATATGCTCCTTTGAAAAACAATGCTCACAGAAAAAAGTTCAGTAATTCCACAAAACGCCCTGCAGGCTAACTCCTGTTGGGATTCTCCCGGTGTCCTAATCTCTAATTTCAGGGCACCTGTGTAGCTCAGTGGGTTGGGCATCTGTCTTCATTTCAGGTCATGATCTCAGGGACCTGAGATGGAGCCCCGCATCCGGCTCCCTGCAACGCGGGGAGTCTGCTTCTCTTGCTCCCTCCGCCCCTTTCCTCCGTTCGTGCTCTTTCTCACTCCTCACTGTCTGTCAAATAAATTTTTAAAAAATCTCTAATTTCGGGGCTCCGAATCAGTGGGTTTAGCCTCTGCCTTTGGCTCAGGTCATGATCCCAGAGTCCTGGGATCGAGGCCCACATCGGGCTCTCTGCTCAGCAGGGAGCCTGCTTCCTCCTCTCTCTCTGCCTGCCTCTCTGTCTACTTGTGATCTCTGTCTGTCAAATAAATAAATAAAATCTTTTTTAAAAAATCTCTAATTTCAAGCAATAAAAATCAATGACTGGCAAAGACTGTCACTAAGTTGGATTTGGGGCTCTGTTGTACATCCCTGAAGTAGGAAACCGTGGAAGTTCTGATGAATCGTGTTTCACTTCCGATGGCACCCATATGTACTAGATGAAAAAGATGTCCGGTTCTTCTTTAACTTATTAGGAGGGGTGATTTAGTCACGAAAGCAAATAAAACTAAGAGGGACATTCCCTAGACCTCAAAGGCACCAATTTGTTAATTTCCTCAACATGATGAGCAAATAATATCTTTGTAAACTAATAAATATGACACTCTTACTTTTTATAGCTCATGAAAAGAGCCAAATAGAGAATCTAAGAGTTCTGGAAATTACTGGAAGACTTTAAAAAACATACCGTATACATGGTCTTCCTGACTTGTACCGCGGACCAACACTGACAGCAGAAACTCAAGGTCCCACTGGGCTGACGGGCACGGCTTTCTCAGCTTCCACGTGCTTTCCGAAAGCCAGAGATCCCCCAGAGGGCCTTCTTCCTGGCGGCCCTGGCAGCTTCTTGGGTTTGACCTCCTTGCCTTCTCCGTTCCCTGACAAAGTCTCCTTCCTTGACTCACAGAGGAGGTTCCAGCCCAGCAATACTTGGAAATCGATGAGGTGACGACAGATAGTTTCAGAGTGACCTGGCATCCCCTGTCCGCGGACGAAGGGCAGCACAAGTTGATGTGGATTCCAGTCTACGGCGGCAAGACCGAAGAAGTGAGTTGTCTGAAACACACTGAAAAGTCATCTGGAGCGTTTGTTTCTGGAAAAGAATAGCCCTGCACATTTGCGTGGGTCTTCACTTTAAAAGAGATCGAGAATCCCAGAAGTCATTTATATTTGTCCTGGCATGCAGTTTTATAAATGTCAAATCCTATGATTTTTCTAAGATTAAAATGGCATCTGTTTTTTGCTAGGACCTCCATTATATATTTAATATATTTTCAGGTCCTTTGACTTTCATACATGACACTGAATTCAAAAATTTCAACTGGTACTTTTGCAATATGAATAGCTATTTCTTGAGGGAATTGAAAGGAATGTGGTCTCAGCTTTGACTTGAAAATGGAATTCGGTGGCCCTGGAGTTCGTTATGCTTAGTTGTTTCTTGCTTCTGATCAGGATAACTGTTTTTCCTTTTTATTAGTTTTTTCTTAACTTTCACCGCTATTCAAGTAAACCCTGTTACTAAGCACCGAATGCTTTCCAGGTTCTCCTAAAAGAAGACCAAGACTCCCATGTTATTGGAGGCCTGGAGCCCGGCACTGAATATGAGGTTTCGCTCTTGGCCATATTGGATGATGGGAGCGAGAGTGAGGTGGTGACAGCTGTGGGGACCACACGTAAGTGTCGGTCTGGCCTTGGGGGACTTCACCAGCGGCCGCCATCCGTTCTGATACCCTCCTGCCTACTTGGTTGCCTGCCCATCCACCTTATTCCTGCCTACAAGGCTTTAATTTCTCTATGTCCCCCAGAGTTCTTCATGTGCCCTCTCCTTTAATGACACCGCTGCGTGAAGCATATGAGAATCCTAAGCTATCACCCTAAAGGCAGAGACCATATCTGTCTTGTTCACGGTTATACCCCCAGCACCTAGCATAGTGCTTGTTGTATTTTAACTGTGCAATAAATGTTTGTTGAATGGCCGATGGATGGGTAAAATAATTTAAAAGTGAATAAATGAGTGAACAAATAAGCCGAGGGCAAGCATGTCCAAGAGCTTTTGGAATTTCCCAAGTCAATCTCGGTTCCAAGAATCTTGTATAAAATTCACTCGCTGATTCATTCATCCCTTCATTTTTTAAATATGAGGTATTAACCACATATTAAATTTTCTTTGATGAGGTTCCCTGGAATCAGACTCTGAGACAGAAAATTGCAGCCAGAAGGTTAATTGAAGACTGTAGTTGGGAGATACATCTGTAAGGAAGTAAGGATGGTGGGATGAGGCACAGGGAGAAGCGAAAACTGAGGCTTTGTTTAATTCCATGAGGTGTTCTGGACCTGGGATGACCCTCCGCAGTTGTCCCCAACTGTGTCAGTGGGGGTGAGCCTTTGTATCCCTACATCTCCAGTCATTGGAGGCGGGCCATCCCCTGATGGAGTCTGTGACCTCAGCCGGAGGCTGTTCCCAGAGCTCTGAGCCACTGGCAGCCAGTATTCCAGAAGCTGGTGATGAGTGAGCGACCCTGAAGAGGGGCTCTGGGAGGAGAACCACACAATTGCTCCAATGTGCCAATTGCCCATGGCGTATACATGACATGGAAGATATGCATATGCTCTTCCTTGGTGGTCTTGTTTGGCAGCCCTTTCCCAGCATGATCTACAGCACTGTTTATTTTCCTTCAATTACCATGGTTATGCCCCATTTCACAGTAACCGGGAGGTTTCACAAAGATATATGTGTAAGTCAAATGTTCATATGAAGGCTGGTATCTGTGATTAGAAACATTCGCTTCTGTGGGTTTCAGTTTCGTTACCAGTCCAAGAGGTAGCACGTCTGCCTTACTGACAGCTTGTTTCTTCTTTCTTGCAATCAGAGTCAAGATGGTTGGGAGAAGCAAGTGAGACAATATAGGGGAAATTTGCTCTGAAAACTATAATAGGCTCTACGCAAACTTGCAGTTACAATCATTACAGAATTTTAAAGTCATGAATATTTTTTTAGTTGACAGTGTTTGGACCGAACCATCTACAACCATAGCCCCCACCAGACCTGTGACGTCAGGTAAGGCCAAATGGTTTGTCCCCATTTCCCCATAAGATATTTGATTTAAACAGAAGTTATGTTATCCCAGTTTTATTTATTTTATATTATTATTTAGGAATGGTGCCTTCCCATTCAAATTTCACTCCTTTTAGAACCTCTCAACCTCTTCTCAGCCCTAAATGTCTTGGGACCTCACTGTGACATCTCTACCTGTTCCATCTTTGTTTGGGGTTCCTATTTAGTCTTTCAAAAGATGTTCACAAAGCACAGCCCAGGAGTCTACCCTTCTCTAGATCGCAGTGACTTCTATTGCTGTCTGTTGAGAATTACTCACATCATGGTGTCCTTGTATTTCAGTGGGTAACTGAGACTTGGCTGGTCTAACGGGCTTCCCACCTCAGCTACTTTCTCTTTCAGCTTAACTTTCTCCACCTCTCCCCTTTATGGGACACCTTCCAACTGGTGGTCACAGTCAACTAGATGAAACAGAAATTTGATTATACTGTTTTTCTTCCTCCATAAAACCCTTGAGTGGCTCTCCATCACATATCCATTCACTGATTCATTCATTTTCTAGTTAATCTGTATCGAGCCCTTCTTTAGCACAGTGTCCCAAATCTCTTTATCATAACATCCAAGATCCTTCTGCTTTTCTCCTTGGATTCCACCACGTTTTTCAAGCTCTCCCATTTCCTCCTGCCATCTAGAACTCCTGGCTAGCCCTGAAGGTGAGCCATTGCCTCCCATTCCCAATACCCAGTACCCTCCCCCAGTTTTGTCTGCTAAATGTCACGCATTTGTCTCCTCTGTGACTTTTACTATTTTTGTCAAGTGTTCATCCCGTATATCTCAAAGGCCTAACACAATCCGGCATGAAGGGAACACTCACTGAATGTTTGCTGAATGAATGGATGAATGCAGAGAAGGAAGAGTCTTCTAAAGATGGACAGAGCGAAAGGAAGTCAGATGGCATAAATGAGGGAGCCAGCATCTCAGTAGAGGAGATCTACTCTACTGAGTAGATCTCAGTAGAGGTCAGCATCTCTGACACACGCCAGAGAGCATGGATGAAGGAGTTTGGACAGATATCAGAGAAAGGATAAAATCCATATGGGCTGAATGGATAGAGGCAGCCATGATGAGAGATGTGTGCTTTGAGTGACGAGTGTTGAAATAGAAATGAGGGAACAGGTGGATAGGATATATGTTGGATACTGGATCATACCCTGAGGTGGACCACATCCGGGCCCTCATTTTTGCTTCTCCAGCAGAGCACTGGTGGGAGGTGTTCGTGGGCATGCTCCCTTGGAGGCTCCCCTTGTCCAAGGGCTTCTCCCCAGGTTCTTTTACTAATATATGTCTATGTATACATACATACATACATACATATATACCTACATATACATACATACCTACGGGGCTGATAGTTTTGAGGGGTCCATGATCCACCTTGGAAGCATCTCTTAAATTCATTTCTATCTGCTCCCGGTAGACATGATGCCCAACCTCCCCCTCCCCTTCCCCCCGCCATTAACCACTAAAGCTGAGTTGTTCTTCTTATGGCTCTGCATTAGAGAGATACATCAATGGTAGTTGTTGCCATGTCCACACACGGTCTCTAGAGCTCATTTTGGAATATGATGGGTTAAGAGTTCTTTAATCCTTGGTTGTGCTTATTCCAGTTTTCCGGACAGGAATCAGAAACCTGGTTGTAGATGACGAAACCACTTCTAGCCTGCGGGTAAAATGGGACATTTCAGACAGCAGCGTGCAGCAGTTAAGGGTGACCTACCTGACTGCTCAAGGGGACCATGCGGAAGAAGTGATAGGAACGGTCTGTATACGCACATCTGCCTAGACACCACGCAGTTCCCTGACTAACAGACCTAACGAGGCTGTCCCCGGAGACCCGTGCAAGCTTGACGACTCATTTCTTGGTGACTCTACCATCTCCCGAAACTAATGTTTTCTCTTCATCCAAACTTAACCCCTGGTTTCTTAATGACCCCTCTAGCTCCAAAACTTGCTCTGCATACAACTTGCTTCAAATTGAGAAAGCTTCTGAACCTTGTCTCCCATGCTGCTTCCGCTGCCTTGCCAATCCAATGGAGCACCAAAGTTGGGTCATACGTAGTGTACTGTGCCCTGTCTCTATCTGTATATACTGTTGACCCTTGAACAACATGGGTTTGAATTGCACAGGTCCACTTATATGTGGCTTTTTTTGGGTAAATACAATACAGTCTTGTGTATGTGTTTTCTCTTGTGATTTTCTTGATAACATTTTTTTCCAGCTGACTTTATAGTAAGGATACACTGTGTAATACATACAACATACAAAAATATGTGTTGATCAACTATTTACACAAATCAGTAAGGCTTCTGGTCAACAGAAGGCTATTGGTAGTTAAGTTTTAGGAGAGTCAACAGTTATACATGAATTTTGGGCTGTGCAGGGGCTCACCAACCCTAACATCTGTGTCGTTCAAGGATCAACCACACCCATATATAAACTTCTAACATAGAAACTTTTAATATATACACATATACTAAACTTCTTTGCCCTTGGGAGTAGAATTAAAAGTTTCTTTGCAAAGCATGCATTAAAGGTTGTCTTTATATAGTTGAAGTGTTTCTAATGGGATAGCACCCATTCATGCATAGTTATGTTTTCACTGACATCAACTCATTTTCAGCAGTTCTGTAGTCATTTCTAACTTATCCTTAAATATGACTGTTTCCCTAAGGGGGTTTGGATTGTTATATGCTGAGTTTTCTTTGTTTCATTTAATTTGTTTTTCTGTATTAGAAACCTGAGTATACGTTGAGACATGGCCTTCCCGTGTTTTCTTAATTTACACCGTATCATTCCTTTTATTCAAGAACCTGAACGTTCAGGAAATGAGCTTCCCATCAGACCAGACCAGTTTGTATCTAAAGGAAATTTTTCTTTTTAGTCATGGACTATGCCTTATTTAACCTCATTACTTGCATTTCTTGCCCCTGCTGCATTATTTTGAGACACTCTAGGAAAGACTTCTCCAAATTCATTATTGCTCAAGAATAACACTATTATCCTTTGTTTTTCTTCCTTAAGTATAAAGCCTTTGATGGAAATTTATTTTTATTTATGTGCTTCCATAAACAACCATTTGAGCCCAGATTTGTCTCAGGAAAGTACTTAATTTCAGGCTGATGGAGGACCTGTTACAGAGCGTGATATTCTCGGGAATAGTCACATCCACAGAGAATAACCAGAGAGTCCATGAAATTGGTCTGTGGGTACTTTTAGAAAGTTAAAAGACACTTGAATAAAATAAGTTGAGTTGTAAATTCACCCGGATCATACATTTAAATGACTCATGATTGAAAAATTCAAAATAAAATTGTACTTAGCAATTTGGATGTTTAATTTTCCCTGTTATTGTCCCATATTTTAATTTAGTTCCTAAAAATGAGATCCATAAAAACTTCCCAGAGTAAGAGTTTTGGTTTTTGTTTCTTGTTTCTACTCTTTCCAAGAAACATATTAAGCTTCTTGCTAAATTATTCTTGCTAATTTGGAAAGACACAATTTAATCTCATGCGTGCACTTGTAAGCTATGCAAGGTAAAATAATAATAATATTTACTTTGGGTTGTCTCTAGATAATATTCCCTTTGCTAGTTTCTTTCATTTCACACTGTTTATTTTGAAACACTTGGACACCTACATGAAGGGAAAAAAAGATCAAAGGTCCGAAATACACATGTGCCCCAGTTAAGCAAACCCTTCATAAAAATGAAAAATATTGATAAATTTGGTGGTGATTATTTGCTGTGCAGAAGTGTTTTTGCTAAACTGAAGAAAGTACTGTAGAATTCTTTAATATCAAGCTCTTCTACCAAATCCCACTTGAATTGGATTTGTGCACATTTAATTTACAGGCATCTTTTCAGGGACCCAACTGAGGATTAATTGAGAATTTCTATCTCAGTGTTTAGGAAAGGTTACTTCTACATAAGTGTATTATTGTATTAGAGACAGAAAGTAGATGCATCTAGATTTGTATTATAAAACAAAAATAGGGCAGGCAATTGTAGATCTGTAACAAAGTCTAAAGGCCTTGAACTCTCAATACCAAAGGAATATCTTTAAGTAATAATGCATGACAGACAAAGGCAGAGAGCTAAAGCACATTATAAAAGTGAGAAAGGTCTTGTGTCCAGATAAGAGAAATGCCTCTTACCATCTTACCACATTTTCCTTAACTGTAAAAGCTGATTAGATTTGCTTGAGGAAATGATCAAGTGAGAGAATGGTGTTATGTCTGTAACATTCGTAAACCAAAGTAAAATTTCAGTGTATAGAAAACAAGGAGAACTCAGTTTCCTATTCCAATGGAGTAAGTGAAGTATCCATATATTTTCTAAACCTAATCGAATCTGCCAAATATTTGCAATAAAAAGCTTTTGACCTTGGAGAAAGTAAAGCAACTTGATCAGCAAGGACTTTGCCCTGAACTTGTTCTCAGTGTATGGAGGTCACACACGTCTTTATTTGTAAAAGGCTGTTCAGGATTTCAGACTTTTCTAGAGCCTAGAAGCTGTCAACATCCATAACCACAACCTGAATTCTGATTTGCAAGAAATATTCCAGAACACGTAGACTCAGTGTGTGGCTCTGTCTCCTACATGATAAGTTTGGATATTAAGATGAAGTTTTTAGAAATATTTATAGTGATTTGACATTGCTGCAACATCCAAGGACATGATCTTTATTTTTCAGAAATGTTGTGTTATTGAATTTTATAAAAATATTAGTCTTCAGTTGATTGGAATTAAAACAGCAGCGCCAACGTTACCCAGTCCCCTATCACAGATAGTGTTTGACTCACCGTCTAGACACAGTTTTATAAGCTGGGAACACAATGAGATGCAGGGAACCCTGTTTCTCCTGATGGGATCCAGGCTGCTCTGAACAGCTTTGGGCGATAATGGAGCCAGACATGAAGTTCCATTTCTAAAAGAAAATTTAAAACGTGAAAGTTCACTGGTTAGATTTGCATCTCATTTAACCATAAAGCATCTTTTACAGAATTGTTTTATAAACAAAACCACCATCTGCTGTGATCTACAGCATCTGTTTTTAGTAAGAGCCCATCTTTACCCTGCTCTGTGCAAACAAGCAGAGGCCAAGCAGAAGGAACGTTGCATTCTCCAAGAGGAGATTTACATTTTATTCTTGGAAATGAATATCATCAGGGTAAAAATGTTCAGACAGTGTAGCCTCATGCAGCAGGGTGTACTTGTTAAAGCAAGGCTCAGGCTAGATATTCAGGATTCCAGGATGGCTTTGTTACTCAAAAGCTGTGTGGGCCTCAGTTTCCCCCCATATGTAAAATTAATGTAAGGTTACTTCTTACCTCAAAGGGTTGTGGTGAAGAGTAAGTGAATTGCTATATTAAAATTCTTAGGGTAGCACCTGGTGCATAATAATTGCTGGGTAAAGGCTGAATATTTTAAATCACATCAACTACTTCCTAGCTAACTCAGTGATTTCTCCAAAACAGCTCTACTGCTTTTCAGAATTCCATGGTCTAACTGGGATTGGTTCCAAGCTCATACATTTCTCAGTTTGAGAGATGACCTTATTTCAGGAATATCAGCATGGGTGGTTTGCTAAACGGGCAGCTTGGACCGAATGCCCAAGCTCTGTGCTTCAGAGGAGTTATTTAAAAGAAGTGCCCTGGGGCGCCTGGGTGGCTCAGTGGGTTAAGCTTCTGCTTTCGACTCAGGTCATGATCCCAGGGTCCTGGGATCGAGCCCCGCATCAGGCTCTCTGCTCAGCGGGGAGTTGGCTTCCTCCTCCCTCTCCCTCTGCCTATCTCTCTGCCTACTTGTGATCTCTCTGTCGAATAAATAAATAAAGATCTTTAAATAAATAAATAAATAAAAATAAAAGAAGTGCCCTAAAGGAAGCTACACTGATGGGATAACGCAAGTCAGGGCAACCCCTGTTCTTCCTTTACCTGTCCTTAATGCCAGGCTTATCTAACTCATTCGAGAATAAAGCAGAGCTTTTTTAAAAAGAAAAAAAAAAAACTCCCTTCCGGGTCCACATCAACACACCCCTGTAGGATATTTCAATGTCCCTTTCATCCAAGGAGTAAAATCGTGCTAATTCATTATAAAGTCACCTAATTCAGACTTCCTTTTTAACAGCATATCTTAGAAAATTGCTTTTAGAGCTTAACAGTATCTTAGCAACAGCTCCTTCTGGGTTCAACTCAAGGCTTCCTAGGGCTTAGTCCATGATTTATAGGTCTCTTCCCTCATCCAGAAGTAGACAGCACAGCCCTTTTCCTGCTGGCATTTTACCCAGGCCTGGAATCAAAAAAGCATCTCCAGCTGTCCCAGTCTTGTGACTCCTTTAAACACGTTTGGGTCAGTTCTTAGATCTTACTTAGCACTTTTCCAGCCATGATTAAGTTCCCCAAATGGCCCTGAGGTGTGCCAGCGTCTGACTGCTGAAGCAGACGCAGAAAGTCTTGTGGTTTTAACATTGCGAACATGTGGCTTTTCTGGTCCGTGTGCTCACTGGGGGTTACCAGAACGTGCCCCAAGGAGCCACGTAGCACGTTACACCGATGCTTGTGCGGTGTGGACCCCACCCCTGCCTTTCAGTTTTTGCAGCCATGAGAGGTAGAGTGATGGTGATTTCAGATTGAGGAAGACATCTCCTTTCAGAAATTAAAAAAAAAAAAAGTTGTCTCAGTTTGTAGTCTTACTGGGAACTATGTTTTGCTCTGGAAAACACGGATTTAATGCCTGGTTCTGTTGTTCTCGGCCAGCTTCCATTCTTTTCTAAAGTGCTGGGATTCGATTACGTCTGAGAGAGTGAAGAAGGGAAGGCCGAATTTTCTAGAGGATACTGAAGTAGAATAAAAAATGATAAGCAGGCTGGGCTAGAGAATCAGTCCTCCTAAGCTACAAACACCTGCTTTCCAAAGACATGATGATTCTCACTTCTGGATACTTTGCAAATGCTGAAAAGATGCTGCGAGACTATTCCTCAGAGCCTAATTGCTTCTAATTTAAACCTGCTCTCGAGGTTATACGCTGAGGGCTGCTGTGAGGGCGATTCCAGACAAATGCTTTTGCACGGATGCCTATTTTTCTCATTGCTGTTCAAGCACGTTGTCTTGCTTCTGGTTATTTCCAGGTCCCCAGAGTCCTGCTCCATTCGTAGACCAACAGGAACAGAAGTCTTAACTAAGACCGGGGTCCTTTGCTTTTCTCTTCAGGTTATGGTGCCTGGAAGCCAGAACAATCTCCTTCTCAAATCTCTGCTTCCCAATACCGAGTACAAAGTCACAGTGACGCCCATCTACGATGATGGAGAAGGTGTCAGCGTCTCTGCGCCGGGAAAAACCTGTGAGTGAAGCCTTCTCCCCGTGCCTGCTAGCTGACTAGCTCATTAAAAACGCCCAGTCCCGACAATGTGCCCTGAAAACCACCGTGTGGTGCGGGGGAAAGACCGAAAGAGCTTGGGAGGCTGAAAAAATCTGTTTGAATCCTCTGTCCCCCAAGGCAAGCTGTATGAATTTGGGCAAGGCGAGCCTAGCTGCCCTGGGCTGCAGTTTCTCGTATGTAAAAGCAAAGACTTTAAAAAACTATGCGTTCCTCCTCCAGCATCTAATTCCTCACAAGTCCTGCTGATTCTCCAAAATGTGTCCTGCGGGCCGGTCCTCGTCTTCCTCTGACGCTCCGCCCTGATCCACGCCTCACTTCCTGTCGCTAAAATGAGCGCTTCTACTCTTGGATCCTTCATTCTCCTCCCGGCAGCCCGAGAGGCTTCTCAAAATACAAATTATCTCACGGCAGACCTCTGTGTCATGCCTCCCGATGGCCTCCCATTGGCCTCATGGTACTCAGGATAAAACCCAACAGCCTTCCCGTGGCCCTGCAAGGTGCTCTAAGACCTGGACCCCGCCAGTTCCCTCCCTCTCACCCCTTAACAAGTGCCCCAGCTGTAAAGTACCCACTTTCCTGCTCTTCCCTGGACATCTTAAGCTTGTTCTTGCCTTAGGGCTGACGTACTAGCTCTTCCTCCCACACAGAATATCCTTCCCCAGATGTTTGCCTTTGGGGCTTTTTCTCATCATTTTGGCTCCAGCTCAAAATCACCCCCCTAGGCTTTTCTGATGGACTTTTCTGACCAGTCCCTGCAAAGTAACTCCCACTCTCCAAGCCCTCAACCTGTTCTTTAGTTGCTGTTTTGTTGTTGTTGTTTTATCATGATAAGGCACCAATGATTACCTGATATTTTCTAATTGACTCATGTATTTGTCTCCCTTCCTTGGAGAGCAACATCACGGGAGGCCAGGACCTCATCCCTACTGTTTGCCTTGACATGCAAAGCTCCTGCAGTGCTGGGTGACACAGAGGGAGCTCCACTCAGTGTTTGTTTTGGGGGAATTGGCCGTGACAGTCAAGCGAGGAGTGTGCACCCTAGGAGCACGCTTTAACCCGTTGGTTAAAGGCACTACAGAGTCTTAGCTGTCTTCATTGCTGTGCGGTCGTCTGTACTTGCGTGAACTACGCCAGAACCCAGTGGCTTCAAATAGGAACCATTTTATTCTAGTGCATGATTTTGTAGGTCAGGGAATTAGCTCAGGCTTGCTGGAAATTCTGCTCCATCTGGTATGGATTAAGGTCACCTGGTGACTGGGTTGGTCTAAAGGATCCAACACGACTTTACCCACATGTCTGGCATGTTGGTCGGGACCCTTGGAAGGCCGCACTCAGCTGAGCCTCTCTCTCCATGTGGTCTCCAAGCCTTGCCATGTGCTGGTTCCAGCAGGAGAGTCATAGATCTTACGTGATGACTCAGGACTCTGAGAGCAAGAGTTCTAAGAGGTAGAAAGTGGAAACTGTCAGGACAGTTAAGGGCTCTGTTTGGCCCTGGCCCAGGGTCACTTCTGCTGTAGTCTGTTGGGTGACGTGTTCACAGAACCCACCCAGATTTGAAGGAAGGGGCTTTAAAAATCCTGCACTCAGCTTTAATCTACCATAGTCACCGAACAGTTACACGTGACTAGGTACAAAATGGTGGCAAGGCCTGAATTCTGTGCCTGGGCACTGAAGTGTGGGTTTTTCAAAGAAGTGTACAAGTCATTAAAATTCTGTAGTTGCTGGTTTCAAATAAGTGTAGTGAATTCTCTGGTTTTGAGTCGGTTTTGGATTATTTTTAATACTCTAATGTTCCATAAAGTTACCATAAACCCTGCCACCGTGGAGAGGGGAGGGGAAACGGGGGAACGGAGGCACTAGGCAAAAGGCAAAAGGGCTCCGTCTAATTACTGCTCACCTGGGCTCAAAGACCTACTTTTAACTATCTTATGTTAAAAATTAACATAATATGGGGGTGCCTGGGTGGCTCAGTGGGTCAAGCCTCTGCCTTCGACTCAGGTCATGGTCTCAGGGTTCTGGGATCGAGCCCCGCGTCGGGCTCTCTGCTCAGCAGGGAGCCTGCTTCCTCCTCTCTCTCTGCCTGCCTCTCTGCCTACTTGTGATCTCTCTCTCTGTTGTGTGTCAAATAAATAAAATCTTTTTAAAACTTAACATAATATGTAAAACTTCCATGATGAGCAAATATATTCACTCACACAAATAAAAACCCTGCAAAGACTTTTACTATAGAACTATGACTTAAATCCCATTGCAAAAATATCACGTCCTGTAACAATATCTATGTAGTAAAATTATTTCCAGGTGTTAGTGGATGGTCTTCCCATTTTAAGCCATAGTCCGCACAGCTCCACTCCATCAACAGTAACAGAAATGATGACGATAGTATCTGTCCGCGTGCACGATGGTTTACAAAGGCTCTCCACATCGATGGCTTAATGGTTTGATAAAAAAATTGGTAAACAACAATATACAGTTTCAAACAATGTAGGCAGTATGAAGATGAAAGCAAAAAAAAAAAAAAAAATCACCAGAATCTTCCTTCCTCGAGTTACCATCATTACCACTGGGCATGCACCCTTGATACTGCTGTACAAACATACTTTGACAGTGGAACACAGTGGTATATAGACAGAACTGTTTAATAAACACGATTCAATTCAGTTTCACTCAAAATAAACTGAAGAAAAGGAATGAGAATGACCTTCAGTGAACTACTGATCTTCACATGGAAGTGTTTCACCACAAGAATTTACTTTCTATATATTTAATTTTTTGAACAACCCCAGACTCTCAAAATCGCACTGTGTGTTAGTACATTTTTACGTGTAAATATTTTTAACGTTATGGGACACTAGCTTGGATTTTATTAACAGTGTCTTTTGGTAAGATGGAAACCACACTAAACCAGTTTTTCCTTTTCTCTGCTCAGTGCCGCCCTCTGGTCCCCAAAACTTACGGGTCTCCGAAGAATGGTATAACAGGCTGCGTATTACATGGGATCCCCCATCTTCCCCCGTAAAGGGCTATAGGATTGTCTACAAACCTGTTAGTGGTAAGTAATGCTTCGTAAAAAAATATATACATATTGTTACCATGATTAGGCATCTGAAATGGTTTTCAAGATAAATCATTTTTGTTTTGATTTTCTATCTTTGCTTTTATCTTTAGTTTCGAGAACCCAACAGCCTTCCCGTGGCCTTGTTTGAAAAAAATTTTTTTTCCTTGTATGGTCAGTGTTAGGGTAGATATTATCAGAACAATGAAGTCATGACTGCACCTAAAAAATAACTGGGTTCGTTTATGAGCAGAATTCATCCTTGTTATGTACCTAACCTAGGCTCCTCCCATACAAGGAACCAGTCAAAGGACACCTTGACTAGGTGGGAGTAGGAAGCTTCTATAGATCATTGGATATGTAAACCCTAAACATTCAGAATCTCTAATTTCTAATTCCTCTTCTACCTCTTCTTGGATTAGTAGGAAAGAAAGTTGACTGACTTCTTGGATTAGTAGGAAAAAGTTGGCTTACCAACTTCTTAGTCTCTTTATTTTGGAAACTTGATTGGAAAATGTATAAAATTTGGAAACTATAAAATGCAGCAGACCCCTCAGGTTGTGGCTATAAAAGGCTTTTCCATCAGCCTCTTAGTTGTCTTGGTGAGGGGATCTCTCTCTCCTTACCTGCCACATCTTTCCATCCTGAAAGCAGGAGAATGGCACAAACCAAGGCAATCATGGCCTTGGTCCATATGTCTGGAGAGACGAGGCACTTGTTACACTATTAACTCCTGACTTTCAGCACTTCTGTGAAGTTTAAACAGAAAACTAAAAATAGATATTAGGGGGGTCTTGTCCATTTTTTGGACTTGGGCCTTTGACTCTGATTATTCATAAGAAAGAGTTTCTCTAATGATGTTTACTGATTTGGCAAGAAAATTTAAAGACTATTCTTTGGACCATGAAAAAACTCTGTCCACAAAGAGCACACAAGGCTCAGTATGTCATCTCATATGTTCAGCTTTTTCTATTGTGTCCTATTATCCAGGCCCATACAAGTAAAATACCCCTCCTCCAATTTCTCCAGACAAACATCTCTATGAACCGAAAATAAATTAGCAAGAATATAACATGGAAGCGTTGGCCAACTCAAGACATTCTTTGCAACCCATCACCAATTTTTTGGTTGCTTTTCTCTAGGCCTGAAGCATGTGTTAATTCATAAAACAGCCTTGCTAGATCCGTGCTTTGGACCATTTTGTAAATATTTATCAGATTCTCTGAGGGAAAATTGCTTTGTTTTAGGCCAGTGGTTGTTGACTGATGCAGTTTTGCTGTCCAACAGAGAGATTTTTGGTGGCTACAACTTGGGAGGGTAGAGGGCTGCTCTGGGCATCTGGAAGGTAACATTAAGCATCTTAAGAGTCATAGTACCTGCCCCTACCACCCCAGAATTAAGAATCATTCAGCCCAAAATGTCCATAGCACTGAGGTTGAGAAATCTTGCTCTAAGTCATGTGGAAGACTTGTATGTGGTCATTTGAGTTAAGATTTTGGTGCATGAGAAAATCACTACTGAGATAGCATGTACATACAGAAATATAGAAATACATTGTTGGAAGGGGCTTCTGAAGTAGAGTAAGGAGTATTTTAGGAACTTGTTAGTAACTCAAGACTGTTAAAGAATGAGCACAGATGGGGAAAGGCGGGAAGTAAATTAGTTTGTATGGAACTTAACAAGGAATGTTTTTAGTGCTAAAGCAAAGACTCCACTGGGCTGAAAAAGTGGTGAAAATGTAAGGACCCAAAGAAGCCAGCTGGTCAAGGGCCTTGGAATAATAGTGTCATCTGTTGGTTCTGAAAAATGCTAAGAGGAGGGGGTAGGACTGATAGTGGTAACAATTACGCAGGACCCCCATACGGCAAAGTACAGCATAGTATCCATAGAATTTGCTGCTACTGTGTCTTGCATGCCTGCTGGGGACAAGGCTGGGTGTCTGAAAAGGAATAATTGAGAATGACTTCTTCAATATACTGAGTGTCCCGAAGCCTATGGCAATGTAATCGCTCCACTGTGAAGGCCTTACAAAATGGTGCACGGTAGAGTGTGAGGTGGACCAGCTCCTCTCAGTAAGCGCTAGGGAAAGAACTGCATTTGAGAAAAAGGACTAGATCCCTAAAAAGAGCCCTAGCATGGTGTGTCAGTCTCAGAGCCAGACGGGGCTAGGTTCAAATCCCAGCTCTGCTGCTTGTCTTCTGTGTAATCCTGGGCAACTGAAACACAGCTGAACCAGTACAAGTCCTATCAGGAGTATTTCCATTTTTCTATATTCCAGTGCAACTGAAATCACTCTTTCTCCCTTAGTTGCTGGCCCAACCCTGGAAACTTTCGTGGGAGCTGGCATTAATACCATTCTTATCACAAACCTCCTCAGCGGAATGGACTACAATGTGAAAATATTTGCTTCCCAGGCCTCAGGCTTCAGTGATGCCCTAACAGGCGTGGTGAAAACTCGTAAGTCTGGTGTCCTGTTGCCTCAGCCCCTGCATGTGGTTTTGCTGCTTTGCTTTCACTGTAACTCAACCCCCGCTTCAACTTGGTGGTTGGTTTTTATTTTCCTCAGCATTACCCTTTCTGGATGGTGTTTCGTGGAAAGAAAGGTGTGCGCCTCACTCAGGGCTGTAGTTCGGCGTCCTGGTTGGCAAGCCCAATGTCAGAACCTGCCATTTAAATATACTCGATGGTGACAGATAGGATTTCCTTCTGGAAAGTCTCCTTGGCATTTTTCATATTAGGTGAAATTTTCCAACCAGTCTGTAGCCTGACATGGCCAACGCCAGTCAAAGCTGGGCCAGAGGCAGGGGAGGGTGGGGGAGGTTTGCCTTTTCAAAGGGGAGTCTTTGCCCTTCCCCCCTTAGTGAACACATACACACACACACACACACACACACACACACACACATATGTGTATCTACACCCACTACACACACAGACACACTCTTGCCACCCATAAAAGATACAAAAAGGACTTTCTTCTGTACCTTTTAAGGGTTTTCATGCTGTCTGCACACCATCTGGGACTTCTCACTGGCGTAGACCACATCCAGACACCCATGGTATAAGGCAATGTTTTCCAAACTCCGGCACGTATGTTCCATATTCCTCATGTTTGTTTTCCTTCCACACCATCTGTTTAATACATTTCTCTAAATCAACTTACATTTTTTCTTAACTTAAATACTTTTCAAAACTCACATCATTATCCTAAACAGAAGACCGGTATTTTTAATACACATTTAAAGATAATACACAAATAATGGAAATAACCCCGGTGAGGCCGTGTGCTCGTTAAAATCATGCTAAGTGCTCTCAGCTATGCATGTGCCCCACACCTGAGAAGGAGAGTCAAAAGGAGAAGTCTTCCTTCAGTTTGCCACATTTTAGCTGTCACCTTGGGCAAATGACTTAACTTCTCTGAGGTCAAGTTCTCTCAACTCTAAAATGAAGATAACAGACTGATTGACAGGGTTGCAGAAGTAAAGGGTAACATGTGGGCCCTATGGCAAGCACTTGTGAATAACCATTATTATTATTATTATTGTAATGATTGTGCTTTATACCCTTGGCCCATAAGTCACTCTCATCCCTCGCCAAGTAATTTATCTGATGAACGGAATGATGCAAGAATGGGACATATACTGAAGCAGACCCCCGGCCACCAACATGTTAGATAGAGCCAGGCTTTACATCCGAGGAGGCTTCCTGAATCTTTTTTTTATGGGTTATTATAAGACCTTAAAGGCTGGATTATAGAATCCATTTAAATCTCAAAAGAAATAATAGTCTGTCTTCAACAGATCCATTTTGGCTTTGGCCTATGGTTCTGATCTTGTCCTGGGCTGGTGAGGTGATGCCGTTCTGGGCACTGGGGTGTGACCTCCAAGGGATTTTCCTGTTGTTCTATTAGGAACCCTCGGAGCCGCTAGAATCCCCTGCGTATCTTCCCACCTCCTTTCTTCCCTTCACTGGCTTATCTTCATTTTCCTTTCTAGATCACTCTTTCTCTCTGGGTCACCTTTTCTGTCTCTGTGATTTTTTAGTGGCCTCTCTTCTCCCTGCTCTGCCTTGTCTCTTTCTGTCTCTTCTCTCTGCTTCTCTCCTTCTTCTGTTTCGTCTCTCCTCTTCTTCAATAAATGCATTGGGTATTCCAAATATTTCTTCAAAGAGAGTATTGAATTATTTTATATTCTGTCCTTAAAGTAAAAATTAGATGGGCTTCTCACTTCTTTTCTCTCTTTCTCCCAAGCAAAGTAAAAGCCCATACAATGCAAATGAATTAATTTGAGGTGTTTGCGAAATTCAGCGTGATGACATAAATCATCAGTGATTTCCTTTTTTTTAAAATGGAATAGGAGGGCTTATTTATTTGGCCTTGGGAAAAGAGGTTTTCTCTCTCTGATCTAACAGAAAGGAACAATGTAAAGATGTAATTTTGATTAGACGAGATTATTTTTACCATCTTGAAAAATAATTTTAAACTATTTTTATGATAGGAGGTAGTGGTGAGAGGGTGAAAAAATAAGAGAAAATGATGTGGACAAAAGTCAGAGGTCATTAGAGAAAGGAAATACTCATTTTCTACTTTTCTGCTTGGGTCTAAATGATAAACACTAGATATTTGCTGCTTTCTTGTATTAGAGAAACACTATTTTTATTGCTTCTCCCAGATAACTTTTCTGTGGGTCATTTTTGTATATCACAATATTCTGTGATGAATAGGAATCTGGGTATTTTTTAATAATTTTAATGTGTTAATCTTTCATTTTTACATTTTCAAAAACATGTTCATCTCCTTCAACCATGTTTTGAAGGCCAGTCCTTATGAAACTGCTCCTGTTTGAGTAAGACTTCCTTTTTGTCAATTTTCTTGTCCCTTTTATTTAAGTTAAAGCCATCTCCTTCAGTGGTTGATAAGTGCACATGGTATTTAATTTTTTTTATTATAAAAGTATTATAATACCAACTAGTTCCATCCATGTCATTGCAAATGGCAAGATTTCATTTTTGATGGCTGCATAGTGTTCCATTATATATCTAGAGACCACATCTTCTTTAACCATTCATCTGTTGATGGACATGTAGACTCTAAGCAAAAATAAGTCCATCAGAGAAAGACAATTATCATATGGTCTCAGTGATATGAGGAATTAGAGAGGCAGGGCAGTGGGCTGTGGGGGAAGGGAGGGAAAAATTAAACAAGATGGGACCAGGGAGGGAGACAAACTACAAGAGACTCTTAATCTCAGGAAACAAACTGAGGGCTGCTGGAGGGGAGAGCATGGGAGGGATGGGGTGGCTGGTGATGGACATGGGGAGGGTATGTGCTATGGTGAGTGCTGTGAATTGTGTAAGACTGATGAATCACAGACTATACCCCTGAAACAAATAATACATTATATGTTTTTTTTTTAAAAAGTATAATTGTGGCATATTTTAAAACACAAATAAATAAAGAGGGAAGATTAAAAATCACTCTGAATCTCACCATCCATCACATCTGGTCTGTTTCTCGTGAAGAGATATTTCCTTTTTTGTTTACAAATATCAAACAGACCTTATTATTTATAATGCTTTGCCACTGCTCTTTCCAGTTATCTTTTGTGCCCTAATTTACTGAGTTGATGGATTTTCCACCACTGGCTATGGGAATTTGGATTCTTTGAATTAGAATTTCATTATATTAACATTCACTTCAGACTTGGGGACATTTCTGGCATGGTCTGTAGTGTGATATAGGCATGCTTTTGTTTCATTCCAGTGTTCTTGGGTGTGACCAATCTTCAAGCGGACCAGATTCAGATGACCAGCTTGTGTGCCCGGTGGCAGGTGCAACGCCATGCCACTGCCTATAGGGTGGTGATAGAGTCACTCCAGGGTAAGTGCAAGCCTGATTTTGTCAGGCCCTCACGTACCCAGTTCTGTGCAAATCTCTGTGGACAACAGGTACGTAACATTCGACCAGGGCCCTCTTCTTGAGGAGACAAGATTATATTATGGATGCAGGATAGGGATCCAGAATGATTAGTTAAGCCAACTCTTTGACCTCTCTAAATGATCATTTTCTCATCTGTTTAATGGGTATAGCCACACCGATCTTGTGGCATTCTATAAGGCTCAAGCTAAGATTAATCCACGTAAGACACTTGCAACGGTGCTTTGCACATATTAAGCTCCAGAAAAATGTTAGCTGCTGGGCGCCTGGGTGGTTCAATGGGTTGAGTGTCTGCCTTCAGCTCAGGTCATGATCCCAAGGATCCTGGGATCGAGCCCTGCATAAGGCTCCCCGCTTAGTGGGAAGCTTTCTTCTCCCTCTCCCACTCCCCCTGCTTGTGTTCCCTGTCTCTCTCTCTCTCTATCAAATAAATAAATAAATAAATAAATAAATAAATAAATATCTTTAAAAAAAAAAATTTTAGGTGCTATTGGTAGTAGGAGACACACCGCCAGGACTAACACTCAGTAGAATTATTTGGTGCTATTGTTTTGGTATTTACTCCATGGGGATCTCAGTTTACTTTTAATGTTTTTCTTACTGACTCTTTATTTTGGGGGATAGTTGGTGAACAACTAACTCATTCAGGAGATGGTTTGATATATTTATGCCCTCATGGGCAGGTTTTCCAGCAACACCTTTCTCAGGTACATCTGTAATTTGGGACTTAGTTTCAAAGTTGAAACACTAAAAATGTCTGTTTATTTCAATTATAAGTTTCAAGAGCAACAACAAGAGCCTGATCCCCAAAAAGTGAGTTTTTAGGGGCTGTTAATCCTGTTTTCACATTATCAGCTTGGATAATGTTCAGAAGATGAGATCAAATAAAGAAAATTACTTTGATCCGATTTGTATTATCAGTAGAAAAGATGTGTCTTGTTATTTGGGGGGGAATCTAGAGACACTGGAGAATCCCAAGTGATTCGTCTAATCTTTCAAATTGAGTAATGAAATTGGTAAAAAAAAAAAAAAAAAAGAAAGAAAGAAAAATTTTCTTTATAGACAAACGATCATGGTTTCCTCATTTAAAAAATCGGGAGGAGCTAATTTTGGGGTCTGAAGGGGACTGGGCTCAGTAGCCCATGTCTTGGGTATGACTACATCCAAAGTATAGAAATCTCCCTTTGGATCCAATCCAGAGAGTGGAAAGCACAGATTAGTAGAGCGGTGAGGGCATTTGGAAATATGGGGAGAATGTGAGACTAGAACATAAGCAACACGAGGAGAGACTCCTGCCAACCCCCGCCAAGACAGTGTCTCAAGAGATGTGCTAAGCCACTAATTCCTTGATTCCCTGTGTGTGATCCTATAAGGATCCCTTTAGCATGGCATGACTAAACATACAGGAGTGGCTTTATTCTGGAATAAACAGTGAGTAAGGCAAAGTCAGAACAAGTCATGGGGATTTTGTGGTTGTATTTAATATGATTTATGGGATGTTTAAGCAAAAGCACATGAAAACCATGCAATTGTTTGAGAAACAACTATAAAATCTTGAGCTATGTTTCATATATCTTTATAAAACCAGTTAATTCACATTTTCATATAGAAGGGTTGACATTTCGTGGTATTTGTTAGACTTTTAAAAAAAATACTAAAGGGGCGCCTGGGTGGCTCAGTGGGTTGAAGCCTCTGCCTTTGGCTCAGGTCATGATCCTGGGGTCCTGGGATCGAGCACGGCATGGGGGGGGGGGTCTCTGCTCAGCAGGGAGCCTGCTTCCTCCTCTCTCTCTCTCCGCCTGCCTCTCTGCCTAGTTGTAATCTGTCTGTCAAATAAAATAAATAAAATATTAAAAAAAAATACTAAGGATAAAAATCACACTCCCAAACTATCCCATAATTTTTTTTTAACATTTTATATCATTTAAGAAGTTGAGATGAAGGGACCTAGGCTCCTACGGATGTTCATTGTCTTTCATAAAAATTACATAGACTGACAAAAAGATATATCAAAACTGCCTCTATCGATGGAATCCGCGAGTTCTGTAAGTCTTTTTTAAATTAAATGTCTTTAGCATTTTGCAAACTAGCGCTGGGATTTTTATCAAAGGATATGACGGATGGATCTGATAACATTGATCTGGTAGTCTAAAACCTCGAAAAGCTCTTTCTGAAGCCAAGAGCTTTGTTAGAAAAAGAAAAAAAAATGAGTCCACATTTCCTTCTTATCTTCAAGTGAAGATAACTTGTACTCTGTCAGTGTTATTTCCAGGCTGCCAAAAACCTCTTCAACTGAGCTTTGATAGCCTCAATTAAACAAGAATGAACAAAGTGCTGCTCAATTGATTTTTCGTCAACATTTACAGCTGGGAGATTTATGAGCCCAATTTGCTTACATCTCATCCAGCCAGTTGTCTAACTGAGTAATATTAATTAACGGACAGCAACAGTTTCGAATTCACAGCCTCAAAGAGGAGTGTTGGGGGTAAGGAGAGCAGTAGGGAGTAGGTTTAAATATTTTAACATATAGTTTAGATCAAGGAATAGTCTTCCTACTCTCGAGTAGAGAAGTACTGGTTGCATTTCTTTTCCTCTTTTTTAACATTTTGATCTCCTTCACCAATTTCTCCTACAATACTCCCCACCCCCAACTCCTGCCTCTGGCAGCCAGGAATCTGTTCTTGAGCTTGATTTTAGGTTGAGTTCCTTTATTTAACAAAGAAATGCAAGCTTTATCCTGACTGGTGCCTTGGAGGACTTCTGGTCAGATGCAGATACTTCCTCAGAGAGAGGAGTTTCCGAATCCCCTTCGTTTTAACTTTGTAAACCAACCCCCCCTCCCACACACCCCCAACCCCACACCCACCCCCACCACCCCCCGCCCTGGCTCCATATGCTGCCTGGGCAGAAATGTTAGTCCTTTCACTCCAGAGGAGACCTAGAAATGAATCTAATTCTTACAAGTGATAGAGAAAAGCTTTGTTCCAGAGTGACCTATTTTTGAATGCTTCTTACAAATTCCTACTGTTTGACAGGTACATTTTTCCATTTATTTCTCTCTCTCTCTCTTAAACATAGTCCCCATGGTCTAGTCATGTGCATTTGTATTCTGAGATGAAGTCAGTTGGAGAGACCCCTGTTTTAACCATAATTACTGGTCAACTTCTCTGGGCTTGAGTTTCTCTAAAATTACTTTTTTGAGGGCATTTATCTGAGATAATACCTACAAATTTCCAAGGTTTTTGTGAATGAAGTAGGCTGTATCGTTCAGGTTTGTTTGTAAATGGTAGCAATGCAGATAAAAGGGAGTTAGGCAAAGGGTCAATTGACTCACTAATACACTGGGAAATTTGGAACAGCAGGCCCATCTGGATCTAAGTGTTCAAACAATGCCATCAAGACTGAGTCTTGCTCTCTTCTGCTCTGTGCTTGTGCTCAGCCAGATTCTCGAGTTGGCCCCAATCAGATTCAGAATGACACCCTCCCCACTTACAGCTTAACCAGTCTCTTGAGTGAAAAGAGAGCTTCTCTTTCTCAATTATTCCAACAAAAGTCCAGGAATTGAGTCATATTGGCTTGGCTTTGGTCACATGCCCCTAAATCTGTCACTGAGTTCAAGGGCATGAAATAAGCTGACTGGTCAGACTTGGTTGTCTCCCATCTCTGTATCTGGAGGAGAAGAAGGTTGTTATTGAGTTCTTCTCAACTCATAAAGACCAAGAGTGGGGAAGAAGAGATTCAAAGAAGGAGGAAATAGACGCAAAACAGGCAAAAACAACAGATGTCCTCTACTCACATAAATATTATGACTTTTTTTATAGCCAAGAAAAAAAAAAGGAAGAAAGAAAGATTACCAGAAGGATGAGGTCCTTTCAGGAGAGACTGAAATAAATCTGTGTTTGAGTCATTCATCTACTTGCCAAATTAAATTGTGAGCTTTGGGTTAATGGTAGGACAGACCAAAGTCAGAGACTTTTGGCTGGTCTTGGGGTGGCTTAGAACCCCGTGAGACCCTCCATTGGTTCTGTTCTCCATTGGTTCTCCATTGGTTCTCTGGCATTCTGTCTCTTTCTCCAGCTATTTTTGAGTTGACTTGGCACCAATGTTGGGTATAGCATTTCCCTTTCACTTCACATATTCAGATTCTACATGGTCCCAAATACTTTATTCCCTTCCTAATCTCCATAACTTGGTGAATTTCTTTCTAGACTGTTTAAGGAAGGTTTCAAAGGATGCTCAACTTGTCTTCTGTCTTTGGGGGTTGAAATGCCAGTTTTGTGGTATCACTGACAAACAAGAATGACAGAATAGTGGAGGACCTACCTTATCAGGAAACAGATCCAAAGCAAAAGACAATATGAAACAAAACATATTCTCAAGATTAAGCCTTTTGAAGCAGTGACATTATGATTGTGGGTCAGGGTATTTGAAAGACCTGGGGACTGAAAACATTTATATCACAAAATTCCAGCAGAGTATTCTAGATCCTGGATATTCTTTGCTTATGGATCTCAGTAGCTACTCATAGGGCATTTGGTGAGTCAAGCTGGTGGCATCATTACTAGCAGAATAACAACCCAGACAATGTATTTAGCCTTGCTTCATAAGAAAGAAGGCACAAAGACAGAATTTCTTCCCCCTTTCCAAAAAAATAAATTGACTCCCTGCCTTGGGCACAAGAGGTTGAGGAAATTAGTCATCATTTGATCAGTCTAAATGTTTTCCTTTAAGGCAAAGCCATTAGACTTAAGTCACACATGCCAAAAGCAACATGGATACATCTCCATTCATGTAACCCCTCTTTGTTTTTATTGGGAATTAAAGCAATACTGTCTCCCAATAATTTTACATGCTTATTCCAGTTCTCCAATGTTTTGAATTTTTTTTGTTGTTTGTTTAGCAGTAAAATTCATTTATATTCTATTGTTGAGGGTCTATAAAGTACATGAGTATCCATGACAAATAGAGATGACAGAAAAGCACTTTCTAGAATTGATTCCTGGAGAGTTCCTGGAAGTTTTTATGGAGATGGATTAATATCCATGCCATAGAATGTTTGTTTTACAGGTGACTCACAAAAGCTTGCAAGAGGCTCCAAAGTTGTGGGTAAAGTTGGAAAGAAGGAATTCGTGTGGGGTCTTGAGCCTAGGAACCACAGATTGAACTTGGACATGAGCAAGGCAGAGTGCAGGGATTATAAACATTTTCTCACTTATCGAATTCCTGTCACAGTAAGATGTAATATCACAAACACCTGAACCATTTTTTTTAATATTTCATCATTTGGTAGTATATATGATAGGAAAATTTCTAAAGTAGACCTTAATGCATTCTAAACAAATATTTTACTAGAGATTACATTACAAAGTTCACTTTTGAAACTCCTTTGTAGTCTCAACCATAAAAATAAAAAAGATAAATTTCAAATTCCATTTAACAAGTAGCTTTAATTTATTTACATTTTTAAAAATCTTATTTATATTTTTAAAAGAGGATTTTGTCCGTAGACAAATTTTAAATGACATATGTCCTATTTGTTCTGATATATGTGTGTTGTAATAGATGTATGTTTTGTTCCAACATATATGAAAATATAGATTGAAATTTAATAGGTGTTATACATTTGAAACAGAAAAATTACTACTTGACATTTTTTATGTTTTGTACTATTCTATTTTTAAGCTTTCTATATTTTGTTTATATTTAATAAACTGCAATAAACATTTGGAAGGAATTCTTTTTAACCATTAGATAATATATTTAATGTATTCAATCAATGTAGTTTTTAACACAGGTTTTTTAATTCCTAGAAATAAAGCTCTATAAGGCATTAAGTAGACAGATGCAGACTATGGGTGAAAGAAATCTCAATCTAGAGCTTTTTTTTTATTTTAAGATTTTATTTATTCATTTGAAAGAGAGTGTGTGAGAAAGAGCATGAAAGGGAGAGGTCAAAGGGAGAAGCAGACTCCCTGCTGAGCCACCCAGGCGCCCTGCTGAGTTTCATGAATGGGTAGTGAATTTTTTTCAGTTGCTTTCCATGCTTCTATTGATATGATATGTACACGTATTCATATATTTTTTAAAAGATTTTATTCATTTATTTGACAGAGATCACAAGTGGGCAGAGAGGCAAGCAGAGGCAGAGGGAGAAGCAGGCTCCCCTTGAGCAAGGAGCCCGATGTGGGACTTGATGCCACGACTCTGGGATCATGACCTGAGCCCAAGGCAGTCACTTAACCAATTGAGCCACCAAGATGCCCTAGAGCTTTTTAAATAATTGTTCTTTTCATGGTAGTAGTGATTCTTCCTTTTAACCAACTATCCACGTGGTTAAAAAAAAGGAAAAGAAAAGAAAGGAAAAGAAAGAAAGAAACACTCTATGTCAATGAAGAAAATCCATTTGAAATCCCTCCGTAATCAAAGCTACCCAACAAGGCAGCTTTATCCCGTGGCGAGATAAAGCACTGAATCATCAGGGACCCTTCTGTGATCTCTGCCAGCTATCACATTTGCTTAATTTCCTATGTACTCCGCAGTTCTCAAACTGCTTTATTTAAAAAAAAAAAAAAAACTGTACATGTGACTTCCACTATTTTATGATGGATTAGTGGAAATTATAGCCGCGTCTTTTGAGACTGTGATTTAGAGTTCTGAATTCAGTTTCAGTTCTGCTACTTAGCATATGGACTTGATTAGGTGACTAACTTTTCTGGCCTTCAGTTTCTTGTCTTTAGATTGGGGATAATTATACATTATAAGGATCAAATGAGTAGATACATATAAAATCTTTAGACGAGTCCCTGGCACGTGATAAATGCTCATTAAATATTGGCTATCATTATCGTTCTTTTTGCTGTTTCATGAAATGCACAGCACAGGACCTGGCACACAGTAAGCCCTCAGAAAATGATGAATATCCTGAATCCAGCTACTCTAGACTCCAGACCCAAGAGCCAGCACCAATTTCTCCAGGAAGGCAAAGCCATCTTGCTATAAAGTAGCCAACAGTTAAACTGGGTCTACTCGGTTCTTTGTGCTTCTGCCATGGAGACAAGAAAGAGAAGGTCCTTTGTGGAGATGGCTGGATATGATTGCCTTTTGGATAGAACAAAAAGAACTTCGGAACTGGGAGTTGGGAAACAGTTCTACAGAATGTACTTACTCAGTTATGATTTTGAAAGAACAGAAAATGATTTTCAGGGGTGCCTGGGTGGCTCAGTGAGTTAAGCGGCTGCCTTCAGCTCAGGTCATGATCCTAGGGTCCTGGGATCAAGTCCTGTGCCCGGCTCTCTGCTCAGCGGGAAGTCTGCTTCTCCCTCTGCCTGCCACTCCCCCACTTATACTCTCTCTCTCTCTCTGTCAAATAAATAAATAAAATCTTAAAAAGAGAGAGAGAGAGAGAGAAGAAAAGAAAATGATTTTCAGAGTGGATCCAGCCTTCTCTGAGCTCCCCAGGAGTCATCATTACCATTAAAAGAAATCATGAGTAACATTTAGAAATGAATGCCGGAAATTGGGCATTCTGGGGACTTCCTGGCTATCTCAGTGCCACTTCAAACTCTTGCCTGCATTTGTGGCAGCTCCGAAAATAGTCTGGAACCCTGGATGAAGCTTCTGGGCTCCTGGAAACATACCTCTTCATCCACAGGCAGAACTACCTAGAATTTTATAATCCCTAAATCCATACCTATATTTTTATTTTTTTTAAGTAGGCTCCACACCCAGTGTGGGGCTTGAACTCACCACCCGAGGATTAAGAGTCTCATGTTCTCCTGACTAAGCTAGCCAGCCACAGCACCATACCTATATTCTTAGGCCACTGCCAGGAAGGGCTTCTTGTTGCGTGGTAGTAAGTTGTATGGGACCAAAAGCATATGTCTTTTTGTCAGTTTGTAATTGGCTAGCTGTTCTGGAGAATCATGTTGATAAAAGAATATTCTAGTTTTTAAAAAGCAAATATGCTCCCCTCCACAACTGTCCAAAAGATCAATTATGACATACACACACAATTACATGCACTAATACTTTTCCATTAAAGGGTTGATCTCAAGAGACTTTTATTCTCATTTTTGAACATATGAAAATGTGATTTTCAGTTATTTTAAAAAGAATCAGTGGATGTATTAACTCTTTAGAAAAAGGTACAGACCTAAAAAAGTATAATTCGTCCTGAAGGCCATGCCTATTAAGCATTTTCGAAGCAAATCGTCTACGATAGCTGTTTTTTAAAATTTCACATCTGTATGTTTTGTTTTATGATAGACACAAAAAAGCAAGAAGCCACTGTGGGTGGAGGAACAATCAGGCATTGCTTCTATGGACTTCAGCCTGATTCAGAATATAAAATCAGTGTTTACACAAAGCTTCAGGAGATCGAGGGACCCAGTGTCAGCATAATGGAAAAAACACGTAAGTCAAGTGTGTCCTCTCCTGCTCCCTGTCTCCATAGACAAATAGTATTTTAGGCATCCTGTTTTGGTTCAAAACCTTTATTCCATTTAGAAAAATGTTAGCTTTTGCTGCCCAGGGATATCTGTAATACAAGTTTTCTTCCTCTTCTCCGGTCCCATAATTCACTGCATATGGCCCACTGATGTCATCTGGATGGGTTTTTTCCACCCTCCATATGTTTCACAAAGGACTGTAAGGCCATATGATAGCAAAGGGCTTGAAACAATGACCTTTTTTGTGATCTATATCCATAAGGAACGTTTGTGGTATGCAGAGTGTGAAATGAAGTTTAAGGACCGGGTCCTGACATTCAAACAATGGCATATTACCACAGCTATGAGGCGGGAATGGAGCCAAGATGTTCCAAATGGCTGACCCTCGAGTTATTCCCTACTTAAGAGGCTCTTGCACTTTTTCCAAGTTGGCTGCAGATCTGATGTACTGAAGGGAAAGGCAAAGTATAAAATTAAAACAAAGCACTTTTTACATGTTCTAAAGACCAAGGAGAGTGTGAACTTCTTGGAATGGATTTTAATCAGAGATTCCTGACGTAAAGGCCACTAACAGGAAAATGGTTTTGATTGTAGTGAATTCTGGGGAAACTTGTGTGCTTGACTCAGTATCTGGAACTTAGAAGTCCCTGAGGATTTGTATCTGAATAGGTGGTGGGTGATGGGTTTTCCTGGTGGCCCCTCTGTCATATATCAGACATTTGGAAAGTTCTGTCTATGTAAAGGTCTTTCAGTTGGTCTGGCACAGGCAGCAGGAAATCATCAGCAATGTGTGACCTTCAAAAACAGACAGTGAAAGCGTAATAAATGGCATCATGCAATTTTTTTCTGAAATGAAGATTTATTTCCTAACACTAAAATATTTCACATTTTATATTGCATGTAGTTTTGAGGGATAATCTATATTTCGTAAAATTGACCTATTTTAAATGTACAACTCAATGATTTTTAGTACATTTAAAGAGTTGTATAGTCATTATCACAATCCTGTTGTAGAACATTTCCATCAACCCAAAGAGTTCATTCATACTCATTTACACTCCTCTGTCCCAGGCTATTTGCTTTCTTTTCTTATCCATTTACCTTCTCTGGACATTCCAAAGATACATCTGCCCTCTTTCACTTAGCATGTGTTTTTGAGGTTAATCATGTTGTGGGATGTGTCCGTTGTATGTTTCTTTTTATGGCTGATTAGAATTCTGTTTTGTAGATAGAGGATCACATTATTTTGAAGTTACTAGGGGCCTGGTAATGCACAAGATTTCAAGTCAAACAACTTGGTTGGGACCCTTTCTAACATCGTGGCCTCAAGCAGTTCCACATCTCTGAGCTGCTTTTTGCTCAGCAATAGAAATTAACTACTTGCTCTCTTATCCTGTGTGGTGGTGGTAAAGATCCAGGACAACCTGTTGAGGAACTTTTCTACCTGTATCTTACTGAGCAAGTATTCGATATCACCATGGCTATCTCCCTAGAAGTCACAAACTGATGGCCATGGGTTCGATATCACCGTGAAAAAGGTTTTCTCTGAGCCATACATTCCCCCTACCCAGGCTTTAAAGAATCTGTTGAAAGTCGGAAAGAGTTGACAACCCAGGACACACATATGGTGGTGCCAATCTGCTGAGACCAACTGCTGTCTCTTTTACACATTATATGTGCTCTCAAGTTTGCTTCTCCTTAATGTTTATGCAGGTTCTTTGCTCATTTTTGTTACTTGCCTGACCTTTAAAAATATTTGAGTTTATGATCCCTGGCCTACTTCAGCATTCCTTAACCTTAGCTCCACAAGTCTTAACTACCCATCCCGGGTTAATTGGGTTAGCTCCATTTGATGTGCTTCCCTTACGTTGGGAATATCTGTCTTCTGGTAGCTTCAACCCACTGGCTCTAGTTCAACCTTCTGAATCAATGCAGATCAAGACTGCTCCCTCTCCTATGGGACAGCCCCTCGCACACTGACGACAGGAACCATCTATGTGCCACACAGAGGATATAAGCATATGTCACCAGTTCACTGTGGTTCTTCCTACCCAAAAGAGTCTTTGGTCAGAAGTTCTGCCCAAACACATTGATCTGTCTGCCATTGCTTCTCACTGATTTGGTTCCTAGGACTTAGAACTTAGGATATGCTTCAGTTTCCCACAATAAAGAAGATGGACCCATTATAAAGATGACCCACTACTTCCACAGATTTTAAGATAAATACATCTGGCTTTAGAAGCATTTTATGGTGCTTTCAAGAAAGTTTTACAGTCCTAGTTTTGGTATTAAGATTTCTCACTTTTTATTATACTTTTTAATCTTCAAAAATTGCCTTTAAAAAATAAAAGTGATAGATATCCATAATAATGGAACAGAAGGGAAAAAGTATTTAGTTGACTTCCCTCTTTCCCTGGTATTCCTTTCCACAAGTACCCATTTGTAACAGCTTTGTCTCCTTCCAGAATTCTCCCTAATCTATCTATCTATCTAATCTATATCTACATAGAGATATAGAGATATGTTGATATATATCAGATACATGTATATCTGATAGACTTCTCGACATTTCACAAATAGGATCATAGTATGGTGTTCTGTGACTTGCTTCATTTCACATACTAATTAATCTCAAACATTTTTCCATATCGGTAATATATAGTTACCTCATTTTTTAAAATGTCAAATTATTTTACTCAAAGAATTGTATTTTATTGCCTCTTAGAATTGGAAGAGGCCTTAAAATTAAAATTCATATCTCTCAACCTTTCTGCCAGTGAAGGAATCCCCCTTTATTACATTCCTGACCAAGCAATCAGTCTGCCTGAACTCAGATCTTTCCAGCCAATTGGTGCTCACCTGTCTCAGAGTGAACGGCTATAATTGGTTGAGAGTTTTCCCTCATGTTAATCTGGGAAATAAAAAGAGTTTTCTCAGTTTTTCTTACCTTTTTAGAGCCAAATAAGAACAAGAAAAGAATATAGTAACATTTAGGATGCTTACCTAGTAACACCATAATTTCCTTGCTCTTTGCCACATGAACTGCTGTGAAAGTCACAGCTCTCATGTACCTACCCCCTGTTCCTTTAGCCAATCACTCTTTGCATATTACATGAACTTCTCAACACTCATCAACTAAGTTGAACTGATCTGGACACACGGTAGCCTCCCAATGTCTTGCTGTTTGGTCCTTAAAACTGGAAGTTTTCCAAATAGAGTCTGAGCAGAAGAGAGGGCAAATCAGATTCCCCTGGGGACCACATCCTGGGGATTTAGGGTGAGAAGGGGGAAAGTGCTATTGAACAAGGATTGATGGTCAGTCCTTAGGCAGAATAGAAACGAAGTTTATTGTATGTGTGAAAGCAGCCAGAGACTAATCTGAAATGGGTTGGCAAGTCATGCCTTAAATCACTATCAGAACCACTTTGTAGTTGACAGTTTGATTACATTGACTCCTGCTGGGTAAACTGAATTGTGGCAAAATGGCATTTCAAGCTTTCAGTCTGAGTTTTAGGGGAAAGATGGAGCCAGTTTTCACAGGCCGTGGCTAATGTATAGTAGTCACTAACTTCCCTAAATTCTCCAAGAAGACAATGGTCAAACTCATTGACTTTCCTGAAGAATTATTACTCCATGACCCCCCTCTCTTCACCACAGACATGATGGCTAATCCATGTTCCTTTTCCCTCTACAGAGTCACCTCCTACTCAGCCACCTACTTTTCCTCCAACCATTCCACCAGCAAAAGAAGGTAAAAGGATAATACGATAATGCTCTGATTTTTAGGTTCAGGTTTTCTGTTGCTTTTGTTTATTAAACAAACATTAAAAAGTAGAAAAGGGTACAAGGAAGAAAATTAGGAACACAATTTCATATCTCAGAGGTAATCCCTTCATGCCTTTTGATGTATTTTTTTCTTTGATTTATTACAGAAATTTTTCTTTTGAGTATATTTTCACATAGACTTTGCTCTCATTTCAAAGTTGAAATCTAATCTTGATTTCATTTTTCTTCAGTAACAGAGGACCACATTTTCTCTAATAAGCTTAGAGTTAGCAGATCTTGTGATCCCTTTCAGCTCTAAATTCAAACCATAAATTTGTAAAATTTTATAAATCTCAGAACTTAGAAGAACAACCTTACCAGATCTTTATTGTCTCTGGAGTATTACCTCACCTGGAGATGGTTTAGTCTATATTAGAAATAGCTTTAAGGGGATGAAGTTGCACTTAATAAAACAAAAACCAAGTGAAATTTTTTTCCTAGAGAAAAGAAAAAGGCATATTATCTCATAGAATATTTATGTGCAACTGGCCTAAGATTGAAAGATTCAGATTATTGAAGAGTAAATTGTTTATTTCATCATAAAACAGTCAACCACAAAGATCCACACTACAAAGGAGAAGATAGGCATAGATAATCTGAAATAGCACAGGGTACCAACAAAGGACTACTGAAAAGTGCTTTCGGTGGAGTGGCCTTTTGTTGGTGTATTTTTTGCTTGCTATTTTGGTATCAGTAATAACTATTGATAATAGTCTCCCCGAGCTAGCATTAGCATACATTTTTTGACAAGTACCAATGGGCGGCAGAAAAGCATAGACAGATTTTAGAGCAAGGCTGGAATGAAGCCAGGAGATTAATCTGCTTCCTTTATGTCCTGTGCCTTCCTTCTCAATTTGAATTTCTCTGAAGTCACTGACTCAATAAGCAGAGTACCTACTACCTAGAGTAGTAGCTTGGACTTTCTTCTAATAAGTGGGTACAAGAGAGTGTTTGTTGCTACTCATGTCTCTAAATCACTGTGGTTCCTCATTTTTCTATTCTTTCATTTTCTATTTTTCATTTTCTATTTCTATTTCTATTCTGTATCACTTTGGTTCCTCATTTTTCTATTCTTTAATTTTCTATTTTGAGGGGCTGAGATTGGTGGATTTTTTTTCCCTCCCTAATTCCACATGTTTGATAAAAACTTCTCAGTCATGAAGTGTAGCTCCCCCTTGACTACAGGAAAGAAATGATTGTCAAGAAGTATAATGAGCAAGAACTTAGAATGTGATATATACCTTTCCTTTGGGAAAGAACTGTAGTTACCAGAAGGAAAGCATCATATGCTTTGTTGGTTGTAATAACTATTATGTTTTCCTCTTATCTCTAATTCGAATGTCATTCCTGTTCTTCAGTATGCAAAGCTGCCAAGGCAGATCTGGTATTTATGGTGGATGGATCCTGGAGTATTGGAGATGAGAATTTCAATAAGATCATTAACTTTCTGTACAGCACTGTTGGAGCCCTGAACAAGATCGGTGCAGATGGAACTCAAGTAAGGCTAACTGAACAATCTCTAATTCATTCTGTGCATTAAAAAGTTATCTGAAGCTATTGTTATGGCTGCTTGTCATTTGATACGGGTAATATATCAGTGATCAGTTCTGACCCTAAATGGGAAGATAGACCAGTCTGGGTTTGGAAGCAGCTTACTGATGCCTGATAGAGTTTGAGAAGATGCTGTTCCTTAAAAAGCTATTGAGTTCAGGGACGCCTGGGTGGCTCAATTGGTTAAGCAGCTGCCTTTGGCTCAGGTCATGATCCCAGGGTCCTGGGATCGAGTCCCACATCGGGCTCCTTGCTCGGCAGGGAGCCTGCTTCTCCCTCTGCCTGCCATTCTGTCTGCCTGTGCTTGCTCTCTCTCCCTCTCTCTCTCTGACAAATAAAAAAACAAACAAACAAACCAAAAAAAAAGCTATTGCATTCAGCAAACTAAGAAAGGTTAGAATGGCCACATCAGTAGATTTTTTTCTTTTTCTTTTTTTTAATTTGACAGAGGGAGAGAGATCACAAGCAGGCAGAGCAGCAGGCAGAGAGAGAGGGGGGAAGCAAGCTCCCCGCTGAGCAGAGAGCCCAATGTGGGGCTTGATCCCAGGACCCTGAAATCATGACCTGGGCTGAAGGCAGAGGCTTTAACCCTCTGAGCCACCAAGGCACCCCAGGAGATGTTTCTTTTAGAGTAGCTCGTTTAAGAATAAATCCAATATTTTCTCTGTCCTCAAGGACAATAAAATCTTAAAAGAGAAAGGTTATAGCCATAAATTCCTATAGATCAAGAAACACATAAAATATAAACCTAATTTATCCTCAGTCAAATAAAATTTATTGAGGATTTATTCTCAGTAAGTACTCTACCTGGTCAGGTAGAATACTGTCATAATGCTTATGACAATGTCCGCAGTTTCAGAGTGCTCAGAATCTGAAAGTCAGGGAGAGGATGAGGATGAGAAACAGATGGAAAAATAGACAACAAATAAATTCACAAGGTAGGGATGCAAGCTATGAAAACAGTTATGTGATTTTAAATTCACTGAAGGTTATTTTAAATTGGGGGGGGGTATTTTAAGTTGTGTGGTCAACAAAGACCTCTTTGAGAAGGTGGCCTTTGAACTAAGATGTGAATGATGTAGAGAATGCTTAGAGTAGAATTTCCAGAAAAGGAAGATGGTAAGTGCAAAGGACCCAAGATGAAAATGAGTTTTGAGGCTTTAGATGCTAAAACTTGTGGCTAGAACACAGTGGATGAGCATGGCAAGGGAGGAGGGTAGGAAACAGCTGGAAGGAAAAGAGAAAACCAGACCATCTTGACCTTTGTGAACCACTGAAGGAGCTGATGTTACCGTAAATGCAGTGGGAAGCCACTGGAAAGTTTTGGTGTTTTTTTAAGATTTATGTATTTACTTGAGAGAGAGAGAGGATGCATGCCAGGAGTGGGGGGCGGGGAAGACTCCTGGCAGAGCCCGGAGTGCATGTGGGGCTCCATCCCACAACCCTGAGATCACGACCTGAGTCAAAACCAAGAGTCAGATGCTCGACCAACTGAACCACCCAAGTACCCCTGGCACTGGAAAGTTTTAAGGAGAGAAGATCTGATTTGCTTTCTTAAAAAGGTCATTCTGACTGCTTTGTGGAGCGTGAAGAGTAAGCCGGGTAAGAGTGGACACAGAGAGACCATAGTCCAATGCAAGATGAGCTGGAGGCCTGGACATGGGTGGTAGCAAAGAGATGCATGGGTAGGAACAGATTCAGAATGTATCATGGAGGAATGGCTGAGAAAATTTGGTTATGAAGGAAACCGTAAGAAAAAAATAGAGTAGGTGCTGAGGCATTTCGGGGAAGGAGGAATTTTTTTGTATAGAGGGGTCAGATGTGGTTCCCTAGAGATGGTGACATCGGCAGCAGTGGCCCTTGAAAGCTGGTAGCAGCTAAAGGCTCACACAGTCAAAGAAAGTACTTTGAAGATGCTGTATTTATTCCCTCCCATGAAAACCAAACAAACAAACAAAAAAATCCAGTAAATCAAAGATGGCCCCCAAATTCCACTGGAAGAAAAGCAAACTATAGGAAATGAAGCCAAGAAGGCTTATAGTGTAGTAGTTGAAACATAGATTTTGGAGGTGCCTGGGTGGCTCAGTCAGTTGGGTGTCCGACTTTTGATTTTGGCTGAGGTCATGATCTCAGGGTCTTGAGGTGGAGCCCTGCACCGGCTCTGTGCTCAGCGGGGAGTCTCCTTAAGACACTCACCCTCACTCTGCCCCTCCACTCACTCTCTAAATAAATAAATAAATAGATAGATAAAATCTTAAAAAAAAAAAAAAAAGAACACGGATTTTGAAGTAGCATTTACTTGGCTTCAACTGTGGGTTCCGCCAAAGGTCACTTGGGATTTTGTGCAAGGCACGTGACTTTGAGTGCCTCTGTCTTCTCCTGTGTAAAACAGTGAAACAGTAGTAATTAGTTCACAGGTTTGTTTCATGAGGACGTCCTTGGAAAGAATCCCCCTCCCGTTCTTTTTGTCAAATTACAGGACTGCTTTTTTTTTTTTTTGCCCCCCACCTGTCAAACAAGGTAGCAAAAGGCCTACATACTTTGGAAAGAGATTGTTATGAGACCGAGAGAAATTATTTAAAAATAACCTGCTTCCTGAAAAATACTTAGAGAACAAAAGATCTATTTAATGTGTGGTCAGATTTGCTCTGCAACCTCTGTGAAATTTTAAACCAAGGAAATTGTGGTTTGGATTAAAAAAGAAATTAAAATTGTAGGTCTAATCATGCCATTGTGTGGGCTCCCTGGAGGAAGTCTGTACATATGTGAACACTAACACATTGTCTCTCCCCAGGTTGCGATGGTTCAGTTCACTGATGACCCCAGAACAGAATTTAAACTCAATGCCTACAATACCAAAGAGACCCTTCTTGATGCAATTAAACGTATTTCATACAAAGGAGGAAATACAAAAACAGGTGAGAACAACAGAAACAACAAAAGCAAAGACTCAAAGTAAGTCCTCATTAGTAATTACTGAAATGACTTTTTGGAGGCATAAGAAAATAGATTTTTTGAAAAGATGTTTCACTGATCCCAGAACGTCTGCCTGCCTTTCCCCAGTGAAACCAAAGGAGGAATGAAATTGAACAGTTGCCTTCCTCTGTTTCAGGAAAAGCAATCAAGCATGTCCGAGATAGTTTGTTCACTGCAGAATCAGGAACCAGAAGAGGCATCCCCAAGGTCATCGTGGTTATAACTGATGGAAGGTCACAAGATGACGTGAACAAAATCTCTGGGGAGATGCAATCAAATGGTAAGTTTCACACCGATGCCATCAAATGGTGAGCCACGGATAGTAACGTTACCATTGCTTTCTGAATACAAATGTATCGGCCACATCAGAATGACTTAAATGTTTCTAAGTCTTTCTTAATAGTGAATCAAAATCTTTCTTAATATTAACTAGAAAATGTGATTTTTAAAAAAATTTCTGAGTTACAAATCTAATATTTGGCTGTGTTTTCTTTTTTTATTAAATTTTTTAGTTTTTTACCAAACTGAGGGTTCCTGGGGGGAGGGGGGTTGGGAGAAGAGGGGTGGGGTTATGGACATTGAAGAGGGTATGTGCTATGGTGAGTGCTGTGAAGTGTGTAAACCTGGTGATTCACAGACCTGTACCCCTGGGGATAAAAAATATATTATATGTTTATAAAAAATAAAAAATTTAAAAAAATTTTTAGTTTTTAAATTTATTTTCAGTGTAACAGAATTCATTATTTATGCACCACACCCAGTGCTCCATGCAATACGTGCCCTCCATAATACCCACCACCAGGCTGTATTTCCTCCAATATTTTTGTTACATACAGAAGGCCCTATATAGGAAATTATTATAATTAAGACCAATACTGTGAAAAGGACAATCCTGGAGGTCCAGGGAGGGAACCAATCACAGAAACTCCTCAGCCTCCTCATCCGTAGCATGGAGATTCTCATAGAATTATCACAAAGACTATATTTTTTAAGACATGCCTGGCAAACAGTAATTGAACATTTATTTGCCAAGCGTGGCACCATGACCCACCTCAGCCTGCTAGTCTATTAATATTTCAGGTTTTACCTGTCAAAAAAAAAAAAACAAAACAAAACAAAAACCTGAGACCTGAGATAAAGTTTCTCTGTCTCAATTACACTTTAGCCCCTAAACCTTAAATGATTATTAGCATATATAGATATATAGCATAAAGATGTTCCTCCGATAACCACTATTTCATCTTAAGCAGTCATTGAGGGCATTGGCCACCTTGGGTTTTGTTTGAAATGGAAAATTGCTTAGGGGAGGATGGAATAATTATTACATGGGGCATGTGCCCGTGCAGAGTTCTGATGGACTATGAAAAATGAATTCTCCACCCCCACCAGGTCTCCTTCATAAACACATTTTAAACACCGGGAGGCGGTTTACATTGCATGATTTTGTATTTTGTGCTGTTTAAAATAATCAGCCCCGTCTTCCCCTCCTGCCGCAGGCTACAGCATCTTCGCGGTCGGAGTGGCCGACGCAGATTACTCAGAGCTGGTGAGCATCGGCAGCAAGCCCAGCTCACGGCACGTCTTCTTTGTGGATGACTTTGACGCCTTTAAGAAAATTGAAGACGAGTTGATTACTTTTGTCTGCGAAACCGCATCAGCAAGTTAGTTCTTTGGAATTTGTACTTAACTCGAGTTGCTCAATGGCTGAAATAGTTCATACCAGTTAAATAATGAGTCCCATCTTGATCTGAGAAAAGAATATGGACTCGCAGGCTGTTTATTACACAGACATTAAGTTTTGTGGTTTTGAACATTTGGAAATAAGCTTCCGCTCTCCCGCGTTTAGGGTTTTCGGTGGATCAAACTTTCCCTCAAGAGAGGAGAGTCTAGGTCTAAAAGCAACTCTGCCTAAATAGCTGTAGCCAATGGTTTTCGAAATGTAGCAAGACTGCTCATTGGGGTCATCCATTAGAGTGTGACTTCTCGGGGCGCCTGGGTGGCTCAGTGGGTTAAGCCTCTGCCTTTGGCTCAGGTCATGATCTCGGGGTCCTGAGATCGAGTTCCACATCAGGCTCTCTTTTCAGCAGGGCACCTGCTTCCCCTTCTCTTTCTGCCTGCCTCTCTGCCTACTTGTGATCTCTATCAAATAAATAAATAAAATCTTTTAGAATTCGACTTCTCCCAATGCATGCTCTTAAGAGACCGCTGTAGATTTTAATAGACCCAAGAGAGGAGAAGGGAGCTGTGCCCTTTCAGTGGAAGCAGGCCGAGGGAGAGCATTTCAGTCTTTAGGAATCTGTCCAAACAGAAAACCATAGCCACATATGGTTTGGATTCCCTTCGCAGCTGACTTCCTCAAAGATTATGTTAGCTTCCTGTTCTCTGGATGGGGAAAGAATATGTTTGGGAAATATCTAAATTAGGGTTTTATATTGTGTGTTTTGTTTCCTAGCCTGCCCGCTGGTGTACAAAGATGGCGTTGATGTCGCAGGTATGCAATTATCACTTTTTTTTTAACCAAATACGTTTGGGAACTACAAAACAGGGCCAGATTTTTTCTTTACCTTTAAAAAACTAATATTGAAATTTAAAATCCTAAAATGTCTGTTTCTCTCTCTCTCTCTCTCTCTCACTTTAGGATTTAAGATGATGGAAATGTTTGGTTTGGTTGAAAAGGATTTTTCGTCTGTGGAAGGGGTTTCCATGGAGCCTGGTACCTTCAATGTGTATCCGTGTTACCGAATTCATAAAGATGCTCTGGTTTCCCAGCCAACCAAGTATGTTTCCCTTGCAAGACAGTAAAGCCAATCCTTGGTTATTGTATCTCAAAGCGAAAATGATGTCAACTTGAAATACACTGTTATAGTTCCCGGGAGGATTTTCCATGATGATAAGAGCGAACGATTAGATGTCTTTGTTTAAAAACATCAGAGTCACCCATGATGCCGGCTGAACTTTAGTCTAAGAAAATATATAAAGATAATTGATCTTTACCAGCACTACCATATACCAGGCATTGTTCTAAGCCCTTATGCACCTTAATTCACTCAAAGCTCCAAACAGCTCTGTGCCTTAAATTTACTTATTCTCTCAGTTCTAGAAATAATGAAACTGAAGCACAAAGTTAAATGACTTGAGTGAGATCACATGGTTTGTTTAGTGAAAATGCTGGGATTGACATCTGGCAATCAGGCCCCAGAGCCAACACCCTGAATCTTGTCATGCTAGTGCCTTTAATTCGGCTCATTTTTCGTTTTTGAGAAGTCACAACAGCAACTCCATTGTAGCAGAAGAGTAGTATCAGATGTGTGTACAAACCACATTATCTAATTGATATAGAGCTCGTAGCGCACATAGGATTCCTGGACCCATTTACAGCAAATCCCTGGTTCAAGGGATCATCTCTCAAGATGTTCTCTGCTATTTTGCATTCCAACGTGAAACATTTTCAGTGTCCAGATGTTGACGTAGTGTGCACCTGTGCATGGACCAATGGGAGAGATCATATTCGAGTATTAAATTCACCTATCCAAAAATGTATATGCAAGTTGCTTTGCTAGCTTCTTTGAAAATATTAGTTATTAAATTTTAGCCTATTACAGTACTATCCAAATTATTGTATTGTGCTTCATTTGGGAGGATAACATTTGAAATAAGTAGACCTCTATTAATAATGTAAAATATTTGCTGTTATAGGTGAAGCTTCATTTTCTAGAAAATTGTTGAAAATGCCTTTGACCTATAGAATATATGTGCTTTCAGATAAAGCCAACACCTGCTGTGAACTTTTAGTAGGTTTTCTTTTTCCACAGTCTAGGGATGAATATTAAAATGGATATTTGAAAAACCTTCTATGGAGTTCTAGCCAAAAATGAGAATTGCCAAAGGGAAAATCCTCTCATACCCCCGCCCCCCCGAAATGAATGGCTGGTCCAGTGCACAACGCCATCCACCTTGCAAAACCCATTCACTGGCTCCCAGCTCTCATCTTAATCCACCCATCCCCAGCATTTGACACAGTTGCTCACTTCCTCTTCCTGGATTCACTCTCCTCCCTGGGCTTCTGGGGCACACACTCTTTTTAAGCTTCTGCCTACATTACTGGCTTAATGCAGCATTGAAAATAAAACGCTGCCTCCTCTTCTTGCCTCCACTTCTTCAGCTGGAGGGATTAGGCCTGGATCCTTAACATTCTTGTTTCCCTTGTCTATACCTACTCCCTGGTGATCTTTTGAATAGTGTTCAGCATTGTCTATGCTAGAATTTAAGCGCTTCTACAAACATGCCAATGACTCCTAAATTTGTATTTCTAATCCAGACCCATTTCCCCATAGCTAGACTAGCATATCTCATTGTGTGTTAGACATGTTGCTTGGATATCTAAAGAGGCATTCCAAACTGTGCATGTTCAAGAATATGCTGACCTTTGCTTCCCAACCAGCTTCATGTACAACCTTTTCCATCTTACTGACAACTACATCCAACTAGTTTCTCAGGCAAAAAAATTTGACTATTGCTGTCATGTCCCACATCTACTTTCCCAAGGAATACTGTTGTCTAAGCCTTCTCACCGTCCCCCCGGCTTTCACCCACCATGGGGCACTGTCATCTCTTCCCAAGCTCATTGCCCCAGGCTTCTAATGGGTCTTCCTGCTCAGACCTTTGCCTTTCCAGAGTCTATTCTCCAAGTAGCAGTCAGAGTGATTCGTTGAACATGTAAATGATGTCACTCCAAAATCCGACAATGATTCCCCATTCCCCTTGCATTAAAAGTCAAAACTCTTGAATGGACCATAGACTCTACATTATCGGCACCTATCATCTCTTTGACTTCACCTCTTATCTCCTTCAGTCCATTCTCCAGACATACTAGGAGTATGTCTTTGGTGTCTTTGTACTAGCTGGATGTCTTTGTCTCTTCTGAGGTTTCCTTCAAATGTAACCTTCCCAATAAACCTTTGCTCAGGTGGAACCCTCTCAATGAGCTTCTAATTGAAGCCAGTGATGATGACTTCAATTAACACTGCAAAATAGTACATTCTAACATTCCCAGTCCCCATTGAACTGCTCTATTTTTCTTGCTTTCTTTTTTTAATGGCATGTTTACCCTCTGATACACTGTATAATTCATCCTGCTAGAATTTAAGTGCTTCTACAAGAATAGGAGCATTGTTGGTTTTATTCGCAGATGTATTTATTACAATGTCTGGCATGTAGAGGCACATAATAAATATTTGTTGAATGAGTAGATGAACGAATGCATAAATAAACAAAATGAATGAAATATTTTTAATCTATGCAAATCAAAATTTCATCTTCAAATTCATGCTGAATTCCCATAGTCCCAAATTTATCCACTTACTAACAATTATGGAGCTCCTATGTATGAAAAGGGCTATATTTGTTGCTTTGGGGGAAAATTTAGAAGTTTGTAAGTGATCCGCTTAATTGTTAAACAGAGATAAGATGGTATAACAGGCTCAGTTCCTCCAAGGCAGATTCAGAGGTGGAGATGAGTGTTGGAGGAAGCTGCTGTGGGTGTGCTCTCCTGGAACAGAAGGAGGCAAGATGAGACGAAGGAGAAAAGTCAAGCCATGAAACAATCTCACTGAAAGTCTAGGTGGTCCACATACAGGAGCTCTGAAAATGAAGCTGCCTCCATTGGAATGAGAGGCTCTGGTCTTCATATACCCTTAAAGACCAGTCCTTGAAAACAGGTGCCATAAAATAAGTTGACATGACCTAGGGAGAGCCCTTCCTTCTGCAGAGCAGTGTCCGATGGGAGTTGGTATTGGTGAGCTGTCTACAGACATCACTCCCAGCAGCAGGAGTAATATATTCTTAACTCTTAAAGATAGATCTAGATGGCCCAATCCCAGCACAAAGCACAGACAGAAATGCAACTAACTACAACCTATAGTAGAAAGTGACAATGTCAAGTTTTATAGAAAGACTAAAGATAAACACTATTTATAATACCAAAACTTTTGAAATAACTTGAATGTTTGAGAAGAATTATGCAATAGCCAAACAAGAAGAGATTGAGCAAACATTAAATATCATACTTTTAAAAATACTTAAGGAAATGGTGCTGAGAAAAGAAAAGAGGAAACATTCTATAAATGGGAGAAATACAGACATTCTTTAAAAACTGGAGGGAAATGTAGTGCATCAAAACAGTGGTCATCTCTGGATAGGTTTAATAGTCTTCTGTTATTTTTTTCCACTTTTCAAATCTTTATAATTAAAGTGTATTTGCTTTTATAATCAGATCAAAAACTTTTTTGAAAGGGATGCAATGAAGTGTTACTTTCTTTACATTTTTCAGATATTTGCATCCAGAAGGATTGCCCTCTGACTACACAGTGAGTTTTCTGTTCCGGATTCTTCCTGACACTCCAGAGGAGCCATTTGCTCTTTGGGAGATTTTAAATAAAAATTCTGACCCATTGGTTGGAGTCATTTTAGATAGTAAGTATATTCATTTATATGTTTCCACACATATGTATGAGTAATATGTAGGGCATGGCATCTTGCCTGTTTTGTGTACACTAGACCGTTGAACAACATGGGTGTGAAATGCATGAGTCCGCTTCTACAAGGATTGTTGTTGTTGTTGATAAATGTGGTTATTAGTAGTTAGGATTTGGGGCATTAGAAGTTATATGTAGATTTTCAGTATTTGGGGTGTTGGTGCCCTTAACCCCCACATTGTTCAAGGGTCAACTATATATTGTAGAATAGCTCATTTATCTTGAGCCATGAGTATATTCTAGCAATAAATTACGTAATAGTTGTTTCATTCATCCATTCACTCATTCTTTTAGACCATGTTGGTTGAGTTTCTACTACGTGCCACTACTAGGCTCCGAGACTCAGCAGTGGGCAAGGCAGAAGGAGACAATTACTGACATAGTAAAGATGGCAAGAAGAACAAAGTTGATGGTGGGAGGAGTCAGGAGGGTCACTGGGAGGGGAGGAACTAGAATCATCTTTTGCACATGGATATGATAAATGTAAGATTTTTCTTTTGGGTTCCTTGACCCAGTTCCAGTAGTGTATGTTGGGGGGTGTAAGGAGGGCAGAAAATTTTACACATAATACCAGGCAGTTCTCAGATACCAGAGGGATACTGAGAATTCAATTCAATTCTAATACTGTCTACCCAGAGATAGCATCAGATCCCATAGATTAAGGGCTCAGTACCATAAGGCTGTGCGGCCCCCTCCCACCACCCTTTAGACTCCAGTTGCAAGCCTGGCTGTTACCCATGTTTCTGACTGACTGGTTATAAATTTGAGGTTCAAAAAAAAAAAATCAGTCAGTCAGAGGTTCCTACAAGCTGTTCCTTGGGCTCCATTAATTTGCTAGAATGGCTCACAAAATTTAGGAAACATTTCATTTGCTAAATTACTGCTTTATTATAAAAGGAAGTAATTCAGGAGAGCCACCTAGAAAAGATGCATAAGGCAAAGCATATGTGAAGAAGCACAGAGGGCCATCTCTCTCCAGGCAAACCACCCTTCCTAATCTCCATGTATTCAGTACCCCAAAAGCTCTCTGAACCCCATTTTTGTTTTTTTTGTTGAGGCTTCATTAAATAAGCATGAGTCATTCAGTTATTGGTCATTGGCAACTGAACTGAACTCTAGCTACTCTCCACTCCCTAGAAGTAGGGGAAAGAAGGGGGACTGAAAGTTCCAGCCCTCTAGAATCACAGGGTTGGTTCCCTTGGCAACCAGTCCTCTGCACTTAGGTTGCCTAAGGGTTTTCTTAAAGTTACCTTATCAACATAACAAAAAACATCTTTATAGCTCTTATCACAGAAAATATCAAGTGTTTTAGGAGCTGTGAGGGATCAACACCAAATATGTGTTTTTCATATGTATTTGAATAGCCAAATATATATTTCTCATAAATTATAATATCACAACATATATATATTTACCCATTATATTTGATATATAATATATATATAATATACGTATATTCCTTATTCTAAACCTCTTATCACCTTTTTTGTTTAGGATTTCAATCAAGCTAGGAACCAAAATGCAGTGGTTATTGTTAGATGCTCACTCACATATTTGGATAAGGAATGTATTTAAGCTTACCTCCGACCAGTATTTGTAAAAGGACTTTTCAGTACATGGAAATGAATCAACAACTAAATATGATATTGTGAAAACATTTTGTATCCATCCTGAAACTAAGGGAAAGCTGTAGATTAAAAGGGTATAAATAATTAACTTCATATTCACATGGGACTTGAAAACAAAGAAATCTCTCAAGATGAGGAAGACTAGTTTATTCCCAGGGCACCTGGGTGGCTCAGTGGGTTAAGCATCCAACTCTTGGTTTTGGCTTAGGTCAGGATCTCAGGGTCTTGGGGTGGGGCCCACACCAGGCTCCATGCTCAGCAGGGAGTCTGCTTCTGTCTCTCCCTCTGCCTGCCCCACTCACACTCTCACACTCTCCTGTGCATGCTCTCTCTCTAAAATGAATAAATAAAATCTTAAAAAAAAAAAAAAGGACTAGCCTATTCCCTTTGAAATCACAGTGAATAATTAAATTGTAACTTGGGACTTAATTAGTGAAAAAATATTCCTTTTTTTCTTTTTTGTAATTTCTTGTCCTAAAGATTAGGAAGATTCAGTCTGATTGTGGATTTAGTTTGTTCGTAATAAGAGTCATATTAGGATATCTTTTGGGGGGTGGTGTAAGTTGCATGTCTTGGAAAGTTGGCTGCTCCAGGGGTAAATAAAGCAAAGAGTTTGGTTTCTAGATCTTAAGATATGATTAGCTTTATTCTCCTTTTTTGTTCTGCTTCTACTCCCAGCTTTAGACAACCAAGTCCTGGGAGGGTGTTCGGGATGGGAGTATAAGCAAGGAAACAGGGGAAGAATAGGTGTAGGGTCCTTCACTAGCATCACCACATGGTTGAGTCAGTTAGTTGGCCAACCAAAAGCCTGGAGCAACCCAAGGACTAGAGATCATTTCCTTACTGAATCATCACTTTGCTCTAAACACAGCCTTAAATCAAAGGATGCATTATTCTGTCTTGAAGTTTACAAAAATTGTTTACCCATTATAACACTTTCTAAACTGTTTTTATTTTCCTTTGATTAGATGGTGGTAAAACCTTAACATATTTCAACTATGACTACAGTGGGGATTTTCAAACGGTTACTTTTGAAGGACCTGAAATCAGGAAAATTTTCCACGGTAGCTTTCACAAGGTGAGTAATCCCTTATATACGTATATTCCTTATTCTGTTTGCTATGTGCAAAGTAACAGAGGTGTTCATTCTTTATTCTATTTGCTGTGGGCCCAGCAACAGAGAAGTGTTAAATAACTCCCAAAGAGCTTTGGGTTTCATATTTCAGTGGGAGTAAGAATTCTCTGTGGGCTTCTTCCAAATTGGTAGTTCTAAGATGTGACCACAAAGTGTGCATTTTTACCAGGTTCCCCAAGAGATGTTGATGGAAGTGGTCCAGGTTTACACTTTAAGGAAAAGTGTAGTAGAGGATACTGCATTACAAGGAGGACAGTTGTTAATTTGCTACCTTATGTGTGATGCGGAATGGATTGCTGGTCTACCCAGTCACCAGTGCAGATGAAAGCACAATAAACCAAGTCATGTTAGTTTGTAGAAGACAGTTTGTGCTGATATATTTATACACATTTATATGTATATTTATTTATACATATTTAGATGTATAAATTTATATATTTGCATGTATATATATACATATATTTATACATATTTATACATACACATATATGTGTGTGTGTGTATATATATATATATATACATACAACCCATCACTACCATTATAAAAGTTACTCAGAGGAGGAATTTTGTAAAACCTCACTGTAGTTTTTATTTCTACCTGGTATTTGTGATAGAACTCTGTTCCTTGTGACTTCATATCTCTGAAACACTTAGTATTGGTCCTCACTGGAGTGGTCATGGTTCATTCCAACATAGACTTTCCTTTGTGTTTAGCAAATGATCCCACTGATCTCTGGGCTGTTAAGTAAAGCAAGCTCCAAGGATGCAGGTAGAATAGAGCATTCACAGGCCGTGCTGCACAAACCTTGCTCTTGACCTTCCCTTCTGCATGTCGAGTGAAGGAAGGGATGTTGCAGAGCAATCTTCAACTGCGCTTCTGTCTCCTGACATAGAACATGGTCAAGTCCATCTAATTCACATAGGGTTGCTACTCTGGGGTGAATACCCTACCTGCATAAGAACAACTGTATACCAAGATTCCCAATCTTTGGGGCACAAGAAAAGTTACATACAAAAATTTTGTTGTTGTTGTTTAATAGGACTGGACAACCAGAAGTATAACGTCTTAAAACCACTAGATACACTCAGAGATTTATTAGTTCATGGTTCAAAATGGTCCCATTAGCACCTCTTTGTGGCGATATTGTCATTCACTCACCAACTTCCTCTTGTCTTGAAACAATTCTTTCTTGGCTAAGCAGAGTCTATTGCAGAGTAGTCAAGAAAAATTATATCTTAAAAACCTGGTGTTAAATTTATAAAAACCTTCTAGTGTTTTAAAGTGATTTTAAAAAAGCCTTCCTCTACTCTTTTCAGTATTGTTGACAAAACCAAATAGCCAAACAAGCCGAAAAGAAAAGGTTTATCATGTAGTAAACTACTCCATTAATAGCTCTACTAATATTGATGCAAATTCAATGTATAGAGATCAGATTTGATTTACCGTTTTTCAATTGGCTTTAATTTCTACACTTTGGATATGAAGTGTGGCCCCAAGACCTTTCAAAAAGTTGATAATGATATAAACATATCCTTAAATGCAATTGAAGAAGCAAAATATTTTTGAAAAGGTTTCAATGTCTCCTGTTGTAAAGCAAAAGATATTTACAAGAAAAAAAAAAAAAAACCTGAATGATCTCCACACAGGTTAATTGTTCTTAAAGCATGAAGTTTATATACGAGGTTGTCTAACACCCAGTATGAAAATTCCTGTAATTTGTCATCATGAAAAGTATTCCAAGTTTCAGAAGCATACAAGAGTCAAATTAGATCCCTCTGAATGATTGTAAGAGAGATGTTAGTAGGAAGGAAATAATGTGGGAGATTTTCTCCAGCAGCCTTTTTCCACTTGAATAATGATTTAAGTCCTCTTCACAGAAAAAAGAATTCTTAGGAACTTCTACTGTTGACTTAAATTATTTTTATCATGATTTAACATAAATGAAACTCTAAGTAAAAATTGATATACATCCTTATGCTTTCAGTTCGTATGCAACTATGAAACAAAAATAAAGATTGAATAAAACCCATAAAGCTAATGGGGCACCTGGGTGGCTCAGTTGGTTAAGGGTCTGACTCTTGGTTTCAGCTCATGTCATGATCTCAGGGTCCTGAGATCCAGCCCCACGTCAGGCTCCCCGCTTGATGGGGAGTCTGCTACACCACACATTTAAAATAAATAAATAAAATAAATAAATAAATTAAATAAATTTAATTTATTTAAATTAAAATAAATTAATCTTTTAAAATAAATAAATAAATCTTTAAAAATAAATAAATCTTTTAAAAAATTAAGTTAAAAATAACAGTATTATAATAAATAAATCTTTTAAAAAATTAAGTTAAAATAAAATAAATAAATCTTTTAAAAAATGAAGTTAAAAATAACAGTATTTTAATATGAAAGATGACATTTCACTGATATTCAACCTCTGCTCACAAATACAAGTGCAGTACTAGCTGCTGTAACTCCCCTAACTGCTGCCTAGTACTTTTTTTTCTTTGAACTAGCATACTTTCACTATGTAGGTATTTGTAACTTTTTTTTGTTGCTTTCTCTTATTGTGAAATCGTTATTTGCCTATTAATTCCACTCTTTTAAGCTCACTAAAAAAGGGCTTCCATAAAAGAAATGTTCATGAGGCAAACACCATCATAAATTGAGACATATATGTAAGCACTGAAATTTCGTGACATAACTTGCTTACAATGTAGTTCATTTAGAATATACTTACTTTCAACTCTTAACTCCGGGATAATGCACATTTTTACAAATCCTCACAGAGACTATGTAGACTCCTGAATATATTATCTTAGACACGCAGATTCTGGAAATTTCACATGGAGAACACTGCGCCACACGTTAAGCCAAAGACCTTTAGTTCTTTTGGTCCTGGAGTCACCAGAAGGCATTCCTCCTTCCCTTTCAGAGTCTAGATCTCCTCTTTTCATTTTAAATTAAGTAAATATTATCAAAATGCGGCTTGCCAACACCTGGCAGCTAACTTTTGCTGGTAAATCCATTAGCGTTTTTTTTTATTTTAATTTGTTTGTGTCCATCTTAATGTGCATTCAGAAGAGGCATAAGCAGTGTGCCAATCCTCTCCTTTCTGGGTGTTGCTGCTTTAGATGAAGGCTAGATTGTGGGTCGTTTCAGAGTAATTGTAAAGAAAGTTTGAAGTAAATAAAAATAGGCATACTACCCGACTGTGGGACAATCATGGTGGCAGTAAATGTAGAACCTCTCTCGCAGCAAAATGCATAGTGACAGATCTCCTTCTCTTGTCTGCTTTTTCGTGACGGGTCATGCAATCACATAAGGGTGATTGATATTTCCTTCTACTTCCTATCTCCTAAAGCATCTTTACTTTTACCCAGATACACATCGTTGTCAGCAAGACTTTGGTCCAAGTGGTCATTGACTGCAAGCATGTGGCTGAGAAGGCAATAAATGCCTCAGCTAATATCACGTCGGATGGTGTTGAAGTCCTGGGGAGAATGGTCAGATCAAGGGGACCAAATGGAAACTCTGCACCAGTAAGTAGATAAATAAGTGGAGCTGTGTTGTCATTATAGAAAAAAAAAGAGTTTTCCAAGGGACAAATTTGGTAAGAGAATGGAAGCATAGATAGATGGGTGGATGATTGGATGATGGCTGGTTGGATGGATGGATGGATAGATCACTGGCTGGATGGATGGCTGGCTGGCTGGCTGGCTGGATAAATAACAGCCTCCTTAAGTGAAATAAAATATACATTCAAAGTTCTTGGCTGTATACTTCTAATAAATTATAGTGAGAACACTCTGGGAATTAGACTAGTTTGTTTTCTAAAGGCATTTAAAAATGCAAATAGTAAAATACTTATCAAACTGTTTATGGCATAAAAGGTCTGCTAACAGAATCAAAACAATAAATCCGGTGCTCGCTTCGGCAGCACATATACTAAAACAATAAATCCGAACTCTAAGCAAATATAAATTCATGCAAAATATGTGACCATTATACATAGTATACCCAGGAAATTTATGTAAGTTTCTCATTTGAGTTAGGTTTGGGTATTTTTAAACTAGATTTTTGTTATTGCTAATGTGAAGTTGACCCTTTAATCATAAGTTATTTAAGTAACAAATCATTCTAAGATAATACATTTTTCATTATATAACATAGAATTTAAGACAAGGAGACTTCCAAGTGGCAAAGGAATCACATTCTTTTCTCTCATTACCCACAAAAAAAGAATAGTGTACACAAGCTTTTGTTTTAACACCATGTGTTCACAGCTAATTAGCAATGTTCTCTAATTTGAGTCATTCCATAATTAGAACCGATTAGCCCAGGGGGCATTTTATTCTTGTAAGCAATTCCAACTATTTTAATGAACATTTCTATGTAATAGAATCATCAGGTTAATTATGAGTCACTATTACTGTCTTGTGCTTTCTAGATCTGTAGCAGTAGCAAGCTATGTGGAACTAGAGAATGCCTTGATGGTTCTGAGTCTGTTTAAGCTGGAGATCACTTTGTACAAATGAAATATTCTAGTATGTCAAATAAATAAATACTAAATATAAATATTAAAACAGACTCATGCTAATGGAATGGGAGAGAGGACATGGAGTTGTAGGTTACCCCACCCTCCAAAGGTCCCTAAGAGAGCTTCAAGGAGCACAGTTCTAATTCCACTAATCTAGCATGACCCATTCACTTTGTATACCGGCAAACAGTCCCAGAGTGGGAAAGGGAAGTACTTTGAGACATTTCACTATTTAGTGGCATTTTTGTTTTTGGTAAAAATACAAGGAAATCCTTATACACAGGGGATCATTCATGCTTTCAGACCTTGATAGATAGGTGCTAATTAACTTAGCTCTGATGTAGCTTTTATTTCTACTTACCTTTGGAGAACCATGAATTAGATGTTTGGAAAGAGAGGGTATGAAAGCTATGGAAGGCTGTCTTGTTTTCAGTTATGGTAAGGGATTTTTTAAGAATGTTTACATTATAACACTTTCAAGAGGGTGGTGCCAAAAACGAAGAAAGAAGCCCCTTTTCCTGCCAAAGCCAGATTTGAAGGCCAAGAAAGTGGCATTGAAAGGTGTCCACACACACACACACACACACACACACACACACACAGAGACACACACAAAAGATCCACATGTACCTACCTTCTGAGGACCCAAGGCGCTGCCTTTCAGCAAACAGCCCAAGTATCCTGGAAAGAGCGCTGCTAGAAGAAACAAGTTTGACCATTGATGACCATTATGCCATTATCAGGCTTCCTCTGACCACCGAGTCAGCCATAAAGAAAATAGAAGACAACACAGTTGTCCTCATTGTAGGTGTCAAAGCCAACCAGTACTAGGTCAAGTGGGCTGTGAAGAAGCTCTATGACATTGTTGTGGCCAAGGTCAGCACCTTGATCAAGGCCAGTGGAGTGAAGAATGCATACGTTTCACTGGCTCCTGACTATAATGCTTTGAATGTTGCCGACAAAATTAGGATCACCAAACTGACCCCAGCGGCTAAATTTAAATATAAATTTTTTCACTACACACACACAAAAGAATGTTTACATGATATTGAGGAGTTGCCAACTCTTAATGTTTTGTATTTCATGCTGAGTAAGAAACACACCATCTTCTCCTCCACAGAAGAGACTTTTATGATAGCATACTCCAGAATTTATAAGGCTCCGTAATTAGCAAACTAGGGATATTATCTTGTAGGGATAAATGGACGTATATAGATGGCGGCTTCGATGGATGAATGAATAGGCTCCAATGTCAGAAAGAAACGATTCTAGGTGTTTGAGATTCTGGGGCCAAATCACTTAGTAGTATTATTATTTATTTATTTTAGAGATAAGGCACATAAAATCCGGGACACTTTGTAGCATTTGATGAAGAGCAGCTGTTAGTAAAGGTTGTCAGTACTACCTTCTCCATCTAACCTGTTCTAAACCTCTAATGCTTAACACTTGATTATTTGTGGCCATCTATTATTTTCTCGCTCTTCTGCATATGTACATTTTACCTCTCTAGCCAGAATATAAATCCCTTAAATTAGAAGTCAGGTCATGGTCTCCATTTACTACTTCCTCCTTCTATCCCACATCACAGTATCTAATACATTCAGAGGAACAGGCCAAGTTCTCAAGAAACACTTGATAGAAATTAAATAGAATGTCATCTGTTTAAATTTTATCTTGTCATTTCTTAAAATGTTGTTTTGTATATATTGTATTCCGTACAGGGCATTGATAATAGACTAGTTATATACATCCTACCTTCCCTAATTATAGTTTGTATTTTAAAATTAGTTTTATAATTATATTAATTATGTTTCAAAGTATACTTTTTGTAATAATGGTACTCCAAATATATGACCAATTAAATATCGTAGAATTTATTTCTGAAAGCAAAAGTGCCTGTAGGCTTTAAGTCTACCGGTAATAAATCTTTACTTTGGGGCATGAAGGAAAAGCAATTAAACAGAGCATTCTCTGTCATAACTTCCAGCCAGTAGTAGACAAAGGGGAATTTATAGAAGTCCATAATTAAAGAGTTCTTTGTAAGGCTACTAAGAAAAAAGTTGTGGCTTTTGTTAGACTCTAGAAGTCTACAAAGGATTGCTAAACGGATTTTTAGTCTGCCCACTTATTGAAGAATTTGATTACGTTGAAATGGATAATATTAGATTAGATCTCAAGAATGTGATTGGAAACTCACTTGCTCTCTTGGGTTATTAACTGTTTGAGTGCAAAACAAGAGAGACACTTCAGTCTTCAGTTTTCAATTTAGAAGTTACTAACTGGTAACATAATCTTGATTTATATCTGTACCCCAATACTGAGCAAAAGGGAGCATGTATTGTGCAAGTTTGGGATTATTTCAGGAGGAGTAATTACCATATAAGAGGAGTTTACAGGTCAACATTCCTTGGAAAATTCAGCAATGGTTAAAAAACATGCCAGATGATGGGAAAACTCTAAATATACAGTCCTTAAAGAAAATAGATTCTTTTTAAACCAAAGTTGAGTGGAGGAGAGATTAATGGATTTGGGGATACAGTACCTGTAATATCCAAATTGCTCACATTTGTAATAAAAACAACTTGTGTTCAGTAATGTGAGATTCTGATAGACAGTGAAGAGTCCTTAGTGGGACTCAGCTAGTAAGTTGGCTTAATTGAGCCGTCAAAACATACAAGGGCAGAAACTTAATGAATGTGCTTCTCCTTTCTGTTCTTCTTTCTCCTAAGAAGTTTCTTCTACCTTTTCTGATACCTGATGAAATTATAATGGGGCCAGAGACAATCCTAGAAATATTTTGAGCTTCTGGTGTGTGATCATGTTCTTAGCATCTTTCTTCCCCCTTTTCAAATTTAACCATTTTATGATTATCCAATTGACTTTTGTCCGGTCCTCTGTTACAGAAAGAAAGACAATTACAAGTTATGTTATAAAGTTTATAATAACATAACTTACTGAGTTTAAGCTTTTAGGTAGGAATCAAGAGTAGACTAATCAATGATGCTGTAGAAACCAGTGTTTTTAAACTATATGAAAATGATCATGTTTCCCTATGAATTATATATTTTAATCCTTAAAATTTTAATAGTACAACATTTATTTATTTATCTTGTTCAATCCTCCAATAACCACAGGAAGAGATACTTGTATTATCCCCCACTTTATAGATTCAGAAACTGAGACTTGAAGAAGCTAGAGAGCGATCCCTTTCAAAAAGTGAGGAAAATAAGAGACTGTATCTGACTTGCACAGGGAAACCTGCCTACTATGCTAAGCTCTCGTCCGCTGGTCAGGCTGATCGTTAAGGAACTTAAAGCCGAGAAGGGAGTTTGGTCTGTGCCTAGGCCCTGTCTGTTCACTGACATGTTCAGAGGTTCACCATAATTTCAGTTTTGACCTTGAAAGTAAAAGCAATCAAAACGGTCCCCACAAAGTATGGCTCCACGGAAACATTTTAATGACTACCAGTGGATACCATTGGGTACCATTGTTGTACCGATTGATACAACAGCTATTAATTTCCATCTCCTCATTGAATTAGTGCCATTATGGTTTCCCTTAAATTCAATAAATTGATTGAGATCAAATAAAATCACCATGTTCACTAGCTGGGAAGGGGTAGTGCTTGATAAACCTTAGCTTTGAGATTTAGTTAGTAAAAATTAAACAGCAAAATAAAGCAGAGGGTGGTCAGCATCCTCTCTCCAGTGTTCCTGCACCATGTAAATCTCTCTAAATATTTGTATAATTTTTGGTATAGCTTGACCTAAAACTACAAGTTAGTTATGCTATGCTGGAGAAAAATCAGAGGGTAAAATGTGGTAATGAGGGGAAAGTTGAATCAGGCTACATTTTTATGCCCATTCACAGATCACAGTGACTCGACTGATGAGAAATATTTTAATCTTATTTTCATGCTGACATTTGACCTCACATGACTTGCCTTTTGTGTTACACCCAGACCAAAATGTCCAATAATGAAAAACGAGCCTTTGTAATTGGCTAAGCATTCCCTTGGAAGGCATTAGATAAGGTGAAAGTGAGGGCTTACATATCTTTTCTCTCCTTTTCTCTCATCTTTTTCTCTCATCCTTTTCTCTCGCCCTCTTTTTCACACATCTATTTTTTTATAAAGTTATGGGACCAGCACGCTTCCGCTGTGTGACTCTGCTTTTTTTATAAAGTTAGAAAGAAGAAAAGAAATTACAAGAAGTAAAAGGGGCTGACTCTTGTTTATTTTGAAACACATCATCTTGCATTTTCAGGCACTCAAATATAAAATCTTTTGAAATGTCTGTACCATTTCTTTCATAATAGCCCTACAAATTTGTATGTCATTGCTTTTGGAATAAAAGTCAGGGTTGTTTTTTTTTTTTTTTTTTAATCAATCCTCAGAAATGTGCCTTGGAAAGAAGTCCTGAAATAAAGGCTGAGGAATCTAAGCTATTACGAATGCAAAACAATTATGAATAAATTTGTTGTACTCACACACACAGACACAAAAGACTGCTGACTTCATCAAACTCGAAAAAAGAAAAGACAGCAGACAGCCCACAAGCATTCCTCAAACAGTAGTACTGGCTTCATTCAGCACTTAGTGGGCTATTCTACTCCGTTGAATAAGTAAAATGAACTCCTAAAGATCCCAAACTTCTGTTCAATGGGGCAGAAGTTTAGCCAAAGGTGTGTATGTAGACATCATAGGGTTATAGGTGATTAGGTAGTGAATGTTTATTCGAACGTTATTCAAGAATGCCTGATCCTTACTGGGGCTAATGGAAGTCCTTTCCTTTACGTACATCTTTCCATTCAATAAAGTACTTTTACACTGAGGGCTCTATTCAGAAATGGGGAATTTCTTAATGGATGAATGACTTAGATTGAACTGAATTTATCCAATACGGTCATCATGGGCCCCATTTAATAAATGCTCTGAGACAAATGGCATTGTAAAGTTTGTTAGGCTGGGGTATCTGCATTTTGAACATTACACCAAAGATCCTTTCACTTCAAAATGGATCACAAGAAAATGAAATGTGGAAAGAAAGAAAGAAAGAAAGAAAGAAAGAAAGAAAGAAAGAAAGAAAGAAAGAAAGAAAATGAAATGAAATGTGTTGTTCAAATCCCAACCAGAACTCCACTTTCAATGTGGGCTTACTTTTCTTAGGCAATTCCTTTCCAGGTCCTGATCTGCGGAATGGGGTTGGCATTAGTTATAATACCCCTTAGTGGTGATCTAAAGATGACATGATACAGGTGAAGGCCTTAAGACAATGCCTGGCACATAGTAGTTTTCCAGCAAATGCCCCCTGCAATTGTTGTCTTTATTTGCTTAGATTTTTCTCAAAGTATTAAACAGATAGGATCATTGTGGAAACAAACTACTGTTCTATTTCTGCCCTCAGCACACATGGCTTTGATTTAGATTAGACTCTTCTGGTCTTTGTATTATATTCTTCTGCACCTTAAGGAATTCCATAATGGAAGAGCTGTACCTGCTCCATTCAAATAATATTTAGGGGTGCCTGGGGGGCTCAGTTGGTTAAGCATCCAACTTTAGATGTGGTTCAGATTGTGATCTCGGATTGTGAGATTGAGCCCTGTGTCGGGATTCATGCTCAGCAGAGAGTCTGCTTGTCCCTCTCCCTTTGCTCCTCCGCCTGCTCTCTCTCTCTCTCTCTCTCAAATAAATAAATAAAATCTTTAAATAATAATACCTAATAAATAAATAAATAAATAATGCCTATTATTTATAATAACTCTATTCTAAGCATTGTTATACATATCTTCGTACATTGACTCATTTTACTGTTATAGCTCCTATTATTACACTCATAAATAGCTATTATTAAAGAGCTAGCTGGTATTATTAGACTAATTTTACAGATGCAGAAAACTAGGATCTGAGCTCATTACATAATTTGTTCAAAATGACTTAGCTTGTGAGTGGAGGATCCGAGGCTTAACGAGGCGGTCTAGCTCCATAGCCTCCTAACCCCATGGTCCTTGAAATACTTTTGTTGCTATTGATCATAAATATCAGTGTCCCTTTAAACTATTTTAATTTGAAAAACCTATTTTTTTTTCTTGGTCCAAAAACCTTAAAAACTGGATTTTTTAAATTTATTTTTTATTTTCAGCATAACAGTATTCATTATTTTTGCACCACACCCAGTGCTCCATGCAATCCGTGCCCTCTCTAATACCCACCACCTGGTACCCCAACCTCCCACCCCCCCGCCCCGCCACTTCAAACCTCTCAGATTGTTTTTCAGAGTCCATAGTCTCTCATGGTTCACCTCCCCTTCCAATTCCCCCAACTCCCTTCTCCTCTCTATCTCCCCATGTCCTCCATGCTATTTGTTATGCTCCACAAATAAGTGAAACCATATGATAATTGACTCTCTCTGCTTGACTTATTTCACTCAGCAAAACTGGATTTTTTAATGATCATGATTTTTGTTGTACTGTTGCTCTCCAGAGACTCTGATCCTACCCTTTGGGAGTTTTTCTTTAATCTGAAGAAAAAAGAGCAGCGAGCCATACACATATTTCAAACACCAATAGTTGTCTTTAAAAAAAGCCCATCAAAAAAACTGCGATGCTTTGATTCATAGATCTGCTTTCAAAACTTAAGCTTTACTTTATCAATCTTGCAAAACTCACTTGGGAAAGGAGATTTGCAACAAAGCACAGTTCTTATGTATTGCAAGAGAAAGCCTGGTTTTATTCCCCTTACTGTCATTTAGAGCAGGCTATTCTGTGATACTGCCTGCATTGTGAGTAACTATTTTGCAGTACTTTCTACTTGGGCATTTTCATTTTCATCCACGGGACCCCTGCCAGGGATGAGTTGTATTTCTTCGGGGAAAATAAGGTACCTGGAGAGTTTCTAGCACTTGCTGAAAACACTACCCACTGAAGAAAGGTGCTAGATTCAAAATGAAAAAATGTCATCCCTCTCCCAGCTTTGTTATAATTGGTGACATGCATAATACTTGAAAATCATATTGGAAGAAATATATTGTCAGAAATGGCTGGGTCATGAAGCTAATGTTAGCCTTAATAATATTACAGTGATGTTTCTGTGTATTTTAAAATGTACATTGAGTTTTGCCAACATACATGAGTAGAACAAGACTAATATTGATGGCATGATCAATGGCTTAACTAAAAATACAGGGGCGCCTGGGTGGCTCAGCGGGTTAAAGCCTCTGCCTTCAACTCAGGTCATGATCCCAGGGTCCTGGGATCAAGCCCCAGATTGGGCTCTCTGCTCCATGGGGAGCCTACTTCCTCCTCTCTCTCTGCCTGCCTCTCTGCCTACTTGTGATCTCTGTCTTGTCAAATAAATAAATAAAATCTTTTAAAAAACACACTCAGCACAGAGTCCGATAGTACTATTTGTGAATTTATCACAACACTTACAATGTCATAAACAGCACTCATGAGGTAGCTCTAGTTCCCAGTAAGATCTTGAGGGCAGGATTTTGGTTTTGTTCATTGTCATGTTCTAAAAGGTGGATGTAGTATCTGGCTTGCTCTATATAGTAAAGAAAAATTTGTTGAGTGTGTGCATAAGCGATTGGAGTCAGAATGAACTTGACAAGACTTCGTGAATCCCTACTACCACCCACATATGACAGGGATACAAAGATGAAGAAGTAGTTCTCTGTCCCTTGAAAAGCTCCCAGTCTAAGGAGGAGCTAATATAAATAATCACACTGTGTGGTGGGAGACGTGCCAGAGAAGAGATACATGGAGTGTTGTAGGGTCGCAGAGACACTGGTCATGACCATGAGAGCAGAACAGAGCAAGTTTCAACAGAGGAGCTAAGCTCCTTTAGGCAGGGGTGAAAGGGGAAGTTGGAGGCTGGATGGACTAGCTACAGAGTAACTATAGACCAAATGTTGAATCGCTGTGTGTCGGAGGAACAAAAATAATTTGATATTGCTGGAATGCCTTTATGTACTGTAAAGTTATGTTACACATGTATGAGTGTTGTATTATGTGATACAGGATATGAAATCATAATTATAGATGGAGTGTGTCTATTTTTTATTGAATGACAATTTTGTTTAAAATTACAGTTCCAGTTACAGATGTTTGATATTATCTGTTCCCCATCATGGGCCGATAGAGACAAATGCTGTGAACTTCCAGGCCTGGTAAGAATTCTCTTTTTATTAGTAGGTCTGTTCTTTATTGAGATGTTTTAAAGTTTTATGTAATTTTCTCTGAAAATTGAATGCTATTTCATAAAACCCATAACAAGCTAACTCATTGTGATGATGATGAAAATCAGAAGAGGTTAAGAAAGAGGCATATCTGACGTCAGCAGGGCACACTGACATGCGTAGAGGGAGCTGCACACCTCCAGGGGGTGCCGTCTACAGAGGGTCCAGAGGTTCTCAAACTTCCTGGTTCAGGAAAGGTGTGGTGTTGCAATAATTTTTTCCATGGTACCCCCAAGCCAAAAGAAATGCTGAACAATTCCATATATGAATCCATTAGGTCCAAAAATCTTAAGTGTTTATACTCTAAGAACTCAGTAGTCTTGTGAAAAAATAAGACACATGAATTGAAAGAAGAAAGCGGTATTGTTATTTTATTCTTATATAACCACAACTACTCACTAATGGGATGAGGATGGTTCTACCTGGAGTACCCAATTTTTCATATCTTGGAATCTGATTGGACATCGCCACCTCTTTTTTTTTCCCACATTGACTTTTTTCCATGGTACTTGCTTTCCATCATAGAAACTGCCAGAACCCCAGATTTGTAAGTATATGACACCATCAAGAAAATATTTCAGTATCTAATGTTAAGATTATGAGCGACCTTGAGCTACTTGCTGACGTGAAGTCCAGTGGGTGCCCAATAAATATTGCTCTTTCTCTTGAGGTTTTAAAATGTTCATGGTGCCCCCGTAAGTTTGCTGAGGTGCCCCAGGGCATCTTGGCACACAGTTCTGAAATCGTAGTCATAATCTGTATAATCTATTTGCTGTAACTAGAAAACCAAACTTTTTATCATTATTAATACCAAGTATAATTTTGGGGGCTTACCTGTATATATAAAAACAGATTCATATCTTAGCATTCTTAGGGACAGTGGCTGAATGGATGATGCTGTTATGGTTGGAGAGTAGTCATGTCTCAATAAGTAAACTTGAAGAATGGGCATGGAGCAGTCCAATAAAGTCCAAGAGACTGGCCTTGTGAACCTTACACCAGATCGCACCATCGATTGTAGGCATTCAATTCATGGTCACTCTTTTTGAGAAGAAAATACAGTTCACCCTCGAGCAACGTCGGAGTTAGGGGCACCGGCCCCCCTCCCACTCAGTCAAAAATATGTGTGTGACTTTTGCCTCCCCAAAACTTATCTACCATTGACTGGAAGGAAGCCTTACTGATAACATAATAGTTGATTAACACCTATTTTGCATATCATATGCATTATATACTATATTCTTACACTAAAGAAGGCTAAAGAAAGATGATTTATTAAGAAAATCATATGGAAGAGAAAATACATTCGTAGTACTGTACTGCATTTATTGGGGAAAAAAAAAGCCCACGTGTAAGTGGACCAGTGCAGTTCAAACCCAGGTTGTTCAAGAGTGAACTGTAACTTACTCTTTCTTCATCAAAATTACTTTCCACGTAAACTCTGATGAAGCATTAAATCAGAGAGACTCTGGGATATTATGCTTAAGCACAGATGGATTGGAATTTGGAAGCAGAAACATTCAGAAGCCCAGGCTGTGTTGAGCAAAATGCGATCCCCACTTTTCTTGGGTAGGACCCAGGCCTGATGAGGGCTTTTCCTGTTATTTCTATCACTGAAGGTGTGCCCGTTCCATGGTAGGAAGACATGGTTGGAGGGAGAGTGGGCAGCCATGGCAAAACCATTATGGAGCCTCTAGTCACAGGAGACCTGGTGTCAGCCTTATTCAGAGGCTCTTTGAGGATACTTTTTCCACTCCAGCTATCCAGATATCAGGCCAGATGTGTTAGCAGGGGGGTTTCCTATAATGAGCTGAAAGAAAGCCTTGACTATTGTCCAACATCAGAGAAAAGTATATACAGGATACCTGGGCCTCCTGCTCAACATTTTCTGGTTCCTGTTGTGAACATTTCAGAGATGGAGATTATTTTCCACTTGATCCTTTAATTATCAACCGTCCTCTATTCAGTTCAGCTTTACTTTTCCTCCAGAGTCTTAAGAAGTGAAGCTTATTTTCCCCCTGCCCAACAGGACCAGTGGACCCTATGATCTTCTGCAGTTTCTTGTCCTGGTACAGACTCCTTTTTGGCCAGAGCTTCGAATGGGCTGGTCACAAACTGTGATCGCTCTTGGCTGGCGCTCTGTCTTCGTATCCCAGTAACATACCCAGAGACGTCCAGCCCGATGTTCATTATCTATCTTGTAATGTCATGTGGCCACAAAATTGGACAAGAGAAGGAAAATGAGCTCTTATCCCACAGCTTTAGGTGGCTACGGTGGTGTTTCCTTACGTTCAACCACAGAACGTGAGTCGTAAGGGAAGTTGCTGCAGGTACTTGACGATGGGTTGAACCACTGTTTTTATTTTGTTTTATGTGTTTCAGATGCAGTTGACTATTCCAACTTGTTTTTTTTTTAATCCTTTGAAATAGAAGTAAGATGGTTTTCAAGACCTTTAGTTCACAGAGTACTCCTTCTCAAACTGAATAAAATTGTCATCAGAATCTCTTTTACACCCGCTTCTGCCTTCCTTTCTTCACCTCCATCCCTGAACTAATTTTATCAACATCCTTTGGTAACAATGATTATCAGTGATTCACCAGACACTCATTCATTTTTCTTTAAGGAAAATATTTTGTGGGCAAGAATATTCTTTGGCTTTCCACACCAATGTTCACTTGAGTGGCTTTTTGTTTTGTTTTGTTTTTGTTTTTGTTTGTTTTTGGGGTTTTTTTTTTTTTTTTTTTTTTTTAGTGTTCTAAATCGAAGTGTTTTCTTTGAGCCATTGTATAGCCATTTGCTCCCCCCCGACACATACACACACTTTTGCTCTCTGGCTGTCTCCATGTCTCTGTCAAATAAATAAGTAACAGTTGTGCTATTTTTCTTTTCTCTCTTCAGAGAGATGAGGAGACCTGCCCAGAGCTACCGCATTCCTGCTCCTGTTCTGAAGTCAATACGGGGACTCTAGGGCCAGCAGGCCCACCAGTAAGTCTTGCTTCGTTCAGACTTAAATGTTCTTTAAAAATATTCATAGTTATCACTTGTTGTGTGTCTAATATGTGCTTGTCCCTGTGCTAAACACGTACTTAGTCCTATGAGCAAACCAAAGCAGAGAGATGTTAAGAAACTTGCCTAAAGTGGGGTGCCTGTGTGGCTCAGTGGTTAAGTGTCTGCCTTTGGCTCAGGTTATGTTCCCAAGGTCCTGGGATCCAAGCCCCATATCAGGCCCCTTGCTCAGCAGGGAGCCTGCTTCCTCTCCATCTGTGCCCCCCACACACACACACACACTTTTGCTCTCTGGCTGTCTCCATCTCTCTGTCAAATAAATAAATAAAATCTTAAAGAAAGAAAGAAAGAAAGAAACTTGCTTAAAGAACACGGCTTCTTTTTAAATCCAGATCTCTATGATCCCTATATATGATGTTCTTTGACCTCTATATTATACTGTCTTTCAAATTGTTACATATTTCAAAATGTTCCCTTTAAAGTCCTGTGGTCTATGTTCAGTGTGAATGTTTCAAACGTTGGCTCTCTACTTGCACCTGTAAGATTTACGTACCCTCCCTTTGCCTATTACGTGTTAAAATTGATACATGAAGGAAGGATTTCACCAGGAAAAATACCCTATCTGATCATGAAGTTCTCCACTACTGATGGAAACTTCCTGCAAAATGGGAAGAGAGGGAGATTGGCCCTGTGGGGGCAGAGATAAGGAGCAGCAAGGAAGGAGGGAGGGAGAGAGAGAAAGAAAATATTTGTAAAATATAAAATGTATATAATTGCACTACCTGGCTCTTTGAATTTACCACAATGGATCTTTCCATTTAATGTGTTTAAGTGACATTTTCGATCTGACCTGTTAACCTGGGGGTATGGGTGTTTCCTTAAGGTGATATAGTGGGTCTATGGTTAGGAAAGGGCAAATGGACCAAGGCAGAAAGACAGAGAAAACAGGGAGAAGAAGTACAAGCAAATAAAGAAATCCAGACCTTGCAGGAGGAATATTCTGATGTCCTACCAGGCCTTGGACACTGGCTGCGGGAGGCAGGTGGGCCCGCCCACTACGTGCAGTAGACCACACAGGCAGCATGAAGGTTCACTCTAAGTTGGCCCCCCCACTCAGAAATGTACCACATTTCCTGAACTGACAAAAAGGAAGAGAACCTGCTTGCTGATGTGTCTGAAATTTATCCCAGCAGCCTCTCCTTTGCCTTTGGCATGTAGAACATTCTTTCAAGTGTAGATGTAGAACCCAACTCCTTTTTTTTTTTTTTTTTGAACAGAAGACTCTTTATTCCAAAGAAGCCAAAGTGGAGTCATGGTAAAAGCATTAAATTTAGCTCTTAAGACTAGACAAGTCTCTGAACTGCTGCAAACCTCCATTTCTCCACATATGTAAACGAACTTACACCTCTCTGTCTTTCTGAGGAATACATAAGATAATATACATATAAGTGTTCTGTGCATTATGAAATATCAGTCAAATCTAAGGATTTGCCTTTAGTTTAATCTTGGAATTGGAAACACAGATTTGCTTTCAATTGTGTATAGCTTGATTTTTTTTTTCAACCCAAAAGTATGTCTTTGAGGGGCACCTGGGTGGCACAGTCAATTAAGCACCTGACTCTTGGTTTCAGCTCATCTCATGACCTCAGAGTTATGAGATCGAGCCCTGTGTGGTCTCTTCTGTGTTCATGTGCTTTCTCTCTCAAATAAATAAATATAACTTTAAAAAAAAAAATAACGGTATGTCTTTGAACTTTATCAGAGGTAATGCGCATTATTCCGTTACATAAACTAGAGATTATTGACCCATGACTGTGGAGAACTTCCCTATTACACTATTATTATAGTGGACATCCTTTTATGTCTCTGCAAACATGAGTGCTCTTATGGTTACACTGAGGATCAGATTTGTTAAAAGATAAGGAGTATCTTCAGCCTCACGAAGAAACCACTAATTGCCTTTCTATATAGTTGTCCAAGTATCCTCTCCACAGACTCTAGAAAAGGGTCTGGTTTCCCTGCATCTCACCAGCATAGTGGTCTTGCCAGATTTAAGAGCTTTTACTTATCTGATGGGTATAAAACCCTGTGGTTGTTGTTTCATTTTATTCATTCATTTATTTTTCTTGAGAGAAAAAGAGAGAGAATAAGTTGGGGGGGGGGCAGAGGGAGAGAGAGAGAATCTTAAGCAGACTCCATGCCCAGCACAGGACCAAACTTGGGGCTTGATCTCAAGACCCAGAAATCATGACCCCAGCTGAAGTCAAGAGTCAACTGACTGAGCCACCCAGGCGCCCCTGTGATTGTTATTTTAAATAAGAATTTCCCTTTGTGCTAGTAGGATGGAGCAATTTTTCGTTTGCCTCTGAGTCATTTGGATTCCTTTCTATATAAATACTTGTTTATAAACTTTTCTAGGATTTTGTGGTACAGAGATTTTTTGATTTTACTTTCTAAGTGGTTTTATATATTCTGGACACGAATCCTTTATTAATGATATGGTTTACAAATGTCATTTCCTGGCCTGTGGCTGGCTTGTTGTTGTTTATAGGAGTTTTTATTGTCTAGAAATTTTAATGCCGGTGTAGTTAAATTTAATATTTCTGTGAGCTATCATTTTTTATGTTTTCCTTCTTTGTAGCCATGGTTCACTTAGAAGTGTCTTTTTAAGTTTCCGATAGTATGTGCAATCTTAATTTTTTTTCTTGTATTAATTTTATTTTACTTTTTTATGGAAGATAGTCTGCAGGGTACCAATTTTTGGACATTTATTGATTCTTTGGCATTTGCTTTGTGACCTTTTGCCAAGTTTTACAGCTGTTCCATGTATGCTTTAGAAGAGTATGTGTTTTCTAATTGTGGAGTTTAGAATTCTAAACATAAATATCCAGTAAATCAAACTGTAAATTGTGTTGTTAGAATTTTCTTTATCTGCATTAATTCTTTATCTTTCAATTGCTGAGACAGATATTAAAAATCTTCTACTTCAATTTCAATCTGTCCAATTTGGTTTGTAATTCTGCGTTGTATATCTGGAGATTGTGTTCCAGGGTTCAAAAAATTGAAAACCTTCATCTTGCTAGTGACTTGCCATATCAACATTGTCTTTCGGATTATTTTCTTGATACACGTATATATATTTTTATTTGAATTCAGTTAGCCAACAGAGAGTACATCATTAGTTTCAGAGGTAGAGCTCAGTAATTCATCAGCTGCACGTAGCACCCAGCACTCATCGCATCACGTGCCCTCCTTAATGCCCCTCCTCTTCTTCATCCTTTTAGTTTTCAGCCTTTCTGTTGTCTTTATGTTTGAGATGTGTTCTGTTTAAATAGTATATGGCTAGGTGTTGTTTTCAATCTGGTTTTGCAATTTTTTTTTTTTTTTTTTAGAGTTTAGTCCATTCATTCTATTGTTTGTGACAATTAACCTCTTTGGGCTAATATTCTTATATCCATCACCTTAATTTTTGCTTTCTATTTGTCCCACATGATATATATGTGCCTTTCTTGGTTGGTCGAGGCTTTATCTACTCATTTACACTCTCTGGCTTTTTGGTTTTTTATTCTGTTCTTCTCCCCTCCACTAATTTGGAAATCTGTACCTGTTCTTTTAATGGTCAACCAAGAGATTTTAACAAACATATTTAGCTTGACAAAGTCTAAAAAGAATTAAGATTTTCACCCATATTTCAATAGATATGATATTCTTGGAATATTTTTCTCTTCGATCATCTTTTTTATAATTTATGCACTGTTGGCTATCTAGTATTTTAGTATGTTTTTTAACATCATAAACTAGACATTTTATTAGTACTTGGTATAAATTACTATGTGTTAAGACTTGCCTCCATACTTGCTATTCCTTTGCTCACAAAATCTTCTGGTATCATTTTTATTTCTCCTGGAATACACCCTTTTGATGTTTCTTTCTTTCTTTCTTCCTTTCTTTCTTTCTTTCTTTCTTTCTTTCTTTCTTTCCTTCCTTCCTTCCTTCCTTCCTTCCTTCTTTTCTAGAGAAAGAGTGCAAGCAAGCAGGGGGAGGGGCAGAGAGAGGGGGAGAAAGAATCTCAAGCAGACTCCCACTGAGTTCAGAACCCTCCTTGGGGCTCTGTCTCACAACTCTGAGATCGTGACCTTGAAGCCGAAACCAAGACTCAGACACTTAACCAACTGTGCCACCCAGGTGCCCCAGGATGTTCTTTTAAGGAGACTATTGATAGAAAATTTTCAATTTTTGTTCATCACAAAATATTATCATATTTTCATTTCATATTATCAAAAGATAGTTTTGATGTTTGTTATAGAGATTGTTGATTGTACCCCTGACATTAGTTGCCCCTGAGTTTTAGCTAAACACATGGCCTTCAGCTGGCGACTTGACTTCCTAGCATCTGTAAGTAGGTATCACCTTCTGACCAAGATCTGGCCAGTGAGAGAAAAGCAATATGCAACCAACCTAGATGTTGTTCTTAAGTGAAAACGAAATTACTTCCTTATCTCTTCTCACCTCGCTCAACATATTACTCTAGGAACATGTGGTAATGGTTCACTTTGATAAGCAGTGTCCTAGCACACAGCAGAGTAATAAAATGGAAGCAACTGAGTTTCCACATTGTCATATGTGGTAAAGATACTCTATAACACCAAACCAGTTATCAGCTCCAATTTTAATATAAGAGAACAATGAGGTTAATATTGGCCTTAATTAAAGCAGTGAGACAACTTTCCAAACTAATAAACGGGAAGATCTTATTTTCAAGATCCCTTTGTCTTTAGTGATCTGAAGTTTGGCCACAGTGTGCTCTGGGTTTTAATGTAGATGATCTGCCATTTTGGAAAACTTACGACTTCATGAGTTTGAATGGCAATGTTTCTCGTTAAATTTGGAGTTTTCTTAGTCACTGTCTCCTCAAATATTGCTTCTTTCCTATCATCACCATTATGTTTTTCTAAAATTCAACTGATAGACTTTTTTACTTTCAATGTTTCTTAACCTTTTTTATTTCTGCTTTTCTCTCCAGCTTTCTTCTGTGTGATTTCTTCCAAATTAGTTTCTAGTGTATTCTACCTTTAGCTATGTTTAATAAGCTATTAACCTATCCATTGTATTTCTGATTTTTATGATTATGTAGAGCAAAGCTAGAAGTTAAATTTGGTTCCTTTTCAGAACTTCTGGGCATTTCTATACCCTTTCTTCTTTTGTAATACTTCAAAACTATTTTTTTCAATATTTTAAACAAAGTTTCTTTTTTTATCTCATCATCTCAATATCTGCATTGTATGTGGTTCTGAGTCTGCCATTTTTCTTTTCTGCTGGCGTTACATTATCTTGTTTCCATATGTATTGTGTGATTTGGGAGGGTATATATTTGAGCTTGTATTATGTGAAATTTTATCTCGGGGGATATTGTGAGCCAGTTTGGGGCTATATTCCTTCAAAGAATATCTGTGCCGCTTCTGCTAAGCTCCTGGGTAGAGAGCCAACTGAAATCCACCTAGACGTTGTTTGCTTCTGACGAGCAATGATCCCTGGATTGTGGGAGAATCAGCTTCTGGGTAATGTTAGTTAACAAAGACATTTCCTACTCCTCCCAAAGCTGCATTGGAAGCAACATCTTGGTCCTCCACCTGCTATTTTTTATTGTCCCCCCTCCCCCAATTCACAGTGAAACTTTTCAAGTTCCTCAGCTTTAAAGAACATTTCATTTTCCGCTCTGCTCCCACTGAGTTCACATTTCCTTGCTTTGCATAGACTCTAACATACAGACTTTGCAGCAATCCTGAACGATTTTCTCCATCTTCTCCCAAGGCAGTCTCTGTCCACATGCTTGCTTCTCTGGCTTTTGTTTCTTCATTTCTGGTATTTATGCATTCAGTTCTTAATTATAATAATGTTTATTTTATTTTAAGCAGCATTAATAAGCTTTATTAGCTGGAGGGGTTTTCAAGTGTTTTCATCTGCAATACTGCTGGAACAGGTTGTAAAATATTTACATATGACCTAAGAGTCAGACTTTGTAAGGACAAAAAAGCAGCAGAGAAGTGAAAGAGAAGGGTTGAGCTCTGGCTTAGAGAGAAAGATATAAAATAGGGGAAAAGCTATTGAAATTTTCAAATATTTAAAGTATAATAAACTCTTCAAGAAATGGTATCCCAAACAATATGAAGTAAACCCTGACTAATGATTTAACATAGTTGTGATTATTTTCTCATTCAAGAATTTATACGTGGGTGTTTTGTGCCAATAAAGCTACAAAAGAACTGTAGGAAGTCATGGGTGAATGAACCATATTCCCTTTGCCTAAACTAACACTTTCTTATTAAACGGATGGGGCACCTGGGTGTCTCAGTGGGTTGGGCCTCTGGTTCAGCTCAGGTCATGGTCTCGAGGTCATGAGATCGAGTCCTGCGTTGGGCTCTCTGTTCTGCTAGGAGTCTGCTTCCTCCTCTCTCTCTCTCTCTGCCTGCCTCTCTGCCTACTTGTGATCTCTCTGTGTCAGATAAATAAATAAATAAAATATTTTTTTAAAAAAAAAAGGATGGAAGTTAACATCCACAAAACTGTATTGAATTCTTGTCATGTGCTCAGTGTTGAAGATTAAGGATAAGGTGCAAAACAAGTTACAAATATAAAAGGTTCCAGGCTTTTAGACAAGATGCCTGTGGCATGCGTAGTTGCGAGCCAAATTGTCACATCTGAACAAAACCTGCAGTTAAATACCAATCATTAAAGATGCACAGGGAAAGGTAAAGAGTTTGTGCCAGAATGATATATTAATTGGGAAGGCCTGAGCTTGCTGCAAGGAACAGAAAGTTTGACTGGCACAGTAGGGTAAACCATTGGGACATTTAAGTATTTATTGTTTGCTCAACAAAAGATTTAGAGGTAGATGGTCCCCCAGGCTTGTCCCAGCCTCCCCTTTCCTTTCTAAAGGCTTGTGGCCTCTTGATGACATTGGCCCAAAGTGGTTAATGTGCCCATTCCTGGTTGCAAAGAAGGTGGGGCAAGCAAATCCGTCTTTTTCAGCCTTTGTAGTAGGAAAAATAAAATAGAGAAGGGAGTCCGAAAAGACTGTTTGGTAGCGAACCAAGAGTGTCTGCCACTCTGAGGAAAAATATTTGCATGCCACATAGCAGCAAAAGGTATGGAATCCAAATATTTAAGTAATTTCTACACATTAAAGAGAAGAAAAAATGCAACCCATTAGAAAACTGAGTAAGGTATAGAAATTAGTAGTTGCATCAAGATGAAATGCCAATGGGCAAAAGTTATAAGTGATGCCCATTAGCATAGTGTTAAGAGAAATGAAAATTAAAATAAGAGTAAAATATTGTTTTCACCAGTTAGTTTGGTAAAAATGTAAAGTTTGACAACATGATGGGGGAGGAAAAATAATTTTCCCTCTACTCTTCTGGGTTCTTGACTAAGATACCCCTTTTAATAAAAAGATTAACAGAAGAGAAACAATCAGGCGTTTAATAACACGTGTACTTCCTGTATACATTGGAGATACCCAGGAGAACTGAGTAACTCCCCAAAGTGGCTGAAGCCATCACTTTAAATATCATCTTAAGCTTAAGACCAAAAAAAAAAAAAAAAAAAAAATTGCAAGGGTAGGGAGTCAGTTTGAGGAGGAAGAGGCTGTTATGCAGTTCCCAGTCTCTGCCTTTTTCTTAAGTAGGTTTCTAGAGATTTCTCTAGTTTCTCCCTTTCTTTGGTACAGAGAGGGAGACACCTTTACAAACGGGGGCATCCCTCATAAATGTAAATGTCTCCTATAAAACTTTTACTCGGTTTTTCCTTTTCAGGGCTTCTCCTGTGTCTGCAGTTTCTTAAATAATCAGGCTGAAATAATTCTTCTGCCAAAGGGGCACACTGTGAGGTGACAAATTGTGCTCCCTTTCAAGATCAAGTGGTGACTAAGGTTTAGAGAAGTAGCAACCTTCTTAAACTCTTGGTAGATGAGTAAACTGGCACAGCTTTTTGGAGTTTGACAATATATTGGCCTACGCACCAAATTTCATTTATAATTCTACTTGTTGATATCCTAAATATTAACATTTGTACTTAAATATTAAAGTTTGTGCTTGAGGGCTGTGTAAGGATGTTAACTACAGAAGTGTTTAAACAGCAAAAGGGGAAAAAAAAAAGGGCATCTGGGTGGCTCAATCGGTTAAGCTTCTGCGTTTGGCTCGGGTCACTATCCAAGGGTTCTGGGATCAAGCCCCACATCGGGCTCCCTGTTCAAGAGTTATCTGCCTTTCCTTCTCCCTCTGCTCCTCCTCCTGCTTGTGCGTGCTCTCTCTCTCTCTCAAATAAACAAAAGTCTTTTAAAAAAATAAACAAAAAAAAATGTGCAAGCAAACCCTATGTTTCCAGTCATGAATAATGGTTAAACAAACAACTGTATAATCCAATAATTTGTTATTAAGTTAACAATGTTCTTGTTATACTGTTACAAGTTAAATCATGTTACATCACAGAAAAGAATCTCTAAAATATATTAAGTTTAAAAAACTTAGAACTATGTAAAAAGTGTGATGTCACATATGTAATTTATAATACATCATATAATAGCACAATAATACTACAGGTAATATTTTCTATAGGTACATATATGCAGAAAATGCAGTTTTATAATTGTATTTTAAAAGTCTAGAGGAGGGGCACCCAGATGGCTCAGTGGTTAAGCATCTGCCTTCAGCTCAGGTCATGATCTCAGGGTTCTGGGATCGAGCCCCACATTGGGCTCCCTGCTTAGCAGGAAGGCTTCTTCTCCCTCTCCCTCTGCCCTTCCCCTGTTTGTGCTCTCTCTCAAATAAATAAAATCTTAAAAAAAAATAAATGAAATCCTGGAAGATAAGCAACAAGGTATTGGGCAGGGGAATGAATTTAAGTGTCTAAAACAAGCTGGAAGAAACCTTCGAGATCACCGGATCCAGTCTTTTCCCACTCATGCGAGTGTTTTGCTGATGGTACACAAAATGCTTTTCAGGGTCCTGTATGTAGCAGGAAATAAATTGGAAACACACACTGAGAAAGCTATTCCATTTTCTTTTTTTTTTTAAGATTTTATTTATTTATTTGACAGAGAGAGAGAGAGGCAGCAAGAGAGGGACCACAAGCAGGGGGGTTGGAAGAGGGAGAAGCAGGCTTCCTGCTGAGCAGGGAGCCCAATACGGGGCTCGATCTCAGAACCCTGGGATCATGACCTGAGCCAGAGACAGATGCTTAACAACTGAGCCACCCAGGCACCCCAAACTATTACATTTTCAATGAGCTTTTAATCCTTCTGCTCAGGTAAAAGAGATATTCTCAGTCTGGTACAAATAGTTACTCATCTTTTTTTTTTTTTTTGGATTTGGTTATTTATTTCTTTTTTTAATAAACATATAATGTATTTTTAGCCCCAGAGGTACAGGTCTGTGAATCACCAGGTTTACACACTTCGCAGCACTCACTATAGCACATACCCTCTTCAATGTCCATAACCCCACCACCCTCTCCCAAACCCCCTTCCCCCCAGCAACCCTCAGTTTGTTTTGTAAGATTAAGAGTCTCTTATGGTTTGTCTCCCTCCCAATCCCATCTTGTTTCATTTATTCTTTTCCTACCCCCCAAGCCCCCCATGTTGCATCACCACTTCCTCATATCAGGGAGATTATATGATAGTTGTCTTTCTCTGATTGACTTATTTCGCTAAGCATAATACCCTCTAGCTCCATCCACATCATTGCAAATGGCAAGATTTCATTTCTTTTGATTGCTGCATAGTATTCCATTGTGTATATATACCACAACTTCTTTATCCATTCATCTGTTGATGGACATCTAGGTTCTTTCCATAGTTTGGCTATTGTGGACATTGCTGCTATAAACATTCGGGTGCACATGCCCCTTCAGATCACTATGTTTGTATCTTTGGGTAAACACCCAGTAGTGCAATTGCTGGGTCATAGGGTAGCTCTATATTCAATTTTTTGAGGAAATTCCATGCTGTTTTCCAGAGTGGTTGCACGAGCTTGCATTCCCACCAACAGTGTAGGAGGGTTCCCCTTTCTCCGCATCCTCGCCAGCATCTGTCATTTCCTGACTTGTTCATTTTAGCCATTCTGACTGGTGTGAGGTGGTATCTCATTGTGGTTTTGATTTGTATTTCCCTGATGACAAGTGATGTGGATCATTTTTTCATGTGTCTGTTGGCCATCTGGATGTCTTCTTTGCAGAAATGTCTGTTCATGTCCTCTGCCCATTTCTTGATTGGATTATTTGTTCTTTGGGTGTTGCTTAATCTTTTTAACAAAGAACAAGCCCATGGCTCACAGACTTCAATAGAAACAAAATCTAGCTGAATTGAAACATTATAACATTATAGTATTTTTTTATTTTATTTTTTTAAATTTCTTTTCAGTGTACCAGAATTCATTGTTTATGTACAATACCCAGTATTCCATGCAATATGTGACTTTTAAGTTTACCTTCTATTCTTAATAAGTAATACATTTTTCAATTAACTATAGTGCCAAAATATTTGCTTTTAAGATTAGATTTAAATAGTCAGTTGGAAAATATTCAGTGTATACACATATATTTTTATGCACATATATACAAAGAATATGTTCCCAAGAATACATATACATATACATAGATATGTATTATGTATGTACATTTTTTCTAGATAAAGAAAATGATATTAAGTAATTGTGCAGGTGGTGCATTAATAAAGCAAAAATATTACAGAGAATGCAAAAAACTGAAGTTCCAGTAACGCTGATTAGCCTCTTTTATGGTGTAAATAAAATTAAATTGTTACTATTTTTATATTCTTTTTATAATTTAAAAGAGTAATCACAAAGTTGTGGTATAAGACACACAATTTTAGATTAACAGTGTATTTTATTTGCATCTATTAATAGTAGTAGTCTTACACACTAAATTTCAAAAGACCATAGCTTTTTTTAATTTGAAAGGATTTGGCATAGAAAGCCTTCTCAAACTATGAAATCATCTGCAGGAAGAGGTGAGTCTAGGTGGCAGATTTCCAGTAAAGGATCATAATGAACATATACCATTACACAATGAGTTGGCCTTTATTCAAAATAAGAATTACATAATCCATATTATTGAAGAAAATGGATGAAACATGCTATTTAAGACTTGTCTTTGTGCTAATACTTAACATCTGTTTGCCAGGGTGGTCCAGGACTCCGAGGACCAAAGGGCCAACGAGGTGAACAGGGTCCAAAGGTAATGTTCTCTCTGTATCTCTTTCTCAAAAATAGCAATAATGTAATTTTGGAGTTCAGTACTGTTTACCCTTTGCAGTCTAGAACCCCTTGTGTTTTTGCAAAAAGTTGTGTCTAAGTCTTTTCCCCTATTCTTAAAGACTTCTGTTTTTTCATAAAAGTATTTAAGAACTTTGTAAAAGAAATGTTGGTTTCGAGGTCAAAAATAGAATGTCAGTGTTCTGAGTATTTTAGTTTCCCAGGTAGTGTTCTTTCTCTACCTACAACAAAGTAAAGGAGAAAAATCTAATCACAACTAGGCAGCACTCCCTCCTGGGTAATTTCTCAAGTTTTAGAGACCTACTCCCTCTCCACTAGATATAATCAAACACACAGCTCTGTTTTCCTTTCTCACTGCCCAGGGCCACCGCGGGTGCTGGTGTGGGCCATGTGCTGCACAAAGGCACCAGCAGAGATGACCAAGCCTTGCCAAGCCATGTCCATGCACACGTTTTCCTATTTTACACAAAGGCGCCCTAAGGGATGGGCAGAAGCCCAGCCACTAATTGATTTCAGGCCTCACCATCTTCTATCTGGCTTTTGGCAGATCTTCTAACTGGTCTCCTGGCTCCAGTGATTTTGAATTTCTGATTGATTCTTTACATCTGCCCCCAGATTTATTTCTTTAAAGTTATGCTGTGTCATATCATACTTTTAAAAACTATAGTCATAGGCTGCTATTGCCTAGAGAGTATACAATTCACCTTCCGTGGTGCGGCATTCAAGGCCCTCTGTGATGTGACCCCCGTTTTATTTGTACCTGTTGCCCCACGTGATCTCCTCTCCACCCACCTGTAGTCTTGACTTACTGCTTCAGTACAGTCACTCAATCAATTTGCATGGTATTTTTTCTTGGGGAAGAGAACAAAAAATTTTTACTGGAAACAAATGAAGCAAGGTAGAAGCTAACATGGGGGGAGGGGAAAGAAGTAAATGAAAGAAGACTGAAGATAAGGAGGCCCTAGCCAACCCAAAACTCCAATCATGAGATATCTCCTTTTTTGTTGGTTTAATTTTCTGAGATTGTTACACATATCTTAGGCATAGACTTGATGTTTCTTACCTGGCTCTCTCTCTTCTGGTCCTACAAGGAAGGCCAGTGATTTAAAAGCCTCTTCTCAGACAGCAGTATAGGAGGTCCTCCTCAGTCCCACTTTGGGGCAGTGCCCAGGAGCTCCTGTAGATTCTGGCTTCCTCCTCCCATTGGGGTCCCTGCAGGATCCCATTGTTTTTCCAGCATTCTCACTGAGTGATGATTCTGATCATGAAGACTTGTTAGAAGTTCAAAGATGTTTGATGATCCCAACATTGACCTCTTACCTCTGATAATCCATTTCCAGGACCACTACTGAGGTGGTTGCTTCTCCACAATGATTTTGATGAATCAAAAGTATGAAGTTATTTTAGGAAAATAACTTATTTTTTTATATTTTTATTTTTTATATTTATATTTATATTTATATTATTTATTTATTATTATTTATTCATTATTTTATTTATATTTATATTATTTATATTTATTATTATATTTTATATATTATATATTTATAAATATGTAAATATTTTTATATATTTATATATTATTTTTATTTTATATTTTATATTTTTATATTTTTTATAACTTATTTTGGGAAAATATCTTGTTAGACAAAGGATCCTCACATGTCTACCAACGCGATAGTGTAGGAACAGATGAAGTATACCTTCCATATGGAAAGCCCATGCTGTGTTATTTTCCATTTTGTGGGTCCATATTTTTATTGTAGCAAACAGATAATAAGAATTATCTTAAATTATCTTAATTTTCTTAATTAATTATCTTAATCATCTTAAAGCCGCCCTGCTGCTGGGCTCTCCAAGTCATTTTGGCTCATATTGTATAGAATAAAATGAGATCACATACCTTCTGCCTTTCTGCTCCACTCTTAGTTCCTTAATAATATTTAATTAATATATGATTAAATGATTATAATTATTAACTAATATTTATCAATTACTGGTTTGTCTCTTCCATCATATTTTTTAAATCTAACTACCTCTGTCTCTCCTCCTCTTACACTATGTCTCTTATAAGAATAGTTTTCATTTGTTTTCTGCATCCTCACTTCCAAGTTTTGTTTTGTTTTGGTACATAAATGTTTGTAGCATCTTTATTCACAATAGCAAAAAATTAGAAACGGTTCAAATGGTCATTAATAGGTGAATGAACAATTTTCTGCATAGCCATGCAATGGAGTTGAAAGGAACATACGATGAAGACATGAAATAAATGTATGAAACTCAACACCACTCTGAGTCATGAAAGAAGCATGAACCAATGAAGTTCACAGTATATAATTCTATTTACATATAACCGGAATCGTACTTAACCTGCATATGACTTCCCTTCCTGTAAGAATCCTGTAAAATTGCTCTTATTAAGGTCACCGATTACCTCCTTGTTATCAAATCCACGGGCTACAGTTTCATTCCTATCTTATATGAGGTCTCTACAGCATTTGATACGGTTGGGCACCTTCCTATTAGAAATTCTCGCCCCCCTACCTTTGGCCTTTCCTACACTGCTCAGGCTTCTCTTTCTCCCCTTTCTACCTACTTTTCATCTCATCTTTCCAGTTTCTTCTGCTACTGTCTCAGCAGTCTCCGTAAAAACCTCACCCACACACACGTCTCCCCCAACTCCAAAATCCATCCCAGCTCAGACATCTCTCAATCCCCAGACTGTTGGACGTGTCTACACGGTTATCTCCATGAACTTGAAACATAACCGACTACGCTCATTATCTGCCCCCACTTTTTCTTCTGCGTTGCTTGTCCCAAGTAATGGATTCATCAGCTTCACATTTAACATGATATCCAGGTGTTGGAAATCTTAACTTTTACTAGTTCTCACTGGAGTCCCAGAATGAGAGAAGGACAAGGAGAAGAAGTTGAGGAGGTAGTTTTTCTGGAACTAGGATTACAGAGGTGATAGAGCTTTAGCCAAATCACAAGGTCCAAACTGTGGAAATAAGAGTTCCTAATAGAACAGGAGTGCCTGATTCTGAGAGAAAAATCAAGTAATAGTGCCCCGAGGGCAGGTCATGAGGCAGACAAGGTAGAGGCACGAAGGGATGGTGGGATCAAGAGGAGGAAGCAAACAGGGACTGGGTGCAAAGTCTTCAGTAACGCAGGAGTGCCCCCGAGATGGGTGGCTGACAGGCATGGAGGTGGAGAGAATGTAGTTCAGCCAGATGGGATGAACCTCCATGCCACAGACCAGGAGGGTGGTCTCGAAGTACTTTCTATCTTTCGGATATGTTATGGAGTGTGGGGGGTCTCGTTACTCACATAGTTGGCATAACCCTCTTATTTACGGAAGAAAAAAATTAAAGTTGCAACAACCCCTATGTGTTTACCCTTTTGGTTTACTGATGACATCTTGTCTGGGAGGTGTACCATCTGAGGCATGTTGTCTTGCTATCCTATCAGCGTTTTGTGTCTCAGGAACATTTCTGTAAGGAAATAAATTACAAGTGCTCTAAGCAGAAATACCGTTTGAGTACCAAGAATCTAACTTGCCTCTGGAATGATTTTCTTCTCTTGTGTTCCAGGGACCAGAGGGCCCTCGAGGTGACACAGGCCCTCCAGGACCCCAGGGCCCCCCTGGACCCCAAGGACCAAGTGGTCTGTCCATTCAAGGAATGCCTGTGAGTAGTGTGTAAACATTTGTGTGGATTTTATTGGGATCCCTTTTTCATGAGTTCTAAAGAGTGAACTTTTGTCTTTTGTGCCCTTTATATAATGAGCCTCAGTCCCTTTCAACCCCTAAAAAAAAAGAATTGAAAATGGAAGTATTAACTGAGAGATCATGAGTTCATTCATTAGCCAATTTTTTGTTAAGCGTTGATGGTTTTTACAAATAGTTACATCTACACAGAATAGGTATATCTATAAGCAATTTGCCTAAGGAGAGAAATGGGGCTATGACAATTATTTTCCTTTTTCTTGTTGGATCAAGTCCTTAACAGATGTAATAAAATCTAGAAAATAACAAAGTCAAGTTGTTTGCTATGGATATGTAGTAATCATGGATATAGATTGATGGAAGCCATTTATTTATGATTTTTATCTCAATGGGCATCAAAGGACAGGGCATTTAGCTGGAGTTTGGGATTATAGAAAGTGTATTTTATATAGCCAACTCTATTTGTAAAAGCTCTTTGTATCATGGAAAACAAATTTAATACCACTTACTGATTTTCATTAATCTTCCTCTAGGGATCAAGATTTCAAGAATAAAACCAATTTCTATAAACCAAAATTAATATTAGAAGCAAACAAGTCTTTTAATCACATTTTTAGTCATCTTTCTGGGCATATAACTCTGTCTCCCTCACTGAGAAATTTCCTGTTCTGGGTTATTTTCACGGTTTAGAAAGCATTAGCATTCCAGTGACTCAATTGGTACTACTACTAATAAGTCTTTGGTAAGGTCTTGCTACCTGCCAGGTCCTGTGTTTGCTTTTCTGTTCCTATATCTTTCTAGCCAAAACAAAAGCAGAATTGTAGATAGATGTGAACCTCAAAAATCTGAGCTATCAATAGTATCAAACTATTCAGTCTCTCCTCCACAGATGTACAGTATGGGCTCACCCATATCAGACTGTGTTCTGTGTTTAAAATGTTCCACTGTATAAATGTTCAGCTCCGTAGGCATGCTTACATATGGGGGGTAGCATATGTGGGAAGCGAAACATGCTGTGTTTGGGTGTTAGCATGAAAGCAAGTTAATGTTGACAATGTTAGAACAGTCAGTGGAGAGAAAGAAGAGACGAAGAATTTACCCTACCTGAATGTAACCCCGAATGCTTTTGGCTATTCAGGGAATGCCGGGTGCTAAAGGAGAAAAAGGAGAGACTGGCCTTCCTGGCCCACAGGTATGAGTTTTACTTTTTAGTCTGCTTTAAAACAAACAAACAAAAAAACAAAAAAACACCTTACCTTGGGGCACCTGGGTGGTTCAGTCAGTTAAGCGTCCAAGTCTTGATTTCCGCTCAGGTCAGGATCTCAGGGTTGTGGGATCAAGCCCCACATCAGGCTTTATATGGAGCCTGCTTAAGATTGTCTGTCTCCTTCTCTCTCTGTCCCCCACCAAATGCTCTTAGCTTTAGAGCCTTACCAAGGTGGGGGGGTTTGGGGAAGAAATCTGTAGCTTCTAAAGTCAGCTGTGATTTTAGCAGTAAGTGTTTTCTGTATTAAAGACTGTTAGCCTGTATTCATTCACCTTAGTTGCCTCTGAGAGTCATATAGAATTTCCCAAGGACAAGTCTCAGTGGGGGACATTTCTTTCATACAAATCATTTCTGGATTCTGAATTCACATTTATGCTGTTAAATTGTTTGGAGCCCTTGATCTATTTCAGGGAAGGTGGGTAGAAAGGCAATTGATTCCCAATTTCTGTGACTCTAACTTTTTTGGTCCTTGCTCTACCTAGGGTGTCCCAGGAGGCATTGGTTCACCAGGACGCGATGGGTCTCCAGGCCAGAGGGTAAGGCCCTGCCCAAGGTTGTTAGTGCATTAGATTTCTTACCAAGACATTCCTTATTTCTGGTAGTTTTCAAATAAGGAAGTGAAACTAGATGTTTTTTTCCTTATTATTCCTTCTATCTACATTCTGCCTATCCTGTCTCTTTCCCCTCATTGACCTCTTCCATTAGTTTCATCTTCATTAGTTTCATCAAAACCTGAGAACTTTTATCAAACCTTCCCAAATTAATGACACCTCTTTCTGAACATTCCTATAACCAGAATGCAACTTGCACTGAATTATGTGCATTGGTTTAGCAGATTTTCCAGGTTTTTTTTTTCAATTTTCTAGGCACAAACCCAAAGGAAATCAAGGATCACAGGTGTTGAAACTTAAGCATTACGACTATCCACAGTGTTCTTCATTTATTTGATATATGTCAATTAATATGTCTTTTAACCTATCCATATGGATAGCAATGAGGATAGGAAAGCTATTGCAAGCAGAGAACAGAATCTACAAAGGCATGAAAATGAAGAGAAAGTGGGCCATTTCCCATATTGCACAGAGTTCAGTGTGGCTAGGGAGTAGAGTGCAGTGTGTGAATGTGTGTGTGCATATCTGTGTACACACACGTGCACACATTTAAATTTGGGAAGACTGTCAAGGAGTGAAACTAGACAGGTAAACACAAATTCAAGTTAATCTTTTTTTGTTTTTTTTTTTAACTGTCACTGATTCCGGATATGGGAGGCTCTACAGTTTCCCTCAAGACAAAATTATATGGAGCGGCAACCAGTTAGGTCCAATCCAATGAAGGCCAGCACATTTGGTGTGCACTGCTTATTTTTGTTACAACTTACCCACTGGGATAGCAAGTGGCTGGAAGACTCGTTTGTCTATTCAAACAAGACCTGCCTTTAGCTGAGAGTGGCTATATGGCTCAAAATAAGGAGATCGTTTTTTCTATAGAAATGTAGGTATGGGACCTTAAATTCCTTCCATATTCTTTTTTTTTTTTTCACCAAACTTTCATTTGCTTAAAAATCTCAGTTTAGTCTTTGCCCATTAAATGGAACTACTCAGTCTGTAAATCATGTACATGTAACTGTAAAGTTAGATTTATGTAGGTTTCTTGTGTATGTGGAAGGAGTATTTAGAAATATTTATATGTTTTGGCAAAAGGCTTAGGCTAAGATCCTGTTCGGTTACACACCTAGAATCTTTCATGATGCCTGAAGCTCTGGAAATGGCAATTCTAAAGATTTGGTTCAGTGAAATTACTTGATTTATCTATGCGTGGAGATGAGTCTTGGCAGAGAACTCCCAAATCAAACATATTGGATTGGTGTTTGAATCATTTGGTTTTAGAATTCTTTCTTTGAAAAATTCTTTTTTTTCTTTTAAAACCTATATACTAACACAGACTTTTTATAATTATTTTGCTATTTCTTCAGACATGTTTTTAGGGAACGAACAGTCTTAGAGCTGTAATAAAGTGATGAGGTATCTGTATGTGGATTTTTTTGTCCTTTCTCCCCCAGTTTGGAGACAAAAAAAAACCTTTCAGAATGTGTTTAGTTTCCATTTTGAAAAATTCTTGGTTGCAGATGGACTTACTGACTTTCAGGAGATACTCGTTCTTTGCAGTGTCATGTTTAAAAAATATTGTGCCAATTCTGTGACAATTGTTTTAGAAAAGGAAAATAGTATTTCAGTGTGGAATTTTAAGGGGTGCCATTCACAAAGAATAAAATATAATGGCGCCCCCTAGAGCTGTACAACATGGCAGCCCTGCTTGAGGGAGAAGCTGCATAGATCTTATTTAATAAGATATTAGTTGAGCACTTATCTTAATTGAGCACATACTACGTGCCGTATGCTGGGCTCAGCCTGGAGAGAGTTCTCCAATGCTCCAGAGCAGAAGGATCCAGAAGAGGAAAGACTTTCAATAGTTAAGGAGGCAATTCCTAGACCATCTGCTTATCGGACATGGAAGGATGTGGTGGTGTCAAAAACTTGACTCCTAACCTGGGATAACAAATGGGTCTTCTTCAGACACAGCAGAGAAAGAAGGAAAAGTGGGTGAAAACAGAGTTGTTTAGGTGGCTCTGATCTATGGGGGCTTAAGGAAAGTGAAAGGTCTAAAATAATAAGTTACTGAGCAGGATTGTAAAGTAGGAAGTCCCAAGTCAAGATTTATGGGGTCCCAGCAGATCCAGGACACAGAGCACCTTGATGAAAGGCCAGGTCCTTCTGGGACAGCAGGTCTCCGTAGCTCGGCAGTGGGAGACAGGTGTCACTGAGAGTCCTAGGGACAAAACTTCATGATTATTCCTCCTCTGCCTTGGCCATTTTAAAAGGCAAAGAAGAAAATAAAGGAAATAATAACAACCGCAGTATAGAGCAGGCACTGGATGCTGAGACTTCCCACTGAAATGCCTGAAAAGCCACTTCCAGAAAACCGTCCAGTTAGGCTTGACCGCCCAGGGAATCGGGAAGGCAGAGCTATGTTGTCCTTTCGTTCCACTACCAGCTGAAATCACTTCCTGTTGCCTCACCTTCATGGCCCCTGATCCTGAGTGAGGAAAGCCCATTGTAGACAGAGAAGGGAGCAGTTGGAATAAACCTGGTTGATGGTTTCCAACACGTGCCTCTCGGTCCTTGGACTATCTCGGAGGTGAGAGCGGGAGGCAGGCTGAAGAGCAGTGGGCTACTCCTTCCTGCTCACCCATCGTTCTTTTTCATCTCTGTCTTCTCTTGTTGACAAGTAAGAACTCCCAGCCCAGAGGTAGCACCCTCTCCTCCACTCCCGGCTTAGGGAAAGATTAGCATGTCTTTTCTAGAGCTGGCGTCAATGTTACCTCCTTAATTTGGCCTGGAAGGAGGGAGAGCTTAGCAAAAATAAAAGGGAAAAGATTAAACATCTCCTCTTTAAACAGGGAACATGTTTTCTAATGTTCCTGGCTTATTCTGGTTTTTCCCAAGGGGAATCTTTGACTCTTAGAGACAACTCATACTCGGCGCTGGGCCTGGGGCCATCAGCTCGTCCAGCAAAAGTTGGACTTCTTCACTGAACAAGCCTTGGCAAGTGACAAAACATGGTGCAGGGCCACATTTTAAAAGGCAACAATGGCTAAGAGAGGAGGTCTCAAATGTTCATGCCACAAACAAGAAATGGTCACCATGTGATGTGATGGAGGTTATGGTGGCGATCATTTTGCAATATATAAATGTATCCAATCAGCACATTGGCACCATATGTCAATGGTCTCTCAGTAAAGCCGAGAAGAAATTGTATATTCAAAAAATAAAAAATTTAAGAAGGTAATTATGTGTAACAGCCCAAGTCAAGACTCAACAGTTGGGTGTAGACACCTTCATTCTCAACCATTCTGGCCAACAACATTCAGGGCACCTCTTTCTTTTTCACTATGTGTCTTGCCATCTCCCCCTTCTTCCTCCCTCTTCTTTCCTTGGTGTCTGTGACCCTAGGGCTTTCCTGTGATCTTTGAGCTCCTCTGATGAAGGGTGGGTCTCAGCCTCCACCCTAGACATCCGGTGGTCCTTAGCAAAACTAGGAAGAACAGGCAAGGCAGGGATGATAAACAGAAGAAATGAGGGTATGAACAGAAAAGGGAGGAAAACATAGAAAACACAACCTCTTTCCCAGTTCTGAAGTTCGCTGACGTCCAAGACCATGAGCTTTCTGTCAAACGCTCCACATAGAAACTGTAAAAATTATTTTTATTTTCCAATTCTTAATAAGGTTATATAAAAACGGCAGAGAGACAAGAAATAAAAATGACAAGGAGGTAGAGCTTTTATGGCACCTGGAAGATAGTAATTCCTCCATTGTCCGAATACAGAGGGTTTTCATTTTTAAATTCCAAATGAACTGAATTTGGAAAGCTTCCTTTGCCCCAGGTTCCTGTTCCCTGCATTTCCATGCCATAACCACAGCCTTCCTTTCTCAGCTGCAAAAAATGAAATAGTAAAAAAAAAAAAATTCTTCTGCATATGAATTCTGCTGAACTTGCGAGGTTGTGAAAAGCAGGATGGGCCGGTGGTGAATATGATAGATTTGGGCTGTTAGCCAGGCCTGAGTTTGAACCCTTACCGTAATGACATTGGACCGGTTGCTTACTATGTCCAAGCCTCACTTTACTCATCTGTGAAGCAGAAAAAATATTTGACTCCATAGAGTTACTGAGGGAATAAATTCATAGAAAGAATTTCTATATAAAAATTTAATTTTAGCTTATCTAATTATTCACTGTTTTCAATGTGAACCTCATAAGTCAGGACAGTATACTATTTTATAATGCCTGTGCTTGACATATTAAGATGGCTTAGAAGATTTTAAAGAACTATAAAAAAAAGCCTGAAGAAAAAGCAAAGGGTTTGTTGCTTTTGTTTAACTTTCTTGGATTCCACGTTGAAAGGACACTTGGAACATGCTTCCTTTAGATGTAGGTTTGAGTTCAATGCATACAAAGGCCGTTTTTGTAATGAATGTCCTGTTTCATCAAAGTGAGTTGGACTTAAAATATCCTTGAGAAGTGGAACTCCAGTCAGTTATCTGGATTTAATTCCTGTCACCAATGTTGAGCAGCGATGAGAGACTGATCTAGGAAATATTTTGTTAAATACGAAGATTCAAGGTAATATCCCCCTTGAGTATCTTCCTCATTCAGAAGAGGAAATGTTTAGCCATCACAAAACTAGTGGGGAGGATGATTTGATTTTCCTTCTTGTGAGCCTAGATGGGTTTTTATAAATCATCCACAGCGATAGACACTATACACCATTGGAACTTCACAGCTTATCTGAATAAAAATGGCAGGAATCATTATTACTAATTATTGACTAAGTGCAGGTGCTTTACAATGGATGTTCTGTAATCTTCAGAAGGACCACGAAAGCCAAACCCTGTTACTCCACTGTATAGATGAAGAATCTGGAGCTTTAAAAAAAAGGGGGGGGCAGCACAATGCCATTCAGCTAGCAAGTGTTGGAGCCAGGATTATGGTCCATCTCTCTGGTTCCAACACTGAGCTCTTTCTTTCCACAAAATTCGGTTTCATAAAGGTCACTGGGAGATTTTGTTCATGTAGGAAAGTCTTCAATTCGAGATATTTAATAAAAAGGATGGAAGATATCTTGCCTTGAATTTGGGGGCTGGAAGAAACCAGTTTGGGCTACTTGGTGAAGCAGAAGTTGATAGTTCCCACAGAGGAATAGCTTTTGATTACTTTTCACACTTATTTGGATGGTGACACATCTGGGCACAGTTGAGAGCAGTTACTTAGGGAATTTGTAATATGTTTTAACCAGTTTACAGACACTCCTGTTGGAGCCTAAGGCATGGATTAAATCTGCCTTGTTCTCTGGTCTCAGGCCATCCTTCAGGGTCAGGCCAGATGCTTAATATTTGCAAGCCAGTGGTTCCCCAACGTAAAGGATCAAGGCACTCCAAGTTTTGCTTTGTTTTGGGGCACACCAATTCCTGGGCTTCGACCTCAGAGAATCAGATATGCAAGGTATTAGGTGTGACTTTGGAATTTGTAGTTTTAAAAAGCTTAATGCTTCTCAGGTGCCTGGGTGGCTCAGTGGATTAAGCCTCTGCCTTTGGCTCAGGTCATGATCTCAGAGTTCTGGGATCGAGTCCTGCTTTGGGCTTTCTGCTTAGCCCGGAGTCTCCTTCCCCCCATTTTCTCTCTCTGCCTGCCTTTCTGCCTACTTGTGACCTCTGTTTCTCAAATAAAATCTTTTAAAAAAAATAAAAAGAAATAAAAAGCTTAATGCTTCTCATAATCAGCTGGGAGTTAGAATCACTGGATAGTATAGTGGGTTAGGCCTATTGTATGGCTAAGTAATTCCTTGCACAGCATTTTGCTGCTGCTTTAATTCACCCAAGTCATCACTTCAGGTTACTAAAAATATGTTTGTATTTCTCTATATATATATACATTAAATTACATATGTAATATATACATGTATGGACATATTAAGTGTATTGTGCATATATATGTAAATATGTGCACGTTTATATATCTATTTATAGGCACACACAGATACTGTGTGTGTGTCTGAAAATTCCCCAGGGTGGCTCAACATGGTGCCACACATAAGGACTGATCTTGGGTATCGAGCCTGGGCCAGTGTTTACAGAGTCTGTGGCTTGTTGGTGCTTGGCCTCTTACTCTGGTGGTTGGGCGTAATCCTTTGCTGCAAGTAGCAGCCTTATTTCTCATGGCTGACTGCCTTGCTGGGATGTCTGCTGGTGCTCACAGCAGTCCAGACCCATGCCACAGGGTGGAGATCATCCAGCAGGAGTTTCTTCAAGTGTTTTTCTGACCCTCACCGCTTGGGTTTGCTTCCTCTAAGCAAACTCATCGGACGCCAGCTGTATGGACAGCCCACTCTACCTTAGAGCGCGGTGGAGGTCAGAGGACATTAACAATCGGCATGTTCCAGTATCTGGGCTTAATATCTGTGACTCACCATTCCAGGCTTCAGAAAAGGCATGGGTGGTGTGTATCATGATTGAGTCACGAGTTCTGAGCGCCATGTGATAGCTGCATAAACGTAAATATTCTGCTTCTGACTTTAATTTTAATTACAACACTCTCTGTGGGCACATCAGTTTCTGCTGCTAAGTGCCAGAGGCACAGAACTTAGAAACTGTAAAGTTTTTAAGACCCTACAGGAAATTTGTATATATATTATATATTTTCCAAAGCAGGGCAAGGGAAACGGCAAAATGGACATTAATGAATGGTTAACTAAATGTCTGTAAAACAGTGTACTTTGCCAGTTTTGTCCATAGGTAAATTTAGTATTCATTCAAATATCAGTGATTTTTGAAAGCAAATGTTAGGGCTAATTTCCCTTTGATGATAAATCACAGCCAACCATAATTTAGTAACTTGCTCATAGCCACCTCTTTTCAAAAACAAATTATAAAAATCCCTTCAAGTTTTTAGAGCAAAACTCATTTTTAATGTGGGTTGTGGGTGCATATTAAGATGTTGAGGTGAGAATCTCAGAAAAAGAAAAATGTCTGGAGTTATTCGTGTTCTAAAACATGCCTTTTTGTGGGTGACGGACTTCAGGCTCTTGAAAAATATGTTTGTCGGCTTAAGTGAATGTCTACATTATGCTTATCTCTTACTTCTATTCCCTGCTATTCATTCTTCATTGTGTGCTTGGGGTTTCCACTTTTTATGAGGGTGCTTAACGCACAAGCACACATCTTTCCAGATTGGCTAGCATATATGAAATGGAAAATTTATAGGTACAGAAATGTTCTGGGAAATGCAAACACACTTTGAGCTGAGATGGGTTGAAGACCGTTCCTCCAGTGAGCTTTGATCAAGATTAAGCTGGATCACAAAGCTAGAATCTGTCGTTCATTTTGCCTTGTAACATGCAGACATTTTACAGAGTTTTTCTTTTCACCAAGTTTATTGCTTTTATATATTAAAACAAAACAAAACAAAACTGCTGCCCTTGCTCCTCACCCTGAGATGAAGAGGTGAGAAGGGGGACCCGAGCCCTGGCTAAGCATTGCCTGGCTTGCAAAGATGGGCTAAAACATGGCACCACAGCGACGCTTGAGCAGGGAGATTCACGCAGTAGCCCAGCCCTCCCAGGTCCCTTGATTTAAACATCTCCCTGGTGAAGCCCTCTCTCCCTTCCTATGCCAGGATGAGCTGTTCTTCCTACATGTTCCCATGGAACTCTCTCGTCCATCATCATAACACTGTCATTTTCTACCAGTCGTTGGCTATAGGCTTTGCTCAAAACCATAAGCTCCTTGGAAAGACAGTCTCGTTCATCATCAGCTATCCAGATCCTACCAGAATGCACAGCACAGAGTAGCTTTGCAAATACTTTTCTAATGTGACAAATGTGTGGCTTACAACTAATAATCTTTCAAAGGTAAATTTACTCATGCAATCAAAAAATTAAAATGTAAAACTATTTACATGATGAAAAATGTGAAGTTTTTATTTTCTAGGGTTAGGAAAAACTTCGGAAAAATGTGTTTGATGATGTCTCTAAAATGGTATTCGAAGTAACATCCTTTTAGTTATAACAATGTGGAACAAGTACATTTTAATTTGCAATCAGGGAAACGGGTAACTCACAGTAATCTTAAGCATGCCTTTCTTCTTTTTTTAATTTAAATTCATTTAGCCAACACATCGTATGTCATTAGTTTCAATGTCATTAGTGTTCAATTATTTGTCAGTCGCATACAACACCCAGTGCTCATCCCATCATGTGCCCTCCTTAATGCCCGTCACCCTGATGCCCCATCCCCCTACCTGCCTCCCCTCCAGCAACTTAATGCCTTTATTCTTGAACTGTTGTGTCTAAAAATTCTCGATTGTTCACGACAATCCATGAAATAAAGTGCTAGAGTAAAATGCACTGTTGTGGACACTGTTGGCGCCCCCATCCGATCCCCCTTTCCTGACAGGTATATTCCACCCCTAAGCAGCTACAGATGCTGACTGGTAAGGATTCAGAATTGGCCCTTCTGCAGAGAACTGCTCTTGAAAATGGCACCTTGGCTCCAGTCCATGACTAACTGATATGGGTGAACAAAACCTGACGACGGGTCACTGCGGGTTGTAACTCACACTGCAGCTCCCCCCATGGGATGAGCTGGTGGCCAACTTCAGGGAAAGCCAAATCTCATGCCTCTTCCCCTGCCCTCCCCTGCCTCCTTCACTAGCTGGCTGGTTCCTCCCAAGAAGAGTCCATCTGTAAATCAAAGGCATGGCATCCGGGTCCGCTTCTAGGACACTACCCTTAGGATATTCACCGAAATGAAATTTCAGCTTCCGAGGGTGCAGGACGCCTGACCCCTTTCCTCTGTGCTCATGGAGGGCTCAGGCACAAGGACAGATGACACGGCACTTCCTCCCCGCCCGCTTTATTTCCAGACTAGTACTATCCGAGACCGACGCTTATTGAGTCAACAGGATAATCAGAGCCCTTCTTGCAGGAGCCCCAGTGCTGTTCAAATTAAACATTGTGTTAGGACCTATTTTGTGCCAGCAGTGTGCTAGGGAAATAGTAGGAATGCAACAAGGAATCAAGTATAGCTTCCGCCCTCTCAGCTTCTGGTAGGTAGAAGAACACGAAGTGAACAAACGTCTTGTCTAGTACCCTCTTTGGAGCACACTAAAGCACTGGCCCCTCCGCCCAATTTAGCTCCTGTTACGGGAGCGCATTTCCCTGTCCTCCCTCCCAGGGGAGTCTGACGTGGGGCGTAGGAGTCAGGTGAATGCAGCACGGTTCACAGGCGCGGCCTTCAGCGCCTGGCGGAGACTTCGGGCGCATCGCAGCATTACCATCTCCTTCCGCGCAACTCGGGGGCGGGGCGTCGATGTGTTCCTTCCGTGAAACCAATCGCCCCTGTGTCCTGGGGCCGGCCTCGTGCTGCCGTGCTGGTGGCTGAGTGTCGTGTAGGCTGTGTGTCGTGTGGGGGTCGTGCATGGGTGCGTGGGGGCTTCCCATCCCTGCTGGAAGAGTTTTAGGGCAGGAAGCCAAAATACGTTCTTTCTAAAACATCTTAAATTATGGGCTATGTGCCCAGAATCCATTTTTTTCTTACGTGAACTTTATTGAGGAAATCACAGATTTTTAAATTCCTTTTTAAGAAATGTGTTTAATTCTCCCCACGCTTTTAAATGGTAAGTTCCCCTAACCCCGTTGGGCCCCAGCTTTACTCCTTTATAACATGAAGAAATTGAACTGCAGTTCTCAAGCCCTCTTCCTCTCTCACGTGTTCTGATTTTGTATGGCCTCGTCTCGAAGACGCTGTATTTAAACAAAATGCAAAATAATTTCTTGCAGATTAGGTCATCATCAATTTTTGCTGTTTAGTTAGTAAATCCCCCAAAAAGGGGTGTGTGTGTGTGTGTGTGTGTGTGTGTGTAACTTAATCTGTATCAGCCTCTATTACTGCAGCCTTCTGACTTTGTTTTGCCTTTTTTTTTTTTTTAAAGTAAGCTCTAAGCCCAAAACGGGCCTTGAACTCATGACCCCAAGATCAAGAGTCACATAATCTCCTGACTGAGCCAGCTAGGCAACCTCTGACTTAATATTTTTGACTGAATGTCTGAAATGAAAAAAACAGAAGTGGTAGTAAAAAATACAAACAACCCACCCCAAAAAAACCAACTAGCTTGTATATTAGTGTAGGATAACTGCTGTAACAAGCAATTCTAAAATCTCAGTGGTTTAATGCAGCAAAATAAAATAAAGTCTATTGTTGGTTCACAACCGAATACTGTCAACGGGATAGAGAGAGGCGTAGGGAGGTCTAGTCTCTGCTCTATATGGTCTTTGGGGAACATGGGGTCTCTCCATCTTGGGAGACTTTAATCTTCAACACATGGGCTCTGAAGTTGCTACGAAAGGGGAGAAGAAAGTGAAGGATTACCCACAGGAAATTTTCAAAAGCCAGGACTAGAACTGGCCCCTTTCCATTGGCCAGAATTCAGTCCTGTGGTTCCAACATGATTGCTGGAACAGGAGGCTGGGAACTTTGCCTCACACTGTGCCTGGGCAGAAAAGGAAAATCATGAACATTGGTGAGATCTGGAATCATCAGCCTTTTCTGGTTTTCAGACTTGCCAGTATACTGCAGTTTGAGAGCATGCTGGAGAGGGCTTTGCTGCCCAGTGCTGTTCCTACACACTTAGCCCAACCCCTCTTCATGTCCCTTTTTATTCCTTTCTCCCCATTCACATACCATTTCTTTTCTTCCAACCTCATGTTTACTCTCTTATCTGACACCTTGAGGTAGGGAGGGATAATGTGAATGTGGATGAGGAGCTGTAAGGAGATAATTTCATGGATAAGACAGAGGAAAAAACAGGGGTCACTGGAAGAGTGGCAGAAATTTCAGAAAGGCCCCAAGTGAGCAAAAAGGGGTTGGTTTGACTTGGATGCATTGGTTTGAGATGGAAATAGATTATTCCTAAAAGAGACAAATCTCAGGATAAAACGTTCACTTCTCGGTGGAGTAGAAGACGATGTTTTTGTCCATATTTTATTAACCTATTATAAAATTCAGACTGAAGAACCTCTTTCATATTTTTAACTACTTGCAAAGACCAGCATCCACAATTAAGAACTATAACCATTTAAGAGTAACCCATTCTAGCCCTTCCTTATATATTTTCACAAAACACCACATTCAATAATTTAGGAAGATATTTTTAGAAAGAATATAATTTGCTTTCTGCCTTAAACTCTTGCGGCATGGAATGGGAAGCCAACGTCTACTCATTTGTAAGCTGGCGGTGACACACATTGAACAAGCTGACCCAGCAGTCAAAACTCTGTCATTGCAACAGGAAATCCCCCCCACAGTCTCCTGCAGGCACTTGCTGAAGAGTTGCTGTTTCAGAACTTGTAGTAATTTGTAATGTAGGTTTCTTTGATAGGTAGTCCTTGCCCCCAAACTCTCGCTGACTCTAGGCCATGAAAGACACTAGCTCATCTTTTCCTTTTTTTTTTTTTGTCTGATTAATTACCAAGACTTCATCTTCTTCTCCTTTGTTATGCTTGGTTTAATTAAAAAAAAAAAAAAAAAACACTTTCTGGAAACAAGTTCCTGTTTAGTCTGTAAGTGGCATGTCTTGGACCTAAAATTCTTACACTGGACAATTTCACAGAGCGAACAGACCCAAAAGTGTTGCCAGGAACAATTCTCATGAAGTTTAAAAGCAGTGAATCCTTGGAAGTCCAGAGCAAGCAACAGGACTTGTCCCTCCCCCGCCAATATTAAATAGTATTAGGCACATTTACTCTGAAAACCACATAAATAAAGCAACTGCATAGTTGACACATTGTGTTTCTTTTCTCCAGGGATTTCCTGGAAAGGACGGGTCCTCTGGCCCTCCAGGACCACCAGGGCCAATTGTGAGTATTTCCACAAACTACTAGGATTTAAAGCATTTCATTTCTTTTGAGAAATTTTCTTTTGCTCAGCTTTTCACCTGGGCAGCCATCTTTGCTCTAGGGTAACAACTCCCTCTCTAGGGCAGAGCTCTCCCTACAGTTTCCATGTGGCTTGATCACTCTATCAAAGCCACTCGGTCCCTACAATCCCCTGCATGATCTAGCTTTTATATTGAACTTAGGTAAGGCTTGAGTTTGAAAGAACTGCACTTGACTTGTCTTTCCTGCCTTTTTGATAGTTGGGAATAGGAATGAGCCATGGATCCTGAAATCTTGGTGTTGAGAGGGAGGGAAGTCATCACTGTGTGTATTTGTTAATCCTTCTTGAGAGCTGGCTGTCTTCGATGAGAATGTGTGAGTACTCACCTTTGCTCCGTTTTCCTGTCTGTCTACTTAGGGCATTCCCGGAGCCCCTGGAGTCCCAGGGATCACAGGAAGCATGGGACCTCAAGGTGCCCTGGGGCCACCTGTGAGTATTGCAGCAGTAGCCAGTCGGCTTTGGCTTATTTATGTTATTTATTTAAACTTATTTAAATTTACCAGCATCTCTGTTGGACAAAATGTTTATTCCTTACTAGACTCTGTGGCATCCATAAAGGAAACCAGAGAAGCTCCCGGGGGAAGGTTTGAGATCAGACTGTGCATATATCGTGGCTAGAGACAGATGGCCCCAAAAGGGAATAGTCAGCTATGCTTCTGTTTATATATTTTTTCATTGTTTGATATTCTGTGTTTGTCTAAGTAAATTCAATGTCATCTTTACAAGGATTGGGTACAACAGCTATGTGTTAACTGGGCCTGTCTCCTGGTTAAAAAAAAAAAAAATACAAAGTTGAGAAATTCAAGGATGGGTAAGAATGGGAACAGATTTTTCTTTCTAAGTTCTACGAGAAAGACAGGATTTCCTATCAAACACGAACTCACACATAAGCAAATAAATGTAAGTGAAAGGCAGTGAATAGAACTAATGACCTCCCATTTTTATGCTTCTCATCTCTCCGTGTGTTCAAGTGTGACCAGTGGGAGCAGTAGAGATAGGATGGGGGAGAAAGAAATGAGCACATCTGTGTCAGTTTCCTCATCTGTAAGTTGAGGAGGTTGCATTAAGTGGCCTCCAAAGCATCTGTTGTCTTCAGTGACTTTCAAGCTGTTTCTTCTAGGTGTAGGTATTAGTCAGCATTCTGACATTATCTGTGATATACTGACCCTGGATCCATACCTTAAAGTAACTGGAGACATGTAAATGTATGTATGACCACAGACATGTAAAGAATTTGTAGAAGAGTGAAATTTGAAGCATGAAGTAGGAGAAGTTAATGAGTGAAATTTTTTTTAAGATTTTATTTATTGGGGCACCTGGGTGGCTCAGTGGGTTAAGCCGCTGCCTTCGGCTCAGGTCATGATCTCAGGGTCCTGGGATCGAGTCCCGCATCGGGCTCTCTGCTCAGCTGGGAGCCTGCTTCCCTCTCTCTCTGCCTGCCTCTCTGTCTACTTGTGATCTCTCTCTGTCAAATAAATAAATAAAAATAAAATCTTAAAAAAAAAAAGATTTTATTTATTTGAGAGAGAGACAATAAGAAAGAGCATGAGAGAGGAGAAGGTCAGAGGGCGAAGCAGACTCCCAGTGGAGCTGGGATCCCGAGGCAGGACTCGATCCCAGGGCTCCGGGATCATGACCTGAGCCAAAGGCAGTTGCTTAACCAACTGAGTCACCCAGGCATCCATGAGTGAAATTTCTGTGGCTGCATATAGCACATTACTGCAATCCTGGAGGCTCAAAACTACACAAATGTATTAACTTACAGTTGTGCAGATCAGAAGTCTGACATGGTCTCACTGGGTTAAAATCAAGGGGTTGGCATTTCCTTCCTGGAGCTTCTAGGAGAGAAACTATTTCCTTGTCTTCTCCAGCATCCAAAGACTTCCCACATTCTTCGGCTCATGGCCAACTTCCATCTTCAAAGCCAGCGGTGTTTCATCTCTCTGGCCATTCTTCCATCATCACATTTCCCTCTGGACATAGTCCAGAAAGATTCTTTGCTTTAAGGACCTATATGATTGTATGTGGGCCACCAGGTAATCCTCGATAGTGCCCTAGAGAACCTCAAGACGCTTGCCTACGTCACACTTGCAAAGTCCCTTTGCCACATAAGGTGATATATTCATAGGTTCTGGGGATGAGGGCATAGATACTCTTGAGGGGTGGAGGGTATGCTTTTTCTCCCTACCACAGTGAACAAAACAGAACAGAAACATTGGTCCTCATTTGGAAGGACACCTTCTCCCTCTCACCACCCAGAAAGCCATATTACTTTTTATTTTCAAAACTCACAGCAATAAGATCTCATCCTCAGGGTCCTTTCTCAAGATAGGAACATAGAAAATGCCTCCAGATTTGAGCCAGCACGTCCTTACTTGCACACCCAAATGAATATTTTCCTCAGCAACCACTTTACGAAACAGTATACTCATTCCAAGTACAATGTCCTTGTTCAAAACACTTTCATATCTCCTCTTTTTAAATCCAGCTGGTAATGGGTCACAGGAAAAGATTTTATTGCTTTGTCTTCACACCTCTTTTATTTATTTATTTCCTTCCTTTCTTTCTTTCTTGACACAGAGAAAGAAAGAGCGAGAGAGAGAACACAAGCAGGGGGAGTGGGAGAGGGAGAAGCAGGCTTCCCGCGGAGCAGAGACCCAACACCGGGCTCGATCCCAGGACCCTGGGATCACGACTTGAGCTGAAGGCAGATGCTTAATGATTGAGCCATCCAGGCACCCCTGCACCTCTTTTTTTAAACCACAGTGATGTTACTGAGAATGGTCATGCACATGGAAACATACTGTACACTCACACATGTAATCACACACAAGCACGCGTGCGTGCATACGTGTACACACACTCTCAGCCCTATCTCTACCACTCTTTTACTGCAAACTTCTCTATGCATTTGGCTTGAGGCTGTTTCTTACTGGAAAGGAGATTTGAAAACCTCATCTCTGCTACCAGGCTTCAGTCCACTTCCCAAAATGTGCTCCTGGGAACAAGAGCTCTGGAATATTTCAACAGGGCTTAAAGCAGTGTCAGAGACCTGTGCATACAAAACCTGTTTCTCAGAAAGCCATGAGAGATTTTAGGACTTCAGAAGCTTGGAGGCCGCCCAAAATGGAATGAGAGAAAACGAAAGCTGCTTTCATTTGACGAGGCAGTGAGCTAACATACGGGTACATGAGCCACTCTTTTCATCCCCAGCCCTCTTGCGGACCCCTCCTAGAACTTGCCTCCCTTACCCCAAGCTGGGTTGATCCTAAATCCATGAACAGTGGAATGGGAAAGAAGAGTTGGCTGTCGGAGGTCCTCAGGGGAAGGAAATGGGGTGCACGAAGGGTGAACACATTAGCTAAGTAGAACCCCACCCTGCCCTACCACCTGGTGGATGGAGCTCTCAAATAGACTCTAAATATGGGGCACACCAAAATGCCCATAAACGTTGTCCCAGAAACAAAGTACTTGTTTATAATATTATCTTCAATTATTGTAAATCAATGAAAAAGGGCGCTTGCTGGTGCGTGAGGATCCCCGTGCCACTAGCAGTTTTATCAGAGACAGAAGCCATGTAGTGTAAAGGCACTGGGGGGGGGGGGGCGGGGTGTTGCCCCAGTTGTGAGCTCTGGGTCTCCTCTCCAAAGCCAGTTGTTCTCCAAACTGTCCAGCCCAGACTTTCCTGATCACTCTGGGACGTGAGCAGCCGGGACGCCTGCTGGCCGCCAGTCTGGCGTGACCAGTAAAGCAGGCTCAGTGTCCTGGTTGTAGGGCCCTGATTGATTTCCCATGGATGTCTGTCTAGGAAGGCAGGAGGGAAAGAGACCAAGAGAGACAGACAGCCCCACTGAAAATAGCAACGTGTTTCCTAGGGCAGTGCCAGGACCGTGTGCTTTCCTGCAATCTGCCATCAGCCACCGGCTGCCCGGGCTGGAACGTGCATCTGTGGCTGTAGCACTCATAATTCTTACCTGAGGTTGCAGACTGGGCTGAAATGCAGGGTCTCCCTTCCAGCATGGGGGATGGTGATGAAGCTCGTATAAGAAGTGGCCATAGGTTCAGCTTGAAATCGACACAAGTAGAGGGGTCCCCTCCAGCATTTAAAGAGCTCTGCACTGGAAATCAGGATGCCTGGGTTCTGGAGGTGGCCCTGCTATGACCTTACCCAGTTGTGCCTGCCACATCCTTTAAGCAATTTATCTAGGCTCTCAGGACATCAGCTTCCCCATTCATTCATTTAAAAATATGTGCTGGGTAACCACGGTATGGACCCAGATACATGGGGGAGAGGGGTTCCTAGGGATATGAAAGATGACCAAGATGTTTTTCCACATCCATGGAAAATCTAGAGAGAATGTTTTTTCTATAAATAGGTATAATAAAAGGCAGAATGTGAGAAATGTCTTGAGGGAAAGACAACGAAGTTGCTATGAAAGCCCCACTGAGAGACAGAGAGAGACAGAGAGGGAGCTACACCCTGAGCTGATGGGCTAGGGAGAATAGTGCCCGAATGAGGCAGCATTTGGCTTGGATCTTGAGATGTGGGTGTGATTTCTGCCCACAAAGACAGGAAGAGAGCATTGATGGAGGTTGTGGTTAAGACATAAAGTAAACACAAACCACCCCATCTTTTATACATTTTAGAATTTTTCAACTCTTTCTCTTATATCATGGCCACTGCCACAATTTTATTCTGACCTCTCTTCTTTTCTCACAGAGTTTATCACGGCCAGCCCTAACTGGCCCCCTTGCCTCTGCTTTCACCCTGGTCCGTCCATTCCCCAGGTGCTGAGTGATCCTTCTAGTACATCTTTGATATGTCATTCTCTGCCTTGAGTCTCCTCACTGGATCCCAGTAGCCAGAGGATGGGTCCCAAATATTAAGCCAGGTAGATATGGCCCTTCATCATGGTCCCTATCTTGACCTTCCGACTGGCCTCCCACCGTCTCTTTGGAGTTGAGTCACCTAAAATTATGTAGAGCTGACCCAACACATACTATACCATTTCACACTTGTTTAGGCTTCAGAACATCCTTCCATTCATCTGAGCTGGTTTCTCCTCCTTTCTCACCGGCTGAGTTTCTGGCTAGTCTTTCTTTAAAGCTGGGTCCTTCCTGTGTGAGGCGCCACTCACCTCCTCAGGCTGAGACCACGTCCAGCCCTCCACTGAAATGATCTCTTCCTCAAAGGCAGAAATGTCATCATACTCATGTACTCACATGTTTTTGTTCCTAGTTTCCAGCTCCGTTTCATAGAGGGCTCTTAATAGGTCTTCGTTAAAAAAAAGAAAGAATGAAGGCATGTTTGCATTCTAGTTAGGCTGATGTCCTAGGGAGTATTAGAAGATTATCTCTCTGTGGTCTAACGTGGGAGACCTTTAGAGCCGAGCTAGGATGTTTTGATTTGTGTTAACAGACATCTTTAATATGTAGGACTTGGACCATGATGAGATCATTCCTCTTCCCTCAGCATTAAAATTCTGTGACTTTATGAATGTAGCTACTGTAGTTTCATTTCTTTACATTTCAAGGGTTCCTAAAATTGTAGGAAAATGTGCCATTTTTCTTTCCCACATCTACGGGAATATGTGTTTTCCCTCTAAGTGTACTTTGGTGGAGTTATGGACCTGCCCTTGCTCAGGAATTTTTATTTTGTTTTTGTTTTACTTTGCAAAAATCAAAGGAAAGATGTTAGGGACATTGGAATAAAAAATAACTTCTTGTTGTACAGATATTCTACTAAATGGGTCTTTCACTGAGACTTCCTATATGTGTCCTGTAGTTACCAAAAAGCCAGCATCATGAGGCTGAGTTTGAGGAATTTCAGGTCGGATTAAATACATCCATCTCTATGTACCAGAAGGGGCTGATACTGTGTGCTTTTTCTTATCACTTGGGTTCGCCCTCTAACTTCTTTTTCTAAGTTTTAAACATTCCAAGGAAGCATATTTAATAAATGATATCTAGGAATAGAGATGTCAAATAGTGTATTGGTTCAGGAAAAAAATACTTGATATCAGTTGTTTTTAAGAAATGACTCAGGTTAACACTGAGTTCTGAGCCGCTAGGGTTAGTGGGGAGGGACTCCTGGTTGCCTTTTTATTATTGTTTAGCTAGGAAATGGAGTTGAAGATCTTGGATGGCAGGATTGTTGAATGGCGTTCTCATTCACTCTGCTAAAAGCACACTTTGCTGGGGAGATCACGGGCTCTGGAGCCCAGCTGATTGGGTTCTGGTCCCAGAGTTTCCTTTTCCTCACTGTGGGATCATGGATGAGTTATTTCACCTCTTGGGGAATCATTTTTCTTATGTGTAAAGTGGAAATAGCATCTCCTGGGGTTGTCAGAAAGAATGAATTAGATTGCTTTATAGGTATTCTTATAAGGATTAAATAAATTAATTAATCTGATAATGCTGTGATAGAGTTAAATGGGTTGATACACTGAGAACAGTGCTTGGAACATGATAAAAAGCAGCTTCAGTGTTAAACTGCTAGTATTTACCAATAGTTTCTGAATATATTAAAAATGTGGAAGATTTACTTATTTTTGTTGCTGATTTGGGTTTTGTTTTGCATCTAATGCTTGAAAATCTGCTTCCACTAAAGATTTATTTCATAGTAGCATAAGTAGTAGCTCTTTTCTCCAGCTAGACCTACAAGGGAACATTATTGCATCTTTGGGGATTTGGCCACTTGTAGAGCCAAGACATGAGGAAGACAACGGCAGTACATCTTTATCTCTAAAGAATTGTGAGTGAAGGATGCCTTGTACATCTTACTTTTGCAAACAGTTTTTATAAGGGAAATTGGATACTTTCTAGCAGAATCAACTCTTGGATACTTTTTAACAGAATCAACTCTTTTTCTGATGGTCTAGAATGCCTGAGAACGTTTTTTCAGTCAAGGCAGTTAAAATGAAGCTGCCATCCAGACTTGCAGTAAAATTCAGCCATTCATTCATTTGGCTAACATATCTTTGAGCACGTGCCCAAACACAGTCCTAGGAATTGGGGAGACAGGAGTTTGTGAGCTAGACATAGACTGCCTATGGAATTTACATGCTTAGAATAGTTATAGAGAGCATATGTTTTCTTTGTAGAGTTCAAGATTCTCCCCTGGCAAGTCCAGCTTTGTATTTTTCATAAAGTCTGTTCCACGTGCTACCTCATTCCAAAAAATGATAACATTATGAAATGCTAACACATTATCCTTGTAAGGAACCCCAGAGACCATTTAACTTAGTGGCCTGATTTTACAAAGAAGCTCCAAGAGTTTAAGTGGCTTAGAGATCCTATCTCATTTATTTTTTCCCCAAAATATTAGTGTGAAAAATTTCAAACAAAATTCAAAGGATTTAGAGTGAATGCCTATATACCCAGCATTGAGATTCCACTATTATATGTTTGTGTATGTATTTTTCAACAATGTTCTCTTCGGCTTTGTTGATTATTGATCTCATTTGTAATCTTGAAAAATTATCTTATGGTACACTAAAGGGTGGATTCATTCTTCAAGTTGAAGTCAGTTAATATTTTTCTTCTCACTTTATTAACAGAACAAAAGGAAGCTCAAGGTCAGAGGAAGTAGACAGCAGTCCTAGATTTATAAAGACTACTTCAATTTAATATTGGACTTAGTTGAATGTTTGAGTAAATCTTTTATGCAGGAAACAGGCTAGGTAGTTCTAGAAATACAAAGTAATATAAGTTATGTCTTCCAGTTTTAGAGATCTTACCATCTACATAGAAGAGAAATCCATTGACTTGTAACTAAGTACATTGGAGAATTAAAAAATGCAGTGTCATATCACTGGTAGTTGAACTAAGTGCTGGATTAGAATATTCCTACTGATGCTACTTAATTTATAACATTTATGTTTATAAATACTTTAATATTTTTCTCACATTTCAAATGTTTTCACACACTGAGTAGATCAGGTCTATGAGTCGATCATCAGGTCTATGGGAGTGTGAAAGTATCACTTTGAAGAGTAGAAGATAGGGAGGTTGGAGCTAAATAACAAAAGATTTTGAGTTGAAGAACCAACTTTGTCACTTGGATGTCTAAGAATCATCAGGTGATTCGAATAGAGGAAGAACTGTGGTCACTCTGTAGTCACTGCGCTTTCTAGGTTGAGTGCTGGTGGTCTCTGAGGAAGGACTCGTGGTTATGTGGGGAATCGGGTCATGGAACAGAAGGAATGGCTATGAGAGATTGCAATCCAAGAAAGTGTGTGCGTGTGCGTGTGTGTGTGTGTGTGGAATAGACACACACGATGCAGGGAAGAGGAAAGACAGAACCAGTGGTGGGCTCAAGCTGCTTGCACCTGCTTCTCTTCCTTTCTCAACTCTGTCTTCATTGACAGCACACGGGTAGCTTGAAATCAACCACGGAAGATAGATTTACACCTCCAATAGCAGCAAACTCTGCAAGTCAGGGCATCTTATTTTTCCAGAAAGCAAATTTACCTGCACGCCAATGGTGTGAAACCAGAATTTTGAATTTGGGTGACTGTTAATTGAGTAGAGATTCAGGAGAAGATAGTTGGTTGGGAGCTGTTGAGTTTATTGTAACAACAGGGAACCGTCTGACAATGTGGGTAAATTCCATCTGTAAAGGCTATTTGCTACCCTTTTAGTAGAGGCTCTAAAAATGTTATTCAGGAGAATCTGTTATGTTGCTTCAGAGTTGAAACAAAAAGATGAAATGCTCTGAAGACACATGTTTTGCTTATTAGTGTAATTTCATTACAGAAACACTTGAAATCTCCATTATTTCTTCAGTAAAAAATTTTACGGTAATAATATGGTTTTTTACGGGTCAAAGAGTAGCTAAGCCACAAAACAAAATAATAATTCAGCTGAGAGTTTGCATTAATACAAGTTCCCGTTATCAGGGAGAATCAGGGAGAAGAACTGTGTCCTGTGACATGGACAGAAAGCGGAAGTATAGGGTTCCACAAATCTCATCTCTTATCTGAACCCTTAGGATGGAAGATCATTTACTTTCTCCAAAAAATAATCTTTTAAAAATGGAAACAATGTAGCTATTCAAAAGAGGCTTGTAAAATAAATCATGAAGCATCAGTAGAGTACAATTCATGGAGTGGTGCTTAGGGCGGAAAGGTGTGAGTGACCTGTTCGGTGAAATGGCGTCACAAAGCAGTATTGCTGCCTGATCTCAGTTTTGCATGAAAAATTCCTGTGTCTACGTATTCAAAGGCTGGGGGAGTAAAAAGTTTAAAAGAGCTCCTTCTGTTTGCTGTTTGCTTATTTCTGTTGTGTATCGATTTTTGCTGCAGAACCGTGAGAGCCAGGAAAAATATCTTAATAAAATAAGAAAAGATCCACTCTCATTACGGCCAGCTGAAGGCAGTGTTACAAGTAACTTGACAATTTTAATTTTTTATAGGGTATCCCCGGAGCCAAGGGAGAGCGAGGAGAAAGAGTGAGTATCCTCTGGCTCTGTTTACCAGGCACCACCAGCTGCACACCTTTCGTTGCATAAGCCTGTGACAGGATGGCTCTTTACTATCATGACTTACCATCGTGACTGTTAATCGCTCTGATTCCGTTTCCTCTCTCCTCCCTCCCCTCAACCCACTGCACTGCGGGCACACTGTCAGGTGGAAAGACACCCCATGGGCTAGAAGTCAGGAGAGCTGGTTTCTAGTTGCCTCTCTGCTACCATTCAGCTAGATGACCTCGGGCCCTTTCTTTAAGGTTAAAATGGAGAGAATCGAACTCCAGTAGCTCCGAAGTGGATTTGATGACAAAATTATATCATGGATATAAAAAGGCTTGAGAACATGAAAAACTCTCTGCAGATGCCAAGTAGTAGAATGGGGCTTGTGTTCTCCCTGATGGGCCGACATTGGCAGCCGATGGCGGATGCAGAGTGAAGGCAACCAGTTGGAGAAATTAAATCAGTTTATTTTCGGGAGCTTCTCTCTCTTTTGAGAAATTGTGCAGCAGCTCATAGAATTGTGCTGTCACTTGTGGTAGAAGCAACCGTGACTTTGGGCTCATCCAGTCACCTCTGTGAACCCTTGGGCAATGTGTTTAACCATTCATCTATAAGATGGGTTTAACGTCTTTCCTTGGAGTTGTTGCTAATATGAACTAAGCCACTGCCTGAGAAAGTAATAGATTTTATAAGCTCCGAAGAGCTATTAGTTGGGTATGCAACATATATGGGTTTGTGTCAAAACTATGAAATTTTTTTTAGAATCTGGGACCAGAAAGACTTGATTTGTCATTTAATGCAGGTTCCCAGGAACCTCGCACCATGAGTGTCAAATCGCTTCCTCCTCGCCTGCCCCGTGGGGGCCAGTCCTATGCTGGGGGAGCCAATGAGTGGGGAACAGGGGGTCGAGTCAGAGCGGCATGCCAGAAGTACGGCTATGGGGCTGGGCTTTCGGCCAGTTCTTAGAGGATGCTTTCTTCTCACTCAGGGGGACCTGCAGTCTCAAGCTATGGTACGAGCGGTGGCGCGTCAGGTGTGCGAACAGCTCATCCAGAGTAAGTACATCACGGTGTCCAATGTCACTCTCTGTCCCTTGTCCAAACCGGGATCTGCCTTGCCCAGAAGTTAGTGACTCTGGAAAACACCACAGACACTTGGTCTCAGTGCAGATATGTAAGCTTTACATGTGGTTGTAACTAACCCAAGTAAGAGGTCAGCACAGATCACCCTGGAGTCCTGTATCCTTGTCACAGACACCCACATCCTCTGCGGCACCTGTCCAAGAGCTTTCTTTTGGCCCATGTAGATTTAACTTAGCAGCCCAGATCAGATCTCTTATTCTTCCTTGTCTTGAAGTGGATAGTGTTTTTTTTCCTCAAGTACTCAGCGCATGAAAGTTACCAGACTGAGGAATGAGAAGCTGCTTTCAAAAAGATGATTCATGGTGTTTTCTGTCAACTCACTGGATTTCAATCAATACCTGCTTTTTAAAATCCTTTTCTTTTGGTTAGCCCAAGATTCTTTGCTTCATTCTTTTTTTTTAAATTTATTTAAATTTGGTTAGCCAATACATAGTGCATCATTTGTCTCAGATGTAGTGCCCCATGTCTTCGCTTTCAACTTGAACTTGCCAGCAGCACAGTATTTCAAGTACTGGTTTGTGTTCATTCACTAGCATACCCACCCGTTTCGGGTTTCCCCCAGGCCCACAGACATTTTGTCTCAGGAATCTAACCAGAGGGTTACTAGTGTGGGCCTTTGCCAATAATTTGTTCAATTCCAGAAAGATCTAAGCCCAGGTAGAGATGAAATAGTCAAACCCTGCCATCCCTCGTCTAGCTCCAGGTAGAGCCTTAGACTCTGGAAGCATGCACTCCACCTTCATTACCCGAGTGACTGTCTTAGCTTTGGACGGTTACGTTTTTTTAACCCAGGAATGTCTGGGAGTCCCGTAAGAGTCAAAGAAGGCATAATGGCTGGTTCCTAAACCCCATGCATAGTAGATAAACCCTGATCTCATCTCTGGGAAGACACTGAGTGAAGGTGCATGTCGGCTTGGGAGAGCTCTCATCAAGGCATAAGCTGTGCAAACCATGTACAAAGCTGTCATCTTCCGACATAACAGTAATGCTCCCTGTGTTTCAACTTTATTTCATTTATATTACATTGCCCAAATTAAATGTGTGCATCTCAGGGAATTGACCAGTTTTAAATAAAACTATTCGAGTTTCATGCCAAAACGAGATCTTTAAAAACACAATAAATTATAAAAGCTAACTTGAACATCATGAAAGCTAAATTGAACACTGAAAACATCCAAAGCTATCCTGTACCTTGGATTATTTTGTAGGTTTCTCATTTCAAGTATACAGTGTAAACAAGCAGGAAATCATTTTAAGGAAGCCTAGGGGCTAAATCCAGATGGGACTGATGGGCCACAGTATGTGGGAGATCTCACAATAGTTGCTGTCATATTCCACTGTAGAATAAAAATCTTATATAAATACATGATCATTTAAGACATGCCCTAAAAATTGAGAGTTCAAAATTGCATTTCCCCTCACTCGGGAGTTCTCAGATTCTTGTGAATGACTTCGAGGAAATGGAAGCCAGCAGGGAGTGATGCAAGGAAGCTGACAGGAGCCTGTAGAATAGGGAGGCCCTGTTTGTAGATGCAGCTGGGAGAGAAGAGGTAGAAAAGTTTGCACACAACATAATGAGCAAGACCCAACCTTCCCGGGGACTATGCCTGGCACCTCAGCCCCCTTCCCATGTGCTGCTTCAGGTTCCTTTGGGTTCCTTATTCCATTGCTTAGGATTCTCTTCAGAACTTGATTGACTGGTTAGCATTTAATTCCTCACATGCTCCATTAATCTTATTTTTAGTCCAGAGCTGATCAGAAGAATTACCCTAGGAAAGGTGAAGTGGGAAGCTGTGTTAGACCATAGTGATGAGAGCTAGATAAGTGATAAAGGGGTCCTCTTGTCAGGGGAAGAACCTAGAAAAGCAGATGTGGAAATGTCAACTGCACCCGGACAATAGTGGACATGCCTACAGATGCCCCCCGAGTCAATCAGTTTCAGTGGTGGTCCTGTGCTTAAGAAGGCATTGAATGGGGTGCCTGGGTGGCTCAGTGGGTTAAGCCTCTGCTTTCAGCTCAGGTCATGATCTCAGGATCCTGGGATTGAGCCCTGCATCAGGCTCTCTGCTCAGCAGGGAGTCTGTTTCCCCCTCTCTCTCTGCCTGCCTCTCTGCCTGCCTCTCTGCCTATTTGTGATTTTTCTCTCTGTTAAATAAATAAAATAAAATCTTTAAAAAAAAAAAAAAGAAGGCATTGAATATATTTTAGAAATAATCCTTCTAAAAATGGTTACTCTTCTTTATTTAGATTTGCAGGTTTGAAAAGGGATAGGTTATCATCTAGAAAACGCACTCATGTGGGAAAATCTTAGCTCCTGGTGTTGCCGGAAAACTGAGGCGTTATGGTATCAAGCACTTTACCAATGTGTACTTCTGTTTATTAAAATACGTTCATCCAGGCATAACTGAGTTAAGGGATTATAGGAGGGAGAGCCAGATTTTTTTAAAAAGTAAAGCTGGTGGGAGTATCTGCAGCTGGGACCCAAGGAAAGGTTCCTGCAAAAAGTCTTGGCAACAGAGAGTCAAATTGAAACAAAACACTTGTCTGGGGGTTTGTGAGCAAGAGGGTGTAGCAGGCTTTGTGGGTTGGAAAAAAGACAAATAAGTTGGGGGGGTGCTGTTGCTAGAGAAAAGGGGCAGCTGGGTGAGGGTTTAGGGGTCAGATAAATGTTGGGGGCGAAGATCAAATTTATGACTTCTGCCCATGCTGTTTACTGAGATGCTGATGTGAGCTGTGGCATTCCAGACGCTTGAGATGCGCCTTGAAAACAGTCCAGCTGTTCATATCATCCAAAGTAAAATGTCATCATTTTTAAGTTGGAAATCAACATATTTCAGAGGGGTGTGCTTTTCCTCTTGCGGTTGTCTAACAGAATGGTTCGGCGCCTTGACAGATAATACCGTCGGTTTTCCCTTCTGTGTGTGACAGTTCACTGAAGGATGTCTCTGCCCTGTGTGTCTCAGGTCACATGGCCAGGTACACGGCCATCCTCAACCAGATTCCCAGCCAGACCTCATCAGTCCGGACCATCCAAGGGCCTCCTGGAGAACCTGGTAGACCAGGGTCACCCGGAACCCCTGGTGAACAAGGACCCCCAGGGACGCCAGGCTTCCCTGGAAATGCAGGCGTGCCAGGGACCCCAGGAGAACGAGGTAAGCTGAGTCACCTCTCTCATTGGAACGCCACTGAGGTGTGTGCAGTGAAGCATGGTGTGAACAGTGGTGCTTATACAATGATGACGTCCAAAAGAATGAATGTTCATTAACTCCCCCCATCCGTTCTCCAGCTTATTTATTTATCCCCAAGACTGAGTCAGTTGAGTAAATTACAAAGTATTTCATCAAGAGCCATATCTACTCCTATGAAAAAGGAGGATCAGGACCCCCAACTCACCTTTCAGAGACTTTTGAGCAAATGAGAGAAAGGTGCCCCCTCTAGATGGAGGAATTAAGAACAGGTGCCCCTTCCAGGTGGAAGAATTAGAAAAGGATGCCCTCCTCTGGACAGATATGGCATTGCGCATATGTCATGGTAAGCCAAGAGCTCGCTTCTGAGGTCTAATGCTTTTTCTAACGCAGTACCCATAGTGGGCAACAGTTGATGGCAGTCCTCAGGTGAGTCATAGGTCATATTAACATACGATTTACATATACCTAAGTCGACCATGCCAGCTATAAACTTCAAATGAAAATACTGTTCGTGGTTCATCTTCCTATATTATATTTTGTATGTAATATGAAGCAAATATTTCATTTAATAGTCTTACAGGCCAATGTTTTGTCTTTTGTACCAAAGTTTCTTAAAAATAGAAATCCTACTTAGCCTTTTCTGTTTTCCCCTACAGGTCTTAGCAGTGTTGCATAGTACAATAATAAGACTTTGATTGAACTTCACCCAGTTCTATAATTGACTCCAGAAACTCCAGAAACAGATTAAAGAGATGTGGGAAATTGGGATTACATATGAACCACAAAGAAAGTGATGGGCAGTAAGACAATGGACGACAAGTATTTTCTAAGACACCATTTTCTTTTTTAAGATTTTTATTTATTTATTTCACAGAGAGAGAGATCACAAGTAGGCAGAGAGTCAGGCAGATTGAGAGAGAGAGAGAGAGCGAAGCAGGCTCCCGCTGAGCAAAGAGCCCGATGCAGGGCTCGATCCCAGGACACTGAGATCATGACCTGAGCGGAAGGCAGCGGCTTAATCCACTGAGCCAACCAGGCGCCCCTAAGACACCATTTTCTAATGTGCAGATCTGAGGAAAAGCCAACTCTTACCTATTTGCCATATGAATCCTGTTACTTTTGAGACCTGGGTAGGAAATGTTTCTTTTGTCACACTTGGAGATGTGACATGTGGATTCCAAAGTTAGTATTTCACAGTTCGTTCCTGATCGGTGCTAACAGGCCGCTGCATTCCTGCCTCTGCGCTTTCATGGGCCTCCTTCCCCACTTTGGAAACGTCTTTTGCTTTCCCTGTCTCCGGGGTTCTCACTCTCCGTGCAAGGCTCAGCTGCACTTCTGTTTCAGGAGTGGCATTTTTGTTGATTGCCCCGGACCACACAGTAGCTCCACCCCCCAGGACCCCTGAGCACTGATTGTCTGTCCCACCCATTTGAGCACTCCTCTGGGACCGGTGAACAGCTCCATGGCCAAGTGCAGGGGCCACTCTGAGCCACATTGCTCACGGTAGGTAGGTCCTCACTCAGTACTTGCTGCTCTCACGGCAGTCCAGTCCTGGTTTCCCTTTCTGAAGGTGCCTCCCGTGCCAGGACATGAAATCAGCAGATGTAGAGAAGAGCAGGGTTCCCTCCCAGCGCACGGAAGACCTGGCCACCCGCCAGGCATCCTTTGACGGTGTCGGTGATGGATCACCTGTGACACAGGGGGCACAGAGCCCGTGCCTGAGTCATTCTCGTGAGTCACAAGGTGTGTTTGTTCTTTTTGGAAGTCCTCTACTGGTTCTTGCCAGACTGAGTCTTTCCTGCTCTGCAAGAGGACTTGAAGGCTTAGACCAGAGGAAAATTTTTCAGGAATTCTCAAACAGTGGCCCAGGCAGCCATTGAAATAGGAATTTCCATGATATAATTTTCTGACTACATATATCTATATATACATGTATTTGTAAAGAGTGCAGGAGACAAAGCAGAATCATGTCCTGCAAATTCGTGGAGGATGACAGTGGGACAGAAAGTGAGACAAGCCCTTTGGGCATGAGAGAAAGTGATTTTTAGATGATCACCAATGGATGGTAATGGTTTTGTGTTTAAGGTCGGGGTTTCTAGGTCAAGGCCCAAGGGACTTTCCGTTCCTAGCAAAGAATTTTAATCCTGTTGCACTTGGGATTTTTGCTGCAAGGAAGACGATGATTTTTTTTTGTTTGTTTGTTTGATCTCATGGTCCAAATACCCAGAAAGTACTGAGAGACAGAAATATCTACTTTTTCACTAAATCAAAAAAATAGAATTTTAAAACTAAAGACATTCAGACTTCTTTTCTCCTAGCCCTCATTTTGTCATTTTGTGTAAAAGGGAGCATATGAAGATACCGAGGTCCAGGGAGTCTTGAAATCAGCCAACATCAGGACTAGAAATGAAAACCAGAGATCGTGGGGTTGTTGTTGTTGTTATATAAAATAGGATTATCACACTGCTCTATGTAATATAATTTTGAAAGGACACTATATTATATAAATATAAAATATATCTTATTTTATATTTAAAATAGAAAATAAATAAGCATTTATTTTACATTATTTATTTATTTATTTTATAAATATATAGAAAATAAATAAGTAAAAATAAGTATTATTGCTCAGCAGTGTATTTAGACAAATGCTAAACTACAAAAGCAAGGCAAAAAGAAATATAGTGTTGAGTACTCTGGCCCAGCGTGTAAGTGAACCTCACTTTCTTCTTCCTATGTGTCCCACGTAAGTCTTCCTATAAGAAGTGCACCACTCCATTGGCTTGCTAATTTTTCATTAGAAGGGCTCTATCTGATTTTCCTATTAGAATTTTTCAAAAATTTTTAAATAAGCTCTCTGCCCCCATGGGGCTTGAACTCACAACCCTGAGATCAAGGGTTGCATGCTTCAGTGACTGAGCCAGCCAGACACCCCTAATTTTTCAGAAGTTTTTTGAAAAATACATATACAGGATGTACAGTAAGAAATATATTTTGCACCGTGATGCCGTCTTATGCATGCAAACTTGTCAAACTGAGGCAAAAAGCAATTCTACTCATCCTTACTAAGGTTTCCGGTTTACCTCTGTTCAAAAGGCTGAGGGGCAACCTTTTATTTTATGACCTTGGTTCAAACACACTATTGATTAACTCAATCATTATCATTGAACTAGCCAAAGAATATGCATTTTGGGGGAACAGAAAAGGAATTCCAAATATTTCCCCCATCAGCAACGTGACATAAAGACTGTTCTCGACTTTCGTTCTCACCCAGCAGAAGACTGCATTCTGCCTACATCTGACTAGCTACCTCCTTCTCATTAACCTTTGTCTCCTTTAACTTAAAGTTTTTTTTTTTTAGATTTTATTCATTTATTTGACAGAGATCACAAGTAGGCAGAGAGGCAGGCAGAGAGAGAGGAGGAAGCAGGCTCCCTGCTGAGCAGAGAGCCCCATGCAAGGCTCCATCCCAGGACCCTGGGATCATGACCTGAGCCGAAGGCAGAGGCTTAACCCATTGAGCCACCCAGGTGCCTCTTCAAATGTCTTTCATAAGTTTGTGGGGAACGACTGTTTTGCCATGTCTCACATAGATCGCGATATTACAGAATCCTTAGAATGTAAGGAACTGAAGGACTCCTGCGGTTCACATTGTTCATCTAAGGCTTGAACTCCAACTTGGACTTGTCTGATTATTACCAACCAGAAGTAAAGAGGTTCCATCTGCACAAGTATAAGCAAGAGGTTATGCAGCCCAATTTCTCACCTGCTTTTTCTTGCCACTTATACCACGTGGCTCATGCACAGCAAAGACAAGCTCTTCTTCCATGGGCTACAGTTGCCTGTCCCCACAAAATGCGGCATTGCCTTCAGGTAATGGCTCTATATCCTGGCTTCCAAAGTTCACAAAAGCTATAGCATTCCTCTTTGGTACCCTGACCTGACTGGAACAACTGAGTCCTGACGTTTCCGACCTGAACTCACTCTGCAATCACAGCCTTGTGTGATTCTAGCTAGACCCCAGAAGACAACTCTGTTTCTAATTCTGATCTTTGTATAATTATTCCTGGATGATGACTCTCCTCTTTTCTTATTCCATTCATTGAAATGTTCATATTTCACATTGGTGTCTTGAACCATATATTATTAACCCAGTCAAAAATCAGTTGGTTGGGGTGCCTGGGTGACTCAGTGGGTTAAAGCCTCTGCCTTCGGTTCAAGTCATGATCCCAGGATCCTCGGATCAAGCCCTACATCAGGCTCTCTGCTCAGCAGGGAGTCTGCTTCCTCCTCTCTTTCTCTGCCTGCTTCTCTGCCTACTTGTGATCTCTTTCTGTCAAATAAATGAACAAAATCTTTAAAAAAAAAAAATCAGGTGGCGCCTGGGTGGCTCAGTGGGTTAAAGCCTCTGCCTTCAGCTCAGGTCATGATCCCAGGGTTCTGGGATTGAGCCCCACCTCGGGCTCTCTGCTTACCAGGGAGCCTGCTTTCTCTTCTCTCTCTGCCTGCCTGCCTCTCTGCCTACTTGTGATCTCTGTCTGTCAAATAAATAAGTAAAATCTTTAAAAAAAAAAAAATCAGTTGGTTGGTCTATAGATGGCCAAACTGAATTTCTTTATTTACTTGAAAAGAACTGGGACAGTTTCCTGATTTCAGCGTTTCTGCAACTCCTTCAGTTTCCATCATTCTCCAAAAAATATTGGATCACAGGAGCCATCCAACTGAAGATTTTCCTGATCAGATTATACATCCATAATTTACTGGAATTTATATCTGATTTATTTTATACAATAAATCAGTAAATATTTATTGAATGCAAGGTTCACATAAGTCTCTTGGGTTGACAGGATGTGAGATAGTACTATTTATTTATGGCTTTCACTTATTAGGCACTAAATGTATCTGCCAATATTGTGTCCAGTCCTATATACACACTCTCTCCTTTGGATAAAATAGAAGACATGGTTTGGATAAGGAAGGAATGTGGAACATTACTAAATGTGCACATTGGGAGAGTGAACGCGAAGTGAGCTGTGTGGAAAGTAAATGCTGTCAGAGGTCAGTATTAGCTCCATTTTTTATTATTTTTTCTAATTTTTTAAAAGATTTTATTTATTTATTTGTCAGAAAGAGAGAGACAGAGTACAAGTAGGGGAGTAGGGGAGGGAAAAGCAGGCTCCCCACTGAGCAGGGAGCCTGATACACAGGGTTCTATCCCAGGACCCTGGGATCATGATCTGAGCTGAAGGCAGATGCTTAACCCACTGAGCCACCCAGGAATCCCTAGCTTCATTTTTTTTTTTAGGTTTTTATTTATTTATTTATTTGAGAGAAAGAGAGAGAGCATGGGTGAGCATAGGAGGAGGGACAGAGGCAGAGGGAGAGAGAATCTCAAGCAGACTCCCCACTGAGAGCAGAGCCCTATGTGGGACTCGATCCCAGGACTACAAGATCATGACCTGAGCAGAAACCAAGAGTCAGATGCTCAAATGACAGAGCCACCCAGGGGACTCTATCTCTATTTTTAAGTGAGGAAACTGAGGCTCAGTTAGTTTTTCAGTTCACCCCACTGGACCATAAGGGACCAAAATTCAAGTCCACATCTGCGTGATTCCAGAATAGCTGTGCTTGTCCCCTCTGTCTGTTGCCACCTTGGAATCCATAGTGTAGTGGGGAACTGCCATAGAAAAGGCCAGAACTGTGCAGGGTCTCGTGGACCCCATTTCCTTGTGGCTCCTACTAACCACAATTCACGGCTCAGTTCACACAAACAAGTCAACGGCTGAACTGACCAGAATATCACAGTGGGACGTGGTTGTACTATTAGCAAGCTCCCTGCACGCTGTGTTCTGGTTTGGGAGAGGCTTGGGACATCCTTGACCTGGCCAATGACCAACTTTGAGGTGATTTGTTGGATAAATATGAAGGTGGTAAAAATATTTTCCATGATTATACATTTTGGCACTTGAAGGTTTTTCTAGAATTTTAGCATGTGCCCAGGCTGTAGAAGAGTCCCAAGTAAGGGAACTACCTGGAGGGAAGCTGGCCATGGACCTAGCAGCTTGGGGTGCACCCACAGAATTCTACTTATATTATAACATCTAACAATAGGGGAAATAGAGGAGAAACATGGAATAAGGCAATTCAATCTTGTTTTCCTTGTGATATTTCAGAAGAGAAACTGATTTAACTTCACTGTTTGCAGTGCTGCTTACTTGAGAGGCAGGCTGGGATGTCATTTGGGGCATCAATCTTATAGAAGTCAGGATCTGAACTTGGCCACTTACTAGCTGTGTAATCTTGACTGCTTAATCGTAAAACTTAATCTTTCTGTATTTTCATTCATTCCCCTAACCAGCACTTACTGAGCATCTACTACACATCAGGCATCGTACTGGGTGTTAATGACATAGTGGTAAACAGGACATACATTTCCTATGTTTCCTGTACCTGGCATGGACCCAGATATTAAATGCACTAACAAAAACTAAATGAATCGTTTCCTTTAGTGTGACATTAGTTGTAAGTGCCATGAAAAAAAAACCATGTTGCCATGCAAGTGTAGAAGAAGGGGTTCTGACTTATACTGGCAAGTCAGTGATATTTTAGCTGAGACCTGAAAGTTTAGGAGTTTGGCAGATCAATAAGAGAGTCAGAGGAGAACATTTCAGGCAGAGATAGCAATAACGTATGCAAAGGTCCTGAGGTGCGAGAGGGCTTGAAACTCTAAAGCCATGATTCTCAAAAGTAGTCAACATATTGTCTCCTTTCCCACAGATAAGTTACATCTCTTTTACTGTTCTGAAATGAAATTCACAGATAATACATATAACCTGCCTTCACACAAAATTTAAAAAAACAAACAAACAACTAGACTGCCATCTAGTGTAATGTAAAGAAGTAAAGCTAAAGTAATTTCTACTTCGACTGTTTATTCCAATATGCAAATTCTCAGCATGACTATACTAGAAACATAATGAAGAAGTCAAAATGTGTTTATATATTGAATAATTACTGAGAATGCAACCATTACAAGTTCAGGCTGATGTAGCTGAGCTTTATCAACAGTGGGTCTTTCTGCATTCGTGTCTGTTGTGTTCACAGTAAAAATTGTAAGAGCAAATACATCATCAGCATTATGCAAATAACTAAAATTATCTTCTACTTTTTTCAGACATCTGTTCCTTGATTACTAGATCGCTTGGTTTTCCACTATATTTCTTTTCCTTACTGGGGCTCTCTCCAGAGAAGCCTTATACTACTGACTATCTCCCCCCAACCCACAGACAGTAGTAATGTCTTTATGCATGCTAGTGCCTAGAGAGAGTTGAGTGAAAATGACTGGGAGGTATAATTCCAAGGATTTTCCCAATGGAATGCATTGTTTTCCATACATTCATTAGCACTTTATACCTACTCTGTGGAATCAAATATTTATACCTACTCTGAGGCTTAAAAAAAATAATAACAGCATTGGAATGTCATCTTTAATCACAAGAAGATTTCATGTTTTTGATTAAGAGCTTGATGCAAGGACAGCTGCCCCACTCTGTTTGTTGCCTGGATTAATTTTTTATTGTTCTCTGAGGATATAATCCTTGAATGACTTTATGAAGTTGGAAAATTATTCCCCTTGAGTTTCCCCTGACACAGAAGACCAAATTTCTAAGGAATGAATGTAAAGAAACACAAGATTTAAGGATCAATTCTTGCATCAGTCCTAAGTCCTGTGGTTAATTTGAAGAAGATGGACTTTGTTCCAGGAAATGGGAAAAGGGGGATGTGAGAAGGAAGAGAAGATGCAACACAACTAAGTCCCCCTTCTCACCCCACCAGAGCAAACACAGGTAGAAAAGGAATCAGCCACGTTCCGGCTGCTGGAAGTCAGTGATAACCCCCTTTGGAGACACAGAAATGGCATTTAGAGTCAAGAAGTTGCATATACCCAAAAGCTAACTCTTGAGTCCCTAAGGTTCATTCCCCTTACCTGGGAATCAACAAGGCTGAGAAGACTGGGTCTCAAGTCAATTTGAAGCTGGGAGAGAGAAGTTGGGTTCTTGCATTTGGTATTTCTGTGGTTGAAAAGAGCTGTTGGCACTGAAGATACATTTGGCTGAAAACTTTGGTCACGAATGCAGAATAAAAGCAAAACAGTTGCCAGACAGGAATGCCTAGATGCTAAGCGTCTGTGGAACTTCTCAATGTCTCTTTTATCCTGGTTTATTCCTGGAAAAATTATCTTTATGGGACAGATCAACTTAATTAAAGATAGAGGGTTGGCAGGGCTCTTGTAATAATTGGCTGGTTGAAACTTAAATATTTGCAAGTCTTCCCTGTGATGTTGTATTATCTTTGACATTGGCTTGCACGAGACATAGTCTTTTCATTGCTGTTAAAAATCTGCTGACTTGTTTGTTTCTTTCCTCATTCCCTGCATCTCATCTCCTGAGAGATGAACTCCGGAGAAGTAAAAGTAGCTTTCTCTTTTCTCACCCAGTAGTTAGGTGGTAAAGTCCAATTTGAATGTGCATTGGAAACAAGATTTTCTCTGAACGTTTGATGTATTGTGTTTTCCTAATGTATAGTAGCCCAAACGCATCGAAAAGGAATGTTTTTCCTTTTTCTTTGTTGTATCTTCCATTTTGTAAGGTTTTTTCCCCCCTCTGTTACAAACTGAGGCTTTGCATTCAACATGGCTGCAAAGAGAAGCTCTATGTGTTAATGACTCATTACTCTGCAACGAGTTACCCTACAACTTAGCAACTTAAAACAACAAAACCTATACGACCGTGATTTTCTGGGTCAGGGATTCAGGAGTGGTCTAGCTGGGTGCTTCTGACTCAGGGTCTTCCACGAGGTTGTTTCAAGATGTCAGCAAGGGCTATAGTCCGTTTTGTCTTCTTTTCTTGCCATGAAAGCTAATATAATTGTTTCTATAGCTTAAATTACTTTGAAACCCTTAATTGGGGGGCCTGTGTAGTAGATCTGATCAGATTCTTGCACTGGATTTCAGTCCCTGTCTGGGGTAAAGGGCATCGTGCTAGAAATAACCACTCAAGGTTAATGCCATCTTAGCAAGATATCCTCGTATGGTCCCGGTTCATATTTTCCGCCTGACTTCAAGTATGTACTTTTTGCTCTACCCAAATTGAACCGCTCTGTGCTCTCAGTATTAGTCAGCTTTCGCTGCATAACAAACCACAAACATCTCAGTAGGATACAACGATAAATATTTTTTTTTCCACCACAGATGTATGGAAAACAGGGGCAGTTCTGCTCTGCTGGGGCCCTGGCTAGAAGGGCTAATAGTTTCCTAGAGTATGTAATCCTCGCGGCGGTGGCAGAAACAAATTAGGGCGACCCAAGGTGCCAATTTCAAGCCTCTGTGCCTGTTGTTGCCTCTAACGTCTCATTGGCCAAAGCAGGTCACGTGGCCCTGGCCACGCCCAACTCCACGCCATAAGGAAGTACACGCGGCGCAAAGCAGGAGCAGGCGTCAATCTGGCGCAGAGCGATGAGGCCGGGCGACTGCGCGTTCTTCACGCGTGGCTTTTCCTTTGCTGCTCCCCGCAGTGCGGATGCCCACTGTGCCCTGCTCTTGTCCCAGTGCATGGGTTTCCACCTGCCCTTCCCACGCCCTAGAATCCTCTTTCGTGCTCTGGCTCATTCGCCCTTCGGAGCGCATCTGGCGTCGACCGCAGCAGTTTCTCATTATGCTGTCATTGCTGGTGTCCTGGTTTGTCTTCCCCCCGGACTGTGAGTTCCGTGAATGGGGCTGGGCCTTTCATGTCTGCTTCCCCCAACCCCTGCCCCACCGAGAAGCCTGAACAAGAGCGGGGTCCGTCACCGGTGTGCGCCCAGGTAGAAGGTGCCTTCTTGACTTGCCTTTTAATGATGACTTCACTCTGTGAATCCTGTCTCCGCAGTGAGGCTGCACGTTCCCCGGAGACCAAACGTAATGTGGGTTTTCCCTTTATTTTTCATAATACCTGAAGAGCAATAGTCATTTTGTGAATCATGAGTGATTTATGGTGTTGATTACTCCTTGGCTAGTTTTTTGGCTGCCATTTGTCCTTCACTCTAGAGCCATGAAAAAAAACAGAAGTCCATGTGGCTATAGGACATCAACGCGAAGACATCCTGTTAATAGCCAGTTACTGCCAACTTGACAAGTCAACGTTTTCTTCAAGTCATTATTGTGTAAATTCAGCCAGGAAAACAGGGTGAGATTTTTAAATAGGAAAGATTTTTCGACTGGGTAGGAAATATATATAAAATAGCAAATACGTTGGATAATTCAGTGCTCACATTTTAGTGTGTCTAATTTAGATGTCTGGTCAAAAGATCAAGGGACATCCTGCTTATAATGCCTCTGTGTGTGTGTGTGTGTGTGTGTGTGTGTGTGTTTACAATTTCTATATGTAAATATTGATAGAGGCGTGTGTGTGTGTGTGTTTACAATATCTATATGTAAATATTGATAGAGGCAGACAGAGACAGAAAGACACTTTGTTTTAAATATAGGAATGTACTCAGCCATTTTCTAAATTTCTGGCCTTGAACATAAACAAGTAAAATGGAAATATAACATATACTAATTTAGATGATAAAACTAAAGCTGTTTATATTGGCTATAGTAAACCATTTTCTGTGAATTTTTTTTAACAAGGATTTAAGGCAGTAAGTACAATAAACAAGTATACCAAAATGCATTTGTATAGCTGAGGGAAAAACATACATAGAAAAGATATATTCATTAACTCTTAAAATTTTCATTGGTTCTAGATACAAGATGTATATATCTTAATAGTGCTTTCTTCATGCTCATTATGAAGGACTGCTGGTCCTAATGCCTTTTGTTTTAAACTCTGCAGACACTGACCTCATCCCAAGGCCCTGACACAGCTCTCTTCTTTTCCAAGAGTCAAGAGCATCATATCACTTTTCATTTCCGCAAGGAATGAAAACAAGCCCTAGCTCTAATTTATATATCATTAGCTGGTTGAATATTCATGCCAAACCTGATGTGTTCATTTTTGAAGCCACAGAAATTGGCTCATTTTTCTATTAACTTTCAGTTGTTAATAATTTTCCTAACAGCCCATGCTGGAAATAATATAATAATACTGAAGGAGGATCAGTCAGAACTTGGGAGCTGAAACTGGTCGATGAGCGTTTGGTCTGCTACTCTTATGCCCGTAAGATCATAGCATCAGTGTGCAAAACTGTGGGGACAAAAATCCAGGATTCCTGGTGTCAAATGTAATCCCTGTTCATTTTTGCAACGCACTCGCTGGTGGGACCAACCTGTGGACGGCTACACGGGATTGGTGCGCACTGATGGGATTGCCCCCTTCATTCTCTTTTCTCCCTTCTTCCTCTGTAGCCCCCATGCTGCCCCTTTCACCTTCCTTCTCCCTGCTGCACTTTCTTCCTCGCTCTCACTGCCCGGATATCAGTGTATCTGATTTAGATGTGTGGGGTCGAAAGACCAGAGGGCCTCCGGCCAATATTACCATGTCTCTAACTGATAGAGGAACCTGAAGTCCAAAATATCCTGTTGTCTCGATCTTGATCTGGTAGTGGTTCCTTTGACTACTGGACAGCCCTATTTAATGCTTCAGCATGTTTTCCTTCGGCTTTGCTGGGAGACTAGCTCAGCGTTCATTGGTGGAGTTGAGCTCTGCCGGATTTCTCAGTCCACTTTACTAATTGAATTGTTTTGTAGCACCCAGCAGGGCCAGTTCCATGTTTTAAGGGGTCTGAGGCTTCAGCACCTTGGAGTTCCTCTTTGAGAAAAAGAGGGTGAAGGTACAAACAAAAAATTAGGGGGATGGTATTGGAGGGGTCCTGCGCACACGAGGGGGAAGGGCCGTATCCAGACCCCTTCGTGTGCCCCAACCGGATCTAGACTGGCTTCTTATTTTACTCCCCCACCAGCTGCAGCCAGAGTCTGCCAAACTGCTTGGAGTCCCCCGGGCACGCTCAGTTCTCTTTCATCTGCCGGCCTCTGTACGTGCACTTGCATCTGCCCTTCTTTGCGTGGCCGACGCCCGCTCTCCAAGACTTGGCTTCAAGGGTCAGCTGTATCCGAAAGCCCCCTGTGACTCCCCACGGACGCCTCAGTTCTGTGCTTTCATGTGTTGTAGCTCTTCTCACACTGCGTGATGACTCTCCGTTTGTCCCTTTCCCTGCCACAAGGTGACTCACTACAGGCAGGAGGGGTCCTTCTGGCTCTGATGCTCAGAGCCTGATACTGGGATTGGACCAGGCAGTTTGCTTTCAGTCTGCCCTTCTCCCCCTTTAGCTGTGCGTCGGTGCCTCTCCAGGCTCCCTTCCCCCACTGCTCCTGGATAAATTCAGCCAATGAGAGCCTTTGAAAAGGAGTAGAGGGTTCCAGGGACACCTCAGTGGCTCAATTCTTAAGCATCTGCCTTCAGCTCAGGTCATGAACCCAAGGTCTTCATATCAAGCCCCATGGTTGTCATGTTCCTTTTCAGCGGGAAGCCTCTTCTCCCTCTCCCATTCGTCCTGCTTGTGTTCCCTCTGTCACTGCCTCTCTCTGTCAAATAAATAAATAAAATCTTAAAAGAAAAAAAAAGGAGGATTACAGGGTTCAAACAGGGTAGAAGTCAAGATATTTCTCCTCTCATCCTACACCTGGCTCCGCTGCAATTCTGGTTGTGGTGACAACTCTTACACGGCTCCTGCTTCAACTGGAAATCTCTCCCTCTGCTTCTAGATCCTACCAGAAGTTTCTAGGCTCTGGGTTCCAGTCCCACCATTTCTTCCCATTGCCCCCATACTCTTAAAGATGAGAGTGACTTCTTGCTCTTGCTGTTTTATAAGTTGCCTCATCATTTTTAATTGGCTTCTCAGTCCTCCATCACCCATGTAAACAAACCATGTAAACAAGTCCCTGGATTAACTACTCTTTGCCTGAACTATGTAGAGTGCTTTTTCTTTTCCTGAGGCCTGAATTACCCTGTCAAAGTGGATGGATCCTTATTTTATTAAAAAGGCAACAAGAAGAAAATCTCTTGGCCATGGTTTGCAAAATCTGTTTACATTAAAAACAATCATGTATAATCGCTTCTTGGCCTTTTGGCCAAGGTCAAGTGTGAAAACAATCATGTATTTTCCAATCTTTGCCCCCTTAGCCGAGACCTTAGCCAAAACATGGAGTCCCATGGGCTGGTACTAATGCTACAGGCCGAAAATGTAGAAAATAGCAGATTCTGGAAGTTGCATGAAGTATTTAGTGAATTATGTCCAATGAATCTGCCACCTTGTGCCTAGGTACCTATCTAGTACATTGCTTCCAGTAGGCGTTCAGACATATTCTGAATAGAAAGCAGACTGTGCTTGCCATTCATTGTCCACATTTCCTAGGTAACAGACGATATAACAACATAGCCGAAGCCCTGTCTCACTGTTTCTGGGACTTCTTGGTGCAGTGACAATGAAAGCATTGCCCAGCCTTTGCGTATCTGCCTGGGCATAAATCCTGGGAGTTGCTCGAAATGTCTGGGCTGAGAGACTAACTGAGCTCAATGGAGCAGCACGAGGCCCCAGTGTGGAAGGCTTGGTGTGGTCAGAGGGCAGAGAAATGAGTAAAATGTCTCTATTCAGAGACCAGCAGGCCAAAGGAAAGAGGAAATGGACAACCGAGAGCCAGATCCTGGGCATGTAGTCAGCAGGAGCCGGAGAGGGCCGCTCAGCGTCAACCCTGAATCTTGCTCAGAGTAGAAGGCAAGAATGCCAACTGAGGGAAGTAAGCTGAGAAAATGTGATAACCACGGGACTGATTGCTGAGCCTGGGGCCAGAGCAGATGTGCAGACTGACCCAGCGCGCAGCTCAGGAAGCTTCGACTGCAAAGAACAAGACAAGTCTCCTGCCCACTTGGACTGAAAAGGCAGGGAGTACAGTGATTCAGCGTCTGGGCTTCGGCACCAAGCTGTCTGGGATCAAATCGTGGCTCGTGCTCCTTCCTAGGTGAGGGCAGGGATCACAGCCTCCTTCGGGGTTAATAGTAGTGCCCGCCCCCTTTGTTCTTAAGAAGCCAAAATGAGCTCCTGCATCCCAAGCCTCTAGCTTTTGGAATCGACTGCGGTCATTTTTAGACTTAGCTGATAAACTCACTGGCCACATTCTTGGTTTGTCAAAGTCTGCAATAGAACTTGGGATTTCATTCATTCATTCATCGGCTTGACGCGTATTTCTTGAGTGCCTTAGTATATGCCTGGAACTGGGAATGTAACGAAGAGCTAGAGTGAACACGTCTCTGCCTTTGTATACCAGTAAAAGAAAATATTGGAGGGTCAGTGTTAGGTTTGTGGTAAGGGAGAACCAGGGAGCCCTGAAATGGTTTCTAACGAGACTCTTAAAAAAAGAATGAATATGACAGAGGTACCTCTCTGTTGGGGGATGTTGATGAAGCAGGTGTAAGGGCAGAAGGTACATGGGAAATCTCTGTACTTTCCACTCAATATTGCTGAGAACCTTGCAAAAAAATAGATTTATTGAAATATTTTTAAAAGAAAGAACAGATGAATGGATGGATAATAATAATCTCTCTGATTATCCTAAATATTTTTGATAACTCAAAAAAAACTGAAGTTATTTAAATCTTATCTAAAATCATATTTTTGAAAAGTTAGAGCTTCATTTATATCAGCTATGCTTAGTTTTTAGAAATGGCAGAAATTTAATTGTGATCGGTTATATTCATCGCTAAGAAACGCTAGCACTGAAACTGCCACACAAGGAACTTGTTAGAAAAAGCAGTGTTCCCACAAGGCAGGCATGTGAAAGTAAAAGCAAAGCTCCGGGGTAAAGAATTTTGTTTGTTAATCCTTCAAAGGTCAGGCTTGCTTTTAACAGTCAGCTGCATGTTGGTGTAAACATGCAGTCATTCGGTTAGGTTTCTAGAACTTACTGGGCCACCTACCATGTGTGAGGTTTGGCTTGGATCTGACACTAACAGTAAAGAAGACATGATCCTTGCCATCAGCAGGCTCGTGGTCTTAGGCTAGGCGAACATGAGGACAAGCAAGGCAATGGGTAGGTTCCAGAGGAGGCACGGACAATATGGAATCAGAGAACTCATTCATTCCTTCAGTGAGTAAATAAGTAAGTATCTGTAGGCTTCATAGTATGTGGAAGACACTCTCAGCGTGTCAGGGATACAGCCATGAAGCAGATCAATAATCCCAGTCCTCTTGAATCCTGTATGCTTCTGCTTATTATGGTTGCAAGAAGCACTGGGCTGGGTCTTGAAGACTGAGAGGTATTTATGGAGACATCCAATGTGAAATGGGTGTTCCAGAAGGAGGGGCATCCTGTGCACTCAGGAGTCCCAGTGCCTTTGTGGAGAGAACGTTGGCACTTGGCCCTGGGGACTTCAGCTCAACACCGAAGGGCTCCACCTTCAGCCCTCACGAAGAGATTGATGAGAGAAGCCCTTATTATGGGTGATGATGGCATATTTTCTATGAAGAAGGACTATGCCCAGATCTATTCATCGCCTGCCAACATCTCACAGATGGGTGGACATTTTGGGACATCTTATTTCTTTCCTTTTAACCATGGCTTACAGGCTTCTCAAAAATATATGCAGATCTATTTTTAGAGAGGTGAGGTCTCTAAGCCTGGCCTTTCATCTCAGCCCTCATCTTAGGTCCTTAATTATTGATTTTTAACATGATTTTTTCATTCTAAGAAAAAAGATTTACAACCAAACTCAGGTGTCATGGACACAAAGTTTCCTTTGGCTCGGAACCTAAGTGAATACATGGACAGATATTAATCTATTAGCCCACCAGTAGTTGGAACGGATCTTCATTTCAAGGATACTGAAATCTAAAATTCCTCATTAGTGGCTAAAATTAACAAGTCAGGAAATGACATGCTGGCGAGGATGCGGAGAAAGGGGAACCCTCCTACACTGTTGGTGGGAATGCAAGCTGGTGCAACCACTCTGGAAAATAGCATGGAAGTTCCTCAAAATATTGAAAATAGAACTACCCTATGACCCAGCAATTGCACTTTTGGGTTTTTACCCTAAAGATACAAATGTAGTGATTCGAAGGGGCACGTGCACCCAAATGTTTATAGCAGCAATGTCCACAATAGCCAAACTATGGAAAGAACCTAGATGTCCATCAACAGATGAATGGATAAAGAAGATGTGGTAAATATACTCAGTGGATTGCTATGCAGCCATCAAAAGAAATGAAATCTTGTCATTTGCGACGATGTGGATGGAACTAGAGGGTATCATGCTTAGCAAAATAAGTCAATCGGAGAAAGACAAATATCATATGATCTCCTGATATGAGGAAGTGGAGATGCAACATGGGGGGTTTGGGGGGGTAGGAAAAGAATAAATGAAACAAGATGGGATTGGGAGGGAGACAAACCATAAGTGACTCTTAATCTCACAAAACAAACTGAGGGTTGCTGGGGGGAGGGAGGTTGTGAGAGAGGGGTGGGGTTATGGACATTGGGGAGGGTATGTACTATGGTGAGTGCTGTGAAGTGTGTAAACCTGGCGATTCACAGACCTGTACCCCTGGGGATAAAATTCATTATATGATTTTTTTTTTTAAATTCCCTATTAGTATAATTATATCCTTAGAATTTTCTCGAGACATTTTGAGGGCTGGAATATTTTTGTGAGACTCATACTCTCTTACCTTGATTTGTAGTACAGGTAATATCAAATGCCACTCATTTTTCTCTACATAACTAGAAAATTGAAACAACCAGAATCCCCACTGCCCAATCTCCCCCATCTTTTGCTTTCTCAATGAAGAAACAATGGATAAGTCAAGAAACTCTTTTTTTTTTTTAATATTTATTTATTTGACAGAGAGAGGGATCACAAGTAGGCAGAGAGGCAGGCAGAGAGAGGGGGAAAGCAGGCTCTCCACTGAGTGGGGAGCCTGATGTGGGACTCGATCCCAGGACCCTGAGATCATTACCTGAGCCGAAGGCAGAGGCTTAACCCACTGAGTCACCCAGGCACCCTAAATCAAGAAACTCTCACCAGAGAGCTATTCCTAAGAACACTTTCCTGCATGTCCTCCAGCCTCATGGACAGCATCTCCTACTTTGGAGAATCATCCAGAAGCCATGTTGTGAATGTTGATCCTTGAGTATCGTAAGGTCATGGGAGGCCTCTGAGTCACCACATGCTTAATCACGAGCAGGCTGCCATTAGTCATCTGTGTATTTCATTGTGTTCTAACTCTAAAAATTAGTGGTTCCCTGTGGGGAAAGTGATTCTCATTCAAACAGAAGAAGAGGCTAAGTATGGTGAAGTACATTGGCAACTGAGAGGACACCTACTGGCTGAAAAGTGCTTATTCCAATTAGCCACTAAACTAAGAGCTAAACTGGTAGCTAATTGGGTAATAGCCAGTAGATGTACCCAGGGTGCTTTTCTGTCTGAACAACTTGGTGAACAGTTGAGTATTACACGTTGATTGGTCTGGGTATGTTGGGTGCTTTTTAAACTCAGATGAAATTGTATTTTTATTCTTGAGAAATTACTGTCTTCCTTCTGGGTTCCTAAGACAAGAGTCAGACCCAAAACAATAGGAGGCCAAGTGCTTGGTGCCCGGCTCTCTCCCTAAAATACAGGTCTCTTGTGAGCTCAGAAAATACCACCGAGGCCACACAATAGGCGTGTGTGTGTGGGAGGTCTAGCAGGGAGTGGAGAAGCACTGAGGACCGCTAACAAAGAAGAAGGACTTTTTAATTTTTTTTAAGATTTTATTTATTTGGGCTCCTGGGTGGCTCAGTGGGTTGAGCCGCTGCCTTCGGCTCAGGTCATGATCTCAGGGTCCTGGGATCGAGTCCCACATCGGGCTCTCTGCTCAGCAGGGAGCCTGCTTCCTCCTCTCTCTCTCTGCCTGCCTCTCCGACTACTTGTGATTTCTCTCTGTCAAATAAATAAATAAAATCTTTAAAAAAAAAAAAGATTTTATTTATTTATTTGACACAGAGAGAGAGGTCACAAACAGGCAGAGAGACAGGCAGAGAAAGAAGAGGAAGTAGGCTCCCCACTGAGCAGAGAGCCCGATGTGGGGCTCTATCCCAGGACCCTGAGATCACGACCCGAGCCAAAGGCAGAGGCTCAACCCGCTGAGCCACCCAGGTGCCCCAGGAGGACTTTTTGAAAGGGACCACATAGACCTTGACCCCAGAAGGTGGACCCAAGGAACACAGCGGACCCCAGCGTTCATATCAACAGACAGTCGTTCTATGTGCCATGTAGCAAAAAGGACCAGTTGCTCACCAGTCTTTTTTAATTTTATTTTTCCAACTATTCCCCAAGCCCATATTACATGAACGCCTAGCTTTCTGGAAGTTATAAACCAAGACGTGAAAAGTGTCCTTGTTTGTTGTGTCTCTTCGTTTGTCTGGCGTGAATACACACCGCCTCTAGAAAGAGAGAGAAGTTACTTGTAATTTTAAACATTTTAAATCCCTGGTGGAGGGGGTGCCTTCTCAAATTGGTTATTGTCATTTATTTATGTTTCCTTCCAGGCTTTGCCAATTCACACATAATTCCTTTGTGAGTCTAATCACATGCAGATGCAATGCCATTCTGCTACTTCAAAGCATTGTTGTACATGAAAAACAGACACCAGAGACCTTCTGTGTTGTGAGCCTGGGTAACCCCCCCACCCCCACCTCGGCTGATGCAACTCTCTCTGGGACGGGTGGGCCACAGTAGAGCGTGTTCTCACCTGTCCCGCAGTCTTGTGATAGCTGTTTGGATGATGAGGTGTCAGAGTGTATGTTTCCTTGTTATTTTGTGGGGCTTTTTTTGCCCGTGAAAACGTATAGTTTGTTAATAGCACTGTAAATGATTTGGAAGAAGGAGTCTGCTCAGTGGAAAAGAAGCACAAATAGGTTTAGATTTTTATGGGGCTGAATCAGCCAAATCAAACACAGGCTTTCCCGAAGCTTCCAAGTTTTTAATGGAAACTCACGCTCTTCAGAACTTTGCTGCCTAATTATAATTCATGCCTTTTGCAGATACATTACAGGGTGGACCAAAAGGAAAATGTTAGCCACATTCACTTGTGATTTCTATTGTGTGACCATGGAGCGCCAACTGCATACGTCCAATGGCCTGGTGCGTGTAAAGACACGGCCAGATCCTGGCGGGCCAGACCCCTTCAGTAGGAAGGTGGATAGACTTACAGTATCGCAAATACAAACAGCGTGTTCGGCTACAGATCTAGCCTTCCTTATGTGGTCGTACATAATTCACAGTGTCAGAATTTAATTTAAAAGTCCCCTGAGAACCGTAACCCCAAACCAACTCCTATCATTATCGTTACCAGAGAGGTCTTTTTTTGAAAGATTTTGCCTAGATTTTCTTTTAAAGACTTTCTTTTTTTTCTTTCTTTCTTTCTTTTTTTTTTTTTTTTTTAACAGGTCTAACTGGCATCAAGGGAGAAAAAGGAAATCCAGGCATAGGATCCCAAGGTCCAAGAGGTCCCCCCGGACCAGCAGGTAAATCTTCCTACCTAACAGGAAACTGCAAGATGAAAATCCTAACGTTTTATATTCACATGCATCACCGATGAGAAAAATGGCCTCGTTACATCTCATATCTGATGGAAATGGCTGTTTTTCTTATTCATTTTATTGGAAGGCCAATTGTTAAGTGACAATCCTCCCAGTACAGAAGCCTCAAAGGCTTCTAGCATATTCTGGGACCCTATTGGCTTCATGAGTTAGGCCATGCTAGGTTATGCTGTAGTAACAAATCAATCCCAAACACTTAGTAGATTGACACGATAAGGGTTTATTTTATAGTCCCCCGAAGTTTGATTTGGGTAAGGTGGCTTTTCCCCATGTTAGAACAAAAGGCTTCCAGGAAAAAGATAAAAGAGGCACATTGGTCTTCACCTTCCTCAATGGACAATGACCTACATCACAGTGAGGCCTATTTCACTGGCTGGGACCAGCCACTCTGTCTCCGTTGAACCACATGGGAGGCTTCAAATACAGAGGAACATGTGGATGTATGAGAAACACTCAGAGTTTCTGCCACCATGGCCGTCTTACTGGATGAGTTTCATGTCAGTTTTGAGTTTTGTGTATATTACTGTGTGCTTTTACAATGATCTCTGGGTTATCATCCTCGTTATTAGAATGGTAAGTTTCCAGTCCTGTTGGACATTTTTAATCTGGTTTTAGCCACATCAAATTGAATACTTTATCAATTTTTTTCTTTCCATCCTAATAATGATTTTGGAAAGTACTTTTCCTAGGAGGGATTCCTAATGGAAAAGAGTCACTTTGAGCATAAGTGCTCCTATCATTAGAGCTGGTGTGAGGGGCTGATCTAGCATCATGTGTTACGCAGAAAGGATGGTTGGTGAGCGTAGACTGAATGGGACTGAACCTACGTAGAGCTGCAGTGCTTTTCAAATATAAGGTGGCACTCGTTCCTCATTTTCAGTAGAACTAGAGTTGAAGAGTTCATCTCCACTAAAGTTGAAGAATCTCATTTTTTATTGAAGAATGCCTTTTCAAACACTATTGTAATCTAGGCCTAAAAGTAAGCGTTAAAACACCCAGCCTGATAGACTTTCTAAAATCACAAAAATTTCAATCTCCTCTTTTCACTCAATCTAAGTGCTCTGTTGGTATAAGGTAGCCTAAAGAAATTTTGGTTCAGTATTTTAGGTCTGATTTCAGACTTTGCCTTTTTCTCCTGCGGGATAATTTCTTTCCCACTCAGGCTAATGTAATTCAATTACCTGAGGCCAGAAAGCAGGACAGATTATGAGGCTGAGACTGAGTGTGTTTGTGTGTGCATTGGAGTGTTCATACACGCGTGGGTGTGCTTGTCCAGCAAATCCAATTGAGAAGTAAAAACTCAATGCGCAGAGAGAGCCATCTTATCCTAAATGTCAGGATATGTGAGGTGGCTTCTCTTAAGGGTTCGTTTCCTTCTTGGTAGTCTCAAAACTATCTATGATGGTCAAAGACCAACTGTTTTCCTTTGTGGGTGCTTCTTAGGACCTTCAGGGGAGAGTCGGCCAGGAAGCCCTGGGCCCCCTGGCTCTCCTGGACCCAGGGGTCCACCTGGTCACTTGGGGGTGCCAGGACCACAGGGTCCTTCTGGCCAGCCTGGATACTGCGACCCTTCTTCGTGTTCTGCCTATGGTGTAGGAGGTAAGTGCCAGCCCCTCATGGGCTTTGAGCAATGTTTCGCTATGATTAGAACTATAATGATGAGAGTGCAATGAACAGTAGACCAGTTCTAGGAGGGAAGCCAAACTTGAATGCTTCACTACCTTAAATTATCCAGAGACATCTTCTATAAAGTGCACGTTACTATCGAGGCTATCCCTGCAAAAAACTTAAGAGGAAAGTGAAAATAACAACACAATTAAATCTTCCTTGTTTACAAATGGCTGTCCACACTAACTTGGCCTCCGACCTCATATTTGGTCATTGGGGGACATATTAGAACTTTCTGCGTTACTGCTGTGGTGTGGTTCTATTTCACTCATGCTTTGGAAAAGCCTCAAACCTGGGACTTCTCCCTAATGTGGAGGGCCCCTCAGATTCTTTTGGGTGACATTCTGCCCACCACATACCCACCATTTTCGGTGACCAAAGGTAATGTTAAGAAGAAACAAGAGTGACCATGCCTGTCCCTGCCGCATTACTAACTCCTGGCCTGAGATTGTGAAAGATAATGCTTCCTAAAAACATCTGCAGCCTGCATGTCAGCGAGTTGTGCAATAGGACATTTTCTGACATAGTCACTCTTGGAAGCATCAAGAGAGATGTTCAGAGACCGCTTTGGGGCAATAAACTTCTTAGTCAAAGAATTTAAGTGTTCTGCGTTAGGAGAAATTTAACCTTATTTTCCAGAGGAACTGGTCAAGAGTTTTGCTGATGTATTTTTCTCTGTTCATCTCTTCCCTCCCTGTTCTCTCAAATCTCCCTGTCCCTTATTAAGATCTGATCCCTTACAATGATTACCAGCACTGAGGTGGAGCTCTTCCACTCTGACTCCATGGGCCTGGGCAATTGGCTTCGGATCCAGAACTGTCCTGTTGACCACCACCACCCCCCAGCCCCTGCCCCTAACCATGGGCACTCTGCTTCCCTGCCTCACCTGCTTCCCTCCCTGCTCACTGTCACGTCTCTTGCCCTCCCTGTTCCCGACACATACACTGATAATACTGGAACTTAACCAGATCACAAGTGTCCGTCGTGATAGGAACTGACAGCTCTGTATCCTTCTGGATCTTTCTGGATGTCGGTCTATGACTGTGTACCAAGAATTTATCCCCAACTTTTCTGTGTGTAATAACTGTTTAAATGTGCCTTCTCCTCTTTCCTGTCCCCACACAAGATTGACGGGCACGTTCCTCCCCACCACCCTCCTCTCCCTCCCCCTCTAATGTCCTCCCTTCCCAACTGTCCCCTTGGTGATGGGTTTCTAACACGAGATCAGTTTTAAAATTTATTTTTCTGTTATAATTCTGCTGAGATTCAGGGTTCCTTTTGTAAATAAAACACATACTATATTTAAGCAGTTGGCCGTGATTCTAGTTTTCTAACCATTGCTGTAACCGGTCTGCCCCTTCCTTTGCTAACCATCTGAAACCTCACGGGGAAGGCACAAGTGGCATGGTGGGTAATGGGAGCTAGTGCTTTCCACCTAAGCAGGCTTTCTCTCTCATTTATTGACCAAATCTGTGTCTCTTATGGACCCATGTGAGGGGAGAATATCAATTTATGGTTCCTGGGTCCCATCAAGTCCCCACCCCACTTTTCCTCTCTAGCTCCCCATCCTGATCAACCGGAATTCACTCCTGTCCAAGACGAGCTAGAAGCCATGGAACTGTGGGGCTCAGGCATCTGATCGCCCTAGGACAAATTTGGAGACCAACCTCAAGAACTCTTAGAGAAACTTATTCAAGAAGAATGTTGTTATGTGGTTTGTATGCTACCTTTGGGGGCTTGTCTCACCAGCCTAAATTTCCTTGGACATTGTTAATATTGGTATTATTAGCAAAAAAATTATATTTTAAAAAATCCCCTTCATCTATGACACCACAGGATTTATTTCTCCTTGTTATTTTAATGGCATGCCAGATTATTTGTTTTTCCAGAGAAGAGTGCTCAAAGGAAAATTGGCACAAAAAAAAAAAAAAAAAAGTTGAACTCTGGAATCTTTTCTGTATTAGATGATCTCAAGTCCTAAAATGCATCAAGACAGCTATGATTGTATTCAAAGGAAATGGGGCCCTAGCAGAATAAGAATTTAAAGAGATCCAAAGATTATGCCATTTATCCCTATCTCCTGTGGCCTTTCTGAAAAGAAAAATGGATATTATTGGAGAAACTACCTCTTGATTAACTGATCTATCCAGCTCTGAGATCACTCGGTACCTCGTTTCACTGGTGTCTAAGAATATGTATCAGAATATATAGCCTTTCTGAGTTTGGTGATTTTAAAAATAGATTTAGTATTTTCAGTGGCTTTACATGTAAAATAGTGACTTCCCACCAGTTCTGATGCAAAGAGATCCAATCTTGATGAACAACTCATCCAGCGGTATTCCAAGATTTGCCCTCTTTATCTACATGGATTACTTTGTACATGCAGATACGTTTTTTTTTGCAAACCCATTTCCATTCTCTTTTATAAGCAAATAAAAATTTAAAACAACATTGTGGATTCTTTTTACTGCATTAATGTCACCCTAAACTTCTATAGTCTTAGCTGATTTTCATTTTATTTTATTTATTTATTTATTTTTATTTATTCACTTGAGAGACAGAGACCGAGAGAGCACAAACACAGGGAAAGGCAGAGAGAGAGGGAGAGGGAGACGAGACCCCCCCCCCGCTGAGCTGGAGGCCTGACATGAGGCTCCATCCCAGGACCTGGAGATCATCACCTGAATCAGAGGCAGACACTTAACCATGTGAGCCATCCAAGCACCCCAGTCTTAGCTGAGCTTTAACCAGAAAAACAACAATTGGCTTCCTTTAGATGGGTATTCAAATTTTCATTCATTCATTCATTCATTCATTCAATCATTCCTTCTGAGTGTAGTAAGAAGTGTAACAGAAGAAGCGGTTGATTTGGGCCAAAGAAAGTGGTAGGTTTTTTTTTTTTTAAGATTTTATTTTATTTATTTGAGAGAGAGAGAGAGAGAAAGAGGGGAGGGACAAAGGGAGAGGGAGAAGTAGACTCCCCACTGAGCGGGGAGTCCAAAGTGGGACTCGATCTCAGGACCCCAGGATCATGACTGCAGCCGAAGGCAGTATCTTTACCGACTGAGCCACCCAGGCACCCCAAGACTGGTAGAATTTTATGACTCCTATATAACCCACAAGAAAATGCAAGACTGGTGCTAAATAAATGTTCTCCAATAACTTACCAACAGTTGACTGAAGAGCCATCTTTTTTCTAGTATTAAGAAGAGTCTGAAAAACTCTAGAAAGGAAGAAAGGAAATGAGATTGAACCCAACACACTCTAACACCTGAACTATAATATATTTTTTGCTCACAAAGGAGGAAAAATCTAGACACTTGAGAAAAATTTCAGTTCTATTATTTGCCTGTTGAAAATAAGATGGAAGAGAGTCATAAACTTAGTGTATGCTCCTTTTCCTGGAGCATCTCCCTAGGAACAGATAATTTTAAAGAGTAGAAATGGGGTCACTTATAACCAAAAGTTGGATTCTTCCTGGATCAGTAAGGTCTTCTGACCTTCTTTGGTTTCCTTCACTAAACAGATCTGATTTAAAACCTTTCCAGCCAAAGGATTCAAACAGTCAGTTCTACTTATGTGCCTTTGGGGATTCAGGCAAAGATTTTTTTGGTGCCTTTGCAGGAAATGAAAGAAGACTGTGAGCAGATAACCAACAGCTGTTCCATTTTAGTTATGGCAAATCCTTCCACATGTAGGAAGAAGGACTGATGAGATGGAAAGCTTGCGCAAGGTTGATCAGGATGACTAGAGCCAGAGTCACTTAAGAGAACTCCTCTGTAAAAGACTAGGTTATGTCGTTAGTCACTTCATACCTTTGTGTTCCATTCGTTTGGAATATGTCATCCCTTGGACCCAGTATTTCAGATTTCTCTTGAGTGAAATGTTCAAAATAAAAGGTGTAACTCAGATTCAGGACTTTGGTGGTTACAATAAATTGCCTTGTGAAAAACTGATTTTGAATTGTATTTTTATTGCCTTACCTATTTTGGCAGGAATATGCTTCTATCTTAATTTATAGTTTATCCTCTTTCTGAAAGTAAGAATATATTATCTCACATAAAGAAAAACGTTACTTTTCAGAATTCTCATCACTTCGATTAGAAGCTCTCAATGACTTGAGAAATAGTCCTTTTAGGGTAGTATCTTGTATTCAGGAAAACCTCAGTTGAATTGCAGGACAACACTCCCCCTTTCTTTCCTACCTCCTCTGCCCCCTCCATCCTCTCCTAACTAATCTTGCTGTGTACTAGGAGCTGTTTTTGTTCTCAGGATAAAAACATTAATAAGAGAAATGTGGGCTTGTCCTCAAGGAGCTTCCTTTCTAGTGCTAGAGAAAGATGGGAAATGAGTGAGTGAATCAAGAAGCAAAATGAATCTCAAATTGCGTCGGATAGTAGGAAAGACTCAGGAAAAGTGCTGAGAGCGGAATATGAAGAGATAAGGGCACATCTGCTTCCATCTGGGGGGACAGAGACAGCCTCTGTGAGGGGCTGATGTTTAAGCAGAGACATGAAGCTAAGAAAAGGCTTGGGAGGAGAGTCCCAAGCCAAGATCTCATCACATACAAAGGCCCTTTATCAGAAAGGTGCTTTCAAGTTCAATGAGCTAAAAGGGTAATGTGACAGGAGAGTGAACAAGATAAGGCTGACACCAGAGTAATGAGGGCAACGGGCCAGTTAGTGATTTAGATTTGAGGCCTTAACTAACTTAAAACATACACCTGAGGGGCGCCTGGGTGGCTCAGTGGGTTAAGCCGCTGCCTTCGGCTCAGGTCATGATCTCAGGGTCCTGGGATCCCACGTTGGGCTCTCTGCTCAACAGGGAGCCTTGCTTCTCTCTCTCTCTCTCTCTCTCTCTCTCTCTCTCTCTCTCTGCCTGCCTCTCCATCTACTTGCGATTTCTCTCTGTCAAATAAATAAAATCTTAAAATATATATATATATATATACCTGATTACGTCAGTCGTCTGCTGAACCCATGTTTCTCATGGAACTTCAAATCTCAATCACTAACTGGCACACTGCCTACCTTGGCCTAAGGCTTGGAGACTTTGGTCTCCAGCCTTATCTTGTCTCAGACAGAAACAGTGAGGAACAAGGATGAGCCAGGACATGGAGGACGGTTTCCCTGCTCTCTTTGGTAACCGAGAAATAGATGCATATTGTGTTAAGCTCTTGAGACATTAGGACCTAGAAGAGCCATGTTGCTGAACTTCTCTTCTGAAGCTTCCATTGAGCAGTTACTCTAGGCTGGGCCTACTCCAAGGGCTTTAAAGTCGAACCAGTGAGGTTGGGTTCTACTCTGCTGCGGTAACAACAATTTCTTTGCTACTTCCATATCAACATGTACCTCCATGATTGCCGAAAGAAGAGAAGAGGCGCCATGGAGAATCATCTCCCCCAACTTCCTCCAGAAGTGACACACGTGATTTCCACTCACATTTTATTGGTCTATGTAAATCACATGAACTCAGTGAACTTCATCGGGGTGAAGTATAATTTTCCCACATGCCAGGAAGCAGACAAGAACCAAAAATATTGGTGAGAAGCAATAAAAGCTACTCCTTAGGTCTTAATCATTTGGTCATCACTGCAACCAAAGAGCTAGTTCACTGTTGTCTTGATTGTCCTGGTGAAGAGACAGCAGCACAGAAAAGTTAAGTTACCTACCTGAGAACACACAGCTAGAAAATCAAATGTAGACATTCTGACTCAAAGTATCCCCTCTATCCCTGGGATACTCTGCCTCCACATATTGGTAATTCTTACACTTTAATGGTAAAAAGGGATGGAGATAGGGCTTATTCAAGTTCAGATTCCTGGGCCCTGAGGAATCACCAAAAACTGTGCTTCAGTAGTCTGGGTTAGAAACTCTGCATTTTTTTTTTTAACCAAGCACCTCAGTGAACTACAGTTTGAGAAACACTATTTTGACATCATTCTGGTTGCACAGTGGACAATGGGTTGGTTGGAGGAGATCACAGTAGATGAGGCAACGTGAGTCACACCATTGTCGTGGTCAGAGGAAAGCTTGTGGAGGACTGAACCAAGGAGGTGGAATTGACAGGTCTTGTTAGAAATGGAGATGAGGGGGAGAGATGTGACTAGGAAAACCCAGGTGTCTGGCATAGGTGACTGGGAGATGGAGACATCCAGCCCCCTGAGAATCACAGATTTGGGGCAGGGAAATGGAAGAGTTCAGTTTAGCAGAGAAACTGAGAGTTAAGTGCTAAATAGGTGATTTGGAGCTTCAGAGAGTCATCTGGGTCAGAGACATATACTTCAGGGTCATGTACATGTAGGTAGCATTTAAAGGCCACAGGAATGAAGGAGATCTCCTGGAGATTTTTCCCCATCCTTCTCCCCCTCTTTCATTTTTGTTTATGCAGACTCTTCAACCTGGTTTTTTCCTATTCTCTTTTGAAATATATTTTTCAGCCAAGTAGTCTCCAAACTACAGCCACAATGAACTAGTTGCAAAACTCCTGGTGCATGTTCTCTCTTGTTTCTCTTTGACTCCTTGCCTATTTTTCCCCCACTTGGAAAGCCCTTTCCTGCCCCACCTCAGTTTAAATGACGTATTTATATTTATACTCAACCTCCAAAACTCACCCACGTTCCTCTTCCAATATGAAGCCTTCCCTGAAACCCACAATGACCATCGGGACAACCTTGACAACCATGACATCAAAGTCCCCTTTTCTAGTTAGTTCTTTAACCTCTGTGCCCCCATACTATTTGTGTGCATTCTCTAGGAGTTCAACTGCCCACAGTGTGCTTAGCACTTGACAGCTGCTCAGTAAATGTCTGTAGGATCATTTTGTCCTGGCACAGTTTCATTTATAACCTGCCTGCAGTAAGAAGAGTTTTCTCTCTATATTAACAATAACATCTGGGAGACAGGAATAATGTCTAGGAACAAATGATCAGCTTCTATAGGGACTTGCAAATTGAGATCTAGTGAGTATTTCAGAATCTGAAGAGGAGGTAAATAAGCCATGTCTTCCTGTAAATCTAGTCATTCATGGGCTCATGTACTCCTCCCTCTCTGTGCACACAAGCGTGCATCCACCCATCCATCTGATTTGGAATTAGTATCTGCCATGGGTTCAGCCATGGATTGGGGTGATGGAGAAGAAAAGATGAATACGGAGTCATAGGAGCTTCCTCGCCTCCTGCTGGAACTGGAAGCAAGTAAGCTCATTTGTATCAGAGTGGAAGATCTATCCCAGGCTAACATGTTCGGAACTCTGGCTGACAACAGTAGGAAACCAGTGGGCACCTAAGCAAACGAATCATCTGGTTGTGCTTATTTTTTGGAGGCCAAATTTTGATAGAGTGTGTGTGTGACAGACTGGTGTCAGGGAAGAACAAGGAAGGAAAAAGACATTTAATGAAGACTTAACATTTGCTAGCTTCTGTTCTAGGTACCTGATATTCAGTTGATTTGCACAAGTTACTCCAAGTATTCCCTTTTTACAAAGGATCGTGTAAGGTAAGTAACACATCCCATGTTACGCACATACATAAAAAAGGCAAAGAAGGGATTCTTATCTGGTTGCCACCATAGCTCATGGCCCCTTGCCTGTGCATCTCATGCTGCGGTCGATGGGATGGAGAGGGCCTGCCCCCCACAGCCCTGCCAATGGGAATAGGAGGAGGGGCCAGCTCTGAGAACTGATGAGGAAGTCTGAGGAGCAGAACTCCATGACTGATGGGATGAGGGGCGACGGTGACGGGCAGAAGGTGAGAACGGCTTCCAGATCTGAAGTTTGGGAGATGGTGCGAAGGGTGATATCACTCAATGAGATAGAAACTTGAGGGAAAAAAATAACTTCAGCATGGCACATTGGCTTTTGAGGGTTTTTTGCATTTTCCAGAGTAAGTACAATATGAGCAGACAACAGGGATTTAAGGACAAAACAGGGCAGGATGATTTGGGATGACTAATTTAAACTACAGCAGCCGGGCAGGACTTAATCTCCTTGGGCTGTCCCCAACAGAAGGGCTGTTCAGATGCAGAGTGGAGGTTTCCAAGGTGTGAACCAAAATATTTAGTTCAAAAAAAAAATCATAATGTCATATTCTGATTTGATGTGGCCTTGGAAACACTGACGTAAAAGGTTCATTTGTGCTGGACAAGCTCCGAGTTCAGAGAATTCTTTTGCTACAAAGTCTGGGTTCTTCTTGACTCTTTAGAATGACTCTGTCACTAAGAAAAATTAACTACAGGAATGAACTTGCAATAATTTTACATTTGAGTAATTTGATCAAACATGTGGCCGACACAAGATATTCAACTGAATTGTTAAATGAAAAAAGCAAATTCCTGAACAGTATGTATGCTATTTATTGATTATTCTGCTCATCCATCCATAATGAAAGATTGGGGTGAATAAACTCCAGACACTTAGCCATGGTTATGTCCTGTGTACAGGATTTGGGGGAGCTTTTTTTTTTTTTAAGATTTTATTTATTTATTTGACAGAGATCACAAGTAGGCTGAGAGACAGTCACAGAGAGGAGGAAGCAGGCTCCTGCCGAGTAGAGAGCCCGACGTGGGGCTCGATCCCAGGCCCCTGGGATCATCATGACCTGAGCCAAAGGCAGAGAGGCTTTAACCCACTGATTCACCCAGGCGCCCCGGGGAGCTTTGTTTTTTAAGTAAAGTATTAATTTCACTGAAATGCTGATTTTTGACAATACTGTGCATGCAACAAACATGTGCTCTCGGAAGCTTAATACTTTACAGGGAAATCACAAAAGATTTTAAAATAAAATTCTGCTTTATAAAAACTTCTTAATATCCTCATCATAACTAATGACTTGGAAAAGATGAAAAATGAGTCATTTTAGACTATTTAGAAAGATCATAAGCAACGATAATTTTAAAAGCAGAATTAAAGGGGCAGGAGGCTAAACACATTACCAGGGGTAGTGGAATGATTTTCTTGTTTTGGTAGCATTTGTAAATGCATAAACGTTGGTAATGATTTATTTTTTTCTCTGTATCTTGCTGAGTAATAAAAAACATATGCTGCCATGACTTTCCATATTTTGTTAGTTTGTTTCTTCATTTAATTGTGTTTTATCTCACTGATTAGAAAAGATCTATGATCCATGTGGTGAAATTCGGCTTCATTAACTTAACCTAAAATAAGTTTTATAATGAAATCCAGGGAAGTAAACGTACTTTTTTTTTTTTTTTTCCCCAGATCTAAAATGAATGTTGTTGGTAACAGAGCAAAACTAAGTGAGCCCAACAGCAAAGTCTAATTACTGAAGACATTTATCTCTATTTTTCATTCTCCTGTCATCTGGCCCAAATCAGTGAATCCTGATGAAATTGTATCCCTGTTATGCACTAAAAACCATGTCACAAAATCATTAACCAGCTCAGCTTTCACTGGGAGGAATCATTTTTATTTGGATGTGTTAACGACGAGATGTATTGAAGAGAAATCAGTTCTTAGAAAATGCCCGTGTTTTCACTCTACCTGTCCTTTCTCACGTCCTGCTCATACAATACCTGTGAACTGGCAAGTCTGGAGCCGACAGGGTCAGACTTCACAAACCGAGTTCTTTTTTCGCACGTTGCAGCTGTCCTATTTGGACACCCCTGGTAGAGGGCTTGCTAACTAAATCTCCGTTGTCCACTGGCTGCCTGCTCATATCCTTGGAGCACAGCCAACGGGTTCTATTCCATTGTCAAGTGTGAGCGTGTCTTATCAAACCAGGACAGAGCCTCAGCTCTCGTGACTGTGAGAGCAACAGAAAAGCTGGAAAGAAAACAGATGCAACTCAAAAATGGGTTGTGCAGGGAGCAGGAACCTTCTGTCCACATTCTACAGGTTTGGGGAGGTTTACTTTTCTTTTCCTGAAATATCTACCATTCTGTAGCTGGGTGTTTTCCAAAGGAATTGTAAATATACCTGCATGGCTAAAGATAGCGTTCAAGGATGGGGAGTGATCTAAGGGACCATGAACCCAGCAGCCTGGCAGTGTGGAAATAGGCTGATGGCTTCTATCATCATATTTCTAGACAGCGGAATAATGACGTTTATGCTTACCAGGAAGACCATGGCTTGGACACCATTTTTGAATCTTGACATTTACTTGGTTTTTGAATTTTTGTTCCTATCAAAGCAAGGCCTAACTACAGCAAAGGCAAGTGTATCTGGAAGCAGTCACCTGCTTTGTTACTTGTTAAGGATTATATCATCTTGGACTTCTTGTCCACACATTCTTTCCTTAACTGATTAAAGTCAAGATTTCTTACCTTCCTGACTCTAATATCACCAAAGAGACAGTTATATTGAGTGTACCAATTATTTCCTATTGGCTTCTGTGTTAGACACTGGCTAGCTTCTGCCAAAACTTGATTCTCTTCTTCTTGAGTACGAAGTAGATTTTTTATTGCCCAGACCCCCTCAGTGTGGCTATATAACGTGTTCTCAACCAATGAAATGTATATGTGACTTCTGAGTCAAGGGAGTTAAGATGTGTGTGTATGTTGTCTACTTGCTTTTTTTCCATTTGATACCTGAATGCAGAGGACTCCAAGGCCCTTTAGGAGGCGGGAGTCATAAGATGGAAGGTGTTTGGGTTCCAGAATGACTTTGCGGAAGGCCAGCGACTGATCAGGAACATCTGCATTACATTGTTACATGACCAAGAAATAAACTTTTATAGAGTAACAACAGCCCAGAAATGTGTGTGTGTGTATTACATTAGCTAGCCTTACCGTGGCTAATATAGCTGCCGTTACTCATGTCACAAATATTTATTATAGGCCATGGGTTTATTATGTGCCAGACACTCTTTTGGGGGATTCCATGAGCCACACACTGTGTTAGATGCTGGAATACACAAGAGAAAAGACACTCTGCTTCAGTAAGCTCAACTCACCAATGGAGCACGAAACAGTTACAGCACAATAAGACAATGGTTATGGTGGATATATTACATGGGGCAGAGATAGCAAGGGAGAAGAAATACTTAAGAATGCCTGGAAAGAACAGAGGTATGAGCATTGGTGGAAATAGGATTGTTAGAGGAGAGTTGAAAAGAGTTTATTCCATGGCATAGAGACGTGAGGACATGCTTGTTTGGCAATTACCGATGGTTAAGAAGGACTGAAATGCAAAGTCCTACAACAGAAGTAGATGGAGATGAGCATGGAGAGATGGGTTTACAAAAATCTGACAGAGTCTTATAGGCATTATAAGGTGTGTGGATTTTAGGCCAGGTGGTAGGGACTCTCCAAATTAGTTTGGTTTGGGACCTCTATGTTAGAAGTATCTATTTGGCTTCAATGTGAGGATGGATATTGGTATGTGTTGGCGCGGGTTCTTTGGGATGAAACAAGGTTTTCGGGCAGGTAGATTATTTGGGAGATGATCTCAGGAGCAAGCAATGAAGAGCAGGGCAAATGAGACAGGGAACAGGGAAAGCCAATATAAACATATATAGCCAGGGTCACCATAGTAGGCTGTGGAGATTCTGTTCCTTCATGTCCTTTGAGGAGTGGAAGACCACTTTTTAGAACTGTCTCCAGAGGGCGGGAGGCTGAAGCTTTCCTCCTCTGACTCCCTGTGTCCCAGGGGTTGAGCCTTGGTTTGGGGGGTATTAACTCCTAACGTCGGGACTGTCTTTGCATGACAGTACTATGAGACAGAAAGAAGTTTCTAGCATACTCATGAGATAGGATGCTGCCAGCAGGGCTGAGTCTGAACTCGCAGAACTATCCACCCCAAGTCTGGCTAAGCCACGGGTGAGCAGAAGGGGTATGTAGTGTGAGGGTAGAAATGTGAGTCCGGGAGACAAGTCAGGAACCAGAGCGATTTGCCCAAGTTACTATGTACATTTGAACTATAGGAATGTGTTTATGGCACAACAACGATATCTCCCTGGCATATTTCAAGCACAATGGAATGTGCACGCAAGAGTGACACACAAAAACCGCTCTCTCATTTGAGCTTGTATTCTAGTGAGAATGACAGAAAATTAATAATAAACCTCATAAGGAAGTAAATGACACACACATAGGAAGAATGGGTTATGGAAAAGTAAAGGTAAGAAGATGGAAGGAGCTAAGGGTGAGAAGGGAGAGGGTTATAGTCAAATAAGGTGGCCTGAGTAGACTTCATGAGTACTGACATTTGAGCAGAGACCTGAAGAACGGAGAGGAGTAAGCCTGGAGGAAGAGACTTCCTGGCCGTGGGAATGGCAAGCGCACAGGGGCTCTCGGTAATAAGATGCCTGCAGTATTGCAGAAGCACTGAGGAAGTGAGCGTGGCCAAGCAGAAGGAGCAGAAGAATTGCAGGAGGTAAGATGAGAGTGGCCACTGGGGGCCGGATTACATTTATACCTTGGCCTATGGGCCGAGGTATACATGCTGGCTTTAATTCTGAGATAAATAGAAAGTGTGGAGATCATTTGAAACCTTCAAGAAGGAATTTTGGTAGAACGTCAAAGGCAAAAGTTTGAGAAAATTGAAGAGAAAAAGAGGGACTAAAAGAAACGGGGATAGCAAGTATATCCCACTCTTCGAATGAGTCTTGGTGCAAAAAGGAGCAAAGAAATAGGAGAAGGTGTGGTACAACAGCAGGGTCAAGAAAACCACATATATATTTTTTTTCACTCCCTTAAGAAGACTCAAGTTTGGGGGCACCTGGGTGGCTCAGTGGGTTAAAGCCTCTGCCTCCACTTCAGGTCATGATCCCAGGGTCCTGGGATCGAGCCCTGCATCGGGTTCTCTGCTCAGCAGGGAACCTGCTTCCTCCTCTCTCTCTGCCTGCCTCTCTGCCTACTTGTGATCTCTGTCTGTCAAATAAATAAAATCTTAAAAAAAAAAAAAAAGAAGACTCAAGTTTGTTTCCTTTTCCTCCTTATTTCACCGTCTTGGCATTCTGGGGTGAGGGAAGCCGCAGGCGAGTGCTCAGAGGTTTGGTTAAAGGGGCAGAGTGGATCACCTCTTTCCTTCCGACTCTTTCAATCTGTCAAAAATCCTGCTGGCTCTGTCTTAAAAACCACAGAATCCGACATTTTCTTCCCTTTGCACTTTGGGTAAATTGTATATAAAATATAAATATATAAAATATCCACTTCCCCACCCAGTTCTTCTATCTCCAATGTAGCAAAATACCTCCCAGTCCCTCAACTTCGCCTTGGAAGACATCGGCCAGCATGAGACACAAGCATGACACACACTGGATGTCCCCGCACATCTCACCAGCAGGGGTCTGACATTTGCTTGCATGGTAGGCTTGCTTTCTTGTGTTTCTGCCTTTCACCATGAGAACGTGCCTCATGCCTCGGGGAGCCACTGGCCCAAGGATGGCCAGAGACGTGTGCAACAGACCCAGACTCAAACCGTGGCTGCACTCCAGCCGACTTGCACATGTGTGAGAGGAGAAAAAGCTGATGATCGCTTTGGAGTGGTATTCTGAAAAAGGGCTCTGTCGATAGCCGAGCGATCTCATACTTACCACCTACGAATATGACTTGTCTATAACCTCTCTCTAGGTCACGTATCCCATCTGCTCTCCGCATCACTTCACTAGAGTACAAGAGGCCAGTGCGAAACTGACAATGATTCCAACGTGTGCTTTTTCTTGAACACCTCAAGTAATGAACTCACTTCTCTGTGGACACTGATCGCGTCCTACAGATTCAACTCGGTTCTGATGCCGTTGACCTGGTGACAGATCCTATAGGCTAAGGGCTCAGTCCCCCACTCCATACCAATGACAAATCTGCATTGTCACCTGTGCCTCCTGCCTGGCTATAAATCAGAGGTTCCCACACCTCCCTCCTTGGGTTTGATTGCTTTGTTAACTGGCTCACAGAACTCAGGCAGCTAGTTGACTCTTGGGATCACCAGCTTATTAGAGAGCGTATTAAAAGGATACTAATCAATAGTTGGATAAAGTGACACATCGAGTCAGGTCCCCAACAGAAGATCTTCTGTCCCCATGGGGTTTGGGGCCCGGCATGTCGACCTGTGGCTGTATTCTGATTCACCAATCTGGAAGCTCTCAGAGCCCTGGCCTTTTGGGGTTTATGGAGACTTTTTTACAGAAGCACCACTAATGAACTCACTGGCCATTGGTGATTTACTCAACCTCCAGTCCCTCTCTCTTCCCTGGAGGTCAGGGTGGGACTGGCGGGTCCAATCTTCTACTTATGTGTCTGGTTCTCCTGGTAACCAGTCCCCATCCTTAGGTGGGAGCCCAAAGTCATCTCATTAACATAACAAAACACATATTTACTACTCTGCTCAGTCAGGAAATTCCAAGAGTTTTAGCTCTGTGCCAGAAACAGACCAAATATATACATTTCTTGTTATAAATCACAATAGCACACCATGAGAGCAGGAAACTTATTCCCATATCTATTTCAAACACCTAGAATAGTTTCCGGAACATAAATACTGTTTGAATGACTGAATGAAATACAGCAGCTGATCCTTTGTTAATCTAGACCCGAGAGCAGGTTGATGAATGGCCATTTCCAAAGTTTAGACTTCGGGGTCCAATTTTCTGGAGGATACACACATGGACGTTTCTCCATGATTTACTGCCCTACATATACATGGTGCTGGTAACGGTGCATAATAATGAAATAACGGGCCATATTTTCTTCACAAGTTGTAAAAATATTTTATTTGGATTTTGTGAATTTGCCAAAAAGTCAGACAGTTGCTTACATTATGCTCACAATTTTCTCCAAATACCAAGACCCCTTTTAGTTTTGTGATTGCGAAGGAAGGTGTCGGATGGCACCCTCATTCCAGAGTGTGAGTCTGAGCAGTTTAATGTAAGCTGACGGGCTGGAGCCCTGAAGCAGCAGCCCGGAAAGCACGGGGGTCGCACTTGAAACAGTAGGGTCTTCTAGCGACCTCTGTTTGCAAGGCTTCAGCGAGTATTAACTTTGGACTTGAAAGTGAGGGCAGTAAAAGCAAAGTTAAGCCTTGAAATAAAGATCTGTTTGAAATCAAAGGGTTTCTCATGGACCAAATGGCGTGGATACAAACGCATGTCTCCTTCTGAGATCCTGTTTGTGCTGTCTTCGTGTGGAAAATGTATCCGAAAACTTCTTGGCTGCCAGCCCACTAGATGTTGGGGCGCGGGTGGGGCCCCCGTCTGTTTTACCAGTAGCTGGTCTCAGATTTCCATTCTTCTAAGGTGAAGCCCCAAGCAGTCACGATGCTGCAAAACTATTCAACTCTCTTATTTCAGATTTTTGGACCAAGAGAAAAATACCATTTCTCTGTAAGGGCCTGTTTAAGTTGAAATGTAGCCTTCATGTCTGTCTTGGAAAGAGCCTACCTTCTTAAGGAGGGTTCTGTCCAATTCAAACTCAGCATTGTGGAGCTTGGCAGCACAACCCCTCCTGGGACTCGAAGGCTTTGCAGATTCAGACCTTGCTACCTGTTCCGCCAGGAAGTTTTCAGCCAGGAGGGACGTGGACAGTTAATGTTGCTCTTGGCTACACGTGGTACTAAGCCCCTTCTCCAGGAGGTCAGAAAACAAATGCAGCAGAGAGGAAAAAAAAGATGGGGCACAAGCATAGGGATGGTGTCTGAATGCAGCTAGCAGGGAATTCACGACGGAGGAGGAAGGAACTATGCTGGGAATCTGATCACGGCAGTTTGTATGCATTTTTTCAATCTTCCTTCATTTAAATTAAACCTTACAAGTAAAACAAAATGCTGCTTTGAAATCATTTCTTTTTTAAAGATTTTATTTATTTATTTGACAGACAGAGATCACAAGTAGACAGAGAGGCAGGCAGAGAGAGAGGAGGAAGCAGGCTCCCTGCTGAACAGAGAGCCCGAGGCAGGACTCGATCCCAGAACCCTGAGATCCTGACCTGAGCCGAAGGCAGAGGCTTAACCCACTGAGGCACCCAGGTGCCCCTGCAATTATTTTTAAAGATGGCAGCATTTCTTTGTGACCACAACCTTCGCCTCTGGCTCAGCACATGGCCCCACCTGTCTACACCAAGGGACATGATGAGTCCCACGGGTCCCAGTTCTTTAAATTAAACCTTACAAGTAAAACAAGTATTCACTTTGTAAATTTGGAGTAGCAATTAGGACAGGGAAGAAAAGGATTGCGTTCTGGTGCTTTTAAAAGGCCTGCGGTAGAACCGATGCCTTTAAAAGGCGTTCTGTAGAACCTAGTGTTATGTTGGCCCACCTGCGAGGGGCTGATCGAATCCCGGAGATGGCCCCCGCCTGGAGGGGAGGGCAGGCTGTGGTAAGAGCACCATTGTGCCTATAAGAGAGGCACCTCACGGGAGGTGCTCCCGACTCAGGCTCAGACTTGACAAGGGGATGGCACCGGACTTGAGCACGGTATCTCCCATGTGGCCACTTCTGTTGGGCTTGGAGAGTGTGACCTCTTAGGACCCTGCGAAAGTCGGCCTGGCAGAAGGAGGTGCCAAACCAGAGATTATAGTAAGTACAGCCGTATGCGTTCCTAAAAAAATAATCCCTGAATGGCGGAATTTTGCACTCCAAAAATAACAGGGCTTATGGGAAAAAGCGTTTGGGGCAGAAAGTTCAGAACTTGTACTGTCTCAAGAAAACTACCATAATTTTAAACATAGTTTCTAATAACCATTGTAGTAAATATAGAATGTTGTTTTGACAAGACATGAAGTTTGCTTAGTGGACGTGTTGATAGTGAGGGGTTGTGACTTTTGAACTATGGAAAATAAGTAAAAGGAAGATTCAGGTTTTTTGAAGGAATGGGATACCGGAGGTACATGGCTGTGGCTTGGTGGCCCCGCTTTTGTTCCTCTGCATAAGCTTCAAACAGAAATCCAACTTTTATCATTTTGTTAGTTTCTGCCTCCCATAAAGAAGCTGTTTGTGGGGCCCCACACGAGAGGAGATGACACAAAGTGCTCTCATGCTGCCTCAGATTTGGGGTCATCTTCAAGCCACAGCAAATGAGCGCTTTTCAGTTTTCAGTTGCCTGGAAAACAGGTGACTCTTGGGAAGTTTAGATTACGCTCTTCTTTTGTTTTCGGTGTTGTCTCCTATGTTTGTCGTCGTGCTGGCTTAAGGCTGACTGCCTACTGCAATGGCACAGTCTGATTTCAGAGCTTTGCAGTCCTTTGCAATCCATTAGGCTTTTCCTCTGCTGCTAATGGTCAGGACGCCTCCTTGAGTTATACTGAGAAAATACAGCAGGCAATGCACTTGGGCCAAACTGAGGGAGGTGTTTCGTATTATTCTCCCACAGGTCATTACGCGCAGCTGGGTGGTGTTTTTCACGTTTACCTGGTGTTGGCTAATAGTCCAAAACTGCATATAACCAATATAATTTTGGTTTTAGTCATTTGATTCCTTATCTGCACCGATTTGCATATTACACATAGCCATTATATCTATATATATTTTAAAGATTTATTTATTTGACAGAGAGAGAGATCACAAGTAGGCAGAGAGGCAGAGAGAGGTGGGGGGAGGGAAGCAGGCTCCCCGCTAAGCAGAGAGCCCGATGCAGAGCTCGATCCCAGGAACCTGAGATCATGACCAGAGCCAAAGGCCAAGGCTTAACCCACTGAGTCACCCAGGTGCCCTATCTAATCTATTTTGTCTACCAGCTTTCTTTTCCTTCCCATAGGACTCTTGAGATAATTACGGCTTTCTTCTTTTTCTGCAAGAACTCTTATTTTTTAATGCTCTCTTTTGTTTCTTCTATTCATTTCAGTCATAACTTCAGTGGGAGCCAGTGGGATTCCAGTGGGCCAGCTTGTCTTCCTGGCTGAGGTTACTGGGTCCCCTACAGCGAGCTGTGGTTTCTGTTTGGCTGCTGTGGCTGTGCTCTCGTAGTACATGCACAGGTCAGGCTGTTATAAACTCTCGGGCAATGGCAAAAGGGCAGGCAGCGAAAGGCCTAATAGAGTCGGCTTCGGAAGGCCATTTACCAAGTGCAAAAGCCTCCCGCTCTGCTTCTCTCCGCATGCAAAATGGAGTTAGCACCTAATGGTAAGGAGGAGCCACTCAGTCCAACATAGCCTTGGTTTAGTTCTAGATGGTTCTGTAAGGTCAGGTGGCCCCTCCCCCACCAAACAGGGTCTCCCATAGTAAGTGAGAGTGAGATTTATGGCGGTCAGTGTCCATCTTCTTACTGAATGTGATGAGGACTGGGCTCAATGTTATTGTAGAGCACATGGCTCTGTTCTCACCTCTTCAAACTCTGCGGCTTTGTCAGAAACCAGGGCTTTCCTCAGTGAGCCTTTCTCAGCCAAGGAACATGCACGAGACATTGTTTCAGGTGTTCAGGTTATACCAGCTCCTCTCTATTAAAGCTACTGCATCAGGAGCTGGAGGCTTGTTTCATACTGACTCACACCTACCCTTACCCCATCACGAAGGGAGGAGGCTTCTTTTTGGTCCAAAAGTTTAAATAGAACTGCCACTTCCCTGCGAATGGGAGCTGTCGACCTGTACCAGGTTAGGCTTGCTTTACCACAGACTTTGTGAGACCGAAACAAACACTCATGATCTCAGCTGGCAGCGGCTAAGTCCATGGGCTCGTGAACCAGACTGCCTGGGCTCAAATCCTGATGACCACTGAGCAGTTCACGTTTGTGACCTTGGCCAAGTCGCATAACTTGTCGCTACTTCGGCATCTCTGGTTTTAAACGGGGAGGACTGCGTTGTGTACATTATAGGGTTGCCGTATGGATTAAATGAATTTACATAAAGCTGCTGTGTTTGGACGTCTGCAGGTGCTTACTAGCAATACTTCCTCTTCTAAAAGTTACTGAATTTTCCCCTACACATACTTACATCTCAGCTTGTACGTGTTTACCTCTGTGTCTCTGACGCCCAAGTGCACTTATTGACAAGTCGCTCTAAAGCTCCTTTTCCACTCTGCAGGAGACTGTGTGCTCTTTGGTGGGGCAAGAGGTGCTGGGGGAAGAAACACGTGATTTCTGTTTTCCCAACACCTAGCACTGTGCCTGGCAAATATGTGTTTGCTGAATGAATGGGAAAAGTGGTGTGAAATTCACTCTTTGATTGGCTACGATAAGGGAAGAAAAAACAAAAACAAACTCCCACAAAAATGCCCAAATACAATGGTTTGGCATCTTAATTTCTAAAGAAGAGAGTCTGTGAGGGCTATTTATCTCAGCAGTCCAATCGAAGTGTCCAGCACAAAAGTGAGCCGGAGCCAAGAGGAGAAGATACGGGGGCATCGTGCAGGGGTCTGCAGGCGGCACCACAGGCAGGGCAGTGAGATTTCCAGGGAGCAGACAGGCCATAGTTTCTTTGGCGTCCTGGAGACCAAGAAGCTATATGGAAAAAAGATGACTGCACTTTGTAAATACCTTAGCGCAAACCCTACGCTTCTGAGCTGGAAGGATCAATGTACCGTGGGAGGTTAGACACAGTCATCGCCGAAAGGAAGAGCGGAGGTGGGGCTGTGTCCCCGGGGTGCGGGGCAGAACAGCGATGGCGGAACTTGAGGGAATCCGCACGGACGGGCCCTTGTCGGCAACTCTACCTGCACTGCTACCCAGGACGTGTGTTTTCATTAAATGAAAAATTGAACAGTTACACAAGTAAGCAGTTTTATTCTTAGCATCCCTTACAGCAATTCAAATTGGACCATATAATAAAATAATTCTATAAAATAATGTATTTTATTGCAATTTCCTATTAAGGAGTATCACCTCCAGAGCCTTCTCCATAGGCTTTCAGCGCCCATGTCAAGTTCCTTGTCAAAACGCAGCGGCTGTCTCCCTCCGCCTGGAGCTCCGGAGAGACTCGTCAGGCAGAGGCTGCTGTCACCGCGTCGCTCCTTCCTGCCATCGTCATTCTTCTAGAGTCGATAATCTTCAGGTCTGAAAGACAAAATCAACAAGTCTTTTCTTTGTGAAATCATTTTCTCCTGCCTGATGAAGAAGATTAGTTTTCAATTTAAAATGAAAGTAAACTGTTCATTGAGAAATTCTCTACAAATAGTAGATTTTTGGTGAAAACCACTAGAATCAAATCATCATGAAGCAACAATTCCCAAGCTCTTTTGAGAGTATAAATGTAAGCTGCCTTGTGCCTGTGCATGAAGGCAGTATTTAAAAACTTGAATTCAATTTCTGTTCCTTTTTTGAATACATACTTTTTTAAAGACCTTTTGATGGAAAGGACTGCTATGATCATTAAAAATCCATATCAGCATATGGATTTACCCAATCAAGGCAATTTCTGAATGAGTAATATCCCCATTTATATTATTTTATCAGGCAAAATTTAGTTTTCATTATGATACATACACAAATGTATAAACACAAGGCCTCTGATATTTTAATTACATACACATAACTGGTCTTTTCCTCATTCATGCATTTATAGGATTAACCATACTCGAAAGTTACTTCCAGCAGTAAATTAAAACAAAAAACACTTTTTCATTTTCTCCGTTGTTATGATTTAAAAACGGGAAATTACAAGATGTGAAAAATGTTAAAGTGTCATTTTATCTTTTCCATAGGTGTGTTTGTAGGTGTTGAGCTCACATGGGACTTTCAGAAGGAAGTTTGTAATCAGTAAACTAGATGTTTTTGAAACAGCTGTAAAAATATGATAGTTTGAATTCCTTTAAAAAGTAGATAAACTCTGTTTGCCCTGAAATAGCTTATCTAGTCCCTTTCTCCACTCACAGCATGTTTTCTTCAACAGAATACGCACAAGATACCAGACAGCTCAGCTATGAAGACCAACAGTCTAGTGTCTGAGTAAATAAACGACATTACAATTTCAAGTTAGTATTGAACTCTGAGGAACAAGGCTCTGATCTGGGAAACCAGCCAAATACGCTTCACCGTAGCAGCCATTCTGTAACGACTAGAGGAGAAACTGCAGAATTTTGTCACCGTTTCTGAAGTCTCTTTCCAAATGTAAAAACTGCATCCGAAGTCTGGGAAACGACAGTGTGGTCCGAGGGCGAATGTGGCTCCGAAACGCATCCTTCTCATCTTTGGCTTGTCGCTCAGTTTGGTGGGAGCAGTTCCCAGTCAAAGACGCCAGCACATTTCAAGAAACCACTTCTGCTGTCGAGCTGGTTCGTGTGATTATGACGAGCGGGTGGTGATGAGGCCACCAGAAAGGAATCTTCGAAGCTGAGGTCCCGACAAGAAGTCGCTGCAACTCCATTCAAGAACCCTCCACGTGCTTAGTCACAGTCTAGTTGTTTCCACACCAAAGGTTAATTTAGTAAGTAACAATGAGATGACAAAAACACCTTTTAGTGGGATTTACAAATAAAATTGGAAATGTGTGTGAAGGGTGTCATCTGTGATATAAAGAGTATGTAGTAGGCAGTGACCTGAAAGCTACAGGGGGCTAACAAGGCCGCAGTCTGTTTCCAGAAGATTTTCTGGTGGCAAGTGAGGAGGATAAAGAAGAGGGCTGTGCTGGGGCTGTAGTGGCGCTGAGCGGGAAGAAAGGGCTGGTTCAGGACTGAAGAGGCATAAAGTACCACATCGGTGGGGAGGGTGGGAAAGGACGGGGAGAGCGAAGGGGCCAGGGGGAGGGAGGAAGAAGAAACTGCTAGAAAATGAGGATTCGGGGATGGATCTGGATTCTTCCCTTCAGCTTGAAGACCTCTGTGAATGGCAACGGTGCTGATTTTTTCAGGATCGGGAATACAGGCAGAGGGACAGACCGGAAGGGAAGGACCTTGGTTTTGAATAGGGTAAGATTTGGACACGACAAGCACTAGCAGTTAGGAGGTGGAGATTAGGAGAAAGACATGTCAGAGTCTCTACCACAGATTCCTTCTCTTTCAGCCCACTTCTGCATATCAAGTGGCTCTGCCTAAAAAATCTTCAGGAGTCCTCCGCTGCTTTGTCACGAGTCAAACACCCTGGAAACCAGCATCTAACCCTTCATGCACGGCCTCAGCTAACATTTCTGGGTTATTCCTTCTACATCCCTTTCCTTTACATTCTGTTCCCATTACACGACTTGCTACCGCCCAGATTAAAACTTTCACACGTCTCGACCTGGGTACTTGAGCGTTTTTCTGCCTGGTAGACTTGACTAATCCTTCAAAATCCACCTCAAAAATCACATCAGCTGGGTAGCCCTCCACGACTTCCCTTTCTGACTTCGGGCTCCTCTTTGTAAAATTGCCAGAGGATATCATGCATACTTCTGTTACAGTGTTTCTCAAATTATACTTGCCTTTATTTATGTAAATAAATGTTACTTACGTAAGATGTGCTGAAGGTTAATAAGCCGTGAAGTGTACTAACCACTTCACACACATTATCTCATTTTATTCTGTTGTGAAAAAGATACTTTTATCAATCCCATTTTATAGTTCATAATACTGAGGCTCAGAGAAGCTGGATAACTAGCCTAAGGACACACAGCTAGGAAGTGGATGATAAGGACCTAGAGCAGACCTTCTGACTGCAAGTACTTGCATGTACCATTTCATTCTGACTTCTGGTGGGCTGCTGGTTCGTTTGAAGGCAGGGTCCCCATGTAACTGAGCTTAAGCTTCCAGCAATTAGCACTGGGCCCACCAAAAAGCAGACACCTGTAAGATACCTGTCATTACAGTACAGTCACTGCCTTGACAATGCCACTTTGTTTTACAAACTCATCCTTTCCTTTTTTTAATGGAAACTAATCAGCATCTTTTATGGATGGCTGATCTGCTTCCAGGAAGGGAAAACAGTATCATGGCCAAGGGTACTTCAGATGTTGGCAGAGCCAGAAACATCAACTCCTACTGGAGGCAATTAATGATATTACATGGCGTTCAGGAGGTACCGTTGTGGGGAAAGTGAGGTTTTTACACTAAATACGGTTTTATTTTTCCGCATGCACGAGCGCACACACACACATACATACACGCAAGGCCAGGCACGCATACAATGCATTTATACCGCGTACCTTCTCCCACTAAAAGAAATCCAAGATAAGAAAGGGAGAGGAGGTCTGTTTACCTGAGTGCCCCTCCAACTTCAGTGGGCATACACATCGCCTGGGCTCTTGTAAAAATGCTCAGTTAATCTGTAGAGGGGCTCACGATTCTACATTTCCAGCAAGCTCCCACGTACTGCAATGCTGGGTCCATGGACCACAGCGTGACTTAGCAAGTCTATAAGGTGAACGTAGGCCACGCACACAAAGCTACTCATAAGACAGAGGGGATGACTATTTGAAGATGCTGAAGGAGCAAATAAAGTAAATTTCTAAAACCATGCTGTGCCTAAGAGAAGGTAACACACTTCTTCCTTAGCTAGAGCTGATTTCATTTGCTATACAGTATCCTTTGTAGTTCTTTACCCAGGAGAGGACTTTATTAATAGACAGTTTTATGCTTTTCTGATGCAATAGTTAAGGAATTTTAAATTATGGTAACAGGTACTGAGGCTGGATATCCTTTTGGTATCTATCATCAAAGAAAGATTAAATTGTAGTCAATGTAGTTACTAGATTAAATAATTATTAAAAGGAAGACATCTAGCTTCTAGTATATTGCTTTTCATAGTACGGATGCTTAAATGTTGTTTGAAACTTTAATGAAGTTAAATAGCTTAATCCTTTGCTAGAAGGATGATGAGGAAATTTATATTCTGTATTTCTTTGCCTTAATTATTTGTCGCTGTTTCAGTGCAAATAAAAAATCATTAAGTTTTAAAATAAAAGATAGTCTTATGTAAGGTTAATGTTTTTGTAAATAACAGTATTCTAAAATAATCTCAGGAAATCTTTGAAGAGACATTTCAAATGCTGTTATAGAAAGGTAATCTCTATTGATTTTTATAGAAATGTTTTTCTTGACAGAAATAAGTTATATTTTAACAAAATTACCATAACCTTTTCTTTATATATGTAACACAAAGTATCCAAAATTAAATATATCAGAGTTACACTAAAGCACGGACTTTTAAGGAAAATTTCTATTTTAGCTGTAACTGTTAAGCTAGCTTTAAGAAAGAAGCAAGGACCAAAATAAGAATTTACCATACTTAATGAATTAAGTCAATTCCTCTTTCAGGAGATCAGATTCCACTCCTTTATTCATTCAACAAAGATTACTGAGTGTCATGTCTAGCTGTGGGCACTGGGAACACAACATCAAGCAAGACAAAGTCCTGTCTTTAGATCATGCAGTTTCCCTTAGAGGGAGATGCACATACAGTCACACACAGTTACACACACACATATGTACACTTTTACTTCTGAGATGAAGGCTAAAAGTGTCAAGCTTGCATATATACATTTAGGGTAATTTGGGAGATTAATGAATCTTCAAAGAATTAGCCAGCAGAAGACTTTCCTTAATTCATTTTCTAAACTGTGCTAAATTTAGATAGCTACTATATGTTCTCCAGCAGTAATTCATTTTGTACTGAATTCTTGCCACTAGCAGAAAACTGCCTTCAAACACTATAGCTTGAAAAAAAATCACTTTTTTGAATGAGGAAACAGAACTTAAATAAGGGCTGTCTGAGCAAGTATTCTATGGTACTTGTGATTGCTCAGAAACTTGAACGTTAAAATCATACCACCTCTCACAAAATTCTCTCTTTTCTATAGAAAATCCTTTACCACTGACATCTCTATTCAAAATGTTGTCAGCCACTCACTAAATTAAACAGGTAAAATACAGCAACTCTTTAAAATGAAACAAGTACCTCTCAGGAATTCAGAGATTCAAATTCTTAACAAAAAATGACAGAGGCCAACACATTTTAATTATCCTGAAAATGGGGACATTCCCGTAAGAGAATTTATCTTTTGACTTCAGGAAAAATCTTTAGGGAGACTTCAGTTTTCATTGTAAAATGATGAGAGAAATCCATTAGGTTTGTGAACAAATGAAATATAAAGCTATAAAACACATAGTTTATGTGATGTTTCAGTTAGATACTTAATATTATTTGTCCCATTAAGATAATTTATTTTTCAGAAGAAAAAAAATTTGAATTCCAGTTGTGAAACCATGAAATTTTGTGTAACTTAAGTGTAATAAATCTCAAAAATATCTTATTCTCTCTTGGGTCTTATGTCTTTTCACGCATAAATAATATTCGCCAGTATAATGCTTATTCCAACAAAATATTTAAACAAGAATATTTAGACAGTAGAGTAATCTTAAGAACAATAAAAGGTCAGTTTGATTGAGTTTTAAGTCATTTCCATTGTACTGGTGAAACTATTTAGAGTAAACAATGAGAGGAAATCTGGTGACATCGCATATTCCTTGAACTAAAATTCTTTGAACTGAAGATGTCAGCCATACAGGAAATTGTGAGGCAGAATAATGGCGCCTTTATCCTCATTTCTCCAGGCACTGTACCATGCACCACATCCTGATTAGAAAAAAGCTCAACTGTGCTTTAAAAAACAAACAAACAAAACCCAAAATTAATAGGACTGTTAAATTTTTTTAATCTACTTACTGCTTTTTTCAGTTAAAATAAAGAGGAATTGCTCTTACATTCAATTATCATTTTTAAGTCATAAGCTCTATTGGCTTGGAAAAACGGTTTGGTTGCTCAAGTAGAGATTCTTTTTAGTCCTAATCTGTTCATATCCAAAAGAACAGTAAAGTTTAGAATGTCTAATTTGAGCAAAATTCAGCACTGGAAATACTGAGGTATACAGTTTTTGCCAGTGCTGAGCTGGTTGAAATAATGGGAAAATTGGAATGTAACCCTGCTCCTCAAGTCCGGCTAATAACTTCTGTCTGCGAAGAGCAGCAAATTAAGTTAAATCTTGTAGGAAAATGCCATATGACCAGACTAGCATAAAATTATGGAAAATCTTGAAGATGTCCAGATCCCAATTCCTTATGGGTTTTGAAAAGGTAAAAATCCTTCTTTATGGTCTTTAAATATAGCCTCTGATGTGAAGCACTTTTATAAGAGAGGCATAGGTAAAAATACTGTTTTCTGGGTATTAATTTAAATACAACTGAAAATCTGGAGATTTTTCGAATTCATACATTTCCTATGGGAGGGCACGTATAAATTTGAATCACTGCTCTCTTCTAGAGCTACAGACTAAATTATACACGATGCTCACCACGGTCCTTTTCCAAGGCTAATGTCCCCGCACCTGTGCTCCTTCCACAGTGCTGGAGGCATCACGCAGGAAACACGCTAAACCGAATCCTGCTTTCAGCAGAGACAATTCAGGGCCAATCACGACTCTCTTCCTATCTCTCCACTTCCATCCCTGCCACCCTCTTCTTTGTAGGCGCACTTCCAACAGCACACTCTGTAGAGGATGTTAAACGCTGGGGACGTGGTTTTCTTATAAACATCTCTTTTCAAGATTTAGTGACGCTGAACTTTCCATACTTAGTTTCTATACAAAGATGAGGGTTTTGCTTAAAAGAAAGCATTACAAACTTAATGAGTGAGGAACACAAAAATGTATTTCTTTTTGGTATTGTTTCACCACTCACTCTGTGGACTATGTGAAGCAACTCAAGATGAAATTTTTACATACCTTATTTGTCCTAAGAAAAGCTCTCCTACAGAATTTTGTAAAAATGAAAATAAAAAAGTTTAAAATGATCCAAGTTTTATTTTTACCCTACATAATGAAAAGTTTCCATTACAGTGACAGCATTATAATTTCTATGATTACTGTGGTTTTGTAATGTGTTGGCAAAACTACAATGAATATGGAAATAATTATTGACAGCTTTAAAGTAAGTTGACCATTTGAAAGCTACAACCCAGGGAAATGAATTGTGAAGAAAAAACAGTGCTGTTGCTTTTTCTTTGACAAACAAATTCTAAGTGCACACCCTCCAACTATCACTTGCACATGGCAACCACACTTTTATTTTGTACCTTTAAGAAACAACGGATAACTTCGTAACCTATTCTAACACAATCTATGTATGTACATACGAGCTATAAAAAATACTAATACACCAAGTATATCGACTAATTTAAGAAGTGAGGTTTATAGGCAATACTTCTCATAGAAGAAAATGACTTTCAGTTATTAAAAAAAGTTGTTTTCTCATAAATATCAGTTTCTTTCCTTCTTGTTTAACATTGTTTTAAAAATGGCTACACAACTAGCATAAGAAAATCTGCATAAATTAGGCCTCAGAGGCTTTTGTAAATGATTTAATTTAAATGAAATCCCAAAAATGGAGCTTTCAATTAAGATTAAAAAAACTTTGTCAATCACCTAAAGGGTTCAAGGCTTAGTTTTGACTATCATCACTCTTTGATCATTGCTCAAAAGCTTTAGTTTCTACTAGAAAAGCTAATAAACTTACATTTGACGAAAAGCTAATAATAGTTCCAATTTTAAAATGTACATTTCTATACCATAAACCCATTTAAAATTTTATTACTAGGGAAACAAAAACCAAAGCAAGCTAGTTTTGTGTCTGCTGACTTAGGTGCAATCCAGGTACATCTGTTTCAGTCAAGTCTCTGCAGATTACACCATCAGATCTATCTTGACTAAATTCCAAAGACTACATTCCAAAGGAAGATTATATTGTTGGCTTAGCTATTTTGGGTGGAATGAGAGTGTATTTTAAGTAGCCTCCTTCTCCAAAAGGAGAAAAAAAAAAAACAAAACATTTTTCTCATGAAAGCAAATCTACCAGTAATGAGAAATCCCATTTTCAATGGATAGCCCTGCATAGTGTGTTAGGTATTTTCATTTTTACTCTAATGTCTGTAATATTTAATACTAGAACTTTATGAAATGGTAAACAACTAAAATGGCAACATTCACTAAAGGGGTCAGTAGCCACATGGGGCTAATGAAACTTAATTAAAATTACATAAAATAAAAGTATTTTATTTATTTATTTATTTTTTTACTTTAGTTTCTCAGTCACACCAGCCACAGTGTAAGTGTTGAGTACTTGAGTACATGTGTGGCCAGGAGCTACTGTATTGATAGCTCAGATATAGAGTTTTTTCATCACGAGGGAAATTCTATTAGACAGCCCTGACCATCTAAATTGTAATACGTAAGTATATACCACATTATCATCTGGGGAAGTTATATGGCTACCTGTAAGGAAAGATCATATTTTAATAAAGCCCAAAGGAAAGCCTGGTGCCTTAATGCATATTCCTGTCAGAGAGAAATCTGGGATGAAAAGAAAGGGCAGGAAAACACATCTCCACAGTAGTTACTAAAAAAATTCATCAGTTTACTCTAAGTTTCTCTAAAAGTCTCCTTAAAAATAATTACAGAAAAGCCCTTCCTAATTCCATTAATATAATAAAGGCACTTAGTCATCTTCTGATTTGTTTTAAATGAGCCAGGAATCACTTCGTGAAATAAGCAGTTTCATCAGTGCTCTTTATTCATGATACACAACTCCGAATGCATAATCTATTTGGTCACATATCTGATTAATAACACTTTTAGTATTTCTAGATTAAAAAAAAATAAAGGTACCACATATCCCCTTTGGTTAGGAATCTAAATTTATTTATGATGGTGTTTCTATAAAAAAATCAGGAATGACATTCTTAGGACCTCCAGAATTTCATACAGCCTGATAAACTACCAAAACCCAAAGACTACGTAAAATACTTTTTTAGGATGTCACTTTATAAAGCAAACTATCTGAGAACTACATATGACTTAAGTATACTTAACCAAGATGCTACAAGAGGTACTCAGGCAGAGTGGTTGGGACCATGACCCAGGATCATGACCTTAGGCTTGAATCCCTAACCCACCACTTAACAATCATGCAATCTTAGTCAAGTTATTTTTCTTTCTGTGCCTACATTTCCTTTTTAATGGGAAAAAAAAAAAAAAAAGACATTGATACACAAACACAAAGAAACAGTGGAAGCTAACACACCAAAATTAGTTAACTAAAGTGAGATTATTTACTCCCTTAATTTTGTATCTTATGCATAGTTTCTACAATAAACATTTAACACTTTTTAAAAAAAAAGATTTATTTATTTATTTAGTGAGAGAGCACAAGAGCAAGGGGAGGGGCAAAGGGAGAGAGAAAAGCTCAAGCTGAGGCCCTGCTGAGGGCAGAGCCCGTTGTGGGACTAAATCTCATGATCTGAGATCATGACCTAAGCGTAAATCAAGAGTTGGACAGTTAATTGACTGAGCCATCCAAGTGCCCCAAACATTTAATACTTTCTATTTATATATTTTTTAAAAAAATTTATTTATTTGAGAGAGAGAAAGATAGCACAACCAGGGTAAGGGGTAAAGAGAGAGGAAGAAGCAGACTCCCCTCTGAGCAGGGAGCTGGATGTGAGGTTGATCCCAGGACCCTGAGATCATGGCCTGAGCCAACGGCAGACACCAAACTGCCTGAGCCACCCAGGAGCCCCCATTTAATACCTCTTAACTTCCCCAAAGTGCAAGTGAATTTTTAATTGAATGCTTGAGTTTAAAGTCTGTATTATGTGAATTCTTAGTAAATTAAAGATTCAGGGTGGTAAATTTAAGCTAGTAAATGTTTTTCATAAATTAGAGATTAATTTCAATTTGTACATCTCTTTAAAAGAAGTTATAAATGTTTGTCTTCCTAGAAAAATGTTCATATACGTAGGTTCAGTTGTAAATGTAAATAAAAGTTCTATGTAGTTTAAGTAGGAAAAGGCACAATGAATATATTTGCAATAAATGACTATGTAAATCTCTAAGAACAAGTTAAATCAAAATTATTTTTATAAAAGTACAGAATTTATCCAAGTACAGAAGTCTCATCTCTCAGGTGCCAAAGCAGGAAGAACTGTAAAGATCATAGCATGGAAACCAAACGGTAAAAACTTTTATTTTCAGAAACTACTGATTTATCTAAATAAGTCACTATAGGGGCGCCTGGATGGTTCAGTGGGTTAAGCCTCTGCCTTTGGCTCAGGTCATGATCCCAGAGTCCTGGGATCGAGCCCCGCATCAGGCTCTCTGCTCAGCGGGGAGCCTGCTTCCTGCCCCCTGCCCCGTCTCTCTGCCTACTGTGACCTCTGTCAAATAAATAGATAAAATCTTTAAAAAATAAATAAATATAAATAAATAAATAAGTCACTACATAATTTGGATTAAAAAATGAATTTAAATAAAAAGAATTAAAATAGACTCTTGGGTTTTGAAAAGAAGGCAAATTATTAAGTAGGTATCTATAAAGGTCAAAAGAAGGAGAAAATCACCCTAACTAAACTTAGTTGTTAGACTCAAGTCATGTCATATAATGTATAGTTCTGGTCCTTGTCAAGCAATGAAAACCAGAACCTAAGGAGCGATAGAAAATGTACTTCTTTATTTTAGAGAAAAGTATTTATCAAGAGGATGTATCCTGATAACTAGCTGGTATGGATATCATTAGATATTATAAAATTGTTTTTTTCAGTTTTTCATCGAGTCTGTTAATCACTCATTTACTATCAACTGAAAATTGATAATTCAGATGATACAGTGAACAGAAACAAAAGTAATAAAGTGTTTTTAAAGCCAATCAATTTCAATGATTCTAGCATAAAAGACTAGTATTAAATTGGAGTATTTTACCACCGTCACTTCGTATCTTCTAGAGGTTCTTTCCTAATGTCATTTATAAAAGTTGATACCAGGAAACCTACTTTCTTCATTTATTTATTCAATAATTATTTGCTGAATGCCTACTGAATGTGCCAGATGTTATGCTCAGGTAAATAAGACAACCTGGAGTTCCCTCATAGAATCTAATTAGAGAAAGACATTAAAAAAAAATCACACAGGTACTTAATTACATTAGAATAAATGCAGTAAATGAAAAGGAAAGTGTACAATAAGTATACTTTATAGCACAGAGGGTAGTGTTTAGGTGAAGACAAGATGCCCAGTGTAGATCCAACAACAAGGATGTGTGGTTCCCTTTTTGATCTACTGTGTAAATTCTGTAAATGTTCCCGAGACCCATCAGATGAAGTACTGTTCTACGCACTGAGGACGCAGTGATGAACTAGACGCAGCCCCTGCCCCTCACGAGCTGACCATGGTAATGACAGAGTTACACAGCAGGTGCTATGGCAGAAGATGGCCAGGCGCTTTAGTCTGGTCTTGATGTTTACACAAGGCTTCTTAAAGGTGGTGGGATCTGAACTAAGGTCTAAAGAATGAGTGAGAGTTATTTCAGAGCATGGGGGAGGGACATGTTGTTTTAGGCGAAATAATGCAAAACGAAGACAAGGAAGATTAAATTGTGTGAAAAGGTAGACAATCTTCAAAGGCTGCTATTGTTAGACCAGTCAAGTGGAAAGAACTTAAGCTTCAGGGACAGAGAGGAGCCAGGTCACGAAGACCCTGGTAGGCCAGATAAGGAAACCTAGAAGTAATTAGATGGGAGGTAGTACGTCAACAGGAAGCAGCTTCCCGGAACTCAGAGGAAACTGTGTAGAGGATACCAAGAAGTGTCTGTTATTTTGTTTTTCTATTTGAATCAAGACTATTAATTATCCAGAATTGATGACTTTTCATTAGATGATATTCTCAAGTTTAGTGAAGCAATCTGGAAAATGGAGAATCACTCTGTTTTAGGTAATTATATGATTTATGATTCTAAGAGACCATAATCAACCCAAGTATTGTCATCCCAAACAAAATATCTGACAATTTATAGGCACTTATGAACACCCTTGCATGTAATGTACATAGCAAGGTTTTAAGACTTAAGAGACTTTTTGGTTCTAATATCAAAATCTAGAATTTATTCACAGGTAGAAGACGGAAAGAGTATCCAAGGGAGTAAAAAAAAAAGTTCACTCTTCCCATCTTCAAGATCTTTTCATCTGGTTAAGGAAACAGACAGGATAAACTGAGCTTAAAAAAAAGAAAAATAAAGGAAAGAGAAAAGACTTACGGAGACCACAGTCTTGGGAAAGCCTCTATTTCTTCCTGTGTGTACTCATCTAGACGTCTGGGTACTTTTCGTGGTTGAGGCAGCTCTTCTACTAAATTCTTACGAATATCTTCTGGTATGTCCTAGGTTAAATAAAATTTAGGTTTAATTTTCTTAAAATATATCCCTTAGTAATAAATTAGTAATATTTAATAAATATTGAAAAATAACAAAAGAATATTTACAGAATGAGGAAAACAATATAATCTTTACAAATCCATGAAAATCCCTGAAAAGTATCTTAATGATACAAGTAATTCATTATAATACTGTACCTTATATTTTAATTTTGACTAACCTTTTTCTCATGATAAATTAGACATCTTCAATTCTGAGGACCATTGAGTCACTAAATTCTATCTTTTTTTTCCTCAACTGTTTAATTTATTCCCTTCCTTTCAACCGCAGAAGGCACTGCCTTGGCTGATTCTTATGATTTTTCATCTGATTGAGTGGATGTACTGGGTCTGTGGCTTCCAGGGACACAACCTTTCAATTCAGACTCCATGTTGTTGCCAGAAAAACTTTTGGAAAATGAAAACCTGCTGGATCCTTGAGTCATTGAGCCAACAAACATTAACAGAACTCCTTCTACGAACCAGAAACTATGCTAGGTGCTCAGAATATAAAAGGAAATGAAAAGACAATGGCCTCTACAGGGCTATAATTTTAAAAATGTCACTTCTCAAACCAGTGTCCTCACTCCTAGGCCACCCCTGTGACTTCACCTCTTCCCACACAGCCGTCCACGGCGTCTGAGTCATCAGCCTCCTTGTCTCTCACGTTCTGTTCCACTCGGAAACCCTGGTGCCTTTACTGACAGCATTCCCTCTGCCCACAATGACTTTCCCCTGGTTAATATATTCAAATATTCAGAAAAATGAAAGGAAAGGTAAAATGCAAAAAAGTCTGAATTTGGGTAGTGAAAAGCCAACTAAAGAGTAAAGCATATAGTTGAGAGCTATTTCAAAAGAAGAATAGATGTTAAAGCAAAGGAAAGGATAAAATGAAGAGCATGAGTAACCAAAAGAATTTACATTTATATTGTGCTCATGATACAGAAATAGGAAAAGGAAATTGTCCTGGGAGTCTGGATGGTTAAGTTACTTTTGGAAACTCTACTGAAATAACGGTTGGATGTCAAGAGGAAAGCATCTGATGAGTATTTCCACAGGGATAATAGATATATTTCCCTCTTTTCGTAACTGTATGTTCCTAAACATTAAAAAAAAAAAATTATATAGTAAATTACAATTCTCTGCAAAGAGCTTATCATAATTGGGAATCAAATATCTGGGCAAGGACAAGGGACCAAAGCAGTCACTGTTTTCTATTCAATGTCTTACAAGTCAAAATATAATTTTACAATTAACTTTAAAGAATCTGAGCTCTATGGCATTATAAATGTATTCTAAAATCTAATATGGCAAAATTTTAATAATATTTTTAAAAAGTTAGGTGGGCTTTTTAAAATTATGGTTTGTACAGGGTGAGTCACTACCAGTATATAAAAAATACAATAAATACTACTGACAATGTGTTTCTTCACTGAGAAGCATTTTAAAAATACTTAACTTCCCTCCCCTGATGTATTCAAATCTTTAAGTTTAACTGCACAGAACTGGAACACGGAGAGGATGTCTGGACATATAAATATTAAGTTGCTCTAATTTTTTACTTCCTGGAAAAGTCTACTTGCCAGTTTGATATTTACAAAAGTTTATGAATATTTCACACTCCTTTGGGGAGCCATTAAAAAAAAATCCCTCTATCATTCACAATTTTAAAAGTTGCCAACTGCTTACACAGCAGAGGGTGTGGAACGTAGTGGGTTAGTAGATGTTTGCTGAACTGAAGGAATTCTGACTGAAATGAGCTTACAAATTTTCTCTACCAGTAGAGCAATTTACTGAAAGAATGGATTAAAACACTGCAAAATGAGGAATGAAAGTTGTTGATTGGGCATTACACATTAAACCAGGAAGAGGGGAAGCGTCTCCTTTAATCTGCGCACCAAGAAAGTAACCCACACACGCTAAGTGAATGTGCGCGTGGAGATGTGAGAGATTTCACCGTTGCTGCTGCATGGAGGGACTGATCAACCTAAATGGGGGGAATAAGGAGAAGAATGAGTGAAATAAAGAGGGGCAAGGTGATCAGTTATTAATGTTTTCAATTTCTAGAGAAATTTCAAACCTACAGAAAAATTGTGAGAATTTAGTGAAGACACCTAAACTCACCTAATTCACCAACTGTCAGAATAGGACATGTTTGCTTTCCTTTTCACCTATATACAAACCTACACACACAAACTTTCATTTTGGCTGAACCATTGGAGAGTTATTTGTAAATAGTTCATCCCTAAGTATTTCAGTGTGTATCTCCTAAATATAAGGCTTGTCTCCTATGTCACCACACTGCAAGTTCATGCTTCAGAAAACAGTGATGAAATACTTTCTATCTGATATATAAGTACATATTCAAGTTTTCCAAACTAGTAAAATATTGTCTTATGTATCTTTTTTCAGTCTAAGATCCAGTCAAGGATCACAGGCTACATGCAGTTATGATGCTGTGACTATGTTGTTTCACATACTTACGAAGTTCTTCAGTCTAGTCTCTCTTAACACAAAGCCTTTCCCTGCTCTTTGTCATTCCCTGAAATTAACACTTTTGAAGAGTCCAGGCCAATTATGTGGTGGAATGCCCTTTTCTTTGGATTTGTAGGATTGTTTCCCCATTAAAGTCAGGTTAAACATTTTTGACAGAACGCTATATATAATGTTGGGTCTTCGGTACTTTATTCATAGTGGGAGGCACGTGATGTCAGTCTGTCCCATACTAATGATATGTTTGATCTCTTGGTTATGTTGGTGTCCACCAGGTATCTTTAAAATAAAAAAGTATCTTCTCTCCCTTCAAATAAAGTGTCTATGACACGATGTTTTGAAATTGTGTGAATATCTTGTTCTACAATAATCTATTGTAGTGACTACAGAATATGCTGATAAAATGGTGGCTTTTCTAATTCAGTGTTATTTCTACATTTTTTAGATGATATTCTCTACGGAGAAGCTTTTCCTTCTCTAGAAAGGAAAGGGAAATTACTAAGTGTTAAATATAATTTTGGGGGGCACCTGGGTGGTTCAGTGGGTTAAAGCCTCTGCCTTCGGCTCGGGTCATGATCCCAGGGTCCTGGGATTGAGCACCACATCAGGCTCCTCTGTTCCATGGGGAGCCTGCTTCCTCCTCTCTCTCTGCCTCCCTCCTGGCCTACTTGTGATATCTGTCAAATAAACAAATAAAATCTTAAAAAAAACCAATAATAATAATTTTTGGACTATAATCGTGGGCTCACAAATTTTCACCTTCTACTCAACATAATCCATTATTATTACCATTCATTTTGAGGCTCACACTGTCCCATATGTGGTCAGTGGTCACCAATTCAAAATGCCTTCCATGTTCTCTTGATATTTTTGAGCACTGCCTCACTTTCTATTACTTATTATTTACCAGTATAAACAATATAGAAATAAATTAAGTGCATGTGTATACTCCATACTTTGTTCTTTCTCTGCTCCAGACCTAGAATCAACCATTCCTCCAATGAGAACCTGGTTCCTTTTAAAAAGGAATAGCACTTTGGGGCGCCTGGGTGGCTCAGTGGGTTAAGGCCTCAGCCTTCGGCTTGGGTCATGGTCCCGGGGTCCTGGGATCAAGCCCCACGTCGGGCTCTCTGCTCCGCAGGGAGCCTGCTTTCTCGCCCCACCCCTGCCTGCCTCTCTGCCTACTTGTGATTTCTGTCAAATAAATAAAATCTTAAAAAAAAAATAAAAATAAAAAGGACTAGCACTTAGAAAACAAGATCTGGGTACTAGTTGTGTTTACTTCTACTAGTCCTGTCATATAATATTTATTTATTTATTTTAAAAAAGATTTTGTGAATTTATTTTTAGAGAGAGAAAGAAAGAGAAAGAGAGCACAAGAGCATGCGTGAGCAGGGGGAGGGCAGAAGGAAAGGAAGAGAATCCCAAGCAGATTCCAAGCTGAGAATGCAACCGCAGGTGGGGCTCGATCTCACAACATTTTTAGATGATATTCTCTAAGAAGAAGCTTTTCCTTCTCTAGAAAGGAAAGGGAAATTATTAAGTGTTAAAAATAATTTTAACATCATGACCTGAGCTGAAATCAAGAGTCAGATGCTCAACTGACTAAGTCACCCAGGTGCCCCTTGAATAAAAATCTTACCATGAAAAGAAAGTTAAAGTAAAAAATAAATAATCTGTAAGGCATTCTCCAAAACATCTTAATTCTCTCTTCTCTAGTTCATTCCATCTCTTTGTCCCCATGCTTCAGTAAGTAGCCAGTTTCATTTTCTCTTTTTTCTTCCTGAGTTTCTTTACGCAAAAAGCAGCAGATATAGTATATATGTGTGTATGTGTAAACATATATATGTATAACACATACAGAAGGTAGTATGCTATCTGCATTTTCTCACCTTGCTTTTTTTCACTTACTAATGTATCTTGGAATACATCAATTCACAAGAATATATGGCATTCTTTTTTTATAATTACATAGTACTCAACTGAATGGATATAATATTGTTTATACAATTACCTATGAATAAACTCATTTCTATTATTTTATTACTATAAATAATGCAGAAACATTAATCTTGTGTATCTTCAGAGTAAACCGATTGCTGGATCAAGTGTGGCTCTCCTTATGTATGTCTGGTATTATATGCAATGTTACCTCATTCTCAGATTCCTTATGGGTTGCACTGTTTTGGACTTCTACCAGCAATCTATGAGTGTCTACTTCCCTTTGGCCTGGACAACAAAATGTGCTATAAAGCTTCTGAATGTTTGACAGTCTGTTTTGGGGGAAAGGCCCATTAATTTTATCATCTGAAATTATTTAAGTAATTTGATGTTCAACTGAACTACCATGAATACTTAAAACATCCACATTCAAACCTGACTACCTTACTACTAAAATTATCTATTTATATATACACATTTTGTGTGTGTGTGTCTTTCAGAAATTACGGACTCTAAAAAATGGGACAGTACAATCAGAAACAAGTTTTAATAATTGTGATTTCATGAAAGACAGTTATTCTTAGATGATGACATAGCTCCCATACTTGTCATCTAAGAGGTAAAGTGAATACTGGAAAATTCTACTCATTCATGCAAAGCAAAGGTAATATATTAACCATTTTGATAAAAGCATGAATAATTTACTCATGCAGTAAGCTAACTAAATAGAGCACTCAGTGGCTTAAATAGTTGATACAACTTGGTATTCTGGAATTAGTTTCCATGTTATTCCTCTAGCAGGAACTCTAAGGACAACAATCACAACCGTGGTAATGACAGCCACGGCACTTCCTGTGTCAGGCCTGTTCTAAGCATTCCACAAATGTTATCTCATTTAACCCTTACCACAATCTCGTAATCCAGTCAGTACCCTTATTTCCATTTTACAGATGAGAAAACAGGGATAGTAAGTAACCACCCATGGCCATAAAGTCAATAAATGGTGGAGTATGAATTCTACTCCAGACAGTCTGATTCCAGAGTCTGGACAATTATTTTATTATAGAACTTCTACTGTTTCATTACATTATACTAAAGAGAAAGCCTAAGGACTTAAAATAGTTTAATAGTAATAAGTAGAACTATTTTTTTCCCAAGTACGTTTTTAGCTGAATAAATTTTGAGTTAGGAACAAGTATTCTAAAATTAAATCAAGGAAAATAATTAGCAACCAAAACTAAGTTATTAATCCATGATCACACAAGATTTGCTACTAGTTACAAAAAATGTAAATGAAATTCATGCTTTTAATAGCTGATAAAATTAGCAATGAGTACCCTCAATTTAACAGGCTCTGGTCATGTTCCTGCAGCAGCATCGTTACCAACGACCACTGACTCACCTCATCTGGGAAAAGATGCAATCTCTGCATCAGAGTTCTTCTGTGAAGGTTTTTTGGCAGCATGCCATAAATAGCTAGTTTCACAATCTGAAAAACAGATATATGCAAGACTCAATAAGAAAAATCTGACTTGGGATATAAGAAGGCAACCACATTTAGAGATCGTGACGAAAACAAAGTGGGTTAAGACTCAAAAGAAATGAAAGAAATTAGGACCTAAGTAGATATGTGGCAGCAACAAAGGAACTGTCATTGTTTTGTGCATTCCTATTTTCTTTAGGCTCTATCTGGTTTAATTTATGTTTAAAGGATAAGGACAATAGGAAGAGGTTAAAAATAATCTATATATGTGATGTTTGCTAGAAGAAGCAATTCTCTAGGCTTGTACGAGAACCTATGGCTCCAATCTGTCATATACTGAAGAGAGCAGAACCCAGGGAGGCCTTAAGTCCTGTTTCCTCCAGGCAGGTCAGGAGGTTTCACATTCATAAAGTAAGCATGGCCAGACAGTTCTGAAACGGACTCCCTAAGCTGCAAATCTACAACAATGGTAACAGTTAACATTCACTGAAAACTTACTGTGTACACAGTGGCCAGCTGCACCCCATTTATTGTCTTGTTTGTGACGCTGAGTCTCATTGCACACACAAGAAAACAGATTCAGTGAGGTCAAAGAGCCTCCCAATTTCACGTTAACAACTGGCAGTGCTGGAATTCAAACCAGGCGGTGGTCTTACTCCCAGAATAGACACAGTACACGCAATCACGGCCATCATGTGTTTGTCTCTCTAACTTCTCAAGAAGACAAAAAGTCCCTTTCTCTCTACCATACCCATTCCCAAGATGGCAAACTAATCTTGCGCAATTTACTTTTCTCTTTTTAAGATTAGGACCTAAGTAGATATGTGGCAGCAACAAAGGAACTGTCATTGTTTTGTGCATTCCTATTTTCTTTAGGCTCTATCTGGTTTGTCTTTGTTGGTCTGAATGTGATTTGATATAAACGTTGTCAAGAGAAGGTCACACAGAGTCACGCTATGTCCCATAATCTCCTGGGGGCCTGCTGGTATACAGTATATACAAATACACTGCGAGGTCTTCAGTAAGCCACTGACAGGGACATTGGAGCGCTGCATCAATTTTTACCATCTATACACATAATCCAAGAATGTAACTTGACATACATTAACCCCACTAAAACTATACATGTTAGAACAGTGTTGCACTATAGGAAGATTTCTTATTTCTTTAATTTTAAATCTTCAACTACATACAAAAGCAAATGCAATCCTATATATATTTCCCAGTTTAGTGCTGTTAATACTTTATGCACTGGAGATCTTAATAGAGATTTCTATTGTTAAAATTAAAAGCAATTAAAAATTCGGGGCGCCTGGGTGGCTCGTGGGTTAGGCCACTGCCTTCGGCTCGGGTCATGATCTCAGGGTCCTGGAATCGAGTCCCGCATCGGGCTCTCTGCTCAGCAGGGAGCCTGCTTCCTCCTCTCTCTCTCTGCCTACTTGTGATCTCTCTCTGTCAAATAAATAAATAAAATCTTTAAAAAAAAAATTCAGTCAGTCACACAAGCCACATTTCAAGTGGCCAACTGCCACATGTGTCTAGTGGCTTTCATGTTTGACAGTGAACATAGAACATCATGACAGAAATTTCTATTGGAAATTTGTGTCTAGTGGCTTTCATGTTTGACAGTGACATAGAACATCATGACAGAAATTTCTATTGGACAGCAGTGGTCTAGCTTTTCATCTTTAAAATTTTAATTTTTAAAAATCTTAAGCAGAAACTGACAGTGTTAAGTCTACTGAGCATCTTCTCTGGCTAAACTAGTCATTATGTCCTCAGAATATCCCAACAGCAATTTTATTGTTATGGCAGGGTTATGTGGCATTTAGGGTTCATGTTCTTAAAAAACTGTAGTTGTAGTCACCCGAATTAATAAGTTGGTTTTTTTGAACTTGCCCTATTAAAAAATGCAAATGTAACAGTCAAATTAGAGAAAGCTAGAAAGTGTAGAAAGGTTTTAAGCCAACAGGGAGAGAGAAAAAAGGAAGACATACAAACAATATTCACTCCAAATAATAGAATACAACATGTGCATGCAATCAAGTAATTATAGCTGTACAGGCTTAAGTGTTAAGTTCTAAGGAATTCAGAAAGTGAGAAAGACAGAATAAAACGAGGTTAATAAATATTAAAGAACTTCCACATCTGTAGACCAGGGCATATACCATTTGTTTCACACAAAATAACTTCATTAACTATGGGGGTGGGGGGAAGATAAGAAAGAAACCATGTTAGGAAAAAATATAAGGACAAAGATGTGGAGCATCTGGTTGGCTAAGTCAGAAGTACATGTAACTCGATCTTGGGGTCGTCAATTGAAGCCCTACATTGGGTGTAGAGATTATTTAAATAAATAAAAACTTAAAAAAAAGAAAAAAATGTAAGCACAAAGAAACTATTAATGAAACTAAAATATATGATAGAGGGATAAGGAAATGCTGAATCAACATATTTATTTTAGTTTACAAATAAGGACCTGTATATTTATAAAAATACTTTGAAATATTTAATAACCTACTAATAACTATTTAAATGTATTAATTAATGTATTTTACAAACAATATTCTAGGACCATACTGAAATGAGAAGCACGCATTATGAAACAAATTCTCTTACAAGCCCATACACCAAGTACTGATTAGCAAATTATGTCTGCTGGCAGAAGACCTACTGCTCCAGACAAACACTTAAATATTTGATTTGGAAGTAAAATAACTGACCTCTTCCTTAACAAGCCATTCTTTTTCAAAATACAAAGTCAAAGTTAAGATACAAAAAAAAAAAAATTAACATTGTTTAAGTGAGGTAATAATTCAAACGGATTTAACTTTAAACTATTTTCAAGGCCTTCATAAACATTTTGTAATACATTTTAATCTTTGTTTATAAAACATAACTTGAAACAATTTCTATAAATGTTATCTATTGCCAAACCCTTATAAAAAAGTTGGAACTATACTGCCGCCTAGTGTATAGTGAGTATGCCTAAATAACACAGAAATTTAAATTTTAAAAATATTTATTAAATATTAAAACTACAATATGTTGTGGCACTTACGGTATATAAGCATGGTACATATGGCACCACATGTAGCACATATGGTACAGAAGCCCTTATAAGTTTTTAATACCATTAGATGCAATCCATAATAACAGGATATTTTATTTCCTGTAATAGTCTAAAAACATGTTTTGAAACAGAACATCAAATATTTCTTGAGCAACTTCTGAGCATATTTTTGTAAAACACCTATAAATGATAAGAAATAAAAATAAACAGTAAAGCATGGAACTTCCAAATGTTACTTCAGGACTTACTATAACAAAATACGTCCTTCTCCCTCATCTCCAAGAAAGTTTTAGGCAGTATTACACCAAACAAATGACTGTATCCTGACAGTAGATAGCTATTTTTATTCACCATCGTAGGGAAATAAAAAAGAATGTCTTCACAGCATAACACTTTTTCATTTATGAATATATTTAGGTATAAAGCTAAAATAGTTCCTAATGGGGAAAACTATTATTTATTCTATGAGTACAGTTCAAAGACTGAGTTATGAAGAATTAAGGAAGGAAAAATAAAATTGTGAAATGGCAACGGGAGACTTTGTTTTTAGTAATATCGACAGCTAATATTTAGATTAGAAACTTCTAGTACATAACTCAAATGACAAATAAATATTAATGAAATTAATAATACTGTTTTAAAAAATCTTTTCTAAACCATGGAAGCAACTAGAGGCCAGAAGTAGGAGAAAGTAGTACAAAAGAGTCCTAAGGCTGGCATTTGCCCAGAGGCATCAGCTTAGTGCAGGGCTTGCATTTCAAAGGACTACCCCTTTTTTGGTCAGGAAGTAGGATCAAAGACTTCCTCATAAACCTAGATTTTCAACAGAAGTCAATACCCACGGTACAGAGTAGGGAAATTAAAAAATCAAATCTTTACTGATAGGAAACATTAGAACTATGAACCTGACTGCACAAGGCCTCAAGGCCCCAAATTCACCTTTTTTTAAAAATGGGGATCAAAACCCAGACGTCTATAAAGTATAGCTTAAAGAGGCCTTAGGTTGGTATAGCCCCATGCACCTGTCAGGAGCTAAGACAATCTTTTTTTTTTTTTTTTTTAAAGATTTATTTATTTAGTTTAGAGAAAGAGAGTGTGTGCACATGTGCAAGGGTTAGGGGAAGCGGCAGAGTGAGAGGGAGACTCTCAAGCACACTCCAGTTGAAGCAAAGCCCAACCTGTGGCTCAACCTCACAACCCCGGGATCATGACACGGAATAGAAGCAAAGAGTTGGGCACTTAACTAACTAAGCCCCTGCCAAGTAAATTTATGACAAAATCTACTCTGGAGATATAGGTCCTAAAGAATTCTCAGGGATGAACTTTTAAGGTGCATGAGCTTATCAAGTATCCTGAGCAGAAACAATGTATTACAGACCCACAAAGACCACAAATATCAGAATCAGATATAAACACTAAGAATTATGTTTACTCTGCTTAAAAAAATAAGAAGGAACCAAAGTATGACAAAGAAACAGAAAAAATATCAAAACTGACCAGCAAACTTGAAAAAAAGACAAACAGTAAATCTTCAAGAAAAAAAATAAAAATTCAAATTAGGACTCAATAAAAGGATGACACATAAGTAAAAGTATGTCTCAGATGAGACATAAGCAAAAAGATAGAGAACTAGAACACAGAAATAAAGAAATTATTGGGTGGGTTAAGTGGGTTAAGTGGGTTAAGTGGGTTAAGCTCTGCCTTCGGCTCAGGTCATGATCTCAGGATCTTGGGATCAAGCCCCGCATCAGACTCTCAGCTCAGCAGGAAGCCTGCTCGCCACCCCCCCAACCCCGTGTCTCTGCCTGCCTCTCTGCCTACTTGTGATATCTCTCTATGACAGACAAATAAATCTTAAAAAAAAATTATTGACAATGCAGCAAAGACAGGGAGACACAAAATATGAAAGAGAACTAATGAATCATGTACAATGAAATAATACAACTACTGTAAATTTATCATATTTCCAAAAGGAAGGAACAGATAAAAAATAAAGGCACCAATATTTAAAAGACCTAAGTGCTGACAAATTTTCAGAACTGAAGATACCAGTCCTCAAGCAAAATAAATAACAAGACTTGAATAGAAACAGAAAAACCAACACCAAAAGAAACAAGACAAAATATATACAAAGAAATAGTTACATTGACATGTGACTTGTCAACAGCAATAACAGACGCTAAAATCTGTTTGAACAATAGCTTCAAAGAGGTGAGACCAAAAAAGTTATGCTAGAATCGCATATATTGAATAAGCAAAACTAACTTTCAAGAAAGAAGGCAAAAATAAGATAGTTTCAGACAAAAATGAGTTTACTATTAAGAGAATGTTATGACAGGAATGCCAAAAGAAATATTTCAAGAAGGAAATTAATCCCAAAGGAAGGCTGTTATGTGAAAGGATTTATAAGCAAAGAGAATCATAAAACATCAGTAACTGTGTAAAACAGTAACAAGAATGTTGAACTGGAAGGGTTTTAAGAATTTCTGAATAGAGAAAGAATCATAACTGTGAGGGAGAATAGGGGCTGAAAATCTTCTGAGGATCTTGATTTGATCTGGAGGAAAGTAAAGATACTGATTAATCTTAGACTTATAATAAATAAACTCAATCCAAGAGAAGGCAAGAAAGATAGAGAGGGAAAAAATAAAACAAAATCTCATTCAATTTAAATGTAAAGTAAAATGACATTTCAGGCAAACACTACCAAAAGAAGGCTGATACAGCTTATTAATATAAAAAATATATATACCTGGAGTTAAAAAGCATTACTGGAGATAAAAAGGGCCAGTATATATGCTAATTAATTCTTAGGAACAGGATAATTCCAAACTTAAATTCATCTAACACTAAATCTTCAAAACATATAAAGCAAAAATTGACAGAACTACAGGGGAAAAGTAAATCCGCAATTGAGATTGTAACATAACTCTTTCATGTAACCAATACATCAAATGAACAAAAAAAGGGAAGACTTTTTGTTTTGTTTTGTTTTTAAGATTTTATTTATTTATTTGTCAGAGAGAGAGAGAGAGAGAGAGAGCGCGCACAGGCAGACAGAGTGGCAGGCAGAGGCAGAGCGAGAAGCAGGCTCCCAGCTGAGCAAGAAGCCCGAGGTGGGACTCGATCCCAAGATGCTGGGATCACAACCTGAGTTGAAGGCAGCCGCTTAACCAACTGAGCCACCCAGGCGTCCCAAAAAAGGGTAAGACTTTTGACTGGAACATATTTTGCATATTTGATATAATGAATATATAAGCATACATAGATACAAACAATGCTCTGCAAGATGTTTTCAGTGAACATATCATATTCCAGGTAATCAGGCTGGTATCAAGTAATTAAAAAGAAAAGCAACAAAGCTGTTTGGCTACATGTAAAACATAGTAAATAGTGCTTAGAAAATATACAGAATTGAATAATAATATATATAATTGAATAACTGAAAACAGAATTGAATAATTCAATAATAATTTAATATATAGAATTGAATAATTAGAATTTGAAAAATATATAGAATTGAATAATAGTAATAATGATGGGTTAATACTTAGCAAAACTTGTGAGACACAGTTGAAGTGCAGAATTTATAGCCTTGCATGCCAGCTACATTAGAAGAGAATCAAGACTGGAAAAATAGTTTCTGAACCAGTTTTTCCACAGATGATAAACAATAAAAAATACAATAAACTTACTGCTACTGGATCCTTCTGGTGTAGCTGAGCAGCTGTTACTTGTTTAAATCCACCTGGATAGCTGTGAAAAGCAGCAAAGACATTAAAACTGAGAGTAGGCTATGACATAGTATTCTTGAAATGAATACTGTTTTATAATATGAAAACTATTTTTATTATGAAATTATTCTTGTTTTAGGAAAACATGATGTTCATTAGTGTCTTAAAAAAATTAAGTAGTGGGGCGCCTGGGTGGCTCAGTGGGTTAAGCCTCTGCCTTTGGCTCAGGTCATGGTCTCAGGGTGCTAAGATTGAGCCCCGCATTGGGCTCTCTGATCAGCAGGGAGCCTGCTTCCTCCACTCTCTCTGCCTGTCTCTGCCTACTTGTGATCTCTGTCAAATAAAGAAATAAATAAATATCTTAAAAAAAAAAAAATTAAGTAGTAACCCGATGCTATTTGAAGTGCTATTCTTTTTAAGTGGTCAAATATCATTATTTCATAAAAGTTCCATATCTTGGGAGATTCTTGACATAATTATCTTTCTAGGGAATTAAAGTTTTCATTCATTCATTCACTCACTCATTCATTCATTATGGGGCAGTTTATCATTCTTGAATTAAGAAAGAAAAAGCAGTAAACCAATATGCTTCACATTTCCTACCAAGTCAGAATGTCTATATAACCTAGGGGTCAAGTTTGGAGAAAATAGTGGTAGACCACTTTGGTTCTAAAGTGGAGTTCAGGGCGCCTGGGTGGCTGAGTTGGTTAAGCAACTGCCTTCAGCTCAGGTCATGATCCTGGAGTCCAGGGATGGAGGCCCACATCAGACCACAGCTCCAGGGAAGTCTGCTTCTCCCTCTGACATTCTCCCCTCTCATACTCTGTCTCACCATCTCTCTCTCAAACAAATAAATAAAATCTTAAAAATAAATAAATAAATAAGTAAATAAAGTGGAATTCATACTCTGAGCAGGGAATGATCCTGTTTCCGATTAAAAGGTGGTAAAAGATCACTAAGAATAATATGCTGGTCCTAAGTAATAAAATATTGCATTGCATTCATATAAAAATATATATAAAATGGATAAATTAGAGGTTAATAACTATGTATGTATATATATGTGCATATATACATATACACACATATGTATATGGGATACACACACACACACACACACACACACACTTGGGACTGTACTCGTTGCAGCTTGGTAACTTGGATGCCCCATACCCCAGTCTAGAATCTAGATTTGCCAGTGGCTACCAGTATATTATTTAACTCATTTTACCTTTTCATATAAGAGTTTATTCACATAAGAAAATGAGGGGTGCCTGGGTGGCTCAGTGGGTTAAGGCCTCTGCCTTCGGCTCATGTCATCATCCCAGGGTCCTGAGATCGAGCCCCACATCAGGCTCTCTGCTAGGCTGGGGGCCTGCTTCCCTTCCTCTCTCTCTGCCTGTCTCTCTGCCTATTTGTGATCTCTCTCTCTCTGCCAAATAAATAAACAAAATCTTAAAAAAAAAAAAAAAAAGAAAGAAAATGATACTATCTGCTCCATCTACCTCTCAAGATTTTTACAAGAGTCAATGAGAAAATGTTTGTGAAAGTGCTTAAGGAATTTAAAACAAAAACAATATATAGATGTAAGGTTTCCTTAAGCTGAATGGATAAATACAGCCTAAACAATTTCTGAGGAAGGGGAAAGGAAAACATAAACTCAGTGCACTCTACAGAAGAAGTTAAAGATTACCTAAATGTAATTCCTTTCATAAGTTTCTTTCGACAAGACTTGAAAACATTTGAAAAAACCACATTTCAGGAATAAAATTTAAGAAGCAGATTTAGAAGTCTGCTGAGAAAGACGGATAATTTTCAAAGTGATACTCTTGCATTTGTTTCAAGGAATTTCAGTTTCAGAAAAAGAAATATCTGTCTAGACTTCAATTACTATATTCATTCTCTCCACGGAAAAAAGTACTTATACCTTCTATGCTAAAGATCACCTTTCTGTTTTGAACACTGGGATGCCAAATTCTAAAGCATAATACCATCTACATTTTATTTCAGGAGAAGAGCATAAAATTCCGAGCAGATGAATGACTTGAAGAGTATAATAAATACTCTGTTGGTTTTTAACTGGTGAAAAAGTAATTACACTTCCTCCTCCAGGGATAGCCTGAAGGAAGAGAAGAAACTTTGTTTAAAGTGAGATTTTTTTCAATTCAAATTAATTCAGTAAATACCAAATGCCTATTGTGCTGAGTGCTGGGGATATACAATAAATATAACAGTATCCTGTCCACAGGAAAAATGACTGAGTTAGATGCCTTCTGAGGCATCTAACAGTAGGCTCTATTTCTAACTCATACCAATACATTTTAGATGACTGAGCAGTTAGATGTCAAAGTTCAAGGTACACACATAACACATCTTGCCTGACCTCTAAAACCACGAGAAATGAATGTTTATGAAATGTTTAGATGAGAAAAGATTTTCTGAGACTGGAAAACACAGAAGAAACTATAAAGGAAAAGAAATTTAATTATATAAAAGTTAAATAACAAAGCACAACATACAACAAAGCACATCATAAAGAAAATTCATAAAAACTACATGCTAATGGTGGAATAGTATTCTTAATAGATTAAATATGCACAGAAAGTGCTAAGGAAAGTATTGACACCTTATTATAATGCAACGTAAACAATCAGATGCCCATCAAAGTAGCAGAATCTTATTATTAAATCGTTTTTAATGACAGTACTGTGTCAGCTGTTCTTTACCACAGACACTTTTGCGCTCCTAGTGCAATATTACAGTAATGTTTGGAAATACCTTTTAAAAGGTATTTTTAAATAGGTATTCTTTTCAAAGATCTATTATCATCCCTTAAATCTTGAAATTCATTACATTCTTCTTTTTATTTAGAATACGCTATATACTGAAAAAGCCTAATGGATAAAAATGTTTTTCAGCTCTTTATGAAACTAAAAATATTAATTAAAAAAACAGAACAACATTTTCTATGCAAATTGTACTGTGTACTACTACATAGTGACTAATAATAATATTAATCAAAAAGCTTTCTGGGAATTTTATATAAAATGAAAAAGGGTGTAAACTTGTATGTGAATTAAAATGTTTAGTCCACAGGATGAAAATGATTTTTAGTTCCTTCTTTTACATTTTTCTGCATTTTCTAAAATTACCATATATTAACATTTTTACAACTAGAGAGTTAACTTTCCAATACATGATGTAACCGTGTTATGAGCATATTAAGAGTGGTACCTCTAGTGAAGTGAAGGAACAAAGAGTCAAGAAAAACAGAAACAAAAAGTGACTAACCCTATGGGGGATGAGGAAATAGGGAAGGCCTTCCAGAAAAGGTGACACCTGAGTCAGGTTTTAATAGGAGAAATAGGAGAGGTCTTGAGAAACATTCCTATGAAGGAGAATAACACATGCAAAGGCAGAGAGGCAAGAAATAGCAATATGTTGGCTAAAATGAAGGATTCTGAAGCAGCAGGGGTAACTGGGTACCAATAATTTACAATAGTTTAGGTTTTCATCCTTAGAAAAGAGAACTTGACTGAAGAGGACACTGCCAGCAGAGGGCATGACACCAGCTATTTGCTACTTGGCGATGCTATTACTTTCCTTCATTTGCAGTTATTACTACAGAAATTATTGCTACAGTAATTACTACAGCATTTTGGTCAATACATCCCTTTCTGCTCTTATCACATTATGTTATTCTGACTTTTCATATTTCCTTCCCCCCATTATCTTTTAATTTTATAGAATTTGGTTTATCCGTAGAGATTTCCCAATAGTAGAAATTACTAAAGCTCAATGTGAATTGTTTTGGTTATGTTAAATAACAATTTCATAATAAAGCATACGATGGCTAATGGAAGCAGAAGTTACTGCCAGCATTTGAGACTTACTTAGGCAAGAGATGAGAGGAAACAGATGGGGACATAAAAGTCTGCTTGTCTAAGAAGAGGGTGCAACTGGAAATAAAGTAATTTTAACCAGGAATAAAGGCCAACATTTCTTTCTTTCTTTTTTTAAAAAGATTTATTTATCTTGAGAGAAAGAGGAACAGTATGAGTGGGGGAGCGATATAGAAGGAGAGAAAGAATCTCAAACAGACTTAACACTGAGCATGCAGCCCAATGCCCGGCTGGATCCCAGGACCCTGAGATCATGACCTGAGCTGAAATCAAGAGTCAGCTACTTAACCTACTGAGCCACCCAGGCACCCCTTTCCAGGATATCTTGCATGATAGTATGGAAGGAATGCTTAATTCAAAGTGTATGCGACCTGAAGCAGGAGGGTTAACTACCACATTACATGACACACTCAAGATCTCAAAACATTTGAAAAGGCTGGAGATAAAATTTAACTTAAGGTACTGCATTTGTGTTAAAATGTAACTAAAACACACAGGATGGAATATACATGGCTGAACAGCAGCATGTTTAAAACAGACTCGAGAATTTCAGCTCATCATGAACTCAGTATACTACTCAATGATATGGCCTTGAAGAAAAGTTCTATTGCAATAAAGGGCTGCATTGTACTACCCATTATACTGTATTATACCAGACTATCCCACTATACTTACTAGAAAACCATCAGAACATAGCCAGGTGAGTATATTTAGTTAAGAAAGACACTGACAAGAAATAAGTCTTTCTAGAGTGACCAGGATATAAATGTGATAGCTGAAATGAGGCCATATGAAGAACTCTGAAGGAGCTACAGATGTTTAGCCAAAAGGAAAAGACAAATCAATGGGCTCTTACTGATCCTTGTCTCAAAATTATGTGAAGGATGCCCTGTGGAAGAGATAGATTTTTATACTCTCCGAAGAGGAGAACTAAGACCAGTAGGAAAGCTAGAGAAAAACAGATTGTGATTCAACAGCATAAAGATCTTTCTAAAATTTAAACCATTTTTGGGCTCTTGGGTGGCTCAGTCAGTTAAACCTCCGCCTTCAGCTCAGGTCATGATCCGGGGGTCCTAGGATTAAGTCCCACACTGGGCGCCCAGCTCATCGGTGGTGGGGTGGGGGGTGTGCTGCTTCTCCTTCTGCCTGCTGCTCCCCTGCTTATGTGCTTGCTCTCTTTCTGTGTCTGTCTCTCTGACAAATAAATAAAATCTTTAAAAATATAAATAAAATAAAATTTAAACCATTTCAAAGGTGGAATGAATGGGCTGCCTTACAAGCCACGAAATGGCTGTTATTCCAACATTGGCAGGGAGACCCAGATCTTGAAAGGTACATTGTGGGGATTCTAGGTTATCTTCCAAATTTGGGATTTTGTTCATCACTCCTTAAACATCTCACGTGTTTTCAGATATTGAAGGTGGTTCAGGAAATAGCAGTAACATGAATGATTTATAGGAAACAAAAAGAAGACTGACTAAAAAATGAGAATAATTTAAACCAGAGAGGTTACATCCACAGTTTCTAGGAAAAACAAATAACTAGTTCTGTGGGTTTTTTTGATTGAGTAAATGTAGCATATGCAAAATTAGTATTTTCTTAAATGCCAATTTTTGAAAATAACTCTTTAAATTAGATCTATATTACTTTTTTAAGGGTTGGGTTTATTTATTAAAAAAAACATTTTTTTTTGACTTTTTTTTTTTTTTCCAGCATAACAGTATTCATTATTTTTGCACCACACCCCGTGCTCCATGTAAAAAAAACATTTTTAAAAAAATTATCTCTACTTTGAATATGGAGCTCACACTCATAACCCTGAGGGGAAGAGTGATACGCTCTTTGAACTGAGCCAGCCAGGTACCCCCTGGTAAGACCAATAGTATTTTTACAGTAATATATTTTAACTGCTTATTTTCCTTGACAATGGCATTATCTTTTTTTTTAGTTTAGTTGACAAAAAAGATTACATTAATTTCTGCTGTACAACTTAGTGATTCAACAACTCTGTATGTCACGCTGGGCTCACCACCAGTGTAGCTACCCTCTGTTACCATACACTGACTATATTCCCGTTCTGTGCCATTTATCCCCAGGACATAGTCATTCCGTAAATGGAAGCCTGTATCTCCCATTCCCCTTCACCCACTTTGCCCATCCCCTCCATTCTCATCCTCTCTGGCCATCACTAATCTGTTCTTTGTACTTATAGCTCTCATTCTTTTTGTTTATTCATTTGTTTTTCAGATTCCACATATAAGTGAAATCATATTATATTTGTCTTTCTCTGACTCTTCACTTAACATTATACACTCATGTTGTTGCAAATGGCAAGACCACATCCGTTTTTGTGGCTGAGTAATATTCCAGTGCATGTGCACATGTGTACATCATTACCCATTCATCTATCAGTGGACACTTGGAGTGCTTTTCTATCTTGCCTATTATAAATAATGCTGCAATAAACATGGGATACATATGTCTTTACAAATTAGTGTTTTCATTTTCTTTGGGTAAATACCTAGTAAAGGAACTACTGGATCATATGATAGTTCTATTTTTAATTTTTTGAGGAATCTCCATACTGTCTTCTACAGTGGCTGTACCAGTTTGCAATCCTAATAGTTCACGAAGGTTCCTTTTCCTTCACATCCTCACCAACATGTATTATTTTTTGTCTTTTTGATTTTGGCCATGCTGACAGGTGTTAAGGTAGTATCTCTTTATGGTTTTTTTTTTTTTTTTTTTAAAGATTTTATTTATTTATTTGACAGAGAGAAATCACAAGTAGATGGAGAGGCAGGCAGAGAGAGAGAGAAGGAAGCAGGCTCTCTGCTGAGCAGGGAGCCCGATGTGGGACTCGATCCCAGGACTCTGAGATCATGACCTGAGCCGAAGGCAGCGGCTTAACCCACTGAGCCACCCAGGCGCCCCCTCTTTATGGTTTTAGTTGGCCTTTCCCTGATGGTTAGTGATGCTGAGCATCTTTTCATATGTTTGTTAGACAATGGCTTTATCTTACCCAGTATGTGAGGAGTAAACTTTTTGTTCCCATTTATTTCCAGAAAATGCAATGTGCCTTGTGTTCATTATGACCACATGATCCCCACAGTCACCTAGATTTAAAAAGAACAAAGAAAAAAAGATTTTATAATGAAAGTCATGACTTTAAGAAAAAGTGATCTTGGTTATTTATAAAGCTTTTCAAAATCTAAACAATACATTAAAAAATATAAAGCAAGTCACAGTGCAACACCAAAATCCTTGAACAGGATTTTGCTGTTCTGTTCCTCTTTAACATAACATCTAAGTATAGAAAGAATTGGCCAGACATTTGGAAAATCTCAACACTGGAAGGTAAAAGAGAATATAATAAAGATGCCAATAATAACAACACATCTTTGAAAGGCAAACTATTGTTTTTTTTTGTTTTTTTTTGTTTTTTTTAAAGATTTTATTTATTTATTTGTCAGAGAGAGAGCGAGCGAGAGCGAGCACAGGCAGACAGAGTGGAAGGCAGAGTCAGAGGGAGAAGCAGGCTCCCTGCGGAGCAAGGGGCCCGATGCGGGACTCGATCCCAGGATGCTGGGATCATGACCTGAGCCGAAGGCAGCTGCTTAACCAACTGAGCCACCCAGGGGTCCCAAAAGGCAAACTATTGTTATTCCTATTGTCTTTTCCCATTAATAATCACACTTTGCTAAAATGTTTATATTAACATACCTTTAAATATCTAATACAAACTTTCCCTTAAAAATACACGACAAAATTAAAACAATACGCATATAGAAGTAAAAAGGTGTTTTACCAATAGGCAAATTGAAAACAAATGTAAAACATCACAATTGAGTATTCTTCCCAAATTCAGAGAACAATAGAGTACTATGATCTTATGCTTAACTACTAACCCATGGCTTTTTCCACCTATATTTTAACTAGCTACATTTAAACTGCCACTCTCAATTACGACAACATGCATATCTGAGAAGACAGATGACCTGAAAATGAAAATATATGGATTAGATTAATTTTCCAGTGAAAATACCCCAAATTTGCCTGTTCATCTAAAAAAAAGTAATAAAATAAAAAGTCAGCATGCGGTTTTCACAGAAGTCACTATATATCATAAGATCAAATAATCAGAAACTTTTTTTAAATGTCTATTTTAGGGGTGCCTGGGTGGCTCAATCATTAACCATCTGCCTTCGGCTCAGGTTATGATCCAGGGTCCTGGGACTGAGCCCCACATCGTCAGGCTCCCTGCTCAGCAGGAAGCCTGCTTCTCCCTCTCTCACTACCTAGCTGGTGATGAAGTTCTAGAACCTAGGTGAGGTTCGGTGGGATATCAGAGGCCTACTGGAGGCCTTGCCCTTGCAGGCCTTGCCCCTGTGGCTTGATCAATGTTGTCTTCAGACCAGCCATTAACATTAAAATAGTTGGGAGACTTTTTGGAGGGATGTCACAATCCTGCTATCAATCGTCTTTGTTAGTGAGATTTAGGACATTTGCAAGCCAAGGGAGACTCCTGTCTAGCAGGATTGTGAGCTCTGCAAGTTAACTATTTGCTTATTGTTCATGGCAGTCAGGGCTGCCTGAGGGATGCTACACAGAGGACTGAGGGGAAGCGGATGGAGGGGGGGTGTACAAGGCGCCAGCTTCTGCTTTGTCCTCAGCCAGCCTCGTGCTCCCTCATCACTAACAGGGAAACTTTTAAAAAGATTCTAAAAGCTTATTTATTAAAAAAAAAATGAAAAAATAAGTATAAATAAATATCATATATGGAAACTAAGGATTACATGATCAGATCTATGCAAAGCTCTGAATTTGAATGATTGCAATTTCAGAGAGAAGTACATAGTCTGTGGAACAAGGGTAAAGGAAAGAGGATAAAGCAGTAGGTTTTCTTTACCACAGTGAAAGGGAATCTAGAAATATAAAGGAAAGACCCAGGAACCTTACTGTGAGTGGGCTAAAAAAACTAAAAAGAAAGCTTTGTGTTTGGTGAATTGCCTGAAGTTCCTAAAAGTGACCGACAGTAGACTACAAAGGCAACTGGGCAAATGAATGAGAAAAACAAAGATGGTGAGAAGAGATCTACACCTTTTCAGAGAATGCTGAAGTTACCTTAGTTTTGGAGCAGACTTTTACAGCTGAAGAAGCTAAGGCCTGCTAAGATTAAGTGCTCTGCCAAAGCTCATGCACTGTGTTATTTAACACCTGTTCTGGCTCTTTCAGTGACACTTATGTGGAGGAAAAATGAAATTTTTACACAAACAAAAGCTGAACTTACTTATAAAATGTTACTTAAGCTTTGAGGATGCAAAAAGCACCTTAAGCTACTCCAAACAAAGCTACTCTCATTTGTAGAGATCAAAAAGGATCTTTCAAAGGACATTAGAAAGAATACCACAGAGCAGATGAAAATCACGTTTTTTCATCTCTAAGGTATGAACATCTAATCTGGGAAAAGTTAATCTCCCTCAATAACTTACGCCAGATCTCTATTAAATATATTCTTAGAAGCACTTCTCTGACTCTAAATAAAACTAAACAGCAATTAAATATTTGGGTTTTTTACTGCATTACATATTAAAACAAAAGCCAATATCATTAAAGGCTAAAATCCTGAATACAGCATAATCATTTCTGTTTAAATTTCAGTTAAATGGACAGATTTCATTTTAAAGTTTTAACTAAAAAATTATGCTTTATAAAATGCACCAAATGAATATAAATTGGAACCCTGTTGCCTGATGAAGAGATGTTCCAAGAGAAATTTCTTCCAGATTAAAAAGAGTTCAGTAAGTAATTTTTAGAATAGGAATTGTGATTTTAGTTGTAAAAATTCTCACCTTAGAGAATTTTTTGTAATGTTATTTGACTCTTTTTTATAATATTCAGTGGTAAACTAAATAAATAAAATTAATTAATTACTTTAAAAAAACAGGTGCCGAATAAATTCAGACCAAATCAATCCAATGTGAAGGTCTCATGAGGAGTTACAGATCAGGGGTGTTTCTCAGTCCTATAGCTTCAGTATTTTGGCTCGTTTTCTCCCCAAAGCCAGAACTCACATTTTTTTCCTCCAAATTGCCTGGGAGAAAGGAAGTAACATTCAGTCTGTATCCTCCACGTGCGAGGGCCTATGGAGGCCTCTCATGTTCACTTTCTGGCACTGTAAGTCTCACAATCATCGAAGTGGGCTTTATCCACCTCCTCCCTCCCAGCAGCTTATTTTTTAATAAGCAAACGGAGTCAGAGGTTGAACAACTCCACTATGATCGCATGGTTAATTAAGTGGTGAAGTTAAGATTCAAATACAATTCTAGTGACTTCAAAGACAAATTTTATCCTCTTTACTACACCAGGATGGCAAAGAGGTGGCAGGGGGAACGGCATTTGGAGGCAGTGATCTCAGTCACTAACTGATCACGCACACCTTTCCACTAAGTTCTGAGGACAGCTCCGAAATCCTTCTCATCGGACTCCTCCTAGCTTCAAGTTATGTGTCACTGATGGGGGAACAGAAGGCTGGCTGAGGACAAAGCAAAAGCTGACACCCTGCAACCTTCCCCCCACTCCCTAGACATATGTGACATTCTTTAGAAATCTCCCAACTATCTTAATGTTAATACCATGCTAAAGGAAAAAACCTTGATGATGACAAGGCCTCAAGGCATCCAGTCTCTTATAGGTCCTTGTGAGCATATGAAAGTACTACTGAAACCTCCCTTTTCCTTACCTCCCTCTACCCCACCCTACATAACCTGCCACCCCTCACAACCCTGGGGCAGCAGCTCTTTCTGCCATGGGTCCTGTCCCGGTGCTTTAATAAACCACCATTTCGTACAAAAGAGGTCTCAAGAATTCTTTCTTGGTCATCTGCTCCGGACCACACCCCACCAAATCTCACTTATATTCTAAGACTTCATTATCACGTTTGTACTTCACCACGTACCAATTCTTCAGATAAGGTATTCAAAGAGACCTAGAGCATAGCCTCAAAATTTCTAGTCTTACTTACCAGTTCTTTCCTACACCAAAGTTCGTAGAAGGTAAGCCATACTACTTGCTATACTTGCTATTCCCTGAAGCATTATTCCATTACTTCTATTCAAAACACACACACACACACACACACACATATACAGTCCTATCTTTTCTTTGCTCCTTCTACTAGAAATACTCTCCTGACTTATTTCCACTTGCTGAATTTTAGCCATAAAATTTAAGTTCCACATAAATATCAAGTTCCAAAATAAACACCAGTCCTTCCATAAAGCCTTTCTTAACACCAAAGCCAACGTCCTTTGAGTCCACAAAGATGCCTGAATTTCTCTTACGATACTGATTTAACTCTATTTTGTCCTATCATTTGCACATTTTATTCTCCACCTATATCACAAGTTTCCTTCTGAGGATTCTTAATGTAGACTCTTACATAATGGTAGTTACCAGTCACAATAAGTGTCAAAAAAAATTCCTGGCGTTCACTTTAATGTAAATAGGGCTTGTTCTATGATGCTTGGCTCCCATTCAATTCCTTTCCTAGATTACATGGGAGACACTCCTGGTTCTTATCTTTGAAATAGGACCATTCAAAATTGTCTGAGCTACTCAGATTCCATACAAGGGTAGACTCAGATGGAGACGTATGTAAGCTTGGTAGGATTCTCTTCCCAAATCTGCTTTATATTCCTTTTCCATTGACTGATTAATTAATCCACTTACCACTTACTAAAGCCAGGTACTGACTGCTCTTGATGTTGGGAATATAGCAATGAATGCAACCAAAATCCCTGTTCATAGTAAATCTTACATTCCAGTGGGATGAGCTAGGCAATAAACAAGTAAGTAAAATACACAGTATGCCAGGAGCTGATAAATATAGGGGGATAAAGAGTAATACAGAAGTATTATTAATTGGCACAGGATTTTGTGTTTTAACTTCCCTGGGACAAAGGTCCAGAAGTGCAACTGATATATGGTAAACTTATGTTTAGTTTTCTAAGAAATGGCCATGTTCTTTTCCAGACTGGCTCTACCATTTTACATTCCTGCCAGCAATGTGTAAGTAATCCAGCTTCTTTGCATCATCAATAGCATCTGTTGTTGCCACTATTTTTCATTTCAGCTGTTCTGATAGATGGGTAGTGATATCTCATTGTGGTTTTAATCTCCATTTCCCTAACTAATAATGTTGAATTTTTTTCGTGTTTATTTGCCAACATGACCAACATAATTGGTCATGTCCTTTGCTCATTCTCTAATTATATGTTTATTTCTTGTGGGCTGTATGGTTGGCAAATATTTTCCTTCAGTCTGTAGCTTATCTTTTCATCCCCATTCACAACACCAAATCCTTATTTAAAAGTTCTTTGGGGGTCGCCTGGGTGGCTCAGTGAGTTAAAGCCTCTGCCTTCAGCTCAGGAAACGATCCCAGGGTCCTGGGATCAAGTCCCGCATCGGGCTCTCTGCTCAACAGGGAGCCTGCTTCCCCCTCTTTCTCTGCCTGCCTCTCTGCCTACTTGTGATCTCTGTCAAATAAATAAATAAAATATTTTTAAAAAATAAAAAGAAAAGAAAAAGAAAAGTTCTTTGGTTTAGGGGTACCTGGGTGGCTCAGTCAGCTAAGCATCTGCTTTCAGCTCAGGTCACGATCCCAGGGTTCTGGGATTGAGCCCCGCATTAGGCTCTCTGCTCAGTGAGGAGCCTGCTTCTCCCTCTCCCTCTGCTGCTCCCCCTGCTTGAGCTCTCTCTTTCTCTCAAATAAATAGAATCTTTAAAAAAAAAAAAAAAAGTTATTTGGTTCAGCTCAGTGGTTTTAAAACTGTATTTGATAGAGATCTCAGGTTCTGAGGTGACTCACAGGAGCAAGGATCCACCATCTTCTCCCTCCTTTGGCCAGCGCAGCACTGCTTTGCCTGGTTTTATTTTTTTAAAGATTTACTTATTTGAGAGAGAGAGAGAGAGCGCGAGCGAGCGTGTGGCGGGCAGCAGCAAATGGAGACGGAGAAAGAGTCTCAAGCAGACTCTGTGCTGAGCATGGAGCCTGATACGGGGCTCTACTTCATGACCCTGAGATCATGACCTGAGTTGAAACCAAGAGTCAGACAGACACTTAACCAAGTGCACCACTGATGCCTCCCAGTGCAGCACGGTTTTTATATACTGGGTCTCTGTACTTCAGTTTCAGAAATGTTTAAAAAATAGCTATTTCAATTTAGTGATAAATAACAAAATTCGCTTTGGTCATTATGTTTGTTTCCAGCCTTGAAAGATAAACGTCAAAATGCCTAATTCAATGTTATTTTTGGCATCCCTGAACTTGAGCATAGCCAGCATGACAGATGACCATGTAGGTTACCACAAAATCTACTGACTGTAAAGACACTGTGATAGGAATTAAGGTGTGTTGTTTAAATTTACTGTTAATATCTAAATATTCACTTCCTAAAGGAGTTAAATATTCTGGATGTAACCTGGAACAAAACTCTCCTTCACTGTTTGGTACCATGATATTCGAGGAGTGGAAAAATAAATGTGTAATTAAGACTGCAAAATTAATGGGGCGCCTGGTTGGCTCAGTTGCTAAGTGTCAGCCTTTGCTCAGGTCATGATCCCAGGGTCCTGGGATGGAGCTCCACATTGGGCTCCCTGCTCCTCCCTCTCCAAGTCCCCCTGCCTGTGTTTCTGCTCTCGTTGTCTGTCAAATAAATAAATAAATAAAACCTTAAAAAAAAAAAAAAGATTGTAAAACTAAGATGATGCAGTAATTGATACCTGAAATAAATTGACACTTGAAATAAATTGACACTGAACTCAATACTAAGAGAGAAAGATGTTAGCTTGGTACCTTTTAAAACAGCATCCTAAATTTTTTTTCTAAAAAGTTCTTTCAGGATGTAAATTAGTAATACAAGACAGATGCTAGATGTTAGACTAGAGCTAATCTAATCTTTGTTAAACTGGTGTGCTAACATTCATAAAGTTAAGAACTGTGTGCAACTTTTATTGTTTCATTTCATGCAGATCAGGAATATTTTTAAGATAATCTAATAACTAGAAAATGCTGAAAAAAAGTTTCTGCTTCTTTTTAAAAAATTATTTATTTATTTATTTTTAAAAGATTTTATTAATTTGAGAGAGAGAGAAAGCATAAGCAGGGAGAGGGGCAAAGGGAGGGGAAGAGGGAGAAGCAGGCTCCCCACTAAGCAAGGAGCCCAATGTAGGCTCGATCCCAGGACCCTGGGATTATGACCTGAGCTGAAGGCAGACATGCTGAGCCAAGCTGCCTTTCTCTGCTGCTTTTAAATGATCAGACAGTCCTCCTCAATATTTTGATCTGTAAGCAGCAAAAAGAATGGAATCCTCATGAAGAGGAAGTTGTAATCCTAAATTACCATGTGTCCTTTCTTTTCATTTACCAGTGACAAAGAAACATGCTCAAAAAGCTCTCGGGTCCCAAATTCAGAAGGACAGCTCTAATTAGAAAGAGGAAGGAATGCTTTTCCTAGTTCCACATTATTTCCAGCTCAACCCAGACCACATTTTCCATAAAAAAAAGAAAGTCTTGTAAGTGAAAAACTGGTTTTCTACAACACTTGACAAAGTCGACTCAACCTATAAAGGAATTCAAATGTTGTATATATCATGTTTAGATATATTACTGGCTGACTTATTTTTTATTTATTTATTATTTTGTTGGCTAACTTTTAAAATCTCCTGGATATACGACCGTCACTTATAGTGTTATTCTTCTGGGAAACTATGTCAATTTTCAAAAAAACATGTTTCCAGTGATTGTGAGCACATAATACATGCTTAATAAGTGCTTATTAAGCCAATAAAGCACTGGGTGTGGTGCATAAACAATGAATTTTGGAACACTGAAAAGAAAAAAAAAAATGCAAAAAAAAAAAAAAACCTTAGAACGTGAACTGTTTATTAAGTTAAGAATTGTTTGGGCGCCTGGGTGGCTCAGTGGGTTAAGCCTCTGCCTTCGGCTCACGTCATGGTCTCAGGGTCCTGGGATCGAGCCCCACATCGGGCTCTCTGCTCAGCAGGGGCCTGCTTCCTCCTCTCTCTCTGCCTGCCGCTCTCCCTACTTGCGATCTCTCTCTCTCTGTGTCAAATAAATAAATAAAATCTTAAAAAAAAAAAAAAATTGTTTGCAATTTAAGTCTTGACTTTAGTGACATCTTGTGGATATAAAGTTTTGCTGATTATGTTATGCATTAAAATGTATAATGAAACAAAAATAACTCTTTGTCTTTAAAATGTAAATTTTTAATTTCAGAGAAATGCTATTCTCCTTTACTAGAAAAGGATGAACCAGATAGGCAGCCACAAAAGCTCATCTGGTTTTCTAGCAGAATGTTCTCATTAGGTACCTAAGGAATACATTTCCAATAATGACCTGCTTACCGGAAAGCAGAACTTGAATTCAGTGAACCGGTAAGTGCTATACTTACTACTATTTCTACTTTTGCCAAATTTTGTACTGTTTCTATTTCCACAAAGACAACCTAAGAGATCTTGTATATCACCTTGTTAATAACACTGCTAAGGTTAAGAAGAAAAAAAAAAAAAAAACCAAATCAGCAAGAAAACACAGTTTAAGCAGCTAAGAATCAGCATACTAAAGTGGAATGGGTAATATTACTACCTGAGGAAACAAAGTACTTGGGTTCTGGTCCCAGTTCTATTATAATCTAGCAGCTAAGTGACAGTGAGAAAATCACTTTATTCTTCTGATTTTAGTTTTCTCATATAAATGAGGCAGGAAAACAAAATATCTGAAGGCCTAAGGAATTAATTTCTATGACTTGGTAATTTGAGGACTATAGCATTTTCCTTGTCTGCCAAAAAAGATTTTTAAAGTAAAGAAATTTCTAATCAGTCATGTATAAGTTTGCTGGTCACTATTTTACTTTGGAAGTCCAAGTGCTCCTCATTATTCACAGATTCTACACTACGAATTTGCCTATTCTCTTCAAATTTCTTTGTAATCTTAATGCCTACAGTGTTTTCTCAGTCATTTGCAGACACATGCACATCAGTGAAAAATGTGAGTGGCTTGATGCACTCGTTTCAACTGAGGTCAAATAACGTAATGCACTGGCTGTCTTTTGTTTAGACTCTTTTACCATAAACAAGTGTCTCTTTATGGTCCATTTAATCCTAGCTTTTTGGCATTTTAGTGCTTTCTAAAGTGCCTTTACTTTTTAAATATCCCTTAAGTCTGATGCTCAAGTGCTATGTAGTGTTCCTAAGTGCAAGACGGTTCCAGTATGTCTTACAAAGAAAATGTGTGTTCGATAAGCATTATTCAGTCATGAGTTACTCTGCGGTTGGCCGTGAGGTCAACAAAATGTGTATTAAATAAGGTGTCTTTAAACAGAAACACACATAAAACAAACAAGACTATGTATTGACTGTGACAAGCATCTCTGAAGGACCAGACATTGTACTATGTGCTTGCAGAGCAAAGATCACCAAGACAGAATCCTTACGTTCAAATTCCGTACTTAAAGACTGCACGGGCTGTGGGCTTACTGTGAAATTTTCATTAAGGGAAGAGAAAGATGAGAGCAGCAAGTAAGAGAAATGGAGGAACTCCTATGTTCTTGCTCTTACCCAAATCAAACCATCTACACGTCTTTTCCTCCTCGGTCCACAGATCCCAAATCTAACTTAGCTGAAATGCTACAGCCCTGATTAAAAGTAATTTCTTCATTCTCAAAACTGGTATTCATGAATGCATATATCCACTCAGAAAACATTTATGCTGTCCAACTATGTGTCAAACACCATTCTAGGCATTTCTAGCTGTGAAAAATTCAGGCAAAGTTCCTGTCCTTTTAGAACTCATCTAGTAGAGGGAGGTGGATGATGCGCATTTATATAATATGTGTGATCAGTGAATGCTAATGTTTTTTAAAAGGCAACATAAAGTATAGTAAGTGAAAGGGGGAGCTGACAGAGGAATCGGGTAAGGCCTCTCTCAGGATGTAAGTAGAAGTCTGAAAGATGTGAAGGAGCAATGCATAAATCTGGAAAAGCCATAAATCTGGAAAATCCCATGCAAGCAGAGAAAACAAAATGTAAAAAGGCCCTAAGGCAAAAATGTGTTGGCAGGTATATTAATGAAACAGTAGTAAGCCTTAAGTGGATTACTCAAGAGAGGTAGGAAATAAACTCAGGGAGGTAACAGGAGCCACACCATGTAGTTCCTCGTAAGGTACTGACAGAACTTTGGCTTTTGCTCTGACTCTCATTTGGAAAAGATAATTGTAATTGATCTGGGGAGAAAAGACCCTACTGGGGCAAGAACAGAAGCAGGGAGATCAGTGAGGAGGCTTTTGGAATAATCCAGAATAGAGAGTACAGTGGTTTAAAATTACAGTAGAAGAGAGAGTTAATGAGAAGTGACTGAATTCCAGATATATATATATATATATATATATATATTTCTTTCACGTACATATATTTTTTCATATATATACACACACACATATATATACATAGAAACACTTTACAGGGAGTTGAACAAAGAGCAGTCAAAAATGAAGATAAGACTTTTGACTAGAGTAAGAAAAAGACTAGAGAAGCTGTTAATTGAGATGGGGAAACTAGAAATAACAGGTTGGTATGAGTGGGGGAAATCCAGGAAGTAAGTTATCTCCAAGTTAAATACACAAAACATGCTAGAGATGTCTACCACACACCTAAGAAGATCTGCTGAGTAGCAATATGGTTATATGAGTCTGGAATACAGGAAAAAGGTCAAAAATGAAGATATAAATTTGGGAGCTATAAGCATAATAAAAGATATTAAAGATAGAGATACGAAACTGAATGTGACTGCTCAATGAATGTGACGGTATCCAAGGACCAGGTTCCAGAGCACTCCTAATTTTTAATGAGAGAAGACTGGGCAATTAGAAAGTTGAAAAGAATAAAGGAACTGGGAAGGAGGAACTAGCAAGAGAATGCATCCAAGAACAAATGAAGAATGTGTTTAATAAGAAAGTTCTTTACACGAAAACTAGCCTGGACTCCCCAGAAGGTTAACTGCAAGAAGAAAATAAGACAGGGGTTCTTCTTCTTTTTTTTTTTTTTAAGATTATTGTGCTTGCTTCGGCAGCACATATACTAAAATTGGAAAGATTATTTATTTATTTGGCAGAGAGACAGGCAGAGAGAGAGGAAGGGAAGCAGGCCCCTGCTGAGCAGACAGCTCGATGATGCAGGGCTCGATCCCAAGACTCCAGGATCATGCATGACCTGAGCCGAAGGCAGAGGCTTCAACCCACTGAGCCACCCGGGCACTCCAGACAGGATTATTCTATATTAAAAAAGACTAGGGGCGCCTGGGTGGCTCAGTCATTAAGCATCTGCCTTCCGCTCCAGTCATGATTCCAGGATCCTGGGATCAAGCTCCCACATCGGGCTCCCTGCTTGGCAGGAACCCTGCTTCTCTCTCTCCCACTCCCCCTACTTGTGTTCCCTCTCTTGCTGTCTCTCTCTCTCTCTCTGTCAAATAAATAAATAAAATCTTAATAAATAAATAAACAAATAGACTGACTACGGGAACATAACGACTGACGGCAATACATAAACCTTGGCTGGATCCTGATCTAAAAAAAATTCACAGCTATAAAGAGCATTCTTGGAACTACTAAAGAAATTTGAAAATGCACCAGATATTAAACTATACAATTAAATCATGTTTATTTTGTTATGTGTGATAATGGCTTTTTGGTTATATAGGGAACTATTCTTATTCTTAGAAGACATAAGCTGAAGCATTCAGGGGGATTTACTATGACATCTGCAACTTATTTTCCAATGATTGTGTAAAAAATTACATGACAAATTATGTATTAAATATAACATATATATTAGGTGGTAAATTATAACTGTAATCTGGCTGGAGGGTATAAAATCACTGTACTATTCTTCGAGCTTTTCTGAAAATGTGAAAACTTCCACAATAAAAGTTACAAAAATGTAAAGGGCCAATAACTCAGTGGAAATATGATCAAAAGACACGGACATTTCACAAAAGAAATGATAAAAGGCCAATAAAGAGAAAAGGATACACAGCACCAATGCAATCAGAACAATGCAAAGCCATCAAGAGAGTGTATTTCCCATCTACCAGAGTAGTCAAACTTAAAGAGAATGAAAACATCAAGTGTTACTGAAGAGGAGGGATAATACAAATTCTCTAGGACATCAGCATAAAGACTAACTAGTTCCCCATACACTTTTGAACCCAATAACTCCTGTCCTGCAGACACACCTTAGAGAAATTCTTCCACATATGCACTGGGGAAAAGGTACAAGAATGCTGACAGTAATATTGATTGTAATGAGAAAAAATATTGGAAATAACCCAAATGTTGAGAATGTGTGTGTTTACTTCGTCATTGTAACTGCTGATTTTCTTTAAAAATGTTACCTATATTTAAATAGGGATTTATTTACAACTTCATGATTCAAAAAGTTAAAACTATGATTAACTGCAAAAAATGTTGTTGACAGGTCAAAAAAGATGGAACAGTAAGAGTTGACACCTAGATCTTACTGGATGGTCCCTGAACTGCCAGGTTAAGTGAAATCAATCAAAACATGTAATAAGAAGTCTTTTAGTATCAACACAACTTTTTTCTTTTGTTTTGGAAAAAGGTTACAGAAAATCAAATTTATCAATTAAAAACAGTAAACTTTTCCTGTCGAGTTAGCTCTATCCATCTTTCTAGAGAAAAAGGTTTTTTAGAAGAGAGGGCAAACTTATTTCTTCATTTTCAGAAACTCTACTCAAATGCACATAACCATATGAAGAAACACGTAAGAGTGAACATCTGATTTATAGTCCCAATCAGGATATCTGAGAATGAAAGGAGGGCTTCTGATAATTTGCTACTGTAATGGCATGAAATGGGGTTGTCTCAGGCAAAGTGGTCTGTATGGTTTTTTTATGAATAAACCAAACTCATTTTAGTGCCCCAGTAGGTTTTTTTGCAAGAATGGAATAAGGGATCGTAGCAAAAAAAAGAGGTTCCTCAGGAGTAGTTCTGGCATATTTCTTCAAAATTCTATTCTGGGATGAAAATTATGGTTACTAGTGACAGATCTAAAATGATACTCACTCAGTTGATGGTATATAGGTTTATGCAATCCTTGAAGTTTAATTGATGCCACAGCAGCTAGTTTGCCAGGGGGCTGCATTTTCCCATCTAAAAGATACCAAACCCGAGCAAAAGTGGCCCATTGCTGGGGGGGGGGGGGGGGTGGAGACAGAGAGAAAACAAAGAAAATTCTAATTAAAATGGAAATAATCAAATTTATTATTATATACTACCACATAATATTCTGCAGTTAACATCAGTAATAGATCAAAAAGATCCTTTGATTGCTTAATTAAATTTTTTTTTTTTTTGGTTTTGTTTTCATCTCTATTTCTGGAAAAGGAGGTTCTTTTTTCGTTCTACGAAGTTTAAACACAGTAATTTTTCCTGACTGCTTTTCTATCTGCAATGTGGATGCTTTATTTATTTATTTATTTATTTAAGTTTTTAAAAGATTTTATTTATTTGACAGAGAGACAGCAAGAGAGGGAACACAAGCAGGGGGAGTGCGAGAGGGAGACACAAACTCCCCGCTGATCAGGGAGCCCGACGTGGGGCTTGATCCCAGGACCCTAGGATCATGACCGGAGTTGAAGGCAGACACTTCATGACTGAGCCACCCAGGTGCTCCCAATGATGCTTTATTTAAAACATTTCAAAGATATATTTTCCTTTATACTACGGCATTTTCTGGAATGGTAATGAGAAACTCTTATGAAAGTAGAAACTGTTTATAAAGGTCTTCAAAACTGTTTCGAGACTGAAACATATTAAATGGAAAGATGAGTGACCAAGTGGGAACTGAAGACTATTCAGAAGTTCAATTCCATGGGAGAATACAGTAACAGAAAATAGGTAGACAAGTATAGACGGATGGTGCTGAATAAACTTAAATTTTAAATAGCTGCTTAGACATTTTTAAGCTGCCTCAGGCACACACCATTGTCTTTGCGGTACTCACCAGTAACTTCAAATTCTAAGAAAATTCCAACCCAGAAAGATCTCAACCAGATGTTTTCTCTATGCATATAATAAGTTGCTGAAAAATGCTGGAAAAAATACAACAAGACTAACTGGTTTTACTTTAAGTTTTATTACAAACTTCAAATCCGCTTCTAAACTGCTCACCATTTCTGTTTTTCTCCTCTCTCACTTTTCTAGTTTCTATCTTGTTCTCTTCACACATCTTTTGTCAGGTTTATCTCTTAAGTATTTCGTGTATATATATATATTTTTTTTTTTTAAAGATTTTATTTATTTGACAGACGGAGATCACAAGTAGGCAGAGAGGCAGGCAGATAGAGAGTGAGAGAAGGAAGCAGGCTCCCTGCTGAGCAGAGAGCCCGATGTGGGACTCGATCCCAGGACCCTGAGATCATGACCTGAGCCGAAGGCAGCGGCTTTACCCACTGAGCCACCCAGGCGCCCAGTATTTCGTATATTTTGATGCCACTGTAAACAGCATTGTATTTTTAAATTTGATTGACTGTTGCTATAGACATGCACTTCATTTTTCGCATGTTGGTCTTATAACCAGCAGCCTGCTAAACTTATTTATCAGATCTAATAGCTTTTCTTAGATTCCATCTGATTTTTTACATAGATAATCATGTTATTATGTTATCAGCTGAAGGGAGAGAGAGGGAGGAGGCTCCCTGCTGAGCAAGGAGCCCAATGCATGGTTCGATCCCAGGATCCCAGAATCATGACCTGAGCTGAAGGCAGATGCTTAAACCGACTGAGCCACCCAGGGACCCCCAAATATTATGCATTCCCTATCTCAGCTGAGGGCACACCCTTCCCCTCACCGAAACAGAAAACCTTGGGGTAACCCCGGTTTCTTCTTTTGCTGTCAGCTCACATTCAATCCTTCAGGAAATCCTTTTGCCTCCACCTTCAAACAGAACCTGACCGCTTCTCAACACTACACTGTTCCTAGTTTGGTTTGTGCCACCATCACGTTTAGCCTCAATTACTGCAGTTGGTCTCCAGACGGATTCTTCCACCAATCCCCGTTTCTGAACAGTCTAAGCTCAGCGGCCAGAGCGCCCCTTTTCACACCTAAGTGACATCACGTTACTCCCTGACTCCAATTCTTTTCAGCGGATCCTCGTTTTACCCAGTAACGAAAAAATCCTCACCATGATCCACAATGCCCCTGTCTGATCCACCCTATGACTCTGACCTTCTCTCCGAATACCCTATCCGGGGACGGGGAGCGGGGAGACAAGAAAAGTCCTGGCTGAAAAGAGAAGAAGCGCCCAGAGCACGACGAGCAGCAGCCACAATCACGACCCTCGCTGGTGCTCTCCCGAGGCATCCTGGCCCAGAGACTCAAGCTTTCCTACCGACTCAGCATCACTAAGTCCACCTAAGCCACTGCCTTCCTTCTGCCGGAGTAATGCATTCCTTCAAGCTACAAGATTTCGAGCTCACCTGTGGAGCCTTAGAAAAACTGGACATGTTCCCCCAGGAACAGCACCGTCCTGTCCTCGGGATCAAGGCCAGACCTCAGCGTCACTGGCCCGGCGGGAAACGTATAAACCCAAGCATGACAGTTCCTAGGTCAGCCAGGCTTCGTCGGCTTCTCTGCTCTTCCTGGGTCTCCTCCAATCTTCCCATGGTAGCAGTTTCATTATGAAAGGAGCAAATAATGCGGTTACAGAAAGAATAACTCCCCGAAAGAACCCACCGGCCGGAAAAGCTGCAGCAAACAGACGGAAAGTGCACAATTTCCAGCCGACCTAAAGTGGAAGGGAACCGGAAGTACATCAGTAGCGCGCGACGATTTGGATGTGGAAAGCGGGACTTGACACAGTAGTTCAGCTCTGAGGAGATGGATCGGTACCTGCTCCTTGTGATCTGGGGGGAAGGAAAAGTCCCGTCCGCAGCAGGTGGGGAGGCGGAGCATGGGCCTGGAGGGTCGTCCGTGGAGGGTACCGAGAAGCTGCCGGGTAAGCGCGGGGCTGAGGATGAGCGGGAACGGCTTGCGGGGAGGGAAGAAATTTAAGTTTGCGATCAAGTTCTGCAGGGGAGGGACCTATCTCGAGTTCTCCCGGGCATTTGTTTCTCTCTGCGGTCGGCCCAGTAAGGGCTGGCAAATGTCGTTATCTTCATGGAAAAACAGGGACAGATGTGTGGATGCAAAATTCCAGCGCTCAAGTTCTTAGCACAGTAAAAATTTAACTGAACAATTCTCTGCGCCTTAGCAGTGGAATGTGTGCTTGTTGGAAATATATGCATTCAGTAGCGTTTCCGCCTCCTGTGTGTTCCAAAGGCGGGTAATGCAAAAAGGAACAAGATGGAAAAGGGTCTTACTCGCCTAGATTTTACATCCTAATGGGAGGAGACATCCCACACATAAACTAAGCTAAAAAAAAAAAATAATAATGGTAAATTTAAAAACAGTTGTAACCGTTTGAGATTGCACTCCCTTTTGGTGTTTCTGTCTGTAATCCGTATTGCATTTTATTTGTTTTGACTGAGCAAGCGTTTTGAGGAGAAAATGAATGTGGTTGTGTACAGAGTATTGTGACAGTTTCTATTCTCCACTTTAAATTCTTCGGGGAGATTGTTGGATTGCTGTTAACTGACTAGCATGTACAAACTGGACACCTTTCCTGTTTTCTCTGTTTGCATTTAATTTATTATATTGAAACTAAGATAGTTTGTAGTTCTTTTATGTACAACATAAATTTTTATGTGTACCACATATTCTTGAGAGTCTCTGATGGTGAAATTGGAATATGCCTAGATTGCATAACTCTCGAGCCTAATGAGTTAGTATGTCTTTGCTTTTTCAGCTTTAACAGCAGCAAATGTTTATCATCTCCTGAAAAGAAGCATTAGAGCTTCAATGAATCCAGAAGATAGTACTTTTCCCGGTAAGTGTAACAGAAACCTCTTATTTCTCTGACTGTGCCTTTGTACTGGAAGTAAATGTAATGAATTTGATCACTTAAAGGTACAAGAGATATTTGTTGACTGTGCATAAGCCACTGGGATAGTGGCTGAAAAAACTGAACTGAAAACTGAAAAAAATCCCTCTCGTTGCTGCTTGAATGAAATTAAGTTGTATGAAATTTATTTTAGGTTCTCAGCTTAACTTTTGTTCCCTTTTTTTTTTTTTTAAAGATTTTATTTATTCATTTGACACAGAGAGATCACAAGTAGGCAGAGAGGCAGGCAGAGAGAGAGAGAGGAGGAAGCAGGCTCCCCGCGGAGCAAAGAACCCGATCCCAGGACCCTGAGATCATGACCTGAGCCGAAGGCAGCGGCTTAACCCACTGAGCCACCCAGGCGCCCAACTTTTGTTCCCTTTATAGAATTTTCTTGCCCATCTTTAGATCCATATAAAATAGGGTTAAATGGCATTATAAGAAGGATTTGCAATTTTTTCCTAAGTACACATACATTATTAATGTTTTTACATCCATTTCTTACCATTTTTTCCACCCTTACCTCTTACTGATTCTCTTAAAAGCACAATGATCTTATCTCCATTCTTATCTGTTTTAAATTTTTCTAAGTATTTGTCTTTTGTGACCACCATTTGTTTTGTAAAAATCTTTTTCTCAAAAAAAAAAAAAAAAAAACCACAAAAAACGTTTTCTCCTGTGGTTTCTATTGACATTATACAAATCCATCAGCTTATTTTTTTTTTTTAATCAATATCTTCTCTTTTACTCCCTCTTCTTGGCCTCTGAGAGTGTCATGCAAAGACTCAGAGAAAGAGATAAGCAAAACAGGCCAAGGCCTACAAGCTAAAGGAAGCTTCTCGAGATGCTAGGATAGGGTGCTCATTTTGATAATGTTGTAATTCTCGTGACTGGACTGCCTGTTCTTTTCTGTCTTCTTTCATTAGAGAACCTCTAGTTTGTCAGGTTTAAACTGTCACCCTTGGGAAGTTATTTCTAATGTTTTTGTATTTCCCAAGTCCATTTGCCCAATTGCGTAATACTCATTAATTTTTCAAGTTGGTATGATTTACGTCAGTAGTACTATTACTGCAAGAAAGATTTTTCACGTGTGCCTTGAAAGTATATGTTAAAGAGCTTTGGGAGCATTCTAGGAATTCTCACGGTAACTTTCACTTCCTATTTGGGTGGATAGACATTTCTTATCCATTCAGTCCTTGTTTGCCCAGTAATCTGAGCCTATGTCGGTGACTGCACGCTGAAGCCATGCAAAGCAATCCTAATATAAAATCAACGGGACAAAAATCACAATTGTTCCATGACATTTTTTTGTCAAAACATTAAAAACTCTCTCACTGTTGGTTATACATGTAGAGGAAATGGAGGGAAAAAAACCCACAGTAAAACTTATACTTATTTCATAGGCTGTAATTGAAGCATTAAAAGCATTGAGAATTAAACTTTTTTCTTTTTCTTTTTGTAAAGACTTTATCCAGAGTAGTTTGAACAGTGCTTGTCACTTTCTTGTCATCGTATAACTTAGGATATAGAGTGAGCATCTCTTCTATGTTTTGGTGAATTGCCGTACTCCTGAGTTTGTATTGGCTTCTGAGGTTTTATCCTTTGCACTTTCAATGTTGTGGCATTCCTTTAATTCAAAGGTATTTGCCAGCGTCATTTTCTCTGAAACGTTTTTGTTCTTTTTGTCACAATGTGGTTTTTGTTGTTGTTGTTGTTGTTTTAATTTTTTATTTTTTATAAACATATAATATATTTTTATCCCCAGGGGTACAGGTCTGTGAATCGCCAGGTTTACACATTGCACAGCACTCACCATAGCACATATCCTCCCCAATGTCCATAACCCCACCACCCTCTCCCTACCCCCCCCAGCAACCCTCAGTTTGTTTTGTGTCACAATGTTTTTATTACAGCAGCTATTTCTAGAATCTATTTACATTAGATTTGAAAATCACTTTTGGCATTACCACTTTTTGTGGGTTTTTTTGCTGCGATTTTATTTGTTTTTTGTTTTCCTTTTGCCCATTTCCTCTTCCTATTACCTATTTTTGTAAAATATCGTAGATTTATCACTGGGAGAAAACAAGGAAACACAATTACACATTTGTCCTCTATTCATATGAACTGAATGAATAACAGATGTGCAGTGATCAGTCAGCAAACTTGGACAGTAGCAATGCGATTGGTCGCTGATCGTGATACACATCTTTGATTTATGTAGTGATTTGCGATCCGAGAAGCTAGCAGTGAAGTTTTACTTTATGTGATTATGGTTAATTAATAAGCCTTGGTAACTGGAGTTTGAACCATGTTTTGGGAGACCAGGAGTTATTGAAACCATGGTAACTGAAATCTGCTTATTGGAACCATGCAAAGAACTGCTCGCATTGAATTTCTTACCCTGGGAGCATTACTGCTTTCAGTAATACGGCAAGTCTGAGAAACTGAAAGTGTAGTATGATTATAATTGAGCTAGGGCTGGAGAGGTAGGCATAGCTAGGTGGAGGACTTTGTAAATCATGTCAGGGTGTTTGGACTTTTTCATAACAATAATTAGACATTAAAGGCTTTAAGGAAGGAGGAGACGTGGTGGCATTTGTGTTAGTGAAGTAGTCTGGCTACAGCAGAGTAGACAGAGTTGAGAAGAGTGTAGTTATGAGTGGGCTGCTGCAGAAGACCAGCTGAGAAATGAGAGAGGCAGTCAGGGTAGAGGAAAATGGATAGATCTGAAGGAAATTATAGAGGTAGAATCCACCTGACTGAGTGTTACACTGGTGTGGTTTAGGAGAAGGGGAAAGGGAGAAAGCAATCAAGAGTGATAATAGGGGACGTCTGGGTGGCTCAGTGGGTTGGGCTACTGCCTTCGGCTCGGGTCATGATCTCAGGGTCCTGGGATCGAGCCCCGCATCGGGCTCTCTGCTTAGCAGGGAGCCTGTTTCCTCCTCTCTCTCTGCCTGCCTCTCTGCCTGCCTCTCTGCCTGCTTGTCATCTCTCTCTGTCAAATAAATAAATAAAATCTTAAAAAAAAGAGTGATAATAGGTTCCAGGCTTGGCTATACTGTAAATGGTGGCATTTAGTGACCTGTCCAGTTTAGAACATGGAAACACTTTAAAATGTCAAAGTAAAAATGTTTTTTAAAAGTTGGATACATGTGTTCAGAATTCAGAAGGCTGGAGATAAAAAAAGAGTATAGAATCATCAGTGTATAGATATCAGTTCAAGCCATGAGGAAGAATGGGATTGCTTAAGGACAGTGAAAAGAGCAGAAAATCTTGAACTGAATCCCAGTATTTAAAGGAACTGAGCACTGATTTTTAAAGGCATGAGGAGCAACTGGAAAGATAGGTTCCAAGTGTTTTAAGGAGAAAGATGACAACTTTGTCATCCTTGATTCCTTTCTTACTCTTAAGTTGAAAGGTCAAGTAACAACAGCAGTAAAAACTGTCACATTTAGTAACATGCCTTTGTGGGTGTAGTTACAGTGGCATGTTGGAGACAAAAAACAAAAACAAAAACCGACTGAAATGGATTTAGAGGGCAGTAGAAAATGTGATGAGGACATAGGGACTGTCAAGTGTTGGCAAAACTTCCAGTTTATCCTTGAAGTAAAGAAATGGATATTCCTCAATAATTTGAGGAATATCTGTACAAAGTTAAATGCTAGTGGGAAGGAACTACAGAAAAGGAGAGCTGGAAGGTGCAAGAAAGATAATCTAATCAGAGTTTGGGATCTCTGGAAGACTGAGGGATAACTTTGAATTGAAAGGGCAGTGCTCCTCATGTAGTCCCAGGAAGAAATGAGGGAAGACTAGTGGGAATGCGAATAGTGTCCTATGTTTGCTGATGGCCTGTTTGGGAGTAATTACCTAATATGGTTTTTATTTTCTTAATGAAGTAGGAGGTAAAATCTTTTGCTGAGGCTGTTGGCAGAAAGTGGTAATAAGCACTTACCGTGTTACCTGGCTCCCATGAGTTAAGCTTCAGTTACCACATTTCTCCTCCCTCCTGGGAATCCAGTTTCTTTACATAGTTCTACATTCTTTGTGGCTCTAAATGGACAAGCATCCCGGGGATGACTCTTAACTTCATATCCTCATGTAACATTCCGGTCTCCAAGAAGAGAATCTTCCCAACGTTTAGGTTGTAGTTTTATCTCCTCTCCCCCTAGCCGGGATGAATCAGACCTTCATGGTCTTTGAAGAGGGAATCGCTCTTCCTAAAATGACTGACACACTTTTGTGTGACTCAATAGTAAGTGAGTGGGTGTATTTTGGGGGGTAAATTTTAGTGTTTAAAATGATGAATAAAATAGTATGGGTTTTGATTTTGACAAAATAAAAGTATTCATTGTGAATGAATGCTTTTGCTCATCAGGCAGATTGTTCTGTTTGAATTTTGGGGGATTTTAAAAAGACCCATGTTATGTATTTGTAAATGCATATATGCACACACATATCTTAACTATGTAGTATGTATCAAAAATTACATAATTCTCTAAGTATATATGCTATAACATCTGCTTGTTTGTGGTATGCCTTTCTTCTGATAAGCATTGTTTTGTTTTCAAGCATGTTCTGTAGGTGGCATACCCGGTTCCAAGAGGTGGTTCTTTGCAGTGCAGGCAATATGTGGATTTTATCAGGTAACAGAAATGCAAAAATAGCCATTAGCAAATGTCTTTGTTAATATAAATAATTTCAAGAACCCATCATTTAATGCAATCTTTTCATGTGTTAGTTTTGCAGTTCTGACTGGGAAGAGATACATTTTGATATAGAAAATGATGAAATTGAAAATGTGCTTCAAACAAATATTGAAGAATGTCTGACTGCTGAGTGTTTTGAGGAAGAAGATAGTAATAGCAGAGAATCATTATCCTTGGCTGAGTATGCTTACAATATCTTACTTTCTATAATATATTTCTATAATGTCTTTTTTTTTCTTTCTATAGAATCTTTAAAATGCTTAACATTAGACAGTATTTTAGCCACAAGAGTGAAGGTTAAATGTTTTAGCAGCTATCAGAAGGCAATTTTAGTTAATTGAAATTGTCAGTTCTTTATCTTGGAAGATAGGCAATTTGGGCCTTTTATTTGAATAAAACTATTTAAATTGGAAAACTGGGCATCTGAAAATGTTTAGTTTCTTAAGCTTACAAAATTGCAGGAATCATAAAAAGTGATACTCTCATTAATATGTTATTTTCCTAAAGATAAATTCTGCCTGGGATTATAAATTTTAAGAGCTCAAATAGAAACTTTATTTAAAATTAAAAACTGGCATTCAAACTCACTCTAAAAATGTGATTTTCATTTTGCTATTTGAGGTTGAAATATATGATTTCTTCAATTTATATATATCTTGAACATTTAGACACTTTAAAATGCGTAGTTCCTGAGGATTGTATAGATGATTGGGTTCACTTTCAGGTCTTTTGAATTGTGGTACAATATACAAGTTGGTCCAGGTGACAAAAGTTGTGATTATTTTTTCCTTCATGAAATGTCCCATCTTGAACTCATCATTAGTACCTTTCATTTTAGTCTTCTATAATATTTCATTACAAAGCCCACTTCTGTTTCTTGCAGGATTCATGTATTATAATATTTCTGTAAATTACTGGACACTTTAAAAATTCTGTTTTCCTCTTTTCAAATTATATTTGTTTGTACAATTAATGAAAGGAGATTTTGTAGAACTGAGCAAAAGATATTGAACCAGGGGTCATTAAAGGTGGTTTCTAGGTACATGATGGTGGGCCGGTCACTCCATTTCTCTGGTCCTTTATTTTCTCGTTCATGAAGTGTTGAGATCCTTTCAGGTGATTTCTAAGGTGCCTTCCCCTCTTAGAGTTTTTATCATCCCAGGTTTTCCCACCATTATTAACAGATGGTGAGTAATTATTTCTAGTAAGTGACCTAATAATTATTTCCACAAGAGGGAGCTTGAAAACTATACTTTATCAGAAGATACCTTAAGTTTTCTAGACAAAGGATTTAAGTAACTTTATGTTATGTTTATGTTTATGTTTATGAATTTTTGAGGAAAAAAATCATCATTTGGATAAAATGAAAAGATTTTGAGGAATTGGAGGACATCATCATATTTTCCAACTGGGGCTATTTTATGCCTTTCAGAGAAAAGCAGTATCCTTCTTTATTAAACCCTTAGCAATACTTACTTTTAGGGTTCAGAAAAATGTTTGGTCTATTACTTAGGATTTATGTTTCATATACTAGGTATAATTTAGAGGTTCCCCCCACCCCCGTTTTGTTAGTGTTGTTTGTTTTTGATGGTGTGGCTAAAAACTTGGACTCAGTGTGTAAATCTTAGCTTCTACACCTACTAGTTATGCGACTGAAGCAAATTTGTTTAAGGATAATAATAGTAGTAGTGTCTCATGGATTGTCATGAAGATCACATAAGATAATGCATTTAACATACTTAATAGTATCTGGCACATGGTCCATTTAATATTACCTATTATTATTATATGTAATGTGAGGATGTGTTTTTCTAACTTACCCTTTTATTTTAGCCTATATGAAGAATCTGCAGAAAATTTGCATCAGCTGTCCGATAAACTTCCTGCTCCTGGTAATATTTTCTGACTGTTTTCAATAATTCATATCTTATCTTATACTTTCTGTGAATGAGTGATAAATTCAGTCTTTATGCTAGTGTTCTCACTTCTAATTTCAAAATTCAAAATGAAAAAAAAAATTTTTTTAGAGGGAGTGAGAGAGAGAGAATCTTAAGCAGGCACCACACCCAGTGTGGAGCCCAATGTGGGGCTCCATCTTGGGACCCTGAGATCATGACCTGAGCTGAAATCAAGAGCCATGGATGCTCAACCTACTGAGCCACCCACGTGCTCTGAAAAATAATTTTTTAATTGAAGTTGATACAAAACACAATCCACTACTTTAATAAAGTATATTACTGAGACATTATAGTTCTCATAATTGTTTTTATTTAAACAAAAATTAGAACTTAGAGAATTAAATACCCATCGTTTCCTTATGTAGTTATTACTGAGGAATGTTTCCTCTACATACCCTTGTTTTCCACAGTATGTTCTATAGAATACTAGTCCTATGAACACCTCTAGGAGAAAGAAGTTCTTTAACCTACATCGTTTGGATAACATTCTTATAAGATGTGAGGTCACTGTATACATTATCGAGTAGAATGTTATACGATAAAAGAAGCCCTTTAGTCAGTTGTCTTTTAAAATGATTTTATTTATTTGTTTGAAAGAGAGACAGCAAGAGAGGGCACAAGTGGTGGAGAGGGAGAAGCAGGCTGCCAGTTGAGCAGGCAGCCAGGGCTCGATCCCAGGACCCTGGAATCATGACCTGCACCGAAGGCAGCACTTAACTGATTGAGCCACCCAGGTGTCCCTACTCAACATCTTTTTTTACAGAGCTCCCCGCCTTTTTTTTTCTACTATAATGGAAAGCATATTTTTTGAAATACTGCACCATACTTTTCTTAAAACTGTATTCTGTCTTAAATTTATCTTTCTTTGTGTCAGTCACGCAGCTGACAGCTAAAGCTCAGTACAGTTTGGCATCTATAAATAATTTTGAAGAGATTTCTTGAATATTGTCGTCATTGAAGGTCATTTATTAGGCAAATGGTTGTTGTGTCTATTATATGTAATGTATTGTACTGGGAGCAGAGTATGTGATGAAGAGTAAAGCATATGTGATACCATGAAGGACTTGATAGCTTACCATCTAATCCTTATATTCAAGATCCTATTTTAGTGTAAAGGTCCCGTATGGAAAATAACTGAATACATAGATAAATAAACATCAGTTTTTTAAATGAAATGTGTAAAATTAAAAATATGTGTTGAAATATATAGTTGCTGTTTTGGCAAATTAGAATGCTTTCATTATCAAATTTCTTTTTTTTTTTTAAGATTTTATTTATTTATTTGACAGAGAGAGATCACAAGTAGGCAGAGAGGCAGGCAGAGAGAGAGGAGGAAGCAGGCTCCCTGCTGAGCAGAGAGCCCGATGTGGGACTCGATCCCAGGACCCTGAGATCTTGACCTGAGCCGAAGGCAGAGGCTTAACCCACTGAGCCACCCAGGCGCCCCCATTATCAAATTTCTATTTGGTTTCTGTTTCATTTATATTATCTTGGTCCTTTGGCAAATTTATAATTTTATAAAATGTGAAGTTTCATGTAATTATACTTTTTTTCCTTAAGAGCTAATGATGTTGTCAGTGTAACTGAGTTTTCTGAGGGTTTTATTGTCCTATAAAAAGAAATAATGTATTTGAACCTTATAATTTTATATTACTTCATTCTCTTTTGTGTAAATTAAGTGTAGAAAAATATACTGAAATTGCCCAGGTTTTTTTCTCTGTTCAGTACAACAATAGCATTGGTGATCTCAAGAGCAACATATATAATTAAGCACTGGCACATAATTGGCAAGTAATTATGATAGACTCCATTGTTTCCTAGTATATGCTAGCTATTAAAGATAACATGCCTTTAAATCAAATGATTAACATTTAGAACTTTTGAACTTCTAAAGATATGTTTTGTTTTAAAGAATTTCAGAAGTTAAAGTTAAAATCCTTCTTTGTCTTCCAAATAAACATAAAATTCAGTGTTTAGAGTACTATTTTGAGACATATATGATTTTTTTTTTTTTTAAAGATTTTTTCTTTATTTATCTGACAGAGATCACAAGTAGGCAGAGAGGCAGGCAGAGAGAGAGGAGGAAGCAGGCTCCCTGCTGAGCAGAGAGCCCGATGTGGGGCTCGATCCCAGGACCCTGGGATCATGACCTGAGCCGAAGGCAGAGGCTTAACCCACTGAGCCACCCAGGTGCCCCGAGACATATATGATTTTTAAAAAAATTATGAAAATGCCTTATTCTCTTTCTAGGTCGAGCAATGACAGATATAGTACTGTTGCCTTCTGAAAAAGATCCTCCTAGATTGAAAGACTGTCTGCCTGCTGTAGGAGCACTAAAACATCTGAAGGAATGGTATTCAGCAAAGGTTACCATAGCAGGAAATCACTCTGAAACGTAAGCTGCTTTGTTCGTATTTGCTCACAGTGTTTCTGTTTTTACAGTTAGCATGGTATCCTGTTTTTAACAGACTTAGATTTCAAGATAGTTTTATGTCATACTGTTCTTAGAGGTTTATCTATTGAGAAGAATCTAGATTTTTCTCGTTTCGTACTTTATAGTCCTGAGACATTTAAGTTTTTAGTAAATATCATCAGTGCTGTTTTATAACTATTATTGAGCATTAATTATCTAAACACACTGTGTGCCTTTAAATAGGTACATATTGTCCATTGAGCACCAGGATGAATACCCTGGATACAGGGATACACAAGATTTGTTACTTGTTTGTTTTATGTGAAATGTAGAAACAAGTATGTACTGTTATGTTTTATATTTTAGTAAGGACTAATTGTATCCTTAAAGTATTCAATTGGACTTAACTTCATGATTTTATTCATTTAACAAGTGTTTATTGAGCACTGACTTTATGCCAAGCACAGCAATAGATGCTGATGAGTTAAGAAAGCGAGATTTGATCTAGTTCACTGAAATACAGGGAGAACTAGGAATGCTAATAGCCATCATCATCTGTGGTAAGTGCTTCTATGCAATTCCATACAGAGCTGTAGGAGAAAAATTTTAGGAGCACCATTCTCCCTTTGAAGATAAAGGACTGATAACTAAGTCTGTGTATCTGTGTACATGTGTATATATCAGGCACACTTCAGCTAATAAATAGTAATAGGAGAATCTGTTCCTTCATCTGTAGTGTTAAGAGTAATTCCTCTTGGGCGCCTGGGTGGCTCAGTGGGTTAAGTTGCTCCCTTCGGCTCAGGTCATGATCTCAGGGTCCTGGGATCGAGTCCCACATCGGGCTCTCTGCTCAGCAGGGAGCCTGCTTCCCTCTCTCTCTCTGCCTGCCTCTCTGCCTACTTGTGATTTCTCTCTGTCAAATAAATAAATAAAATCTTAAAAAAAAAAAAAAAAAGAGTAATTCCTCTTAACAGGATAATGAGATTAAACAGACATGTAATAGTGACTCCCTCAGAGACTGACTTAAGGAATGTTTTATAATATTAGTAGATAAAAGCCATGATAGAAACTTTGCATTTTTGCCTGTTAGGATTATAGTTAACTATAACCGTTAAATCAAAGGAAGATATAAAACCCTGTATTTAACCATCATAATCTTTTATTTGTAGAAATTGTCAGAAAATTGCAGAATACCTCTCTGCTAACGTTGTATCTTTAGAAGATCTCAAAAATGCTATTGACTCAAAGGAATTATGGAGGGGAAAGATTCAGATATGGGAAAGAAAGGTAAGTGGATTTCTCAGTTATCACGGTTTGTAAAGCAGGCCTTTTAGCTTTATTTACAGCACAGATACTTGAAATGAATTTGAATGACAATGTACCTCATATAGATGTTCTAGAATAGCTCTAAGAATTTTGTGTGATAATAGGAATGTTCTGCCTGTGCTAATAATACAGTAGTCACTGGCTTTATAGTGCTACTGAGCACTTTATGTGTGATTACATTAGTGATTATTTCAACCAACAAATAGAATTTTTAACTTTATTTTAATTATATAGTCACCATGGTTATCTTTTGGACACTGCAACTCTAGAATATAAGATTCTTTAAAAAATACAGAATTTGACATTAGTTGAGTTCATGTCATTGATCCAAGATGCCTTATTTCATTACATGTATAGACTATTAGAAACCTGCTTAGAACATCTCTTAACTGTAATACCACTTTTTTTTTTTTTTTTTTTTAGATTAAATATTTATTGTTAGGGAGAGAGTGGGAGGGAGCAGCAGCCCGGACATCGGGAGAGGGAAAGAAAAATCTCAAGCAGACTCCTCACTGAGTGCAGAGCCCAGTACTAGGCTCAGTCTTACCACTCTGAGATCATGACCTGAGCTAAAATCAAGAGTCAGACGCTTAACTGAGTGAACCACCCAGATGCCCTGTTGTAGTACTACTTTAAGTGTTCATTACTTTCTACTAATCGGCTCTCTGATTTTGAATAACTTTTTTTTGACCTCACAAGATCCTAGATTTCTCAACTACAAGATGAAAATATTAGATTAGTTTAACTTCTCTAATCTTAAATTTCTATGAGGTTCCAATTCTATTTTGGCATCTTTTATGATGAATGAATATGTTTAGTGGCTTTTATAAGTTGTGTGCTTGTTAAAGCATGCATCTAGTATTTTACATATTTTTGAATATAGGCAAAACTAAATAAAATTTCTTGGGACACCTGGGTGTCTCAGTTGGTTAAGCATATGCCTTTGGCTCAGGTCATGATCCTGGAGTCCTGGGATCGAGTCCCACACTGGGCTCCTTATTCAGTGAGGAGCCTGCTTCTCCCTTTGCCTGCTGCTTCCCCAGCTTGTGCTCTCCCTCTCTCTCTGACAAATAAACAAGTAAAATCTTTAAAAAAAAAAATACCAAAAATCATAAAGTTTCTCAGTGTTTGTTCAGGGTGACTTGGGAATATGAGTTGAGTCTTGTGTTTCTATAAAGATTTATTGCACTAATTACTAGATTTTTTTTCCTTTTCAATTCACCCTTGACTATGGCTTAATAAAACTTCTAATAAGACAATAGGACTTAATGTGATTGGGTCCTTCTTGCTGATTTACATGCTGTCTCATCCTTACCTTAGGAAATACCAGTCTGCAGGTAATCCTTCTGTACAAGTGGTTTTAATGTAAACAAACCACATAGCCATCTGGAAGTGTATAGGATAGAATTAGCTAGAATTGTTTTTGTATACATTTTTTGAAACTACATGTTTGCATATACAAAATAATGGCAGAGTTCTCCTCATGTGATTCTTTTACTCTTTTATGAATAGGAAATTAAATGTTTATATCGCCACAAGATGTGTGTAGAACTTGAAATCACTTGTTTTGGTGGAGAATAGCTTTTAGGGTAGAGGCATTATAATGATTAAAGACATAGATTCTGGAGTTACATTGTCTGCATTCAAATACCTACTCTATTTCTTGCTAGTTTTGTGTGACACTTTGGGTAATAGTTAGCCTTTTGGTGCCACAGTTGCTTTCATGTGTAAGATAGGTATCATAATAGCTCCTATCTTATAGATTTTTATGAATGTTAAATTATGTAAAGCACAAAGTAACCACTCATTAAATGTTAGTATCATTGTTACCATTACTATGAGTACCCCTACTAATACTGCTTCTGCAGGAATTGATCTTTTCATCAACAACTTATTTTGAAAGCAAACTATGTGTTAGGCCCTGTCCTAAGAATTTGTTTAAATAAGACAGACAAGCGCTGTTAATAGGAAGTGATAGGAAGTGATAGGAAGCCAGATATTGAACAAGTATATGTAAAGGAGATTGTCTGGCTCTGTGGTTGCACAGAATGGGCTTAGTATACTCTTGTGGGCTGGTATAGAGCCGAGGAGACCTTTTCATGAGAAGATCTATATGTAAGTTAAAACAGGAAGGATGTGTACATAAATGGAAGAACCACATTTTGAGTTGAGGAATCGAAAATGTTATTTCTTGGGGCACCTGGGTGGCTCAGTGGGGTAAAGCCTCTGCCTTTGGCTCAGGTCATGATCTCAGAGTCCTGGGATAGAGCCCCTCATCAGGCTCTCTGCTCAGCGGGGGGCCTGCTTCCTCCTCTTTCTCTCTCTGCAAGCCTCTCTGCCTACTTGTGATCTCTGTCAAATAAATAAAATATTTTAAAAAAATGTTTTTTCTCGTGGTTTTCTTCTCAATTTTTACATTGCAATAAGATGTATTGGTCTTTGCAAGTTTATTCATGGTATTTATAACTGTGTTCTTTTGGTTTCTTTTCAGTTTGGATTTGAAATTAGTTTTCCTGAATTTTGTTTAAAGGGAGTCACACCTAAGAATTTTAGTACATCTAATTTAAATCCTTGCATTCTTGCCAAAAAGGTAATACCATCAAAGGATAAGAATATTTTACCAAAGGTAATCTATATTTAATTCATTTTGCAGTCATTCATTCATGCACATTTTTGTTCTTAAAAGACATGTTTGACTCTTGAAATTACTGTTTCTAATATATGTGCTTAAATGGGCTCACTGGTGTAATTATTATTATAATTATAATTAAGCACTTAAATTATACTATGTTATCATCATTGAATGTTGGCAAAACTATTATTATTTTATTTTTAAAATGGAATGATCCTAACTTTAGATCATTATAGGCCTGAAACTTCCTTTGGTGAGGCCTTTGCTATGGGAACTTTCTGAGACTCAGTGTGGAGGGAATATGATACTCTGGAAAGAGAACAGGCTTTGATGTTAGGTAGACCTGGGTTTGAAATCTGACTCCGTCACCTCTAAGGCGTTGTAACCTGCAGAGATTGACTAACTCATTTGTGAAATGAAGACAGTAACATACGTACCTTACAAAGTTATTATGAAGCTTAATTGAGGAAAGGGATCACAGTACCTTCATTCACAGTTTAATAAGTATTAGGTTGTATCCCATATCTCCATAGATTCATTCTTAAAATGTAAATAAATATGAAATACAACAATTTAAAAGGGTTTAGTTAGTTGACTTTTTTTTTTACATTTGAAAAAATAACATAAGAAGAGGTGTTTATATAGAAGCCTTTAGAAATTCACTTTAAAAGACCCAGTTAGAAAAAAATTTTAAAAAGACAAAAAAAAAAAAAAAAGACTCAATTCAAGAATGTGCAAAACAATAGTCCTTGAAGTTACAAGGATGTCAGATCAATGGGTAATATTTTCTGATCAAAGTGTAATACAAAAAAGGGCATATTTCTGATGGGAACATATTTCCCGATAGTTGTTTGGAATTGCTTACTTTAAGTAACCTACCATGGCCATCTTTCACAGGAATATTAGATTCTTTTCTAAAGATTGTAAGATCGATGACCTCAATGTCTCTTCTTTCGTGGTACGCCATTTAAGTATGAATAATGTATTTAAATGTTGCTGCTATTGACAGGAATCTTAGGGTACCATCTCTCTCTCTCTCTCTGTCTCTCTGTGTGTGTATACATATACTGTATATATATGTGTGTGTGTATTTATGTACACATAATATACACAGAATTATAGATGGTGAAATTACTCTGCTTTCTTCAAGTTTAAAACTTTGGGTAGTCTCCTCAAGATGGTTTTGTTATTCTTTGCCCTTCTTGGGAAGTATTGTAGCCTCCACTTCTAAAATATTTGTCCTCCTTCGCTAGCTCACTGGGAGCTTAGTTTTAGACTCTGCCCAAAGAAATACTGCAATTTTATTTCTCTGAGTGGAGCTGTCTTTGTTAATTAGGACACTTGGCTTCACTAGCGCTGTTAACTTCTTCAGCATTTATTTCAAGGATTTTTTTTTAATCTCATCATACCACTCAATCTAAGTTCATCCTGGAGAATCTTCTCTTTCTCTCAGTCTTGCAAATCCTCTAAGTCTGGTTTCTTCGGTATCCTAGCCTCTTGGGCCACCTGTCTGTCTTGCTGAAAATAATCACAAAAAGTTGAGAACTCTTGTCTTCCTTTGCTTGTCTCTTTCTGGACTCATTTTTTTGTCTGTCAAAACTCTTTTCAGTTACTGAGAAATGTCTATGTCTCTACTCTGAAAGACAGAATTAAAATAGAAAAAACTCTTGCCTGCTATAAAGGATTTAATTTTTGGCTTGCATAATTTGTAAACACCTGCTTTTGAAGATCCATTTTAAAGTTTTAAACTCTAATCACTAATTTGTTTGCCTTTATTTTATTTATAGAATTTAAAGTTTACATAATCTTATTTCTTTCCTAGGTTTTCCATTATTATGGCCCTGCTTTAGAATTTGTGCAGATGATAAAATTATCAGATCTACCCTCCTGCTATATGTCGGATATTGAATTTGAGTTGTATCCTTTTATTTACATGTTCATTTTAGATTACATTTTCTTTGTCAAGTGGAGTGTTGGAATGTTTCCTCCACATCTAGATATTTGACCATGCTGGGTTTTTTTTCCCCTTTAATAACATTCAGTATGTTTTTTGTTGCCATGGCTTTAAGAGAAGTTGTGCAACTTTCAAAAGGAAAAAATTCTCCTTCAAGTACTATATGCTTCTAGAATAGGCATGATATTGCTACTTATTGCTAATAGGGTAGGGAGGATAGAGAAATGTGAGGAATATGTGGAGAAAAACAGAGTAATTTACAGACTCCTGAAATGTACACGTTTCTCTTGCCATTGGCAGGATGCATAGATAAGCAGCAGTCCACTGTATCTTCTTATATACTTCAGTAAATACAAATGCCATCTCATATATCTGCAAATATTCAACATATTTTAGACTCTCTTTTAAGACAAATGATTTTTCTTAATACACCTAAGAACAGAACATTTTATATAAAAAGAAATTGTTGCCTGGAAATGGAACACTAGCATAGTGTTCTTAAAATTTGTGTAGAAATTAAGGTTTTTACAAATCTCTTTTTCTGATAGTTTCTAGGGATGCTCTTCATAGAAGCACTTTCTTCTTGGTGTATTTTCAGCATTAGAAAATTACTTTTCCTTAAGAAAAGGAGCAATTGTGAATTCCTACAGTTAAAATTTTTAGTAAATTAATCTAAGCACCTTGTGAATTAGACCACCAGACTGGTTTTAAGGAGTAGTATTGTTTCACAGTCACCATTCTATCATTTCTTTAACTCCTTAGTTCAGAGGGTTGACAAAAAACAATACCAGACAGAATTCCATGTTGTTTCTCGAGCAGATTTCTTCTCTGCGTGGGAAGGTATAGGTTTTTCACTTTGGTTTTTTTTTGTTTTTTTTTTTTTTTAAGATTTTATTTATTTATTTGACAGAGAGAAATCACAAGTAGTTGGAGAGGCAGGCAGAGAGAGAGAGAGGGAAGCAGGCTCCCTGCCGAGCAGAGAGCCGGATGCGGGACTCGATCCCAGGACCCTGAGATCATGACCTGAGCCGAAGGCAGCGGCTTAACCCACTGAGCCACCCAGGCGCCCTTCACTTTGTTTTTAACTTAACATTTAAGGGTGGGTGAGAAAAGGGACTATAGTTTGTTAATCTGTTTTTGCATAATAATTTTGCTTCTTTAATTGAACAAAGGATTTTGGTCCTAATAGATATTAAGGTAACTTTGAACTTCCCATAATAGCACCAAAGTCCTCTGCAGACATGAAATGATGTTAAGTTTTTAGAAGAGATTTTCAAAGATAAGCTTCATGACTGGTAATTTTGTTAGTTTTACATTTTTTTTTTGTTCTTTTTTTGGTTTATTTGTTTGTTTCGCTTTGTTTAAGATTTTATTGTATTTATGTGACAGAGAGAGAGAGACATCGAGAGAGGGAACACAAGTAGGGGGAGTGGGAGCAGGAGAAGCAGTCCTCCTACTGAGCAGGGAGCCCCATGCAGGGCTTAATCCCAGGACCCTGGAATCATGCATGACCTGAGCCAAAGGCAGACGCTTAAGTACTTACTGAGTCACCCAGGCACCCTGTTAAGTTTTAAAATTTGAAGACATGTTAGATTATTGTTAACCTACTCCTTCAACATCTGATTTCAGTTATGTGAGAAGATATTCTCATGCTTGCATTATCTTTTTTATGGTAGGCAGGTGGATGGAAGTGAGAAAAACTTCTAAAGCCTCACTGTATTATCATTTGTAAGTTTTCAGGTTTTTTTTTTTTTTTTAAGAACTTATTTATTTATTTGTCAGAGAGAAAGAGAGAGAGAGAGCAAGCACGGGGAGCAGCAGGCTGAGGGAGAAGCAGGCTTCCCACTGAGCTAGGAGCCCCGTGCAGGGCTGGATCCCAGACCCTGGGAACACGACCTAAGCCCAAGGCAGGCACTTAACTGACTGAGCCACCCAGGCATCACTCCATTTTTCTTTCTTCATTCTGGTGGTGTTTATGAGATTTGTGGCTATTTCAGTAATTTTATATATATATATATAAATATACTTGACTGAATATACTACTGTACTTGACTTTACTAGATTACATATATATAATTAAAATTATATTTTTATATATTTAACATATTAAATATATAAAAATATATATGTAAATATATAAATATATATGTAAATATATTTATATATTTAATATGTTAAATATATAATTAAAATTATATATAATAATATTTAATTTTTATTTTTTAATTTTAAAGATTTTATTTTTATTTATTTGACAGAGATCACAAGTAGGCAGAAAGGCAGGCAGAGAGAGAGAGAGGAAGGGAAGCAGGCTCCCTGCTGAGCAGAGAGCCTGATGTAGGGCTCAGTCCCAGGACCCTGGGATCATGAACTGAGCCGATGTCAGCAGCTTAACCCACTGAGCCACCCAGGCGCCCCTATAATTTTAATTATATATATGTAATCTCTGTAAAGTCAAGTATAGTTTTTAATGGAAAAAACTAAAAGTTTGCTTTTCTTTCTGGTTGTTTACTGTGTTTTTTTTTTTAAGATTATATTTATTCATTTGACAGAGTTCACAAGTAAGCAGAGAGGCAGGCAGAGAGAGAGAGGAGGAAGCAGGCTCCCTGCTGAGCAGAGAGCCCGATGTGGGGCTCGATCCCAGGACCCTGAGATCATGACCTGAGCCGAAGGCAGAGGCTTTAACCCACTGAGCCACCCAGGCGCCCCACTGTTTGTTTGTTTGTTTGTTTGTTTGTTTTAAAATTTTATTTATTTATTTGACAGAGAGAGATCACAAGTAGGTAGAGAGGCATGCAGAGAGAGAGGAGGAAACAGGCTCCTCCAGAGCAGAGTGCCCGAGTCGGGCCTTGATCTCAGGACCCAGGATCATAACCTGAGTCAAAGGCAGAGGCTTTAACCCACTGAGCCACCCAAGCACGCCAGTTTACTGTTGTTTCTATGAAAACAATTTTTAATGTACAGAATATTCATGGGCAGTATTTACTTAACATTATCTTACTGCTTTAACAACAAATAAACTATTTCGAACAATTCTGTAAGGAGGAAAATGATTATTATAGTTTCCCCATGGCACTATAGTCAAATACTGGGTTATAATTCCCTTAGAAAATTGACACAGTAAAAGAAATACAATTTGAGCCTTAAGATGCTTGACTATAGATAATTTAAAATTTTGACTTTCTTGGTTAAGCGTCTGAGTCTTGATTTTGGCTCAGGTCATGATCTCAGGGTCATGTGATCAAGCCACATGTTGGGTTCCATGCTGGGTGTGGAGCCTGCTTAATATTTTCTTCTCCCTCTCCCTTTCCCCCTCCACCCTTGCATGTTCTCTCTCTCTGTCTCAAATAAATAAATCTTAAAGTTTTGACTTTTAGCCTCTTTTTCCATAAAATTAAGTTTTTGAATAGTGTGCCTAAGTGTTTATTTGATGAAGTATAATATTAGCCTGTATTTTCATCCTCTAAAGAATACCTCTAAAGAATGTGAATTTTTAAAAATTTATATTTTCTTATTCTTCCAACATGTATCCTATTATGTGCTAGACACTGTGCTACTAGATACGAGGGATCCAGTGATGGATTGCACAAATGAAGACTATCCTCACAGAACTTACATGTTGGTGGGGAAAAGAGAAAATCATAAGAACTATGAAGAGGGGAGCCTGGGTAGCTCAGTCAGTTAGGCAGCTGACTCTTGGCTTTAGCTCAGGTCATGATCTCAGGGTCGTGAGATCCAGCCCACTGTGGGGGTCTGCACCGCGTGTGGAGCCTGCTTACGATTCTCTCTCCCTCTCCCCCACCCCTCACACTCCCCACCCTGCACCAAAGGAACTATGAAGAAAACAAGCAGACTGCATGCAGTAGAGTGATCAGGTGGACTTACTTTAAGCAGATTAATAAGATCATATATCTCTATAAAAATATGCACATAGAAATCTTGCAGAGTTGTATAGTTAAAAAAAAAAAGAAAAAGAAAAAAAAAGCACAAAGAATTTTAATAAAAATCTGTTCCTATTTTAACCCAATTAACTAAATAGTTCTCCATGTAACCTCATCTAGTTCACCTAATGGGGGGGCTCTCCATTCTAGGAAATGAGAATATCATTGATCATTAATCATTTCACCTATGTTTTCAAATAGGGAAGGAGAAGAGTATGGTAGAATAGAAAGTCTCAAGTAAGAATGAATGTACTTTAGAAAACTTAGATTTAAATCCTAGTTCTACCATTCACTGGCTTATAGCTTTTTAAATTGTGAATTCTAAGTAATAATCCCTGTTTTACCTATTGCGAAAGTTACAGTGAAAACCAAATTGGAGTATGTTTTATAAACTGTCAAGTATGTTATAAATGATGGTTGATAACTGATTTTAGTGTCTTTGAAGTTTATCTAGCCCAAATGATAGGCAGGCATATGTGAAATATTTTCCTTAAAGGTATAAAGCTCCAAGTATCCTCTAGATATTTTGAAGATAAAATATAATATTTAGGAATTACTTTTATAGGTAATTTTTCAAGTCAAAATCAGACACATGGGGCACCTGGGTGGCTCCGTGGGTTAAAGTCTCTGCCTTCGGCTCAGGTCATGATCTCAGGGTCCTGGGATTGAGCCCCACATCGGGCTCTCTGCTCAGCAGGGAGCCTGCTTCCTCCCTCTATCTCTCTGCCTGCCTCTCTGCCTACTTGTGATCTTTGTCTGTCAAATAAATGAATAAACTCTTAAAAAAAAAAAATCAGGGCGCCTGGGTGGCTCAGTGGGTTAAGCCGCTGCCTTCAGCTCAGGTCATGATCTCAGGGTCCTGGGATCGAGGCCCGCATCGGGCTCTCTGCTCAGCAGGGAGCCTGCTTCCTCCTCTCTCTCTGCCTGCCTCTCTGCCTGCTTGTGATCTCTCTCTGTCAAATAAATAAATAAAATCTTTAAAAACAAAAAAGAGAAAAAAAAATCAGACACAAACCTGTAATTTGTTTAATACAGGTATAAAATAATCCTTAATGCATCTCGTTATTGAAGATAAGGAACACTAATATTAAATATATATATATAATAAACATTTAATTTTCCCTTTTTTTTTGCTCCTAATATACTTATTTGTATATCTAAGGACGCATAAGATAACAAATAGCAGTAAAACTAATACATTAAAGTATTGACTTAGTATCATATATATGTCATGAGACTCATTCTTCTACAAGTGCTGATTAAAAGTGATTTTTCATTAGATTTGAGATCTATAAGATATCTTACTTAAATTTCCCCGGAGTTTAAAAAAATATTTATTGGGATTTGCTGATTGTTGTAGCTTATAGTTCTAAAATAACAGGCAAATGTAGCTTTCAGAGTGTAGTTCATTTTATTCAGTACTTAATCAAATTGAGATTTTGCCTAAATATAATATGCTGGCTTTGGGAAAAAAATATTTAATAAACATCTGTATGCCCATTCCTGGCAAGGCAAAGATGAATAACCTGAGTTTTCTCATAAATCAGTCAGAAGCTGCTGTAGGTTTTCTGGCATATGATTCATGGTTTCTTTGCATTTTATACCTTGTTAGGATTAATTCTCTGATTTCTGGGAATAGACGTTGAAATTACCTACAGATGTATTGTAATTTTGAAACCAGAACAATAATTTATCCAGACAAAAGGTTATAAAATTATAGCTAAGTATGACAAAATCTTTTGATGATGGCTTTCCCAGGCTCTCACTGGTTTGCAGATATACAAAGAAATATACCACAACCTGAACTTGAAGCAAAATTGTGAATAATGAGGTGCCTGGGTGGCTCAGTGGGTTACGCCTCTGCCTTCAGCTCAGGTCATGATACCAGGGTCCTGGGATCTAGCCCTGCATAGGGCTCTCTGCTCAGCAGGGAGCCTGCTTCCTCCGCTCTCTCTGCCTGCTTGTGATCTCCGTCTGTCAAATAAATAAATAAAATCTTAAAAAAGACTTGATGAATAACAAGGTTTTCAGAGATCTATAACTTAATGGAAAAGGGAGCCTATGTTTGTCTACCTTTGTCTAGTTTTTTACTTTTTTTTGACAGTTTAGGTATTGTTTTTGTTTTTCCAGGGGCCTTGTGAGAGAGCATTACAAAGTACATATTAGGTGAAATTCAAGTGAAAAATTGTCAGGTGACACTATTTAAGAATTAATCTCAGTGTGTAGTCACTTTTAGTGATATATATTTATATATATATATAATATATATATTTATATATGTATATATTTTTTAACATATTCTGTTTTATCCAGGTTGGTGCTCTTTTTGTATTGCCATGTACTATTAGTAACGTACTTATTCCACCTCCCAGCCAGCTCAGTTCAAGAAAATGGAGAGAATATATAGCTAAAAAGCCCAAGACAATCATTGGTAAGTAGTAAATACTTTAAGTTGTTTATGAAGTGGAGATGACATTCTTGATGAGAAAATTATATTTATTACTACTGATTAAAAAGAACCCACATCATTTTAAGATTTTTTATTATCTCAGTAACCTACTGTTAGTATTAAAGTGTATGCTACCTTATTTAGTCAAAAAAATATCAGTAATCTAAAGGCAGAAGTTTTGATTAAGTAGATAGCTAATTGTATTGAACATGGGTTTCTTAGAGACCTTTCAAGAATGAAATTGATGAAAATTAAGTGGTGAGGGGTACCTGGGTTGCTCAGTAAGTTAAGTATCTGCCTTTGGCTTAGGTCATGATCCCAGGGTCCTGGGATAGAGTCCTAAGTCAGGCTCCTGCTCTGCAGGGAGTCTGCTTCTCCCTTTGCCCCTCCCCCTACCCATGATCAATCTTTCTCTTTCTCTCTTTTTCTCTCTCAAATAAACAAAATCTTTTTCTAAAAAAAGAAAAAGTGGTTGTTTTATTATATGGTCAGTATATAAAAAAGCAAACTTGTGATTACAGTTTTCTAGAGAAATTAGAAAATATTTAACAATTACATGTTATGCAGTGTTCTATGTACTTTAGAAATATTGGCTCATTTAATTCTTATTAGTCCTATAAACTTATTTTTATATCCATTTAACAGACTAGGAAATTGGAGCTTGAAGAAGTTACAGAGCTGTTAATTGGCAGAATCTTGGTTAAAATCCTGGCTCTAACAGTTAATAACTCTCTAACTTTTCCAAGGATTTGAACCCAGGCCCTATGCTCTTAAGTACTGCACTGTATTGCCTCTAGTAATTTATTACATTCAAAATGTCATCACACAACTGAAATCTTAATTTCTGTTGTAAAATCAGATCATTTATATCCAAACTTTAGTATTTTATGAGGTAATTACAGCTCAAAATATTATTACTTGCCCAAAGTCATATAACTAAAGAGTCATACTTTGCTTATATGTAAGTGTTGTTTTTATTGGACAATAATTTGTTTGAATTATTATTGAGCTTGTAGTTAGTTTTCATCACCCATGAGTTAGTTTTCATCACCCATGATATGATGGGACTAAGAACTGAAATTAAAACATGTCCACCTGCGTTGTTCTAGAAGAAATCTCTAGAAATAGTCCAGAGCCATAGAATCCTGAGGAATACACATTTAAAATCAGCAGCTTACACAGTATTATATAGGTAAGATACTGAAATCCATTTTAGCAAATGTTGAATTTGAAATGGAGATAATATCTATGTGGAAATTTAAATTCAGAGTTTGAAATTAGGTCCAGTATCTCCAGAGGGTGGTCAGGGCTAGAGATTTAGATTTTGAGTTTACCAGCCATTTTATCTGTTTTATAACAAAGCAGTGTAAGACTAAGTGGCTTCAAAGAACAAATGTTTTTATTTGCTCACAGTTTTGCAATTTGACCCAGGTTCAGCTGGGCGGTTCTTCCATTCTCACCAGTGGTCGCTGATGTGGCTGCACTGAACTTGTGGATTGTTCAGAAGAGCTGGGTTTAGCTGGCATGCAGGGACAACTGTCTTTCTCCAGGCAGTCTCAGAGCCTTTTCCCTTGCCCCATGGTTTCTTCATGTGATCTCTAGCAGGTTAGCTGGAATTTTTACATGGTGTCATAAGACTCCAAAACATACAAAAATCAAGCTGCCAGGACTTTTAATGCTTAGTCCCAGAACTGGCCCAGTGTCACTTCTGCTGTATTCTTTTATTTAGAGCTACTCACAAGAATGGCCCAGATTCAAAGGGAAGGTGACTAGACAAGGGTGTGAATACTAAGAAGCCACCAATGTAAAAGCCTGCCATGACTGTCTTTAGGTAATAGTTGAAGCCTTAGGAGTGGTTGGACAAAACCATACAGACAGCATGACTAGAAAAGAGAACCATGGCTAGGATCTTCAGAAATACCTGATTTAAGGTAAAAGTGGAAGAAAAGTTAGGAAATGATTTAATAAATAGTGGTTTGAAGACCCTAGATAGCTATAGTCATTAACATCAACATCAAAATACCATTTATTGCATGATACAGTGTGGGAAATAAAGGGGAGTCAAACTGGGTCCTTACACTTGAGGAAGTAGTTGCACAGCCCTTTTGTTTGTGAAATTTATAGTCAAGTGATGAAAGCACTTTGATAAATCATTATGAATCTGTTTAGTGGACACTGTGAAGGTGAAGTGGAGGGTGTTTCCAGAATGTATGACCTAACATAGTCTCAGGAATTCAGAAAAGCTTCCTGGAGGAACAGATATTGTTAATATAGTTTGTTGCATTGTGCTAGTACATAAAGAGATGCAGCTTTGACCCTTCTCAACTCCTCCCAGGGAATAGATGTATATGTGATGATTCTGGCAGAAACAAAATCAGAAATAGATTTGCTAGGTGGCAGCAGAGCCAATTTCACTTATTTTACATGAAATCATAGGATAATATTTATCCATTTCTCAATATTACACATGTTTAAGGCTTGAATTGAATATTAGTATCTCCTAACTAAACTAAATATTAATATGTCCTAAACTAATAGGAATATTAAGATCTCCTAACTAAACTAAATATACTGTCCAGTATATTCTGGAGAGCCCATTATTTATTTTGCCTTTGTAACTTTTTCTAACATAATTTATTGATCTAAAATTTATTCTTAAGTGGGTTGTTTTTTTTTTTCATGATTTTTATTGCAACTTTAAGAAACTACCTTAGTGTGTGGCTTGATTTGATTTCTTTAAATTATCGCCTCTTGAAATTTGGAGTTTAATATTGGTAACTTCTGAAAATGAGACATGTATCACATGATAATCTTCAAAGGCAAGTTGTTGATTACTGATTAGGCTTTATCATTAAGTGCTGATTAAGCTGACACTTTACAGTATTTTTTTTTAATCTTAGAAGTAGAAACAATCAAATTGTACAGTTGATTATTAAGTTCTTTTCTACCCATAGCCCTTTCTGTAGGGGAAATTCTTTATTTATCTCATTGACAGAACTCCTTTTGTTAAAGAGGAGCCAAGTTTTAGTGAGGATAAAGTTTTAATAGCTCTCACTTAGGAAAACCTCGTATCGCATTCATAGTGCCACTACCAGTAGCCTCTCACTATTCCAAATAAGATATCAGCTTTCAGATCAGACTCTTAAATCAACATTGTTTCCTATAACTTACTGCATTGTGTCCAGCTGTGCTGTCCTGTTGGCCCTGCATGTCCCCTGTCCTCCAACCTAAACTTTAAAATGTTTCCTTCAGCTCTTGTCTCAATTTAGTCCTTCATGACCTTGTTACTCATTCATTCATTCCTCCAGTCAGTCATACCTTTCCTTCATTTTTTTCTTTTGAGATTGAGTAGATACTGTGTATCAGGCATGATACAATAATATGGAGATTAATAATGAGCAAGATAGACGTGGCTCGTCCTTTCCTGGAATGTGAACTGTAATAGAAAATAGATATTAAGAAGTCATTAAAAGTCTGAATTATAACATTGTATTCAGTAGCAACCAACTATAAATCCACAAGAGATAGTATCTTGAAAAAAGTGAGATGTGGAAAGGCTATTATGCTTACATTTGTGGTAAAAACAATTTGAGGGGGTGTGTAAGCACTCATACGTATTTATTTATATAAATACTATTTTGCATTAATTATTCAGTTTTTCAACAGATATTTTTATCAGGTGTCTGCAGTACAGCAGGCACCGTTACACATGTTGGATGAGCAGTAAATGGAACACAGTTCATGCGCTTAGGACGCTTACATGACAGTGGAGGTATTGGGTTTAGATTTTAGATTTTTTCAGAAACCCATATGTTTATGTCTTTCAGTTTTGATAGGCCTTTACTCCGGACATTTTCTCATTCAGGACCTAATTTGCCATCCCATCTAAAATTGCAAATAGACTATTCTCTTTACATTATATCCACTTCCCCAGCTTTATTTTTTCTCTTTAGTACTTATCACTATCTAATATACTAAGTGTCTTTTTCTCTCACTCAAAGTGAGGAAGAGACAAGATGGAATTTTTAAATTTTTATTCATTTCTTTCTTTTCAGTGCCTGGAACAGTACCAGATACTTAGTAGGTACTCCAAAATAGTTGTTAAGTAAAACATGAAATATATATTTCCAGGTAGTAATAACTGTTGTCTGAAAAAGTAAAAAGATTTTGAATGGATTCCATCCATGCATTGTGAATCAAAATTTGTGCCCCAATTTTTATCAGTTCCTTAGGTTTAACAAATCATCTCTGATGAAATAAAATACGTACATAGTTTGAAACATATGGTATTGCTTATTTGTATATCAAAAATTGTCAAGTATCAGCAATTTCAGATGACTTGACCTAAAATGAAAAACAATGTGCCATTTGAATTATGCCTAAATTAAGCATAGCCAAAGAATGATTTTTTAAAAATCTTTCTTTTCAGCATAACAGTGTTCATTGTTTTTGTACCACACCCAGTGCTCCATGCAATCCGTGCCCTCTCTAATACCCACCACCTGGTACCCTGACCTCCCACCCCACCCCCGCCCCTTCAAAACCCTCAGATTGTTTTTCAGAGTCCATAGTCTCTCATGATTCACCTCCCCTTCCAATTTCCCCCAACTCCCTTCTCCTCTCTATCTCCCCATGTCCTCCATGCTATTTGTTATGCTCCACAAATAAGTGAAACCATATGATAACTGACTGTCATGATTTTTAACAGTGATTTTCAGCGAGATACTCGGAAAGTATTATGATACTAGGAAAAATGCAAAAGAACTATGTGAACAAAGGCAACTGAGCTAAACCCAATTACTCTGAAGAAAGACTTCTATATTTAAAACGTGTACTGAACAGCCAGTTGTATAATGAAAAGTGCCTGGCTTACCATATGTTCACAGAGAAGTTTTACAGAATTGTCAAAAATTTAGATGTTGCTCTTTGCCTAACTGTGCATTACAAATGAATAAGCTAAAGTATAGAGAAATCAACAAACTTCTCTAATATCACAGGGTGAAGTCAGAATTTTCACCCAAGTCTCAATGCATCTGCAAACCATCCATGATGGTTACAATCTTGAGTCCTGTTGTTGCCTCATTTTGTTTAAATTGGAATTCTTTTGAAAGGAAATATATTTTTAAAGGGTTTTATTTATTTATTCGACAGAGAGAGAGATTACAAGTGGGCAGAGGGGCAGGCAGAGAGAGAGGGGGAAGCAGGCTCCTCACTGAGCCACCCAGGTGCCTATGAAAGAAAATATTTTAAAGGCACTCTTGAAAAAAGTTACTGTTTTGTTGACTGACAACTCTCCTAATAAAAAATATTTTTAAAGAGACTAGATTAGTAAGGACTAATGAAATGTTTTGAATTGATGAGGCATGTACCTTTATTCTCAAATCAGGGTGATAACAATGTTTCAAAATACTGAGCTGAAACTAGTAAGGTTAAAATGACACTGTGTAACTGATCTATAAATTCCACCTTGAGAAAAGGTAAAGGACTCAGGTAAAGATTTTGAAAGAGACTATAGTGGCCAAGACAAAGTAATCTTTTAACCAGCAAATATTTATAGTTTGCCTGCTGGGTTCAGGGCATTTTTCTAGGTGGTAGGAATTCAGTAATGAACACTATCAACCAACTTTACTGTACTAACTTTTATTGAACACACCATTCAGCAGCGTCCTCGTTCTCTTCAAGCACATATGAAACGTTCTTGAGAATAGACTGTATATATCGTAGGCCATTAAATGAGGCTAATAAATTTAAAAGTGTGTTCTTCAGTTACAGTCGAATTAAATTAGAAAAGACAACTATCATATGATCTCCCTGATATGAGGAAGTGGAGATGCAACATGGGGGGTTAAGGGGGTAGGAGAAGAATAAATAAAACAAGATGGGATTGGGAGGGAGAAAAACCATAAGTGACTCTTAATCTCACAAAACAAACTGAGGGTTGCTGGGGGAAGGGGGTTGGGCGAAGCGGGGTGGGGTTATGGACATTGGGGAGGATATGTGCTATGGTGAGTGCTGTGAAGTGTGTAAACCTGGTGATTCACAGACATGTACCCCTGGGGATAAAAATATATTATATGTTTATTAAAAAAAATTAAAAATTAAAAAAAAAGAAATCAGCAACACAAATGTGAGGAATACTTTAACTATTGGAAATTAAATTAAATTAAATAACACACTCCTAAATAACCCATAGGTCAAAGAAGAGAAACCAAAGGGGAAATTAGAAAATGTTTTTAATTGAAAATAAAACCAGGGCACCTGGATGTGTAAGTGGGTTAAGCCTTTCTTCGGCTCAGGTCATGATCTCAGGGTCCTGAGATCTAGCCCTGTATCTGGCCTTCTGCTCAGCAGGGAGCCTGCTTCCCCTCACCCCACCCCACACCCACCTGCCTCTCTGCCTACTTGTGATCTCTATCAAATAAATAAATAAAGTCTTTAAAAAAAAAGAAAAGAAAACCAAAACTTGTCAAATTATGGAGAGCATCTAAGGCAGTACTAAGAGGATTGTAAATGCTTATGGAAGATACGATCTAAAATCAGTTATCTAAACATCAACCTCAAGAAGCTAGAAGACTAATTCCAAGTTTAAGTAGAAGGAAGGAATTAGACTAGAAGTTAATGAGGGCTACATCTAACAAAAGAAGTGCAATATCTATACACTGAAAACTGTAAAACTTACTGAGAGCAATTAAGAACATATAAGTAAGTGGGGAAATGCCATGTTTGTGATTTGGAAAACTCAGTATTATTAAGATGATACTTCCCTCCAAATTTACCCATAGATTTAATTCAATTTTTAGCAAAATCCCAAGAGGACTTTACATGGAAATTGACAAACTGCTGCTAAATTTATATGGAATTGTAAAGGACCTGGAATGGCCAATTTTGAAAAGGAAGAACAACTTTGGGGAACTTATAGTACTTGATTTACATCCCAAATATAAAGCCACAGTATTCAAGACAGTATGGTATTGAATTAAGAATATGCATGCATTAGTGGAAAAAATAGAAGTAAAGGTGCCAGTGGGAAAAAGAGAGTCTCTTTAACACAGTGCTAGACGAACTCGATATCCGTATGTAAAACATATATATATAAGATTTTTGTATAAAAATTAACTCAAAATGGATTATATAACTAAATGTAAACACTAGAACTAGAAAATTTCTGTAAAAAAATACAGCTACCAAAAGGATCTATAAAAAGAAAAAAATCTATAAATTCACCAAAACTAAAAATGTCCACTTTTTGAAAAACACTAAGAAAAAAATTTTATTTATTTTTCAATTTTACTTTATTTTTTTAAATTTATTTATTTTAGGGAGAGCTCATGTATGCTTGAGCAGGGTTAGGGGCAGAGAGAAGGGGACAAGCAGACTTCCTGCTGAGCGTGGGACCTGATGTGGGGCTCCATCCCAGGACCCTGAGACCATGATGTGAACTAAAATCAAGAGTGAACGCTTAACCTACTGAGGCAGCCAGGAACTCCAAAAACAATTTTTAAAGGTTACTTAGAGAAAACATTTCCAGTCATGTCCAACAGTAGCCAGATACATTAAAAAAAAAAAAATTCTTACAACTCAATAATAAGGAGACAAGCCAATTAATAAGTAGGTAAGAGACTTGAATAGATATTTCATTAAAAATACGTGAATAACTAATAAAGCATATGAAAGATGCTCAACATTATTTGTCTTTCGGGAAGTGCAAATTAAAACCACAATGTGATTCTATAATACACTTACTAGAATGGCTTTATTAAAAATAGTGACTATCAAATCTTGAGGATGTGAAGAAACTGCAAATCTCCCACATTGCTGGGGATGGTGTAAAATGGCTTCGATACTCTTGAAAACAGTGTGGCAGCTAAACTTATACTTCACTCTGCAACCCAGTATTTCCAATCCTAGGTATTTATCCAGGAGAAATGAGAACATATGTTCACATAAACACTTGCAAGAAACTGTTAATAAAAGGCATATTTATAGTAGCTAAGAATTGGAAACTATGCAAACATCCATCAGCTGGTGAAGAGATAAACATAGTTCGTTTTGTCCAGACAGTAGAATATTGCTCGACATATTGCATGAAAAGTTTTGGGTGTACCTATATGTGTTAAGTTTATATGGAATTTCTATAAAAAGCTTAAGGACCAGAAAGCAGATCAGTGGTTGCTTGAGGCCAGGAATAGGAGGGGAGATTGACTGCAGAGAGATAATGGACATTCTCCAAAACTGGGTTATAGTGATGGATGCCTAATTACACAATTTACTTAAATTAATCACATTTATACTCTGACATATGCATATGCATATGTTTGAGGGAGAAGGGAGGAAGGAGAGAGGCAGGGAGGGAAGGCAGGAAGGAAAGAAAATCAAAAAGGAAGAACATCAAACAGGGACCGACGGAGATCAGTTAAATACACATCTCTGGGGAGGAAACCAGACCCTCAGTAGTTTATAAAAGTACCCAAGTGTTTCAAGTGCATCCAGTATTAAGAACTTCTGCCCTAGATGTGCTCTTTTCAACCCTAGGCTAGAGAATCAATGTTACTGAAGAGAAAGACCTTCAGATGCTCTGAGGCCAAAAAGGAAAAAAAGAATCGCTATTTTAGGCTTTTCATTCCTTGGCTAGAAAATCAGGATAGTAATACTTGCTCAGTGTATCTCACAAACTTGTTTCAGTCACAGTTAGTGATGGTAGACACTTTGTAAACTCTGCGGTAGCTTTTTGTTATTCTGTCCAACCTTAAGGATTCATCTGTGGAACAATAGAGATCATTGTTCTTCATGATAATAAGATCTTCAAATGTCTTCTGAAGTTTCTCTATTCATTGTAGCTTTCAAATTGTCTATTTTACTGTGTTGTAACTAAAGGGAAATATACACTGTTTTTGATCTGAACGTTTCTTGTTTAAAATAGTCATGGTGCAATTTATAAATTTTTCTGCAGTTTTGGAATCTTCACAGTAGGAGGTGTCATACAGCCATTCAACAATACTATCATTTCTTAAACCATTTCAAATTATCTTTAGAGTTGAGCCAGGGCATTTTCTTGGCTAGTCTCATTGAAGCTAAGTTTTATGCCTAATCGCTCAAAGCCTGGTCTGATGAATAAAGTGGAAATCAAGGAAGGCAATACATTTTTTGAAAATGCTTCGTGAATATAATTACCTCATTGTTGTCGGTTTTTTTCCCCTTCTGATTCCCCAGCTGACCCTAAGGACCATTTCAAAAAGTTGAGTCTAGAATTGTTTGAACAATGATATCATTGATAGTGTGTAGCCTCCTAAAATGCCTACGTTGAAGGCTGGATTTTATTTTACCATTTAATGTTTAACTTGATTATCAAAATAATTACGTTTATTATTTTGTTGTTTCTTGAGACGTACGTATATATAAAATATTTGTCAGTAAGTCAGAAGATTTACTTAACTAGAATACTTTACTACCCTCATCATCCTGAGATATTTTTCAATATATCGATATTATTTCTTCTTTACATAAATACTATCTTATATTTTATATTGTTAAACTTTTAAAAAGAGGGGATATTACAGAATTTTAAGGACCACTGAGAAACTTACTGGTATAAAATATGACTTTATTTTTATTTTGCTAGAATTTTGATTGCTAATGAAACTAATAATGATCTATCTCTTCATTATAGTTTATATGTTATTTGTAAAATTTGATACAATTAAATGGCACTTGTATTCTGCCTCTCTCATTTTACCTGTATAGTAGATCCAAAATAGGTGTTTGTTTTGGTGAAGAGAGGGCATGCAAGCCAATCTCTTACAAGTTGATGTTATAAAAAATAACAGGAAAATATATAGGGACCCCTGGGTGCCTTAAGTCCATTAAGTGTCTCAGACTTGATTTCTGCTCTGGTCATGATCTCAGGGTCATGAGATGGAGCCCCACACTCTCAGCGGGGGAGGGTGTCTGCTTGAGGTTCTGTCTCTCCCTGTGCCCCTCGTCCTGGTGTGTGCTCTTTCTCTCTCTTTCTAAAATAAATAAATAAATCTTAAAAAAAAAAAAGGAAAAAGAGAACAAATTTTCTGTTGTAATCACTTACTGTTATTTCATTAGGGAGAACTATGAAATTTGAGTGACAATGCTAATTGTAAATCTATTACTCTCCGTGATATTTACATAGAAATTACTTAATAAGTCTTCAATTAACACCTGCCAAACCTGGAACATTTTTTAAATGACTTCATAGTCATTATGGTTAGGGGAGTTCTTTAAAATAAATATTTTTCTTTTGAGGAAAATAAGATTGCTGTAATTATAGGCTTCCATGATTAAAATGCTAATAGAGGGGTTGGGATTTAAAATAAACGTGGAAAGAATGCCATGGATTGAAGGGACACCGGTAACTTGAATTGGCTAAGTGCCAAGTTGGTAAACAAATTAAAAAGTCACTATAAGTCTTAGCAAACCTTAGTTTCAAATGCAACTGGTAACAACAGTGTTTTTCCTTCCTAAAACCTCTATTTAAATTCCTTTTTTATGATTGATGTTTATGAACAGTATTAATATCTATTGCATAAATTTATTTTTGTACTTCATGGTTGTTTGGGGGAATAAGCTTTAATCACAGTATGTTCATCTGTGCAATAAATTGTTTTCTAATAAAATTACAGTTTTCTTAGTGTACAGTTTTCATAGTGTACATACACATACACTATGTTCATACAGATATGTACATAGAAGCGTACATATGTATACTTATATACACATACAGACACACACACGCATATAAATTCCAAAATGCTAAGAACTTCTTTTGTGAGCAGACCTTACATTTCTAAGATTATTATAAATTAAAACAAAAAGCTATGTTAAGATACAGTTCACACACTGTACAATTCAATCATTTAAATCATACAATTCCATGGTTTTTAGCCTAATCATAGGATGGATTGTTTAACCATCACCACAGTCAATTTTAGGACATTATCTCGTCTCCAGAAGGCTACTCCAAACCCTTGAGCAGTTCCTCCCTATACCCATTGGCTGCTCCTCCCCCCAACCTTTAGGCCATCACTCATCTACTTCCTTCTGTATAGATTTGCCTATTCTGGATATTTTATTTAAATGTAATCATACAATAAACAAGTCATCTTTAATGTTCGACTTCTCTCACACATAGCATAATGTTGTATGACAACACCAATACTTCATTCTTTCTGTTGCTGAATACAACTCCTCATTTGGATGTATCACTTATTATTTATTCATACATCAGTTCAAGGACACTTTAACTGTTGACCCTTTCGGGTAAATAATGCTGCTGTGAATATTTGTGTACATGTTTGTTTGTTTGTTTAAAGATTTTATTTATTTATTTGACAGAGAGAGAGATCACAGATAGGCAGAGAGGCAGGCAGAGGGAGGGGGGGGAAGCAGGCTCCCTGCTGAGCAGAGAGCCCCATGTGGGGCTCGATCCCAGGACCCTGGGATCATGACATGAGCCAAAGGCAGAGGCTTAACCCACTGAGCCCAGACGCCCTGTGTACATGTTTTTATGTGAACATATGCTTAAAATAATTTTGGATAAAAACCTGGGAGTGGCAATTTTGAGTCATATATTGATTATATGTTTAACTTTTTTGAGGAACTGTCAAACAGTAGCTATATCATTTTTATATTCCCAACAGTATGAAGAGTTCCACTTTTTCTGCATCTTTATCAGTACCTGTTATTGTCTGTGTTCTTTGTTACATTCATCCAAGGGAGGTGAAATGGTACTTCTTTGTGGTTTTGATTTACATGGCCTTTTTAGCTAATAATTGGTAGTGCTTACTCAATAATTAGCATATGTCAGGCATTGATCTAAGGACTTTCCCTACAGCATCTTGTATTTAATTCTCATGTTTATCCATGTCACATAGACACTTTTTAAAATTAATAATCTTTATTTATTTAGAACAGTTTTAGATACTCAACAAAATTGAGTAGAAAGTACAGAGTGTTTCCGTATAGCCGACGTCCTCACACACATATAGCCTCCCCTATTACTGACAGTCAACCCTAATGGTACATTTGTTAAAACTGATAAGCTTTCACTGACATATCATTATTACCCCAAGTCCATAGCAGGTTGACTTTTTGTTCTCTTGATGGTGTACTTTTAAGCCCAAAAGATTTAATTTTGGTGAAATTCAGTTTTCTCTCTCTTTTTTCTTTTCTTCACTGTGCTTTGGATCTCTTCTTTAACAAGCCATTGCCTGCTCCCAAGGTCAGGAAGATTTATGCCCTTGTTTTACTGTAAGGTCTTTACAGTGTAACTCCTAAATTTATGTCTATGATCCATTTTGAATTAATATGTGAGATAGGTGGGTAAGGGTTCAACTTCATTCTTTTGCATATTGGTCGTTCGGTTGTTCCAAGACCATGTGTTGAAAAGACTATTCCTTCTCCCATCATATTTTCTTGGTGCCTTTGTTGAAAATCATGACTGTTTACTTTTGGATTCTCAGTTCTGTTATCCTGTATGTTGTTAACACCAGCGCCTCAGTGCCTTGGTTACAGTAGCTTTATAGTAAGTTTTCAAACAGGGAAGTATGAATCCTCTAAGCTCCTTTGCTCTACAGACACTCAAATTCTTGACATTTCCCTCTCACAGTAATTTTTTATTTTAAATTAATATTAATTTTTCAATTATTATGATTATATAATCACTCTTCACAGTTGAGCCATGTAATATATCTTATTTTCCTTTCCTGTACAGTATTCCATTTCAGCTAGATTCAGTGAATCTTTTTTTTTTTTTTAAGATTATTTATTTATTTATTTGAGAGAGAGACAGTAAGAGAGAGCATGAGCGAGGAGAAGGTCAGAGGGAGAAGCAGACTCCCCATGGAGCCGGGAGCCTGATGTGGGACACGATCCCGGGACTCCGGGATCATGACCTGAGCTGAAGGCAGTCGTCCAACCAACTGAACCACCCAGGCGTCCCTGAACCTTTTTTTTTTTTTTTTTTTTTTTTAAATCTAGCCACAAAGCCTTCCCCCAGCGGCGAAACTCCTTTCAGTACCTTCAGGCACATTAGGTATTCTATCAATCATGGATATGTAAGAAATCTCTTCCAGCTCTTTGTGACCTGTCTAATCCAGAATGGTTTCTCTAGCTTTGTTCTATAGCTTTGGATTTAAAAGACTATTTTTTCATCGTCATGGAAGTTTCTTTTGCCCTTTCTTTGTTGGTGCCTTTAATCTAATTGTCCTTATTTTGGTGGAGCAGATATGTTAAAATCTTCCTGAAATTTTGAAGGTATTGCCCCGTTGTCTTCTAGCTTTTAGCACTGTTGTTTAGAATTCTAGTGCTCTTCTCATTCTTATTTTCTCTAAAGAAAACCCATATTTTCTCTGGAATTTTGTAGAATCTTCTCCTTATTCTTAGTCTTCTGAATTTTCATGATGATGCACCTTGGTGGGTCTATTTTTATTCTTGTATTGGGCTCTCAGCATGCCTGGAAGCTTGTCTTTTTATGGAGGAAAGTGTTCTTATAGCTGTTTTGTTGGAAATTTCCTTCCTTCTGTTTATGTTCTCACTTCTGTTAGTGCTATGTAGCTGTTCCTCTTGATTTGTGTGTCCTTCTTTATCTTCTCTTTTATTTTCCATTTCTTCATATTTTTACTTTACATTTTGTACATTCCCTTAACTTTTTCTTCTACCCGTTTTCTTAATTTTAATTTCCATGAGCTCTTTCTTATTAATGTTCTTATAGTCTCCTGTTCTTGTTTAATGTATGCAGAATCTTCTCTGAGGAGTGTAGTGATCCGATTGGTTGGTTGGTTGGTTTTGTGTGTGTGATTTCTTTTTACTGTGTATTCTTTATTTCCTTGCAAGTCACTTTTTTTCCATGTTGACATCTAGTTCTCATACTAGCAACCTTCCTTGAGATCTTGTAACATTTGTCTGCCTGCTCACATTTAAGGGATAGTACCAGAAAGCTAATGGGAAGATTTGGGTGCATGAGTGTAGCTTGTTGACTCTGATCTTTGTTTTAGGGTGAACTCACCTTAGCTGACTCCAACGTTGGGATTCTTCAGTCGTTTTTCTAGGACTGACCACATTTCCAGGAAAGCTCAATTCTTTTATCTAGCTTGCATAATTCTAGAAGTTATATGGGTGAAGAAGGGTACAGGGTCTCAATACTCAATATACAAGTACATGCTTAATCCACTGAGAATTAACTCTAACCCTGCTCTCTGTCCACTATCTCTCAGGCCAGAGACACCTTGTTTTACTTTCAGCAGTGAATAAACCACTTGTTTTCTGGACTAGGAAAAGGACAATCATGTGCCTCAATAGAATAAGGACTGGCCAGGAGGCCAAGCTGCTCAGACACTTCAACCTATTTTCCTGTTTCACCTTCATGTTGCTTCCAGTGCCTTCTGGGACCATCAACCCAGAGTCTTGTCAGGGGTTGTAATATAAATTATGTTGCTTCTAAGCCTTCTCCACTGTTTTTCTCAGCTTCCTTAGCAGTCTGTACCAATTATTCATTTGCTTTCCTGCTTTCAAGATTAGTTTCTGTTGTCTCTTCTGTCAGATATTAGTCCTTGTAGATTTATGCTATTTTTAAAATCTCTTTATTCTCATTTTGTGGAATTTCAAGAGATAGTGAAAATGAATGCTTATGTCCAATTTACCATCTTCAACAAAAAAGGGACTCTACTTCTATTTTTAATCTCAAAGGCTTCACAGTTTTTCTTTGACCTTCGCTATAACCCTCACTTGATTTGTTTTTAAAATACACAAGAAGCTGTCTTAAGTGACCTTCATGTAACTGGAACACCAGATTAATGAATGCTCTCCATTCCCTCTGTAAAATACATTATGGATGGCCGCTGCAGGGACCAAAAAGCTACCCTGGAGTGCATCTGTATACTTCTTCTCCATCAGTGGAATTGTGTGTGTGCTCACAGGGTCAGTTTATTCTCTTTTAAAGAGACAGAAGTTGGAAAGAGTAGTTGATACGTTATGAGTGTGGTCATGTAAGAAAGATATCATGGAACTCTAGTGGGCAACATCAAAAGTTAATGAACAAGGACACATCATTTTAAGGTAAAATGTGTACGCTTTATATCATTTTGTTATGATTGTCTGCTTTCTGTTTTCTGAGTTAAATGAACAAGTGCTACTTAAAATGGTTGCTTAACAGCTTGTTTTTAAATAACAGAAAGTCATTATGCCCTATGGGTCAAATGACTGATTCTGCCCTGTTGCATGCATACATGCACATACTTAACATGATCATTGTTTTTGCTTAGTTCCAGATGTTGAAGTGAAGGGAGAGTGTTCTAGCTATTATCTCCTGCTACAAGGTAATGACAACAGAAAATGTAAAGCCACATTGATTCACTCGGCCAACCAGATCAATGGCTCGTTTGCACTGAGTTTAATTCACGGAAAGATGAAAGCAAGGACAGTAGAAGCCAAACTGAGTAAGTGTTAATTTTAGGTGGAAAATATTTCTATATTTGTTAGTATATGCAGTTAACTTCTGTGGTTTTTAATGCTTTTATTTTCCCCAAACTCCATTTCATTTTCAATTTACCTTTTATTTCGAACATATTACAGCATGTACAAACAGTTTAGAGTACAGATAATTCATCCATTTTTCATTATACTTAGTATAATTTAGTAGGTCAGCTTTTGATTCCAAAAAAGGAAATGTTTAGTATTTTGCACTTATTTATTTTTAAAGATTTTATTTTTTTACTTCAGAGAGAGAGCTCACGTGTGGAAGCATGAGGGGGTGGGGCAGAGGGAGAAGCAGACTCTCCACCGAGCAGGGAGCCTGACAAAGAGCTGAATCCCAGGACTCTGGGATCATGACCTGAGCTGAAGGCAGATACTTAACTGAGCCACCCAGGCACCCTGTTTGTATTTCCACTTTATTTTTTTAAGATTTTATTTATTTATTTGTCAGAGGAGAGATAGCACAGTCAAGTAGAGTGGCAGCAGAGGCAGAGGGAGAAGCAGGCTCCCCACCGAGCAAGGAGCCCAATGTGGGACTCGATGCCAGGACGCTGGGATCATGGCCTGAGCTGAAGGCAGCCGCGTAACTGACTGGACCACCCAGGCATCCCTGTATTTTCCACTTTAAACATATAATATTTTTCTATAATTTAGCTCTCATTTTACTTCCTTCCTCTCAAGTATCTTGTTCCATTTTATTGCCCTTTTTTTTTCTCTCCAAGTTCCAAGTTTTTCTTATCCATCAGTGTATGCCAAACCACTCCAAAGTCAGCTTAAAAAATGACTATTTATTATTTTCCATAGTCCTTTGGGTTGACTGGGCTCAGCTGGATGGTTCTATTTTGAAGTCCCCATACATGTGCAGCCACTTAAAAAGCTAGGGCTCTATTCTCCTGCAGACTTAATGGAGGTTGTGTAAGAATGCTTCTTCACCTACCTGTTTGGCTCCTGGTCTATTTTCTCACAGACAGCTTGGGCTTCCTTACAACACTATAGTCTTGGGATAGTCTGATTTCTTACCTGGTTGCTATCTTCTCTTAGAGCATTGTTCTAAGAAGCCTCCAGGTTTTTTGACCTAGTCTGAACTCATTCACTGTCACCTTTACTGGAGTACCTTATTGCTTTCATAGAGCTAGCCTGGGTTCGTTGTGGAAGGACACAATGGGTGACTAGTAAGTGTGGTTGATTAGGGAGTGGCCATACTCCCTGCTTTGTATAGGAGTTTCAGTAGCTGAAGCCATAAAAGAAAATGTGATGGAGGAAATTCTACTCTGTTATCTAAATTCCCTCAGTTGAAGAGGGAGATCAGAGTTTAAAATGCAAAATAATTTAGTATGCTTAATTTCTTCATCTTAATTATTATTTTGAGATGAGCAAGAGAGATGAGTAACTGACTTTTATTTTTTAAAATTATGTAATAACACATTTTCTGGGAACTGAATATTATTGTCATAGAACATCCTTAACACTTTTCTCTATTTCTCAGGCTTTCCTTTTGACTTCTTGTCACTTCCACATTTTTCTGGTGAACAACTTATACAGAGAGAGAAACAGTTAGCTAATGTTCAAGCTTTGGCTTTGAAAGAATGTCTGAGTAAGTAATGATTTGTACATTTCATTTTACTGTAAGAATGTTGACCTGTTCAGACATAATGCATTGTTACTGTCATTCTTTTCTTACTTTGTCTTTTAGGTATAATCCTCATTTTTAGAACTATTCTTGATAGAGGTGATGCAGAGTAGAAAAGGTCTGCAACATTTTTTCACCAGATTCAGAATCTTCCTATTTATTCATACATTGCTAATAACATTTATAAGAGTGTATTTCTTAAAGACTTATTTATTTAGGGAGAGAGAAAGAACAAGGGGAGGGACAGAAGGAGAGAGAGAGAGAGAAAATCTCAGGCGGACTCCTTACTGGGTACGGAGCCTGGCGCCGAGCTCGATCTCATGACCCTGAGATCACAATGTGAGCTGAAATCAAGTGTCAGACCCTCAACTGACTGCACCACCTAAGCACCCCATAAAAATATTTCTTTAGGAAAATTTTGTATTCCATTCTTTTTAACTGTGTACTGGAAAAGGTAGCTATGGTTTTAAAATTCTGATTAATATAGAATTTTTGTAAAATTTCTCATTTTATATTTTTGTTATTAGGAGGATAAAGACTAAAAATACAAGGAAATACAACTATAGAGAAATTAATGTGCTAACTTAAGCATTGATTCTTAGACTTTAACCATGACTATTAATAATAACAAATATCACATATGTGCAGAGTGAAGTTAACATTATGGGTTTTTCCTTATTCAGGAAATTAACACTTTTTCCAAGGGTCATAGTTGAAGTTTTACAGCTATTATTAAATGTTTAGTTCGTATCAGTCTTAACAATCTTCAATAAATAATCATTCATTAGTACCTAATGTGAACTTATTTTAAGATAACTGATAGGGAATTTTTTAAGAAATTGAGTCAAATTGTGAGGCCTCTTTAGTAGCGTATAGAAAAGCGTGATACTAGAATTAAGTAGATACATTATAAAATAAAAGCTATCATCGTTTTTGTAAAAGCATTTTAAAAATATCTGGAATTCAGTAGCCTATTTTATTCAGTGGAAAATAATTTTAGAATACTTGGTCTCAATTGTTCTTTATATTAACCTACTTTTTCAGTTGTACAAATCAGTGTAATTGTGTAGTCTTGAACTCCTCCAACCATTGATTTTTTTTGTTTTAGTGATACTAGCTCAAGGAAAATATAGTTGGAAAGGCAAATCAGTTTCAGTAAAAAATAGTACATGTTAAAACCAAGAAAAAGGAAACATACTGAAATAGTACTTTTGTGGCTGGAAAACCCTAATTTCAAATATCAGCCTGCAGTGTTACTCATCTCTTGACTTCGCTCCGTCCCTGCCAGAGTCAGCAGGCCCTGCTCCATTGCCTTAAGCCTGCTGCAGCTTTGTAACTCTGTTCCCTCACCGTCTCCTCTGTCCTTCCTCGTCACCTCTCTCCCTTAGCCTCCCAACCAGAAAACCTGCCAGAGTGGAAGAATAGGCTGCTCTGGAAGCTGACTCGTTTCTCCTTTGGGTAGGAAGGGTTAACCTTCCTGTGGCAGGCCTGACTGACCGCTCTACCCAAGCGCTAAGTAAAGGCTCCACGTGTAGGAGCAGGAGCAGCTGAGCCTTAGGTATTGCGGCTGTTAAGGGTGCCACAGCTCCGCCCCGGGAGCCTGGTGCAGAGGCAGGTGGGGGTCTGAAGTTGAGGGAAGGCTTGCAGCTAGTCGCTGCTGGAGAAACCAGCTCTGGGCCTATCCACGAAATGACCAGTTTGCAATCCAAGGCATGTAATCTTGATGAAAATTAGTAACCCAGCTAATCAGTTTATGATGGAAGTACTTGCTGAACCAAGCTCTGCTCTATCCGGAGAGTTAATACTGGATTAAAAATGTGGGGTAAGGTTGCATCTGTTAAGAATTCCTGTATCTTAAAAGACAAGAAAATGACAGCAAAACAAAGTTTCTTATGTAAGCATGTCTGACTGTATTTCAGTGATCTTCAGAGAAGTGAAATGTAAATATAAAAGTGCTGAAAATGGTATAGTTAATTAACTTACACATGGTGAAAACTACTCTACTAGGAACAGCTTTCTTTAGAAAAAAATAAACAATTCAGAATCAATACAAAGATGATAGCCTTTGGTATAAAATAAGAAGTTGTTCAAGAAGATTTTTTTTTTCCCAAAATTATCAACAAGATAAGGAGTAGACTTACTATCTCTCCACTATTTCTCTGACCAGTATTGAATCAGAAAGAGCAACTGGACAAGTTTGCATGAAAATGTACATACATTACTGAGACACTTTGTTGCTTAAAATAACACAAACATCAAAGTTTCTGTTCTGATTTAATTTTTTAGAATAATTACTTCCAGTAGTTTTATTTTATTTCTTAAGATTATATTTAATAACATCATATTAGAATGATATTTATAATTTTATAAGTTTTTCTACTTGATTTTTTGGTAGTTTACAGTTTTTTTATATTTGGAAATATCAACTGTCTTGTTTCACTGATTTTTAAAGAAAAAGTTTAAGAATGCTAGACAGTTTTTAAATTAAAGACCATTCAGCATGATGCCAGACAAATAGCAAAGCAACAACAGTGTTGTCATTTTGCTCCAGTATTCTGGTCACACCTCTGAATTCCCCACATCTTTTTTAAATACATAGAACCTGGGGTGCCTGGATGGCTCAGTGGGTTAAGCCTCTGCCTTCGGCTCAGGTCATGATCCCAGGGTCCTGGGATCGAGCCCTGCATCAGGCTCTCTGCTCAGCAGGGAGCCTGCTTCCTCTCTCTCTGCCTGCCTCTCTGCCTACTTGTGATCTCTCAAATAAATAAATTAAATTAAAAAAAAAAACTTTAAAAAATAAAATAAATTCATAGAACCTAGTACAAACCTGATTGACCCTCAGCCTCCAGTACTTTTGGATATTCCACTGTCTTTTTCTTTACTAAATCCTAAGTAATTGCTAGCTTTTTTAGGAATAACATTCTTTTGCTGATCCATTTTTAAGACTTTAGTCCAATGTTTTTCTCCCAAACCTTTGCCACTTATGTGTACATTCATTAGTGTAGAGAATAATTTTTGCTTAGGTAAATTATTTTGCTCATAACCCTGTTAAACTTCATCTGTTTCCTCTTCTTTTTTGGTCATTAAGGCCAGGAGGAAGTCTTACCCCGCTTTCCAGATAGCCCGATGTTGTAATATAATTGACTATTTTAATAAGCATGGGTCTGGTTCATGATTTAAGGTTTTTTTTTAACATTAATAAAAATATAGAGCTGAGTTCCAAAGCGCATTACCTATTGTGTATATTTCAGATGAAAACAAACCATCGATAACTTTTCGTTTAGAATGGCTCCCAGCAGATTGTACAGAAAATAAAAAGCTTCATTACTTTTTATTTTCTCACTAAGAAGATGTAATAACAGCAGCATATTTTACAATCTTACTTTACCATTACTAATGTTCTTGAGTGCAAGAATCTTGTGTTCCTTATCTTGGATCACAACTGGAACGACCCTACCAATATCCACATTACTATAGTGGGATTTTTCAGAGGTGTCCTCGGAGAGCCCATGTTCCAAAGTAGAGCCTCTAGGCCAGCTGCTTCCTTCTCAGCCTACTCTCTTGCATTATTTGTGTGTCAACCTCATGAAATAATAGGTTCTAATCCTCTCTGTCCAAGGGCACAGCATAGTGCTTTATAGACAGCACATAATGTTGAATTGACTTCTGTATGAATTTATAATTTACTGTTTTATTATAGAAGAAAATGTTATTAGTCCACAAGTGTTTAGAAGTGTAATATTTTTATAAAAGTAATACAGGGATCTATGTTTAAGATGCAAATGCTACTGAAAAACTTCATGTGGAAACCAGCAGTAGCCTACTGCCTCCTGTCCATCTTTTAGTCTTGGTAGGCAGCGACCCGCAGCTGTTCCAGCTGGTTTTCCTAACATTTCCGCCAGTTCTGTTAATAGTAGGTGGATGCTGCTGTTTCTTAATTTGCCAGTTTCAGACATTATCTTAGCACCTAGCTCTGAAAGATAAACACTTAGCTTTCTCCTATCATCTTCACATTCTCTTTCCACCCTTTACAGTGAAGTCATAAATTTTGGTTAAATCAGTGGCTAGTTTTAACATTATTACCACCGTATACATAAGCTTACCACTGAGTCATGTAATATATGACGATGATCACCTCTTGTATTATCTTTGTTTTTCTTATGGTTGGTGATCATTTTCAATTTACCCACTCCTCTGTACAGGCAAATGTTTTTCTAGAGGCTCCAGCATTTTTTACACACTTAACATTAAATTCATTGTATGTTCAAACACAGCAGTTCCTTTTTACTTCTCTATTTCTTTCCAGAGTGTTTAATATTTCGTTCTGATAACAGAACATCTTAGAGACTTCTCTTTCTTCTTCCCTTCTTTTAGATTCTCCTTTTTTCTAGACCACCTGTCCTTCTTGGTTTACTCCCTTGTTTGCTTGGAGCGTATCTTTCAGCAACCACTTTGACTAAAACTTTGTGGAATGTAAGTTTTTTTAACCTCTTGCATATCTGAAAATATCTTTACTTGACTGATAGGTCATAAAGAATCCTAGGTTGAAAATCATCTATCTTCCGAATTTTGAAGACATTGCTTTATTATCTTCTGTGTGACTATTCCTATTGAGAAACCTAATACTATTCTTATCCTTTGTAGTATTTTATTTTTGGGATATTTGTTTTTACTCCTTTCTCGAATGTTTATCTCCAGAAGCCTTGTCCCTGGAAGCTTTACTCTGATTCATGGTGTGTATGTATTCTCCATGCTCTCCCTCTGTCCTCAGTTTATTAAGCTGTATAAATGATGAGCCATTTCAATAGAAGATTCACATTCTTAAATCTGAAAACCTTTATCTTTAGTAATTTTTCTTTCTTTTTCAATTTTTTTCTTTCTTTCTAGAACTTTTATTAGTTATATAGAAAAAAATACCTGGACAGAATACCTAATTTTCTGGACAGAATACTTAATTTTTTTTCCTATTTCCATATTGTTTTCTTTTTGTTCTAGTTTCCAGGCAATATCTTCTGCTTTATTTTAAGCCCCTTTATGGAATGTTTAAAATTTGAGCTCTCATGTGCTTAATTTTTAGAAGTCTTTTCTTGTTCATCATCTGTTCCTTTATTAAAGAACCCTGTACTTGTTTCATGGGGTGTAATAGATTCTCTTAGTTCTATGAGAATATTAATCAGAGCAAGCTTTCTTTTGTTCCCTGCAGTGTTTTTGTTTCTGCTGGGCTCCTTTTTCTTTTTTGCTGGCTTTAGTCTCTCTTTTTCATCTTGGACTTTTGCTCTTTTGAGGGTCCCAAAAAATAAACCCCTTTACTCTCCCAAAGTTGAACCGATTGAGAAATAAAACTGAGCAACACACGGATGGAGATAAGCAACAGGTAAAAGCTGTATTGAAGGATATGACTTTCTAGATCTATGCCTAGGTGAGTTTTCTGATACACCCAGAATTGAATTTCCTCCCCTTGAATGAAGAACTAAGCAAATGAAGATCAACCTTGGGAGAGCAGGGCCTCTTACCACATAGAGAGCATGCGTCCTGAGGACTTGCTAGCTCAGAGGAAAGTTGGAGAGAAGGATCTGATCAGAGCATGCCTTATTTCTTCTCCAGGCTGGCTCGGTGAGGGAGGGAGGGCCATGGGAGCTGGAAGTATATACTGGATCCAAGTCCGTCCTTCTAGTGTAAACATAAGACTATGGAAATGCAGAGTCCCCTCTTTCCTCAACACGTTTTCTTTTTTGTTTTTAATTCTTTATTTAAATTCAGCATAGCTAACATATACTGTATTATTCATTTCGGGGGTAGAATTTGATAATTCATCAGTTGCATACAACACCCAGTGCCCATTCCATCGGATGCTCTCCTTCCTGCCCATCACCCGGTGACTCCTTCCCCCCAGCCACGCCCCTGCAGCAATTTCCAGTTTGTTTCCTGGAGTTCAGCGTCTCTTATGGTTTGCCTCCCTCTCTATTTTCATCTTATTTTTCCTTCCCTTCCCCTGTGTTCATCTGTTTTGTTTCTTAAATTCCACATATCAGTGAAATCCTATGATATTATTCTTTCTCTGACTGGCTTATTTCACTTAGCATTATACCCTCTAGTTCTATCCACATCATTGCAAATGGCGAGATTTCATTCTTTTTGATGGACACACGCGCGTGCGCACACACACACACACACACACACCCCGTATCTTCTTTCTGTACTCATCTGTCGAGGGACATTCCCATTATTTGGCTATTGCGGACATTGCTGCCATAAACATTGAGATGCCTGTACTCCTTTGAGTCACTATGTTCCTTTTTTTTAAAAAAAGATTTTATTTGTCACAGAGAGAGAGAAAGAGAGAGCACAAGCAGGGGGAGCAACAGGCAGAGGGAGAAGAAGCAGGGTCCCCACTGAGCAGGGAGCCTGACAAGGGACTCGATCCCAATATCCTGGGATGGTGACCTGAGCTGAAGGTAGAAAACTTAACCAACTGAGGCACCTAGACTTTCCAAATCACTGTTTCCTAAATGTCCGGTGATTCTTTTCTGTCTGTTCTGTTTTAGACGGGAAGCCTTACGTACCTTGCTCTAATATACTGTCTGGCAAGCTGTGGCATACAGCAGGTGGAGTGACAAGACATCCTTGGTCGTGAGCTCCTTTCCCTACCTCCACTTCAATATCAGGATCGTGCTCTTTTCTCAAGGGGCATTCAGTTTTTCCAAAGGGGAACCCCTTTGCTCTTTCTAGTGGAGCATTTATATTATAGCTGCTAGCTTCCCAGCTCCGGGGCTTGGAGTCAGACCTTTCAGTATGTACACTTCCATTTTGTCCCCCAGTTTTAACCCCCATTTCAGGGCTGCCTTTCGGTGTGCCTGATGCTCCATGGGCTGGGACTCTTTTTCAGCTTCTACCAAAAAAAAATAAAAAGAGAGAGAGAGAGAGAGAGAGAACAGAGTTTCCAAGCTGTGAGGGATGTAGGGTGGTGTAAAGACGTTTAGTTCTAAGGTCTTTACCCTGCCCCTTCCCTAAACATCCATGCATGCTGTCCTGTTTCAGCCTGTCCCGCCAATCATCTTCCTAACACCTCACAGCAGTGCCTCTGCGGGGACCCACTTGACTTTCCTCTGCTGGACCAACTCGGCTACCCCTCCACCATCATCTTACCTTCCAAAATGTCCAAAACTGTCATTATTTATTGTTTCCGCTTTGGTTGTCCTTTTTTAAATTCCTTTGCTGTGAGTTTAGGTTTGGGGAAGAAGAAGAAAAAGATGGAAGTGGCCAACCTACCACATTTAACTCAAAGTTTTACAGGTTTTACTTTTCACATAAACACCAGTGTTCTTAATGCTCTGCGGTATATTCTGAAAACTTGCAAACTTGCCTTTACCATTCATCACTTCATGGTGTGAACAGATTACTCTATTTTTGTTTATCTCGTGTAGCTGGGAATTCTATCATTACCTACAGATGGGCTGAAAATGAAAACAGGCCTACATAGGAATGTTGATTTGCTGGAGAAATTCAACTGTTTTACTTTTGAAAATATTTATCGTAAGAGTAGTAGATGCACTTCTTGAGAGTTTTTTAAAGTAATAGTTGCATGGTTTTCCTTTATCTTACAGAAAGGAGAAAGTTGGCCAACCTGCCTGAAGTAGTTTCTATTGATGAACTCAAAAGTCTATTAATACTCATAAGGGAACGCTTTTTAGATCATTTTGACGCTTTTATTCCTAAAACAATTCCAATAAAGACGGACAAAATTAAAACCGCCAATATGTTAAATGGTAAGTTTTTTGTTAGTTTAAATATTAGTTCTTTTCGTACGTATTTCTCATCATTTAGACATTAAAAGCTTTCTGGCACTTCTTTCATTAAGCATGTTTAATATAATTGTTTTGAGCAGAGGGAGAAGCATTTGAAGGTGAGTCCTCTTAGTAATTGTACTCAGCTGGATTTCTACTAAGCTATATTTTCCTAAGATGAGAACAGTAGAACCTACACAGTAAGTTTACCATAGTTAAAACTACCTGCATTAAGATGCTCCCTATTTGCTGTTCATTGTAGCAGGAATAGTCCCCAAACTTCATCGAAGGAACAGGAAATCATTTCTCTATTAACTTACAGCTCTGTCTTCCTGGTTCCTATTCTTGTGATATGTTTGAATACAGTGAAGCTTTACAAGATCTAACAAGAAAGCATTTGATGATTGCCCTGCATTTTAAATGTACAGGGTAATTTTTTTTTATTATTCCATGAGAATCATTTTTATTCCATTGGTTAATAAGAAAATGACCAGAGTCAAGTTAACAGTAATGTTTGTCAGATGCCTTTCTCTGTTTGACATCATAGAGGTACACAAAGAAATAAAAATGTGGATCCTTGACTTTCAGCAGGTTATGATGTATGTCGGAAGCTAATTACAGATACAGCACGCACTGCCGTTTCAAGAGCCCAGGCTCTGGAGCTCAGGTGCCAGGGCTCAAGTCTGAGTTTTGTTACTTGTTCGCTGGACATCATTGGGCACTTATTCCACCTCTCCCTGCCTCTGCCTCTTCGTGTTTAAAATGAGCTAATAATGTCTCCCACTCACTAATTGTGAGGATTGGATGAGTTGATGTATGTAAGAACATAATAAATGCCAAAGAACTGTTAGCTGTTTGTATTATCATGATCATCATCATGCCGTACCAGGAAGAATGTTCCATAACAGTGCGGAGTAATCGGACGGGTGTTGGAGGCAGTGTAAGAGTCCTTGTGAATGGGGGGGTGTGTTCCGTAAATGAGAGACACAGCTTCTTGGTTGCAGCATGTGCTCCGAAGCCAGACGGACGAGGCTGGATGCGGCTCTGCGGCTTACTTGCTGTGTGACTTTGGGCAAGTTTTCTAACCTCTCCGAGCCTCAGGTTTTTTTCATCTTTAAATTAGAGATGACATAGGTTGTTAGGAGGATTAAAGGAGTTATTTATAAGTTGCTGAGAAAGTTGCCTGGTGTGAAATGCTGTATATTTGTTTTTAAATAAATGAATGTGAATTTAGAGGAGAGGAATAGAACTAGGGTAGGAGAGTCACAGAACACTTCGTCAGGAGCAAAGGGACTTGGATGTAGGTCTTGAGCAATGCACAGGGTCTAGGTAGAGTGGCGAAGATAGGATTTTCTTGGGGGTAGAAGCTGCGTGCCCGTGGAGTATGGAGGTAAGAAAGGGCAGACTGAGATCCAGACAGAAGCTGGCTTACTCAGAATTTGTGCAGGAGATAATGGTTACAAGGCAGGAAGGGCTGCAGTCATTGCATGGGTTTTTCTGTAAGTATGGACACGTGTCTTACAGTTATTCATACAAGATCAAGTCCTAGAACACTATTAACACCCTGAGCTTACTGGGGTGCTCATCTTAAAATGTAAATCAGATTATATCACTCCTTTGCTCAGAGCTTTGTCATTGCTTTCCATTGTACGTAGAATGTGTCATCCTTAATACGGCTTACAAAATTCCTAAATGATGTCCACCCTCATACTCATTCTGGATTCCTCCAGTGTCACATTTCTGCTTCCTTGGTGCCACAGTCTTTCCGTTCCTTGAGCACGTCACCTTCCTTTCCACCTCAGGACCTTTACACATGTGGTGTCCTCTTTCTGGAATATCCAATCTTTATCTTGACTTAAATGTTACTTCCTCAAAGAACCTTTTCCAGACTTTCCTCATTTTAAATTGTTTCCAGTGGTCCTCATCTTCTGTATCTTTCTTTTTATTATTTTTCCTATTTTAAATTATATACTGTAGATGTAATTATTTATTAATAACAGTTTGTCTTCACTGTGAACCATATGTTCTCTGAGAGTAGAGTGTGTCGGCTTGCTTTCTCCAGTGCCCTGGAGCCCAAGACCGTACCCAGCATAGAGGAGTTGATTCCTCCCAAAATAACATTTAACAAATGAAAGAAACCCTGAAGGTTTTTTTAGAGCCTGAACTGAAATTTGACAGGTTATACGTTTGAATATGACTCCTAATAATGAAGCTGTGATTTTTAATATCCTTGGTAGCTTTTATTTGAGTAAATACATCTAGATGTAAATTATACAGGAAAAGAAGCAATAAAGTCAATCATGTTTCATATTCTGATCCCATTATTTAATAACCATGCTCATTATGAATTATTGGCAATCATCAGGATTATTGTTGTCCTTTTTTTTTAAATAAAAACTCTAGCACTCTAGCATGTGTAACATGAAAATCAGCAGGGAGAAAATGTCCTGATCAAACCATTTTCTATACTCATTGCCACAAAGTTGCTAAAAACTTTCACAATGCCAAGTGTCATATCTGGACTCAAAATACAGCAACTGTCTCCTTTACCTCAGGCCATGGGGGCACATAAACACACTGCATAAGTGAGTTTTCTAGGTAATTTTATAAGATCACGGTTTTATTATTTTAGATATTTTAATAAGAATCTTCTAGTATATGTTTATAATTCTTACTTTATTAAACAGAATATGCCGACTACAATATAACCTTTTCTTTGTGATTTATTCGTATTTATATGTGTAAGGCTGGGATGGCTGTGCACGTATTATCATCTGTAGTATTACTTCTTTTTTGTTGGCCTTGATTTGTGTAGGGCAGGTTTTGAGTCCCTATTTCCCTACTGCATTGCTTTCATTTCTTTGTTTCTCCTGTAAAGTAAAACACTTAAAAAAAGAAAAAAAAAAGCAGCATTCTTGGTTTCTCAGAGGCCCTTTTTGTGCTTTTTGGTTATCAACATGTCCTAGTGTCCTGACTGCCACATAAATAAAATATTGTGTCTTGCTTTACTGTAAGAATTATATTAAATTATACCCCAAAAGTACATATGAATGTTTGTCCATGCACTCCTTACTATTTAGTCTATGTCATTTATATTTATGTAAATTGTGTAGTCAACAATAATTAATAATTAATTATATTGTCATATTTAGAACAATTAATGTCTACTTTTATTTAACCTGACTTGTGTTCTTTTGAGTTCTCAGCATGTATCTGTTCAGATCTGCTAATGATATTTGCTTTGCACTTCTAGTGGAAAGCCATGTCAACATTAAAAAGTAGATTATTTCATCTTAAATTTTATTGCCATATAAAATAGCATTTCACTGCCCTTATTATGAGATGGGAAGTAGTATATTTAGATGGTGTTTGGAGGGGGCAATCCAACGTAGTCATTAAAGGTATTTTTAAAATGTTCAAGGTTGAGTAGTTTAATGAATAAAGGGAAAATAACATGCAGTTGGCTTTGGTTTTATGTTTTTTCTTTTTTTGTATAAAAATGCATTTACCAAATTATCATTTTGTAAGACTTCAAAGTATAAAATGGATATTTTAGTCAGAACTGTTGGTTAGTCAGACCACTAATGTCCAGTAATTTTCAGCTAATTTATTAGAATAGTATGTAGTAGTTCAAAACAATATTAAAAACCAGATGGTTTGAGAATCCCCAAAGTAGTACAGTTAGTAATTTTGACAGTGCTGAAATAGTTTGGATGTACTCATAATTTATAATGCAAATGGAAACTGTCCCCTTTTTTTTTTGTAAATTTTTTTTAAAGATTTTATTTATTTATTTGGCAGAGATCACAAGTAGTTAGAGAGGCAGACAGAGAGGAGGAAGCAGACTCCCCACTGAGCAGAGAGCACAATGCGGGGCTCCATCCCAGGACCCTGGGATCATGACCTGAGCTGAAGGCAGAGGCTTTAACCCACTGAGCCACCCAGGCACCCCTGTCCCTTTGTTTTTGATACAGACTGTAGTGTTATTAGCAATCTCGGTTCATTGCAGCATACTAGCTAGAAGAGTAAACACAGTTAGTGAAATAACATTTAATGTTAGTGATTTACTTGAAGATGTATATGTATATAATGTATAATATATGTATAGTATACATAAATGGATAAGTGAAAATTCTTCCTAAGGTAACCTTTATCTGAGAACATCTTATGTTATCTATTATATTATTATACTTTTGAGAATGAAATAATCTCTTTTAAAAACATGAACTTTTCGGGGCACCTGGTGGCTCAGTGGGTAAGTATTGCATAGCTTATCCAACACAGCTTTTTTTTTTTTTTATAATCAAGTATTTTGTTCTTGCCTTTTTTTTTTTTAAAGATTTTTATTTATTCATTTGACGGAGATCACAAGTAGGCAGAGAGAGAGAAGGGGGGAAGCAGGCTCTTCATTGAGCAGAGGCTCCATCCTAGGACCTTGAGATCATGACCTGAGCCGAAGACAGAGACTTAACCCACCAAGCCACCCAGGCACCCCCTAACACAGCTTTATATACACGTGTGTGCATGTACACATGGATGGATGGATAGATCTATATGTATATATTTTCATATAGCAAAATTCAATATGTTAACAATTTCCAGTACTTACTTAGATTTCTTTCCCTTTAGACACCAGTTCAGTGGAACCTACTTCTTCAAATCTAATGGAAAACAACCCTCTAGAATGGCCAGAAAGGCATGTTCTTCAAAATTTGGAAAATTTTGAAAAAGCTAAACAGAAAATGAGGTAACATTTAAATAACTCAGTATTTTTAAATGAGCATTTTTTTCTTAATCCTTACATTGTGTTTATGAAATGTACATACTTTCTAGTTTTCGTAGGAAATAACATTTCCCTTATTAAAGGAATGTATGCATACTATAAGTAGATAGAGCATTACAGAGTAGGATGTTGAGACCGTGCTGCCCCTTCTCACCTCTACTTGTACTTTCTGTGTGTACATATTCACTCTTAACGTTTTAGTGGATCCCTTTCCAGACTATCTTTACTGCTGTATGTTCTGGGTATTAGAAGGTGGAAGAGGGACAGTAAAGTATCCTCCAAACTGAGAAGGCACTCGGAAATGTAAAAACGAAGCAAACCCTTCCATACCTTCTACACAGTTTTATTCAGAGTAACTTACTGACGGGGTTTCAAGCAGATGACAGTCCAGCCCTGGGCAGCTGTTCTCCACAAAGTCCAGACCATAATCTGCAGACTTTGTAGAGTGAGGAGGTGAGCAGAGGTCGTCGTAGTGAGGTCAAAATGTTTAGCATATCTGGTGGGACCATCTGGGTGCCAGAAAGGAGAAAGGGGAAGAAACTAGGCTGTCTCTGCTAGTTACCTAAACAGTTTCAGGGATGGTCGGAACAAGCCTTTCCAAATCCTGGTCAGGGCATTCATCAACCTCCAGGGGACCCAAAACACATAGTCCCAAGAGAGGTCATTGCATGAATGGGATGGAGGGCCAAAGATGGAGTCAGTATCATCAGCACTCCCACATCTGGCATATTTTCTTGACCTATGCTTTCATCTTTTAGTTTTTTGAAGGTTATATTTTAAATTCCTAAAAGGTTTTTTTTTGTTCTCAACTCTGTTTTTTCATTAGCAATCTCTTCTTTTATTAATGATGAGAATTCCGAAGATACTAAAAGCATGTTAATTGGAAACTTCTTTTAACTTGTTTTCTCTGTTCCTTAGATGATCTCATTATCCCTGGACCTGTTCTGTTTTTAACTCTGGTGTTTTTTTCTTATGTGTAGCTTTCCTCCCATGTCTGATGGTCCTTGATTGTTACTAGGTTGGAATTTAGTACGAAGCTGCTTTGTATAGGTAGTTGGTGTTAATTTTCTCTCTATATGTGTCGTCCTGTTTCCTGCCTGTTCTCATCTGAATGTCATGGGGAGGGAGATGCAGGGTGGGACGTACCTAGAAGACTTCACGTTGGGACACCTCTGGGGGTATCAGAAGGTAGGCAGCCTTGGTCCTTCACTCAATACTGAATAAATACTGAATTCACTTTATGCTGGGGGCATCAGCACTGAGACTGGTACAGGCACCTAGTTTTGGATCTTCAGAGAGCAATTTCTCTGTTTTTCACTTGAGGTAAAATTGCAGGGATAAGGGGAGGTGTGGTAGCATGGTACTTGAACATTTGTTCTAGTAGGGCTCTTAAAATGCATTGCTGGATTTCTGCCCACTGCCACTCCGCCTCTCTGTCGAGTCTTACCTGTGGCATTGTGGGATGAGAAGAAGACAGAGGCCACATTGTTCTGTTTCTTTCTCTAGCTCTAATTTACATGCTTGCTCTAGTTTATCACTTTTTTTTTCCCACCATTTTTTCATCTAACATTTCTCAACCTTTCTATGAATTTAGTGTTTGGTACTTCCTCATTGTGATTTCTATTTGTTCGAGTGGAGAGGTTAATGTGTATGTTTAATGCACCATCATTTTGAACTAGATTGTTTGTCACTCAAGGTCTAGACCAAATATCACGTTTCTCTTAAGCCTTTTATAAATGTTGCAACTCAGTGTTCTCTTCCTTCATTAAGCACCCAAGGACTAGATCATTACCTCTGTCATGAAGCTTATTTTATTGCACCTTTTTTACCTCATTCTACATTGGAACATCTATCTCCTTTTACTCTCCTTACCTCCTTTCTCCTACTCAAGTCATACCTATATTACTAAATTACACGCAGTGTTTATGAGTCTATACATTATCATCAGTGAACTCTTTTTAGTGTCTTCCAGTGATATTTACAGAGTCAATGCTCAACTACATCTCAGTGCGTCACAATATGGGCAGATATCATTGAATTCTTGGTTGGGAACAAAAATTACTTTGCATATTTTCAGAATTTGTATTGTGTTAAAATAGACTTCACTGGTGAATTAAGGAATCTTTACATAGTGAAATTCAGAAGGCAAGAATTTGATTTTGGACACATTCACCTATTCTGTCACTTTGTTACCTCATCCTTAAGATGGGGATAACAATTCCAGTTCTAATTCAAAGTTGTCAATGCTTAAAGAGATGATTTATGAAAAAATACTTTGTAACTTTGCAAACACTGGACAAAATAACATGCTATTATTTTATTGATTGATTGATTTTAAACTAAGACATATCTTGATGGTGTATTTGTCACAAACTGTGCTTTGAAATTGCTTTGATATCTTTGTGTCCAGGGTCCTATGTAAATGCAAATTACACATGCCCCCAATGCATCTGGCCTATAAAATTTGACTGGGAGTAATACTCATTAAGAAACCTTTGTGAATCACAATTAGAGAATAGCTGTGTAGAAATTAAATTAAACTCATAATGTAGTTCCTACCCTCTTAGGGTATGAAGTTCAGAGAAAACATTTGTGTATTTTCTTGTTTGACTGTTTTTATTAGATTTATATTTTCAATTTAAAAGTCAAGCTGTATTCCAAAGCTGTAATCATCTAAACAGTATGGTACTGGCACAAAAACAGATATACAGATCAGTGGAACAGAACAGAGAGCGCAGAAATGGATCCTCAACTCTATAGTAAACTAATCTTCAACAAAGCAGGAAAGAATGTCCAATAGAAAAAAGACAGCCTCTTCAGCAAGTGGTAGTGGGGAAATTGGACAGCCACATGTAGAAAAATGAAACTGGACCATTTCCTTACACCACACACAAAAGTAGACTCAAAATGGATGAAAGACCTCAATGTGAGTCAGGAATTCACCAGAATCCTTGAGGAGAACATAGTCAGCAATCTCTTCCTCCTCGGCCTCAGCAACTTCCTCCTATAAACATCTCCAAAGGCAAGGGAAGCAAGGGCAAAAATGAACTATTGGGACTTCATCAAGATCAAAAGCTTTTGCACACCAAAGGAAACAGTCAACAAAACCAAAAGACAACTGACAGAATGGGAGAAGATATTTGCGAATGACATATCAGATAAAAGGCTAGTATCCAAAATCTAAAAATTTATCAAACTCAATACCCAAAGAACAAATAATCCAATAAAAAATGGGCAGAAGACATAAACAGATATTTCTGCAGAGAAGACATCCAGATGGCCAACAGACGCATGTAAAAGTGCTCAACATCACTCAGCAACAGGGAAATGCAAATCAAAACCACAGTGAGATACCACCTCACACCAGACAGAATGGCTAAAATTAACAAGTCAGGAAATGACAGATGCTGGCGAGGATGCGGAGAAAGGTGAACCCTCCTACACTGTTGGTGGGAATGCAAGCTGGTGCAGCCAGTCTGGAAAACAGCATGGAGGTTCCTCAGAAAGTTGAAAATAAAGTTACCCTATGTCCCAGCAATCGCACTACTATGTATTTACCCTAAAGATACAAATGTAGTGATTCTAAGGGGCACGTGCACCTGAATGTTTACAGCAGCAATGTCCCCAATAGCCAAACTATGGAAAGAATTTAGATGTCCATCAACAGATGAATGGATAAAGAAGATGTGGGGTGTGTGTGTGTGTGTGTGTGTGTGTGTGTGTGTGTGTGTATGCACACACACAAATATATATACAATGGAATACTATGCAGCCATCAAAGGAAACGAAATCTTGCCATTTGCAACAATGTGAATGGAACTAGAGGGTATTATGGTGAGAGAAATAAGTCAATCAGAGAAAGACAATTATATGCTCTCTCTGATATGAGGAACTTGAGAGACAGGGCGGGAGGTCGTGGGGCTAGGGTGGGAAAAATGAAACAAGATAGGACCAGGGAGGGAGACAAACCATAAGAGACTCTTAATCTCAGGGGCGCCTGGGTGGCTCAGTGGGTTAAAGCCTCTGCCTTCCGCTCAGGTCATGATCTCAGGGTCCTGGGATCGAGCCCCACATCGGGCTCTCTGCTTAGTGGGGAGCCTGTTTTCCCCTCTCTCTCTGCCTGCCTCTCTGCCTACCTGTGATCTCTGTCTGTCAAATAAATAAACAAAATCTCAAAAAAAAAAAAAAAAAGAGAGAGACTCTTAATCTCAGGAAACAAATTGAGGGTTGTGGGGGTGGGAGGAGGGATAGGGTGGCTGGGGTATGGACACTGGGGAGGGTATGTGCTATGGTGAGTGCCGTGAATTGTGTAAGACTAATGATTCACAGACCTGTACCCTTGAAGCAAATAATACATTATATGTTAATAAAAATAAATAAAATTTAGATAAATAAATAAAAATAAAGGATAGGAGGGGGAAAAGGACACACTGTTGGTACGTTATTGATCTTTATAGAAATAGAAGTCTAAAACCATAATGTCAACATTTTAATTATATAATAACCAATAATATGCTCAATTGGAGTGATTAAGTAATCAGGAAGTAGTTGTAGTAATAGAAAGTCATGAATTTAATTTTTTGTGCAGGTATTGAAAGATTTTATTTCTGCTTTGTGGCAGATCGATAGCATGATCTGTGACTCAGTGCTTGATAAAACCACTACCGTTCTCTGCAAGTATTTTCCTTTTTCTGGTTTTTAAACTTCCCGTGAGCTTTTTGGGTTTACAGAGTGAGAGTGTAGGTAGAAATAGTACCTAATTCAGAGTCAGTCTGGTTCTGACTGTCATTTTAAATGGCTCTGTTGTCCTGGGCTTGTAATAAAACTAATGTGTGGTAGTATCTTTTTCTGAAAATTAGTAATAATGATTCTTTTCTAGATCTGGTGACTTTCACTTTAGAAAGTACTAGTTTTCAGGTGTTCATTTTGAGATAAGAACTGTTCTATCTTTGTCAAGGAAATTTGTAAGGATTAAGAACAAATAGTTTGAGAAGTATAAACTCTTGTCTATATTTCAGGTATAATGATTCAGTGCTTATTTGTAATGTTATAATCATGGCTAGGAGAGACCTTGGGAGAGATTTCTGATTACTGTCTCATTTCATGGTTGTGCTTCAAGTAATCTTTCAAGTTCATAGAAAATTGGAACACTCACTTTCTACCATCAAAATTTTTGAGATTATGGGGTTTCAGAACATACAAAAACATTTAGATTGAAATTTTATAGAATGGATAACTTCACATTACTAAATAATCATGCCATCATTTATTTATCTTTTAAAATTTTTTTAATTTATTTTTTTTCAGTGTTCCTAAGTTTATTGTTTATGCACCACATCCAGTACTCCATGGAATACGTGCCCTCCTAAATACCCACCACAAGGCCCACCCAACCCCCCACTCCCCACCCTCAGTTTGTTTCTCAGAGTCCACAGTTTCTCATGGTTTGTCTCCTCCTCTGATTTCTCCCAACTCACTTCTCCTAGTTTGTTTATTTTAGAGAGAGAGCAGGGGTGAAGGGCAGAGGGAGAGAGAGAATCTCAAGCAGACTACCCACTCAACTCAAAGCCCAGTGCAGGGCTTTGATCCCATGACTCTGAAATCATGACCTTAGCCTAAATCAAGAGTCAGATGCTCAAGGACTGAGCTGCCCAGGTGCTCCTTATGCCATCATTTATAAAGAATGTAATTATGCGGGGCGCCTGGGTGGCTCAGTGTGTTAAGCCTCTGTCTTCGGCTCAGGTCATGATCTCAGGGTCTTGGGATCGAGCCCCTCATCGGGCTCTCTGCTCAGCAGGGAGCCTGCTTCCTCCTCTCTCTCTGCCTGCCTCTCTGCCTGCTTGTGATCTCTGTCAAATAAATGAATAAAATCTTTAAAAAAAAATTTTTTTTAAGAATAATTATGCTTATTTTAGTCAAGTAGTAGCATTATTGACATGGTTAACTATAAGTTTCACTTTGACTTACAGATTTTTAAAAATATACTTTTATACTAAATAATTCACAAAGATTTTACTTTATTTACTTTCCTCAGTATATAGTTCTGTAGTTTTCTTTGTTCTGGTTTCTGCTCATATCACCTTTTCCTGACTATGGTGAATTCTGATCTACTTTTAACAATCTATATAACGTTATTTTTTCAGAACTGGTTCATTACCTCGTTCATCTGAACAGTTGCTGGGTCACAAAGAGAGTCCACGGGACTCGATCACATTATTGGATGCAAAAGAATTACTAAAATTCTTTACCTCAGATGGATTACCAATTGGAGATCTTCAGCCTTTACAGATCCAAAAGGGGTAAGTGAAAAACATAATTGCCAATTAATTTTTTTAAAAGATTTTATTATTTATTTAACAGCTAGGGATCACAAGTTGGCAGAGAGGCAGGCAGAGAAAGAAAGAAGCAGGCTCCCTGCTGAGCAGAGAGATGGATATGGGGCTCGATCCCAGGACCCTGGGATTATAACCTGAGCTGAAGGCAGAGGCCTCAATCCACTGAGACACCCAGGCACCCCATGCCAATTAAATTTTTTTTAAAGATTTTATTTATTTATTTGACAGAGCGAGAAATCAGAAGTAGGCAGAGCAAGCGGTGGGGAGGGGGAAGCAGGCTCCCTGCTGAGCAGAGAGCCCGATGCGGGGCTCTATCCCAGGGCCCTGAGATCATGACCTGAGCTGAAGGCAGAGGCTTAAACTACTGAGCCACCCAGGTGCCCACCAATTAATTTTTTAAAAATCATTTAAAACACATTGCATCTCATTTCCTTAGTTAATTGATGCCTATGCTCCTTGGGCTCCAGGGATTATCGGTTGGATTTAATCCTCACATTTTACTTTAGCCAATGTCCTGTTATTTGGTATTATTGAATATAAGGAAAACAAGGATAGTAAAAGCGAAAGCAACCTCAGTTTATTCCCTATAGAAGTCAGTAGCTTCTACTTTGTATACAAAGAAGAAAAAATTGTAATTTGACTTGCAAATTTTTTAAACTTTTTTCTACATTATTCTCTAGTTCTGAGTTTTGCCATTACCTGTTATGACATTGTCATGTCATGCCTAATATTAGTAAAAAGCACAGCCTTCAGCTGAAGAGAACAGAAAAGTATAATAAAAATGCTTTTGAAACTATAATATTACTGAGGACTCAGTGTCTATGTGAAGAGTTTACTGCTAATTTGACTTCCAAGACAACTAAGTTACTAGTTAATAAATACCAGATGTTGCTAAAGCTGACTTAATTACAGGTAAAATTCTGATGTCAATTACCAGTGAGATTTGAATCGTTTGATCTCCCATCTTAATCATTAATCCATTATTTTGAAGACCTCCCAGAGAACCTTAAAAATTATAGATCATTTTAATCACTTCTACAAAACTTGTTTTGGCAAATATTGATTTTAAAGGTACACTTGGGAAGCGATTTATTTGACATTAGTTCTATCTCATAAATCATCCCGGAGCTTATTGCCTTCATGTGAATGTTCACTCGAGAGAGAGAGAGAAGAAGCAACTTTGAAAACTTGAGAATCTTAGTAATTATGGGTTTTAATGACTTAATGATCTTAATGACATAAAAGTTGTATAATTTTTCTTTCCTCATAGCTTTGAGATATTGATACTCTTTTTAATGGGAATCAAGAGAGTGAAGAAGTATATCCACATTTTTCATCTTGTTAGCTATTGGATATTGTCCTTCCGGATCATTAAGTGTGAATTGACAAAGTTGAACAGATTTGCCAAAACTGAATTTTATATGTTGTACTCTTTGAAGAGAGCATTTTTCTAGATGCAACATTAGGGGATATACTTATAGAGGAGATACTATTTTTTCTGTAATTTATAGGTATTTTATTTAGAGAAATTTGATACAGTTTCTTCATGTTAATAAAGAATGACAACATTACCCAATAATCTTCTATTAACATTGAAATTGAAGAATGAGCTTTCCTAACAATGAATCAGGAACCTGTGGGCTCTTATTAAAATGTCTACCTGTGTAAGGAGCTATTGAAATGTTGAACAAACCACAGGCATGACTCCTGTGTGTTTACCAAAGAAATACTAAATGTCGACAAAATACATATTTGCTAAAACATTTCCTTTAGAAAGAATAGGTTATGAGTAAATCTAAAGAAAAATACATAAAGTTGCTGAGAATATTGAAATAAGAAATGGAAGACACCGTGATTAGGGAAGGAAGTGAAATGCTAGGTACCTAAATCGTTTTACATTAGGAAATTATTCACTTGAATAGTGAGTCATCAAAATACTGGGGTCATTGCAATTTATTAGTGTTATTTTTTGTGGAACACTTAAATGGGTGGATTAGATTATAAATTCTATTTTCTAAGGTTCATACTTGGTATATGCCTTATACTTTAATGTAATAATTTCAAATGCTTATTATAGTACCCTCAATTTTCAGTGGCAAGTGGGTAGTTTTCATTATTAAACCATAAGGCAAAAAATGTGAGGGTGTACTTACTCATGGAACTATACTATCTGCTTGCATTTCCGTATACCGTCTCCAAGTCTTCTGAATTCAGGCGTCTGGTATTGCATTCTCTTGACTATGTTGCATAGTCATAGAGGCGCCGTTGCATTCTTCTCCCATTTCCATCTAACCTGTTCTGAGCTTCAGAAACATGATCCGTTGAATTGGAACAGTGCCTCTCAACTCAGGAAGAGAAAGGTGAGGGTTGCAGGGAGTGGGCACCTCTTAGAATAAGCAGGAGAGTTTAACCTAATTGCAGTGACCTTCTTCTTCCTGAGATTTTGATATACCCCTGCGGGTCTGAGTATGGAAGGGGTTGAGCATGAATATTTACTGTAAGCTCACCATATGATTACTTCTCCCATACCTGCTGATTGGAACCTACTTCAAAAGCATAACCGAAGTCAGCAGTTTCCATATCCTTTGATATCTAACGGGTTGCTAACTCTTAAAGTAGGTGTCAACATGACTATATTCCCAGGGGAAGAAAAATCTGGATACTTCATGTGTTACAGTAGAAAGTAAATACTTTTGTTACCAAAAGATTTGAACTGACTTTAATTATCCCCCTCCTAAGAAGAACCTAACTAAATGCAACAACATTAGTTCACTATACCAACAACAACAACAAAAAATTCTTCTGGAATAATGCTGCTTCTTGAATTTCCACTACAAATCATTTTTCATTCTTGATTTAGCCATTTCTCCGAATAGTCTTGTGAAATAAATAACATCATAACTTCAGAAAGTTGACGTGCACCGGAAATGTAAGAGACAGAACCTACTTAGGCTTAACCTTGTTTGATTTTTCTTATGCTTTCTTGATGTTACATAATTTTTATCCCATGTAAGATTCACTTATAGAGAAGGAAGTCAGATTTTGTTTTCTAGATGCTTTCTTGAACTCTATTTTTCACTAAATAAACTAAATACAAATGAAAACTTTTTTGTTTTAGGGAAAAGACTTTTGTTCTGACACCAGAACTTAGTCCTCGGAAACTTCAGGGTTTACCTTTTGAAAAAGCCTCAGTGTGTCATTATCATGGGATTGAGTAAGTTTTTATTTACACTTTATTCTTCTGCATGTTGCTGGTGAAGCTTTTCTTTTTTCATTGTGAAGAGTATCTCTAATAAAATATAAAGATAAAAAGCTAAAGAGAAAGTGTATCACTCAGAGAACAAAGCAGTGTGTACACAAGTAAGAGTTTATCTTCTGTTGTTAAAAAAAAAAAAAGTATTTGATGATTGATCAGTTTTGTAGCATTTAAATATTATATTATTAATTACCAGGCATTTTAATCAAAAATATTTTCATCCCTATGTTATAAATATGTATTTATACTACTGGTTACATTAATAATCCTTGGTCACTAATTACATTGTAATTACTCAGAAACTATTAGATGAAATGTGTTCCCATTTGCACTATGTTAATTATCTGTAAATTTTTCTAGAATTTTTATTGACCAGTTGAATAAAAGTTCAGAGAATTCTCTTGTATAAAGGGATTAGCAGTTTCTGAGGCTATGTACATGCACATCTACCATTTTCACAAGGACAAGAAATTCAATAATGGTGATAAAATATTTTATGATGAATTTTTAAGACCTTGGTGATTCATTTTGTAAAATAATTTGCCTGAAACATCCTATTTTGATCGGCTTATAAACTTAATCTTCATTTCATGTATACTTTAAAAATACTGACCGTCTTTCACTCAGAAGCTAAAGATACAATGGACAATTATTTCTGCCAGTTAGAAGCATATACTCTACAGGGGAGAAAGAAAACACATAATTTTAGTAGACTATAAATATGTTAAAATACAGATATCTGCCCAGTGGTTGGAAGAATTAAATGCCAAGAACTACCTGAGAGTGTTTCCAAGAAGAAATCTGAACTAGGTTTCAAAGAATGAATTGGAGTAAACCTGGCAGAAAAGGCAATGTCTAGGAGAGAAACAAAGTACAGAGTTACAGATTCTAGGAAGATAAATTACATTTTTTATTTTTTAAAGATTTTATTTCTTTATTTGAGAGAGAGAGCTTGATTGAGCAGCGGGGAGGGGCAGAGGGAAAAACAGGGAGCCTGCCTCTGGGCTCCGTCCCAGACCCTGGGATCGGGACCTGAGCCAAAGATACTGCTTAACCGACTGGGCCACCGAGTCACTAGATTTGTATTTCTGAACAGGAGTGATAAATGTATTGTACTATAATAAGATGAAATCATGAAGTCACAAAGGTCACTAGTGACATGGGAGGGAGATCGATCTTTTTTTTTTTTTTTTTTGAGGAGTAAAAAAGCCTTTATTTTTAAAGCATGAAATTATATGCTTGGCTATCAAGGCCGTGGAAATAGGAAAGAGAATACAAACTTATACCTGTCTAAAGAACCTTAGACCAGTTAGATGTTAGAGATGAGAAAAAGGAGATGACAAGAATTCAGGGTTTCCAGCTTGGGCAGATTGGAGAGATGGTGGTACAATTGAGAAAATATGGAAGGTGTGGAGGGCCAGCCAGCAAGTCATTCTAGAAATGTTTACTTTCCTTGTTGTGTTTAAATAAGATTTATTTCATTTAAAGAGTTTGTATGTAAGTTTGACACTAGAGGCAAAATATTTGGTTATTTTATTTTCAAGCATCAGATTTAAATTCCCCATTAAAGTCAGATGCAAGAGTTTAAAAGATACCTATGATCACTGCTTTTTTCTTTTTTACCCATTGTGCTGAATGTTTCTGTTTTAATCACTGTTTTGGCTAGTCAGTTAAAATAAGTAAATCTAGATAGAGAGCTTTGAAGAGTTATAAACTCAAAAGAGTATATATATCGAAAAGGAGATCGTAGAAGTATTTTTTTGTTTTTATTTTTTGTTTTGCTGAGAAGAGACCTGAAAGATGGTTAGAAGTAGTAAATTTGAAAAGTGACCAGTGATAAAATACATGCCTAGTTTACCATGTCCAATTTTAAACACTACGAAAAAAGATCTTATTGAAAATAGCAATAAAACCATAAATATTAGAAGTAGTTTTGCAAGAAATGTAGAATGGAAAAAATTGCAAATAACCTATATCAGGGGCATAAAAGCAGCGTTGATTACTTCAGGGAAACATGCCTTGTTTCCCTATGCACATATCATATTCTAGAGGCATTAGTTCTTGTGGAATAAATGTAAATATTTAATATAATTTTTAACAACTTTGAAACTTTGGCTGAAATAGTTCTATAATTAATCTGGTAAGAAACCTCCTTCCTTTTATTTAAAGAATAAGATTAATTTTATCATATAACCAGAAAATTGTATTTTAAAGCTATTATAATTACAGTGTAGAACTAGAACTAAATAGGAAATCCAAGGAAAAAAGCAAATATGCATAGGAATTTGATCTACTAGAAGAAAAATTTCAAATCATAGGGCAAAAGATGAAATATTCAGTAGATAGCAGTGAGAATATGATTAAATATGCAAATAAAAATAAATTAATTTAAAATGATTCTTGGTTCACACCAAATATCAAAATAAATCACAGAGTATTCAGAATTAAAAGTGAAAATCTGTGGAAGGAAAGGACTATCATGAAATTTAGGGGAAAATCTGTTCTAGGGGTGGGGAAGACTTTTTTAATACATTGTCAGGAAGAAACCAAACAAGAAAAGAATGATAGATTTGTCCTGATTTTGAAACAGCAATGTCAATAATTGATAGAAACCAAAGAAATCCTTAAATTAAGGATTGAGCTGAGGAGAGTATTTTTAAGCATAAATTCGGAGGTATTTTCTTTTGTAATTAAAGAATGCTGGGGCACCTGTGGGGCTCAGTCAGTTAAGCATCTGACTCTTGATTTCGGCTCAAGTCATGGTCTCAGGTTCATGAACTTGAGCCCAGCATCAGCTCCATAGTCCACTTGAGTCCACTCCGCAGCACTGAAGTCCACTCAAGATCGCCCTCTGCTCCTCCCCCTGCCTACGTACCCTTGCTTTCTCTCTCTCAAACAAATAAATAAATAAAATAAAAAATTTTTTAAAGAGAGATTGCTTACAAATCAATAAAAAAAAATAAAATAAATGCTCCTATGGAAAAGCTGGCAAAATCTTGAACCATTTGTTTACCCAAGAGGAAGTACAGATCACTGATATACATGACACGTTTTTATCAACTTTTTAAAATCTGCTTTTTAATTCACGTTCTTAATGTGAATTGAAACAACAACGAGGACACTTTTCACTTACGAAGTCATGTTAGTGGTGAAGAGACATGAATGAGTAAGCCAGCCCATAGAAGTATAAATTGCTACAACCTGCCTGGAGGGCTGCCCAGTAATTTACCAAAACCCACGCAAATGTTCATAACATCAGATTGATTAATGTAGCTTAATGGGAAAAAAAGTGTGTACACTGAAAGTTATTATGCAAGGGTATTTTCCATAATGTTATTTAAAATAAGAAACATTGGAAATGTTTAACCGTAGGGGCTTGGTTAAATACATTATAGTACATCCATAAAATTCCGTACAGTCACCAAAATGGCTGAAATTGAAGACTGATAGTGACAAGTACGCGCAACAGCTAGAACTGTAGTACATTGCTTGCGGGACTATGAAATGATATCTCTACTCCAGAAAAGGATCTGGAAAGTTCTTATAAAACTAAACATACTCAGATCCTGTGGTTCAGCAGTTCTAACACTAGGCATTTTCCCGAGAGAAGTGAAAACACAACTCCACAGAAGACTGGACCAAGGAGCAGTTTTATCTGTAACAGCCCCAACTGCAGACAGCCTAGGTGGATGTCAACAGAGTGGATAGACCAGCTGGTGTATGAATACAGAGCAGGACTGTCAGCAGTAACAAGGAACATACAGTAACATACATGTACATCAGTACATACAATAACATTACCCTTCTGTCTGCATGTGGAAACAGTTGAAGTCAGAATCTGAGGACTTTAAAATGACTAAGAGGAACTACCTACCCCTTTAAACGAATAAGTCTTTCAGTGACTCCGTTTTCTTTACTCTGAATTTGTGTTCCTTAACCTGGGGGGCATTGAGATCGAACTAGGGAGGTTGTAGGAGGCGAGCACAGTGAATCCAGGAACGTGTTTTTTTTCAAGAAGACTTGGGCATGTGGGGGGCGGGGAGGGGGCCTATTTGTTTTCAACATAGATAATGACTCCACTTGTAACAAAATTCGAGTGTGATGTCAAAGTAATTATGAAGGTGAAGAAGAGTTCTGTCTTCCTCATGCTGCTGTAGCCATTGGAATCTTTGAGCTCTTCCTATACCAAACGTAAAGAATATTTGGAAAATAGATATATATAACTGCTCAAGCACAAATCAGTATTTTCTTAAGGCAAAATAAAACATATCCCATGTAGCTTGTTTTGTTTTTTCACTCATTTTATCCTGGAGCATTAGATACCATTGATTGTAAGATGCACAGTTTTCTTTCACAAGAAATTAAATTCTGCTGTGAAACTATGACGGGTGGCCACACCAGCCTCCTTTTGGTTTCAAATTTATTTCATCTGTTCCAAGAAATTTGGCAATTTCTCCTGCCTGCATTGACATTGGTGTGTGCTGGGCAGTATCATGCCTCTTATGTAGTTAGCAAACAAAATAGCTTCATCTTCTTGAAGATATTTTTCTTTCTTTGGATGCACAAAGCATTTGGTTATTGTTTTGCAAGAAAATACAGAAGTGTAGTCATTTATTACTTCACTAATATCAAATATCCACCGTTCCTCTCTGTTTCCATTGCTTTATTATTTACAAGTACTTTTTGTTTCAGTGCCAGGTCATAGTGTAATCATTTGAAGACATTTTAAATGGCAAAGTCAACCGGCGCAGTACACATAATTCATTTGAAGGAGTGACATTATGAACAGCTGTGATCAAGAGATATTAAAACTGGAAGGAAAATACCTGCATGTTAGATTCAAAATCCGAGTAGAAAAAAATACTCATTTGAAGTCAGACTGTATCTTTTTTTTCTCAAAAACTTTCTATAGGCTCATCAGGCATTACGTTGCCTCTTGCCTAGAACCTTTCTTAACATTCATGGTTCTTGATTTTATTTTCGATTCCATCAGTTGCCCAGGAGAGAAATGGAACTCATCTGTAATCCTTAGAATTACTGTTGGTTTTCAATGACATGTGTTTTATTAAAAAACAGACTAGAGCAAGAATGTCACAGAACTGAGAGACCTCGGTTCTAGTTCGAGTTATGTCATGGCTGCACGTTCTGACTTAGGATCTCAGTGTTCTCCCCTGTTAAATCAAATTGTTGGGTTAGATTGGAGATTTTTCAGGCCTAGCTATGCTTTAAAATCACCTAGACAGCTTTTTAAATAATGTGCATACTATAAAATTTGGTGTGGTGGCAAATAAACCTGCCAGTAATAATAGTAACACTAGCAACAGTAGCACGCATTTTCTGACTGCTTTGCTTCCATGTTCTAGGCACTGCTTCTGAGTGCCTACAGGTGCCCAGGGCACATGCAAGGAATCCTCATGGTAGCTCATGGAAATGACTGCTATAAATCTCAGATTGCAGAGGAGGCCAGCAGAAGCATAGATAAAGTTAAGTAATTTGGCCAAGTGTAAACAGCTCATCAGTAGTGGAGCCAAATTTAAATCCAGGGATTTTAGCTCTTAGAAATCAAATATGAAAGTGGCAAGGGAAAGAAAAAGTCCCTACACTTTGACCAGGCAGGCATCAGATATTAGGGTAATGATACACTCGTTAGGAGCTGAACTAAAAGCTTATGGACCCAAAGTTCTGCTTTTAGGGAGCATCTTAGAACTTTACAAGGCAAGAGGATGGCTAACGAGGAAGGGTTTAATTTTGATCGCCTCCCATGACATCCGTGAAGCCGTTTGTGTTTCCCTGATGCAGCTGTAGCAGAGAAGAAAGTGAAGAGTTGTCCAAGGTCACGCATCTCATAGGTGATGTTCCTGCTGTGCCTCTGTGTTGTACTTAACAACACGGGATTTCTTTTAGTCCAAAAGCATTTACTGAGCTAACATCTCCTTGATTCCTTGAATCGGATTTCGCTAGAAACCAGATGTACAGGGACAGCCAAAGTGTTTGAAGAAAAATCTGTCAATCAAGCAGTAAGAGGGGAAGGGAGTTTCAAAGAAAAATTCCAGATGTTCTGAGCTGTCTTTTTTGAGCCAGTTAGAATACCTTTATACCCTTTTCATCTTTTTGTTGAAAATAAACTTGCCCTTTCTAACAGAAGTCAGCATTTCACGTTGTTACATATTAGCTGTGCTGAGGAATCAGAGGTTGGCAGAGATTTAAAGAGTATTAAAACAGCAACTCTATTATTCTGAAAATAAGCCAGAGCATTAACTTAATCTGTTGCCCAGAAATAGTCAAAGAGGAATCAGATTATACTTCAGATTTTTAAATCTTTTGCCATATCATCTAGCAGGCTAGGAAAAAACTGAACTTGTAGGAAAGTCGGCCACTCATTAAGCCCTCCAACAATTACTAGGAAGTTAAGAGGTTTTCAAGTAGGTATTTTGCTGTTTCCTCATTGGCAGGGAAAAGGCTATTGCTTTCGTGGAGCCTGTGATTTTAATGGTCTTTCTCTTGTTTAGATACTGCTTGGATGACCGAAAAGCTTTAGAAAGAGATGGGGGATTTTCTGAACTTCAGTCTCGTCTTATCCGTTATGAAACCCAAACCACCTGCACCAGAGAGAGTTTTCCGGTATCCACTATGTTGAGCCCTCTTCCATCCCCTGCCGTCTTGTCAGAGCCTGGAAGTGTCCCTGATGGAGAAGCGTTACAAAGCGAGCGCCGAGCTGAAGTTTCTCGATTGAAAAGGAGATCAAAAGATCAGAATTGCTTTTATCCACAAAAAAGGTGAACTATTAAATGCATTAAAAATAGTCTCATGACGGGAGCACCTGGGTGGCTCAGTGGGTTAAAGCCTCTGCCTTCGGTTCGGGTAATGATCCCAGGGTCCTGGGATTGAGCCCTGCGTCGGGCTTTCTGCTCAGCAGAGAGCCTGCTTCCCCCTTTCTTTCTGCCTGCCTCTCTGTCTACTTAAAAAAAAAGGTCTCATGACAGAAAGTATGCTAGTGTCCACCCTTTTTTTCAAATTAGTCTTTCCTGTTTTTAAGTAGCTTTCTGCATAGATCTTAGATTAATTCCTTCATATCAGGAATTTTGGGGGTTTTTTTGCGCACTTATCATTATGCTCGTAAGTTCTAAAAGAAATGATTTGGGAAAAAAACACAATTTCTTGCTTTCTGTTCTAATATATAATCCATTTGCATGATGGATCGTCAGGTTGTTAAGCCCTGGAACACTAGAGATCTGGTCCAATAGATTCAGTAGCAGAGCTGCCCTACTGAAGAGGGTCTTTCTTTTTTTTTTTTTTTAATATTTTATTTATTTGACACAGAGAGATCACAAGTAGACAGAGAGGCAAGCAGAGAGAGAGAGAGAAACAGGCTCCCCGCTGAGCGGAGAGCCCGATGCAGGACTCGATCCCAGGATCCTGAGATCATGACCTGAGCCAAAGGCAGCAGCTTAACCCACTGAGCCACCCAGGCACCCCTGAAGAGGGTCTTTCTTGCTAGCTCTTCTCTTCCTGGCTTCTTGCACTGCTTTCTGCCTGCCCAGGCCCCTGAAACATTGGTTTTGTAAAATATAGCTTTAAACACTTCATAATATTATATGAAACTTTTTCTGGTCCTTTTTTTGCTATCTAATAAGTAAAATGTCCATATACTGGAACAGAAGTTTTCATAAACACTCTCATTCCCATTGAATTTATATATCTTTAGAACCTTGGTCAAAGTTAGGTCTTTAGCATCTAAAGCACTTTAAATTTTTACTGTATGTAAATCCTTCAAAAAGTATAAGATATTATTAGAATGATACTTTTAAATCTTTTTTTACCATTTGAAAATGTGACAGTATTTTTTAATATTCTATTATATTCCATTATAATAATTCTACTATATTCTCTTATAATAATAGAACTATTTCTCTAATATGGAATAACTAAATTATTTTTATGGGGACTTCACAAATTCATGGTACTTTTTAAATGTGATAAAGCTAAAAAGCAAATCCATTAACATTTCCAATACTGTACTTTATAACAATAACTTCCTTATTTGTGACTTGTGACTAATAAAAAGACATGTGTTCTAGAAAAGAAAGTACACTGTGGCCTGTGGTTTAGCAGAATTGAAGGATGTCGGACCCTATCTTGTGAAAGGAAATTTAAACATTTTAGAAAGAGCCAATTTTATAGTTTTATTTGTATTTAATACTTACTTATTTTGTCCACGTAATTGCATAGGTACAATAAGTATAGACTATGGTGTTTTTGTCAAAATTATCTTCATAGAAAAGTATTAGTACTTAACAGATGATTATTAAATTTTCACATTTCACCACCTAGAATGCCAGAGCTGATTTATGTGAGAAGTTATAAGGCAACGGTGACACTGCTTGTTGCTTTTCCTATTGACTGAAATTCTAGTTATTCTTTGCTTTGTATGTTTTAGTCACTCATTTGAAGAACAGAGCAACTTTATAGTATGATGTCACATTACTTCTTTAAAGCAGTAGTAGCAAGAAATTTTGTTTGCTTTTCTTGGGTTTATGTTTCAGTGAACATACTTGTCACGTTTAGGACAGAAAAATGGACCTCATTGTTGATTCACTTAATCTGTGTTTTTAATGTATTTTTCCACAATAGACTTGTGAAGTCTGAAAGTTCAGATTCTCTTCTTTCTCAAACAAGTGGCAATACTCATCATCATCATCGTGCGGTGACATCCAGAAAACCCCGAGCAGAGCCATCATTACCTGTGACTTGTCCATCAGTTCCAGTTCTAAGCTGTGAAACTCCAAAAGTCACTACAAAGGCCAGGTCAGGTCAAAAAAGTGTGCATGGACCAAAAACATCAAGACAAATGAAGGAATCGAGATCACAGAAGCACACACGGGTAAAGATTTATTTCCTGTTTCTTAGTTCTACATGGGAAGAAATTCCTTTATTTGGTTCACTTAAAATATATGTCTAAAATTTTATGAGTGAAATGAAATGGTATGTGTAATGTACTTTAAAACAACCCTGAATAAGAAGGACAATGGATAAGTGGGCAGAGGTATAAATGAAACCAAATTAGCCACAAATTGATCCTCATTGAAACTGGTTGATCTACCAAGATAGAGATTTGTTAAAAAATGTTCTCTCTACTTCTCAGTGTTTGAAATTTTCCATAATAAAAAATAAATACACCCCCATATTTATCCCTAATACATGTAGCTTTTACACCCAGATTTTGATTCAGAACTCATGATTTGAATTCCTCTTCAGATACTGCCATCATTTCTTTCTAATAGGTATCTGGTGACATGTATGACCATGTAAATGTTCCAGATTTCTTTTTTTTTTTTCCTAGTTGTTTTGTCCTAGTGAACTTGTCTTTCACATAGTTACATGATGATGTAATTCACACAACTGAACTCTAAAGATGAAATAATAGGTTTGTACCTTTTCCAAGAAATATTAGTCATATGTTATGTTCTATCCAAGATACTGAAAGAGGTGGTTACAGAAACCCTGAAGAAACACAGCATTACTGAGGCCCATGGATGTTTCTCTGCATGCAGCCAACGTCTCTTTGAGATCTCCAAGTTCTATCTGAAGGTATGGTGTCTTCTCTACTAACAGTAAAATTGAAGTCATGTTCTGATGTTCCTCGTTGACATAAAGTCATTTTTAGTGAGTTATTTTTATACTGATAGCTAATAATCTTTCCCAGATATTTTTTTAAGTGGAGATAGAAAAATTGGAGCCAAAGTATATCAGACTTGTTTCATTTTTGTCTTCATATGAAGAAAACTATATTTAAAATGTATCCTCAGTATTTCCCTAACAAGTCTTTGACTTAAGTTGATAATAAGGTTTAAAACATGTTTTTTTTCTTTTTTTAAGATTTTTTTTAATTTATTCATTTGAGACAGAGTGTGAGCACAAGCAGGGGCAGAGGCAGAAGCAGGCTCCCCACTGAGCTTGGAGCCCTACGTGAGGGTCTGTTCCAGGACCCTGAGATCATGACCTGAGCCAAAGGCAGATGTCCAACCATCTGAGCCATCCAGGTGCCCCTCAAAACATGTTTAATTAGTAGTTTTAATGTATAGTAAAAAGGCAACTGGAATGGGTATCAGAATACCTCATTTCTAATTTTGAGTCCATTATCGCCTAGTTGTAACACACTGGACAGATCAGCGATTCAGATGACGCTTCTGTACAACTTAGATGATGTTAGGTTATGTCCAGTGAAGAGTTTTTGACTCAAATCGCAGTTTTGTGTGGGTTCTTAAAACTGCAGATTGACCACATGCATTCAATTCACCTTCTTTTTAAAATCTCTCAAGAAAGATGGTATTAAAGTGCAAAAACAAAGAAAAGAAGAGAGAAAAAAATGTTTAGTCCCTTGTGGATTGGACAAGACAAAGCACACACAAGTGTGGTATCTCAGAGTTAAGGAAGTTAGAACCTAAGTGCCTGTGCCGTGGAGCGCCAGTGAGACCCGAACCTCTTCAAGGGACCGTCTCTGAGGTGCTTAGGATTTGAAGATACCGGGTATCCTGGAGAGCAGGGGTGTGTCAGGTGGAAGATAGGGGAATTGAATAAAACTTACAAAGTGAGCCCTCAGCTTCCTCCACAAGCCCTCCCACGGAGGTCACTACGAGGTACGCTGCACGTTCGTCTCTTCCCCCACCTCTGTGACGCTGCCGGAAAGAGCCTCTGGAGAAGAAGGAAGTAAAGGTCCCAAGGGAGAAGCCGACGGCCGCCTTAGCACCCTGCCTCGTGAAGCCGCCAGACAGAGCTTCCACTAAGATTCAGGTCTCATTTTTGTGTATGATTGGACTGCCAAGGATTAGCAGACTTTTGAGACTTTTTCAAAAAAAGAGATATCAGAACATAAAGGAATGAAGGGAACTCTTAAGGGGCAGAATGCTATAAAAGACTTTAAAAAACTATAATTTTCTCAGAAAGAGAAAATGTAATGTAATTGGATCCATAAAGCTAGAACAGGATGCTGTTTCCAGAATCTCTGTAGAAGATGGAGGCTCTTCGAAATTAAAAATACAATAAAATCAATCCAACAGAGAGGCTGAATAGTTGAGATTAAGAAAGTTACCAGAAATTAGAATCATATGACAAAAACATGAAACATAGGATCAGAAAATGGCAGGACTAATCCAGAAGATCCACTATGCTACTAATAGAAGTTTTAAAAATAGAGAATAAAGGAGAGCCAACTATCAAAAATCTAACCAAGTTTTCCAGAACTGAAGAACACAGGAGCCATGGTGGCACACAGCTTGTCCAGCCCAGTGAATGGCAGTTCTACAACAAGCTGCCTCATTGTGGGATTCCATACCTCTTGCAATAGAGAGAACACTTCTTAAAAGCTTCGCAGAAGGGAATTTTGCATATGAAGAACTGAGACTCAGAATGGCCATGGATTTCTCCACATTGAGTAATGTCGTATGCTAGAAGACAGTAGAAAAGTACCTTCCAGTCTGAGGGAAACGGAGTGACCTACTTTGTTATACCTGGTCACAAATTCAGTCAGGTATGAGGATTCCGAGATAGTTCAGATGGGGAAGGTCTAAAAAAAGCAGTCATTCGTACACCCTCAGAAGCATGGGCAAGAGAACGAAGTTCTGCAGAACAGGGATGGAGTCCAGAAAGAACTAACCCAGGGAGCAGTCAGACCAGATCAGAGCAGACTGTGGGAGAAGGATCACCAGAGGGAAAAATCAGAATAATAATGAAAAATCAGATTTTTTGAAAAACTGAACCAAGAGGTTAGCCAGTGTATTTGAGCATTTGAAACAACTTTGCTATTTGTACATTTAATCAGGCGATTGTAGCATTTGGCAGGGGGACCCAGAATTACATATATGTCAAACGAAGCAAATATTATTTAAATAGAGATTAAACAAACATTAGATCATTAGAATTAATCGAATCATTAGATCATTAGATTAAACATAAGATAATTAGAATACCATCACTTAGCTCAGGACTGAGCTGTATGTACCTAGGTTTAATCATGCAGACATGGACTGTTTAGTGATCGAAACTGGTGTAACAGTTACTGAGAAGGAGAGCGAGGTGGCCGGATTCAGAGACCGGAATCCACTACCTTTGTAACTGCTAACCACGATCATCATCTAAAATTGCGAAATCCAAAAGCAGCAGCATAAGCGTATTATTTAGAAACATGCAGGTGTACATAAGGGAAACAGCTGAAAAAACTGAAAGCGGCTTTCTCCCCTCTGGGAAGCCTAACTTAGAAGGGAGAGCCAGAGGACTGCTTTTTTTAAATACAATTAGATTTTTTTAATTTACTTTGTAATCTAATTTGATACAATCATATTTTCTAAAAGTCAGAGGTTTCAGTTTCCTTTCCTATGTGACTCCCTCTTTGTTGTGGAGTAAAATAACCAAAAAGAAGAGAGAAAAGATATTTTATCTGAAAAGTAGGTATAAATGCTGTATATTCATTTCCCGAGTACCAAAGCATTTGTGGACATTTATAATCAAGGATGGGGCTTCGATTTGGTTAGTGCTTCTGGGAATAGGAGGTTAGAATCACAGAAATGTGGGGGCACCTGGGTGGCTCAGTTGGCTCAGCATCTGCCTTTGTTTCAGGTGATGGAGATCCTGGGGTCCTGAGATCTCCTCTCCCTCTGCCTCTGCCACCCATGCTCCGCCCACCCCAACTTGTGCTCTCTCTCTCTCTCAAATAAATAAATTAATTAAAAAAAAAAAAAGAAGGAATGACAGAAACTTATATATGTGTGTTTTGTTGTTAGAGAATCTTGATATTTGGGAATAAAGCTAAATTATAATAATACTTCAATTTTTTTGTAGTATTTCCTGAGTCACACTGATACTTGTAGAATGATTTAGGATAATCTCAAGTTTATTTAATAATGACTTATTCTCTGTAATTTAACGTACAACTTGTGAAATACTTTATTTTGTTATTTTTAGGATCTTAAGACTTCAAGGGGTCTATTTGAAGAAATGAAGAAAGCAGCAAACAACAATGCTTTGCAGGTAAATAACTGATCCCTAAGAAACTCCATTCAATTAAATTGCTGTTTTATTTCAGGACAGCTACGATGCAGTCACATATGCTGTGTGAGAACTCTCTTTTACATACTTAATAATAGGCTAATGCGAACAGAGCATTTAGGAGTTCTTAACAGACAGCTTAGTTAACAAAAGGGTTTCTTTTTTTTTTAAGATTTTGACAGACAGAAATCACAAGTAGGCAGAGAGGCAGGCAGAGAGAGAGAGGTGGAAGCAGGCTCCATGCTGAGCAGAGAGCCCGATGCGGGGCTTGATCCCAGGACCCTGAAATCATGACCTGAGCCAAAGGCAGAGGCTTTAACCCACTGAGCCACCCAGGCGCCCCAACAAAAGGGTTTCTAAAGGTGATGTTAAGAAAGAAAAACTGTTAAATAATCCAAAGTGCTGGAAAAATTAATCCAATATCCATAGTTGTTTTCAAAGTTTGATTTAATTTCTTTCTGGTGACCCTTGGGAAACAACTGGAAAAAAAGGTGAGAAAACAGAGCAGAATCTTCATTGTGTTGGGTGAGGGTGGTTATCGTACTCTACAGTAGGAATCCAGCTTCAGTTTTATTTTCTTCAGTTAGAAAATAAAATGTGTTTTTTAAGATAAATTGTGTTTTGAGATTTTGACATGTGACTTTGTTTAAAATTTTCTACCACACTTTAAAAGTTTTAACTGTATCTTTTTCTGTCCCTTGTGTTTTCAGTAGAAGTAAACAATTATCTTATTTTTTCTCCTTCTAGGTGATTGAGTGGGTATTGGAAAAGACAAGCAAGAAATAGCACAGGATCTTTCTCTTTGGACACTTATAAATTGGACAGAGCTATTGCTACTTCGTTAGTTTGAAAATTATAAAAATATTTTAAACTTTATTCAGAGAATAGATATTGCATCTCTAAAGAATTTCATAAATATCCAATATTTATATAGTTTTGAGGATGCTCAGTTAATGCCTTCTTTAATTGTATACTTATTTTATAGTTTCACCATATTTTAATTTTTAAAGTTAATATTTTTATATATGTGTTTAAAATTTTACTCTTTGTTATTTAATAATTTCCAATAAATTGAAAATGGTATTTCTTTTCTTCTTGGTAAATGTCTTTGTTTTTAGGCTTATTGAAATTACTGAATTTCAAGTGAGATATTGCCAGTGGCTTTTCTTATGTGACCCAACAGCATACTTAATTGGACGATTCCTGGTTTAGAAAATATTGGTAAAAAAATTCACACAGGTAGCCATCTTCCCTTACCCCTGCTCCAGAGCCACTGCTCTTGGAGCTATCAATGTTTATTTGGGATTAAAAACAAAGAAAGGGAAGAAATTGTGAAAATAAGATATAGTGAGAATGACTAAGTAGAGATTACCAGAAAATAAGACCTTTTCCCATGGTACAAAATCAGGGAAATGCAGAAAATACAAAACAGAGTAAAAAACAAATTCCAACATTGCCTCACTGTCTTATGTAACCACTGTTAATATATTTTTTAAAGATTTTATTCCTTTATTTGAGAGAGAGAGAGAGAGAGAGAGCAAGCATGAGCTGGTGGGGGAGTGTCAGAGGGAGAAGCTGACCCCCTGCTAAGCAGGGAGCCAACTCTGGCTGGACCCCAGGACCCTGAGATCATGACCTGAGCCACCCAGGCACCCCACCACTGTTGCTATTTTAAAAAAATATATATAGGGACGCCTGGATGGCTCAGTTGGTTGGAGGACTGCCTTCGGCTCAGGTCATGATCCCGGGGTCCCGGGATCGAGTCCCGCATCGGGCTCCCAGCTCCATGGGGAGTCTGCTTCGCTCTCTGACCTTCTCCTCGCTCATGCTCTCTCTCACTGTTTCTCTCTCAAATAAATAAATAAAATCTTTAAAAAAAAAAAATAAAAAAAAAAAATAAAATTAAATTAAAAAAAAAATAAAAATAAAAAAATATATATAATTATTTTTAAAATATTTTTTAAATGGGGGTCATCCATATGTGTGTATGTGTGCTCATACACATATGTGTATTAATTTATAGCTTGCTTTTCACTTAAAAATGAACCATGAATTTTATATCATGTATCATTTTAATTACTGCATAATACCAGGGAACCACAATTTGTTTAACCAGTCCCCTTTATTGGACATACAGGCTCACTTTTTCCCTATTATAAATAAAACTCTAATGAATCTTCTAATACATCACCAATTATTCCTTAGTATAACTTTTTAGGAGTGGAATCTGTGGCTCTTAAGATTGATGGTAATATTTCCAAATTGCCTGTCTGAGAAATTAGTTTGGACACCGACCAGCAGAGTCCCTGTTTCCTTTTTTTGAGGACGGAAAATAGTGATGATGAGCATTTTATTTAAAATATATAAAGAACCTTTACTGTTTTACATTATCTAAGTTTTTGTTTTCGTTTTTTTTAAATAGGCAAGGAGTAGAAAAAACATTTCACAAAAGAAGATATAGGAATGGCAATAAACACATGAAGTGATGTGCAGTATCATCAGCCATCAGGGGAAGGCAAATTAAAACCATAATGAGATGTCACTAAATACCCACTAGAATGGATCCAATTTTAAAACTGATGATACCATGTCTTGGTGACTATGGAGCATTTGGAAATCTCATGTATTGCTGGTGGGAAAGGAAAATGCTATAATCATTTTGAAAATATTTGACTTTCTTATAAAATTCAACTTGACACTCATCCATCCCCTGTTTACCCAAGGCAAATCATTACTAAATACTCACACCAGCTTAATTTTTTAAAAATTTTGTTATTTAATTTTTAAATTTGTTATTTAAATTCAATTTAGTTAACATACCCTGTATTGGGGCACCTGGGTGGCTCAGTGGGTTGAGCCTCTGCCTTCAGCTCAGGTCATGATCCCAAGGTCCTGGGATTGAGCCCCACATCGGCCTCTCTGCTCAGCAGGGAGCCTGCTTCCTCCCCCGCCCCTGGCCTGCCTCTCTGCCTACTTGCAATCTCTCTCTGTCAAATAAATAAGATCTAAAACAAAAAACAAAAACAAACAAAAAAAGAAAACATACCCTGTATTATTAGTTTCAGGGGTAGAATTTAGTAATTCATTAGTTGCGTATAACTAACCCCCGGTGCTCATTACATCAAGTGTCCTCCTTAATGCCCATCACCCAGTTACCCCATCCCTCCTCTCCTCCCCTCTAGCAACCCTCAGTTAAACAAACTCTTATAGTTAAGAGTCTCTTATGGTTTGCCTCCCTTCGATTTTTATCTCATTTTATTTTTCCTTCCCTTTTGCTTTGTTCATCTGTTTTGTTTCTTCCACATATGAATGAAATGATGCCATTTTTTTTTCTCTGACTGACTTATTTCCCTTAGCATAGTACCCTCTAGTTCTATCCAAGTCCTTGCAAATGGCAAGATTTCATTCTTTTTGATGGCTGAGTAATACTCCATTGTAGAGGTATAACATCTTTTTTATCCATTCATCTGTCAATGGACATCTAGGCTCTTCCCATATTTTGGCTATTGTGGACATTACTGCTATAAACTTTGGGGTGCGTGTACCACTTTAAATCACTATGTCTGTATCCTTTGGATATATATTTAGTGCAACTGCTGGATCATAGGGTAGCTCTATTTTTAGCTTTTTGAAGGACTTCCATATTGTTTTCCACAGTGGCTGCACCAGTTTGCATTCCCACCAACAGTGTAAGAAGGTTCCACTTTCTCTGCATCCTCGCCAAGACTTGTTGTTTTCTGACATCTTAATTTAAGCCATTCTGACCAGTGTGAGGTGGTATCTCACTGTGGTTTTGATTTGTATTTCCCTGATGTCGAGTGATGTTGAGCATGTTTTCATGTGTCTATTGGCCATTTGTATGTTTTCTTTGGAGAAATGTCTGTTCATGTTTTTTGCCCATTTCTGGATTGGATTGTTTGTTTTTTGGGTGCTGAGTTTGGTAAGTTCTTTATAGATTTTGGACACTAGCCCTCTATCTGATAAGTCATTTGCAAATATCTTCTCTCATTCTATAGATTGCCTTTTAGTTTTGTCAACGGTTTCCTTTGCTGTGCAAAAGCTTTTTATCCTGATGAAGTCCCGATAGTCATTTTTGGTTTTGTTCTGCTTGCCTTTAGAGATGTGTCTAGCAAGAAGTTGTTGCAGCTGGGGTTAAACACGTTGCTGCCTGCATTCTTCTCTAGGATTTTGATGGATTCCTGTCTAACATTTAGGACTTTCATCCATTTTGAGTTTACTTTTCTGTATGATGTAAGAAAATCATCCAGTTTCATTCTTCTGAATGTGGCTGTCCAATTTTCCCAACACCATTTGTGGAAGAGACTGTCTTTTTTCCATTGGATATTCTTTCCTGCTTTGTTGAAGATTAGTTGACCATAGAGTTGAGATCAGTTTCTGGGTTTTCTTATCTGTTCCACCGATCTGTGTTTCTGTTTTTGTGCCAGTACCATACTGTCTTGATGATTACAGCTTTGTAATAGAGCTCAAAGTTCAGAACTGCGATGCTTCCAACTTTAGTTTTCTTTTTCAACCGTACTTTGCCTATTCAGGGTCTCTTCTGGTTCTGTACAAATTTTATAATTTTTTGTTCCAGCTCTGTGAAAAATGTTGGTGTTATTTTGATAGGTATTGCATTGAATGTGTAGATTGCATTTTTGTCTTTTATCTCTTATTATAGTCTTTGGTTTAAAATCTAGTTTGTCACATATAAGGATGGCTGTTCCAGCTTTCTTTTGATGTCCATTAGCATGGTAACTTGTTCTCCACCCCCTCACTTTTAATCTGTAGATGTAAGTCTAAAATGAGTCCAGCAGCATATTGATGGGTTTTGTTATTTTATCCAGTCTGATACACTGTGCCTTTTGTTTGCAGCATTTAGTCCATTTACACTCAGAGTAAGTATTGATAGGTACAAATTTAGTGCCATTGAATTACCTATAAAGTCACTGTTCCTTTAGATTGTCCTTGTTCCTTTCTTATCTTTGTTACTTTTGGGCTCACTCTCCACTCAAAGGATTTTAATATTTCTTGCAGGGCTGGTTTAGTGTTCACAAATTCCTTTAGATTTTCTTTGTCCTAAAAACTCTTCACTCTCCTTCTGTTCTGAATGACAGCCTTCCTGGATAAAGTATTCTTGGTTTACCATTGAGCACACTTAATATATCGTGCCAGTCCTTTCCAGCCTGCCAGGTCTCTGTGGACAGGTCTGCTGCCAGCCTTATGTGCCTGCCCTTGTAGGTTAAGGACCTCTTTTCCCAAGCTGTTTTCAGGATTTTGTTTTTATATTTGAAATTTGCAAGATTCTCTATTATATGTCAAGATGTTTACCTATCTTGATTGATTTTAAGAAGGGGTTCTCTGTGCCTCCTGACTTGAATACCTGTTTCCTTCCTCAAATTAGGGAAGTTCTGAGTTATAATTTGTTCAAGTAAACCTTCTGCCCCTTTCTTCTGCTCTTTGTCTTTTGGGACCCCTACTATATGGATATTATATCGCTTTCTGAAATTGCTGTGTTCTTTCAGTCTCCCTTAATGATCTAATAGTTTTCTTTCTCTCTTTAAGTTCCTTATTTTCCATCATTTTATCTTCTATATCACTGCTTTGCTCTTCTGCTTCATTCATCCTCATTTTATTATAACCTTTACTTGGGATTGCATGTCAATAATAGCATTTTTAATTCAGGTCTGACTAGATTTTAGTTCTTTTATTTCTATAATAAAGGGTTGTCTAGTGTCTCCTCTGCTTTTTTAAGCCCAGCTAGTATCTTCATAATCATTGTTTTAAATTCTAGTTCTGACATCTAACTTATATCCATGTTGATTAAATCCCTGGCAGTGAGTCCTACCTTCTGTTCTTTCTTTTGGGGTGAGTTTCTGTGTCTTGTCATCACATCCAGAAAAGAAAAAAAAGAAAAGGCACAAATAACAACAATGACAGCAGAAAAAAATGAAATAAAACAGAAGAAACAAAACAAAAACTACACCCTGAGTGTATTTTGATCTGCTTGTGAAAAGAAACTAGATCTTAAATTAATAAAGGAAGAGAAACATATGTATAGTATATATTTAATAAATTAATAAAAAGTATTAATACTATAGTATATAGTTATATAATAACAATAATTTATATATAATAAAATAAAAATAACATAAAAGTAATACAATGAAGGGGGACAAAAATAAAAATATCTGTATACAACATAAAATTTAAAATTAAAAAGTGATAAAAATGAATTGAAAAAAAGTACTGAAAAAATAATACTGAAAGACTAAAGAATAAAAGCACAAAGAATGCTATCTAGTGTTTTCCCCAGGAGCCGAAGCTTTGCAGCCCTCTATGATCAATAAACTTGCTGAGAGCCAGCTGTCCTGGCTGGTTTTCTGAAGGAGGGGCTGTTGGTGGACTTGCCCAATTGCAAATGCACCCAAGGCCAGTGTGTAGGGAAGCGGGGATCAGTGTAACAGGCTCCCGTTTCCACTAGGTGGCGCTGTTTTGCTCCCCGAAGACTTTCCGCACTGATGGGCGGGATGAATATGGCAGCCCCCCCCCCCCCCATTTAACCCCAGGACCAAAAGTTCATGCTCCCCTCTCTTCAGTGAGCCCTGACAGAAAAGCAATCACTCTTGTCTCTCCAGTTTGTCAGGACTCTGTGTCCACCCAGCCTGTAACAGTTTTGCCACCGAGTTTCAAAACCGCAGGGTTTGTGGACTCCTCTGGCGCGCACCTGTGCTGTTCCTCCTCTGAGGAAGGGGGTGACGGTCCCGCTGCGCTTCTGCCTCCTGCTGGGCGCCTGCCAGGACAGCGGGCGCCGGACTGTGGAGCCCCTCATTCCGCACAGAGCAGAATGCCGGCGCCTCGATTCACTCTTCTCAGCCGGCCTCCCTGCTCCTGTGCGTGGAAACGGCCACACTCAGGCACCCCCACTCTTCTCGTCCTCAGACAACGCCGCCCACCTGGGCTTCCGTCCCCCTTCGTCATCCGAGCACCTTTAAGCCCGGGACATCCCCCTGCAGCAGGCTTCCAGAAGGTCCGACTTTGTGCTCCGCTGCTTGTAATACTTCGCGTGGCCTCCTTGCGCAGGTTGCCTCCCCTCCACCGTATCCTCGGCTTTGTCACATCGGATTCCAGTCCCCACACCTCCTACCCTCCTAAAGGTAGTTCCTTTTCTCCTGGGAGCATCGCAGCATTTCTTTTCTCAGGTCTCCCATTGATTCCTCAGGTGTTCGGATGATTGGAGAACTCCCCGGCTATATCGGAGGCCCCAGACGGACTTGAGCGTTTCTCCTCCCCCACCATGTTGGCTTCTCCTCCCTGGCTTAATCATTGTTTCTTTTTAATTCTTATTAAGTTCAGTTAGCCAACACACAGTACATCATCACTTGGGCAAACCGGGCATGGGTTGGCCAAACAGCCCAAAGGCACGTCAATAAGGGAACGGATAAACAAATCATAAAATGTGTATATAATGAAATACCACTTACCAGTACAATAAGACAAACTCAAATCATCAGCCGCATGGATGACTCACAATACACTGAGAAGAAAATGTCAGATACGTGAAATTCTAGAAAAGAGAAATACAGGGTCCAAATAGTTTCCTGGGGCCAGAGGTTGGGGTGACTGGAAACTGGCACCAGGAAACTTGGTGGTGATGTAGATGTTCTATATCATGCATGGGATGGTGGCTACACTGCCTACACACATTTTTTTCTTTTTTAAATATTGAGTACTTTTATTATTGTGCTGCATTTTTTAATTTTTTAAATTTGACTACATATGCATTTATCAAAACTCACCAAACCGCATACTTGCAATTGGTGCATGCTGTGTAACACGGCTACTAGAGTGTTCTCTGATACTTCATAAAATCACCCTGCCTTATTTCCTTTTAAAATACCATTGTCCTATCAAAGTCATAGTCCCAGATGATTAGTAGTAGATCCAATCTACTTGATGAAACTTGCGTATTCTCTGTTAGGTTGAACTGTATGAAACTGCTGATCCCTAACCAATTTTGCCCCCGAAAGAGTCATCAAATGCAGTTTCCAAAGCGCTGCGCACTCGCTACAGCTCTGTTGGCTGTGTGAGGCCTGTGAGCCTGAGGAGATGACTGGGTGGCGAAGGGTGGGGGGTGAAGGCTGTGGAGAGAGACAAGGGAGACCAGATAGATCCTCGCCAAGAAAACACAGTAACTCCATCCGTGTTTTGGAGATTTTGTTGAGCTCAAGTTACATCCCCAAAGCGAACTGGTTGTTTTGACTTGGAAAACTCTGTTGGTCTTGTCAACTGATCGGAGAAATCGGTTCCTAAACTTTGAGTTGCCTTCCCGGCATGATCTCCACATTGCCTACCTCAGGGCCTGAATTCCCAAGTAAAAAGTGGTTCAAGAGACTTCAAATAAACGTGAAGATAAGCACAAAGGAGAGACCTAACAGGTCCAGAGACGTAGGTCAGCTTTTGACCGTGCAAAATTTTTTAGCCGGGGAGCTTCGGGCAGATTGCACTTCGTGCAAGCTGAGCTCCCAGCAGAGCGGGCTGGCCTGGAGGGCAGCTGTGCGAACTTGGGGGCTCTGCTTCCCACGAGGAGCCCCGCCTGCCAGGCAGTTGCTCTGCCTTTACACAGGGCGAGCATCACAGGGACCTTCCAAGGGAAACGCAAAAGAGGGCAGAGACGGGGCTTCGACGGCAGCTGTGCTGGGGCATTATTTCCCAGGGCTGGGAATGATGCTGAAAGCTCTCACTCCTTAAGATGAGAAGTTCAGAAGGAGGGAAAGGAGGAGCCACTGGGTCCCTCCGGCTGAGCTGCATTGTGCAGAGATGGTACGTTTGGCAACACTGTTGTCTGCTGGAGCTGGAAAATATGTTGCATCTAATGAACTCCTGGATTCTTCTGGTTATTTCTAGACAGAATGTTAAAAAAAAAAAAAGTGTCAGTGGACCCTTTGTTCATTCAGCTGAATGTGGTATGATGCAGGAAAAGAGAGATGAGCCAGAGAAGGAACTGTGCGGCTTTCCAGCGGCTTCAGAGGAAATCCTGAGGGATGAGGGCATTACGGATCTGAAAATAAAATGGTTTTCCACGTCCAGCATCTTTGATAGCGAAAGTCTCTCAAAGGAAAAAGATCGAATTTAAGGTGTGCTTATATAATCCTTGATTAAGACCTTAGAAATATTTATAGCTAGTAATTTCAAAGCAGACCCTTCTTAAAAGCAGAAGGGCTTTTAAGAATCTCGGTGGGGGGCACCTGGGTGGCTCCGTCGGTTAAGCCTCTACCTTCGGCTCAGGTCATGATCTCAGGGTCCTGGGATCGAGCCCCACATCGGGCTCTGTGCCCAGCAGGGAGCCTGCTTCCTCCTCTCTCTCTGCCTGCCTCCCTGCCAACTTGTGATCTCTGTCAAATAAATAAAATCTTAAAAAAAAAAAAAAAAAAAAAGCCCACAGCGTATATGTTTGAAATGTAACTCACACATCATGAAACTCACCCTGTAGAGTGGATAACTTGGTGGGTTTGGTACACTCACAAAGTCGTGTGGCCATCACAGCTATTTCCAGAACATTTTCATCCCCCAAACAGACATGCCGTATCTACTGGCCGTCATTCCCTAGTCTCCCTCCTCCCAGCCCCCGGCAGACACTGATCTACTTTATGTATCTCCAGATTTGCCTCTCCCGGACATGTCATGTGCCCTGACTCCTACAAATTATGGCCTTGTGTGTCTGGTTTCTTTCTCTTAGCGTGAGGTTTTCAAGGTTCCTCCGTGTTGTAGCCTGTGGCAGGCCCCGTCCTGTTTCAGAGCTGAATCGTTCAAGGTGTGAATCAGCCACGTTTTGCTGATCACCAACTCGCAGACATCTGGGCCGCTTGCACTTTTCGGGGATTACAAATAAGGCAGCTATGGACTCTGTGAACAAGTGTTTTGCAAGGACATACATTTTGCATTATCTTGGGTAGGTGCCGAGTAGAACTGCTCAACTGTACCATAACTCCACGTTTAACCTTTTTGTTTTCATGGTTTTCCAAAGCAGCTAGCGGTACCATCTGACCTTCCACCGGCCATGAACGTGTTAGGGTTCCAAATTCCCAGCATCCTTTCTAGTACTTGTAATTATTTGTCTTTCTGACAAATGACATGAAGTGGGAGGAGGGATCTCACTGTGGTTTCGATTTACATTTTCCAGATAACTACTAATGCTGAGCATCTCTTCATGTGCCTGTTGGTCCGTTTACGTATCTTCTTTGGAGAACTGTCCACGCAATTCCTTTGACCATTTTTAGTTGGATTATTTGTCTTTTTGTTGTTCAAATGTCAGAGGTCTTTACATATTCTGGATTCAAGGCTCTTCTCAGATATATGACGTATAGACATTTTTCTCCCATTCTGTGGGTTATCTTTACACCTTATAGTTTTATCTCCTATATTTAGGTCTGTGATCCATTTTGAGTGGATCTTCGTGTAAGGTACGATTAGGTGCTCACGCTGGTTGTGGAATGTCCAGTTCCAGGTCCCCAAGAAGTGAAGGGGAAAAGGGAGAAGAGGTGGGGAAGGCGGCCAGCAGAGCAGGTGACACATGACTCCTGGGCCACGGCTTGCCCTGTAACCGGCTCAAAGAACACAGCCCGTCGTCCCCTGGCGGGCGTGTTCTCAGTCACAGGGAGTGTCTAAGGGCACACGGAGTATGCAGAAACCATGTCTTGGGGGAAGTACACAGAAGGACAAAGAACATTCTTTTCCCACTTGGCTCCTTCCTGTTATGAGCTCCTGTTGGGCCCCCCAAAGCTTGAAATCCTGTACAGTGCCAGACTGCTCAGGTCATTCGTGGCCACCCAGGACACAGTTCTTAGGGTCTAGGGTGTGTGGCTTTTCACCCAAGTCTGGAATTGATGGCAAAACCCAGAGATGCGAGGATGCATCTCCTCTGCTGGCTGCCTGGTGGCGGTAGCCAGCGGACACGGGGCTCGGAGGGGCAGCATTTCCGAGCAAGCGGCCAGTTGGGTCTCAGCGGCACAAGCCCTCGGGGCAAGCAAAGTCGGCTGTGGTGGGGCCTCAGGCTGGGCCAGCAGCGGAGCATCTCGGACGCCAGACAGTGGCCTGGAGGGAATCTGCTGTGCCCAGTAGTAAGCCTCCGTACGCTCGGGATTGTTTAAAATCGATATTCCCTAACTGTAAGGTAAAGAAGTTTAGGAAAGGAAAGTCATAATCATAAAATACGATGCACTTCAATATGGAGATGCTGGGGCACAACCACACTGAAAGGTAAAATAACTCAGATGCTGAGTCTCTGAGGTGCGTGTACACGGAGTCCGGTGTTCCGTGTCGATGACTCGAGCACCGCGTACACACTGGCTCTAGGTGACTCGTTCTGATAAAATGTTTGATAAAATGCCCTTAACGAACCAAAACCACAGTCTTCCTTCCATACACGTGCTAGGTCCATACCTAGAAAATTCAGAATGTATTGAATCGGTCAAAACATGTTTTCCTGTGTCAGGTGTAGTCAGGGTCTAGGCTCAGATAAATCATGGGTTTCACCTACCCGAACAACTCACAGGACAAAACAGTTGTGTGGGAAACAGTCCCCCGGGATGCGGGGACTGTCCTCCTGTTGCAGGACATCTACTGGCCGTGGCTCCTGTTCAGTGAAGGCCAAGTGTCTCACCCGCCCCCCATCATCGTGAAGACAGCACGAGCACAGATTCCCAAAACGTCCCGGCAGGTGCCGTTCTTCCGGAGAATCACCTTTTAAACAACACATGGACTCCATATCCGTATCCATACATCTGTGTTTTTATCTGTATTTTGCAGAAGTTGCCCTTAGGAACTTTGTCACAGTAGCACTTAGGAGATGGGTCCTTGTCACGCTGCGGAATCTAGTGCATCTAAGCGCTGGGATTTGTTTGGCTTTTAATGATCTTCCTGACCTTTTTAGCTTTATTTTACAATGAATGCCACCAGGATGATTCTTCCATGTTAGTCTTTGTGCACTTTATCTCTAGAATAAATTCTTTTTTTTTTTTTTTTTAAAGATTTTGTTTATTTATTTGACAGACAGAGATCACAAGTAGGCAGAGAGGCAGGAGAGAGAGAGAGAAGAAGAAGCAGACTCCCTGCTGAGCAGAGAGCCTGATGCGGGGCTCGATCCCAGGACCCTGGGATCATGACCTGAGCCGAAGGTAGAGGCCTTAACCCACTGAGCCACCCAGGGACCCCTCTAGAATAAATTCTTACAGTGAAAAGGTACATGTATATTAGAATTTTTCTAGATATTGCCAGATAACCTTGCAGATAGTTGCCAAATGTAGACCTACTAACGGCCTTATAAATAAATGCCTGCTTTCCCATTACTCTCCACCACTAAGTAGTATGGAGAGTTTTAATCTTGGCCAATCGGTTCTTTAAAGATAAAAAGAAGGAATTTGAGGTGTCCTATTTAAAGCCACTTTCAGATCATTTTCTATTCCCTGGTTTCCCCCAGCCCTGATATGTCTTTTTATCCTATAAGACATTCATGTGGAAAAGAGATCAGACTTCCAGTGTTTTCTAGGGTAGAACAGGGTCATGACTAAAAGGCAGACCTAAATTTTGGCTCTAAGAATAAGAACTTTGCAACAACTCTCATTATCCAGCAGTGGAAGGACCTGCCTTGGGAAAGAAGCTCTCATCCCATAGCTGGGAACTTTCCATGTCAGGCAGAATGAACCGTAAGGGATACATATACAAGGTCGGCATTCCCCCAAATGTACTACTTAGACCAGGAGTGTATGTGGGATGACTCTGGGTGGTACAGACTTCTTAAAAAATTTTAATTGGTGCACATTCATTTTTATATGTATATATTATGTTGCACTGTTACTAGCAAGTCATATACCCTAAGATCCTAGGGTAGTATTGCTAAAATTATAAATAAACTTAGGGCACTAATGGGCTTGATGACCTCTGAAGTCTCTTCAAAAGTGAGATTCTACAGTTCTAAATGTAATCTCACTACTACTCAATTTTCAAATAGTAGAAAGACTTCTCAGCCGTAGACTAAGATTAATAATAAGCAATTGAAACACAAACCAAGTTGTAGTAGGACAGAGAACTTAAGTATTTGGAGCTTGGCGTACAGCTTAAATTCCATGAAACTTTTTAGTTAAAATGAGAGCCAAGATCCCCAAGTCCCAGATGCAGACACATCCTGAAATTATACACAACCCTACTCCCCCAAAAAACCAGATTTTCCAGTGGCATCCTCCTTTACCCATTAGCACCTTCTGGAGCCAGTCCTGGAGGAAGAGAAGAGCAGGTTGTGTCTTCACACTCCCTCTATGGCTTTGATGAAACCACCAGCCAGCCGGTCCACCATATTCAGAGGTGAATATTTATTTAATTCATATATAAATTTTACATGACATCCATGGTGCTATAAACATAGGCACATTTTTTTTAAACTCAATGTACATTCAAAAATTACTCCCTCACCCCTGTCCACTCCAATCCCCTCAAGATGGAATACCTCGTATTTGTAAAAGGCAGGCCAGAAAGGCTTCTCATTAATTTCAGGCGAATGCATTTTTTAGCATTTTAATTTTATCAATTGAAAGAATTAATTAAACGCCCTACCTGGGTGTTTTTAAGAGGTTTATGGTTTTTTTCTTCTACTTAGTTCAAGTCGGGAAGGAGATTGGTAACTATATTTCTATTGGCCTTCTTTAAATCCCTGGGATGCTTAGAGCTCCCTGAACCTCACCAAGAGCAAATGGGTGGCTTCCCACAAGTACAGCTGAAACATCAGTCATTAGTATTGGTTGACCCTTAAAGGGACAAATGCGAATTTAATAATTCATTGATACCAATAAGAAACGGATTAAACACAGAGCAGATTGGACAAAAACAAATTCCCCCAAATGAATCAGTTGATTCTCCAACTCTACCCAGGCATGATCCAGACATCTGATTGTGTGTCATTTACAACATTCAAACACACATCAAGACAAGATTAAAATCTACAGTGTAAAATCATTATGTAATTTCTTCAATTCAGAAACAAGGAAAAATGAGTATTTGAAATCGATTCACCATAGCCACTCTGATATGACACACTTAACTTTGAAGGAAAAAACAAGGATTCATATACATAATTCTCTTAGTAAAATCGTCTACTTCTTGCTAGTACATTTTAATTCAGAAAATGCATTAATTTATTCAAATGTATTTTTTCTAAAATATAAATATTTAAATTAAGTTTTTATAAATGCAGAGAATGTAATTTGTTGACCCCCACCCAGATATTAATCAGTCTAAAACTCAAGTGATGAAGAAATATTTGTAATTATGATCATTTTAATTCATCTATAAATATAGAATAGGATCTTTGCAATTTAATTATGAGTAATTAACTCATACTTCCTGTAGTACTGAGCACCTCAGATTACATATTGTTGAACTATTGGCCTTAATATATGTATTTTAATGTTATTTACAATGCATAATTCTCTTGTATGACAACATTCCAGTGACTTCAAAAATACGTAATGAAAGAGTGCAGTATAATTCACAAACGAATCAAAGCTTCCCTATAATATTCAGGTGGGACTTCACTCTTGAGCATTTTAAAATGGGAAACGGAAACAAAAAAAAAATCAGTGACCTAAAGCTGTGTTTCCCAAAGTGTTTTTTGTATTTTATTTTATTTAAGTAATCTCTATACCCAACATGGGGCTTGAACGGAAGACCCCGAGATCAAGAGTCATATGTTCTACTGACCGAGCCAGCCAGGCACCCCTGGTTTGTTTGTTTGTTTTAAAACACCTGCTTCCCAAAATGCTGTCAGAAAGGAGCTCTGTAAGCTTTAAAGTGTAGGAATGGTACAGGGGGTCCCCCCTTGAAGAATCACAATGTAGACATTGACGTCTTTGAGGAGGCCCACAGTCATGATATCTGTTTCACTTTCTTACCTCTATTATTTAACACATTTTTGAACATCAAACCTCTTATTCTCACTGCCTCCCTCCCCAACAAAACACAACAAAACACCACTCAGTCAATGCCCTTTGGAACTAGTATTACTTGATACACACTTTGGATGCTGCTTTGTAACTCAATAAACGTATGTGTCTCCGTGGGCAAAATTACATTCCTTTAAAACAGTTTTGACTTTAAAAGCTCTTTGCATAGGTAGTTGCTGAAAGACAATTCTGAAAAAAACACACAGATCGAATCCAGAGCATTTGTTTACGTAAAGTACGAGGAAAAGGAGAGTTACAAATGCTTACAGAAACTCTAGAGCTAATTTTTAAGTTTGAGGAAGGCGACTCCAAAATCAAATAATACAGGTGTCTTTTGAGTGAATTTGAATTGAAAGGTAAAAATAAAAGCATTAAATCAGCAATACACTCTATGTTGTCTGAAAATATTCTTGTAGAAAAATACTAGGTCATTATATTATTTCCCTGCAATTCCTAAGAGCTGTGGAAGCTGTCAGAATTCTATGAGGCTACTCTAGGACTGGTCTGAAAACACATGCACGCGAGCACAGGCAGAAACAAGGGTCAGTCAACTGCTCAGTACTTCTGCTGAAAACCACAAAATGGGGATAATTAGTTAACCTCATGTGAATTGTTTATATATATATGTATATATATAATATGTTACATATATGAGATATATATGCCACATATATCTCAAGTGACAATCTTTTAAAAAAATATCCGTAATTTCCTTTCTCTAAGTGAAGCTATCAGTCTTGGCTCGGAGACAGCACGCGTTGGTCTGAGTGCAGGCCCCCGCTGAACCACTTCTCAGGCACACCACCCTTCTGCACCGCAAAGCTTTGCGACATAAACAGTCTACTTCGGCTCAGATTCCACCAGCTTCCAGCTCAGATCAGTAGCTGAGGCTTTATTTAATTCTCACTCAGCATACGCTAATGAGAATACCGCAGGGTCATTCCACGTCACTGAAAGGTAAGTCATTAGGAAGAGAATTATAGCCGCTTCATACTTAAAATTGAAAAGGTGGGTTTCCCTTTGAAGCACTGCTCTTTCATTACAAGCGAAAGTCAACTCAATTGGAAGGAGGCAGTAAATCACAATAAAACAAAAGATCACTGTCACTGGGGACAGAGAGGTGAAATGTCCATTCTTCATCTACTGAGTTCTTGCTTAGCTGGGTGAACCAGTTGCCTAGGACTGGTAGACGAGTTCTCGTGGTCATGATAGCCTTGACTGTCATTAGTTCAAAACCAGGTTGTGTATTTATTCCCATTCGCCCTCACCTTGTTACCCTTCTACTGTTCTAGAAAGCCACTTTTCTTCTGATATTCCTCGTGGTGTTTTCTTGCCCTCCCCTCCCCCACCCGTTGTTGGCGAAGCGGACAGAGAAGTCTGGGGCAGTGGAGAGAACTCGGGGATCCAACGCCGACCTTGGCATGCCACACCTGGTGCGCCGTTCATGGTGTCTGATGGCACCCGCTGGGGGCGCAGCCGCCCTCCTTTTCTCGAAGGCAAATCCCCCCTTGGTTCAGGCCACCAAGCCCAGTCTTGTGATCTTCGCCGACAGGAAGGAGTGAATGATGAAAACAATTGGCTTGGGGCAGGAATGAAGGTCCAGTTGCTGAAATCCCAAAAGAAGAGAGCATGTGAGCGATTCTAAATCAACGCTTGATGCAGAATTACGGTTTTTAAATCCTTGCCTCGCCCCCCAGTGAGGTTTAAAAAAATAACTCTGTGAACTTATTTTTTACATCCATCTTTGTTCCTGAAATAGGTTCTGTGAAATTTACATATACCAATAGCATAAATGTTGATGTTGCCTTTCTTGACTATCGAAACTGTTTGTTTTTGGTATCCCAATAGTGAGAGGTAAGCTTGAAGCAGGACTCAATGTCACATCAGAGGATTCAGTTCGAGTCCCGGTTTTAACATTTTAGGGAAAAAAAAAAAAAAGCTTTTGAGATATGTAATCTTGAACAAGTCACTTAAAATTTTTCCTAGTCCTACCTAATTCACAGGGTAATTAGAGTATTCAATGAGATAGCGTGTGAACCCTCAAAATGGGGAAGCCACACTGCTCAGCGGCTGTGTCCCCAGTGTCCTGTGCCCTTGGACTGTTGTAACATGTGTGTCGCCTGTCCATTAAAACCCCACTAAAGTCTTTCCCTTCTTAGCAGTTCCTACATGTGGCCCAACCTGTGATCAGAGAGAATGAGAGAGAGGAGTTGTCCCCAGTCCTCTTCTGCTGACGACACTGTTGGGGGACAGCCACCTGAGTGTGTAATAACACCTAGCAAAGTTAGGGTTGTATTAATTATGAATCAGGCTGAGTATTTCCTCTACATCATCTTATTTAATTCTCACAAAACCATTATGAGCTAATGGCCATTATCTGCACGTTTTATAGGGGAAATTGAGATCTGAAGAAGTTCTAAGACTTTCTGTGACGCCAAAGTTGGGGAGAACCACAGTGTTCTGTTTCACTAACACGGAACGCAACTTTTGGAAGGAATCTAATTTTATGGACTGAGACCCAGCTCCAAAGACATAAAAGGACGTGCCCAAGACATTTAGTGAGTTAGTTACAGAGACAGAAAAAGAACAATTTATTCCATTTCCTGCAGCCCATGTCTGCTCCCTTCTCCAGAAAGGGAGAGGGAAGGCCTGGCGGGGCCTGCCTCCTGGGGCTGGAGAACCAGGCCTGGGGAAGCTGTGTGTGAACTTGCCCTTCTCAGCAGGATGGACTGGTGGCAAACGCGAAGTCCTGCCTACATCTTCCAAGTCAGGTTGTAATTACAGGCTTCAGAAAGGCAGAAATTTAGACATAAGTGATTTTCCTCACTGGCAAAAAGAACCTTGGTTTTTCAAGCCAAGGCTAAGGCCAAGAGCCTTTTGTTTTTTTGGTTGTTTTGTTCTTGTTTTTGTTTTGCTAGGGAGCCGTCACCTTCAGGAAAGAGCACTGGGTCGAACAATGGATAGAGCAGCAACTGAATTACAAGTATTTCGAGTAAAATGGACTTTCAGATCACTTGTGTCTTTCCAAACTGCTGCTTCAGGCTGAACTTACTGAAATACAAACAATAAGGCAAAAATCCTGTAAAGCCCTGCAGATCTATTTTTTAAAATATTTTTACTTATTTATTTGACAGAAAAAGGCAGAGAGGCAGGCAGAGAGAGGAGGAAGCTGCCTCCCTGATGCACAGAGAGCCCGATGCGGGGCTCCATCCCAGGACCCTCACTGAGATCATGACCTGACCTGAAGGCAGAGGTTTAACTCACTGAGCCACCCAGGTCCCCCACAGATCCATTTTAAAAGGAAGATGATGGGCTGGGAAGTGTTTTCCGAAAGCAAGTTCTGATGGGGGGGTTGCTGTGAGGCGCCCCTTCCACAACAGCCCTGCTCAGACTTTGAAATGAAGGCCTCGTGCTCTCGAGTGTGGTCTCGGTTCCACGCTTCCATCAGCCCCTGAATTCTTTCCAGAGAAGTCCCAGTCCAGTCCCACTGGAGAAACCACTGAAGGGGCTGGAGGCGGAGGGAGGGATTGTGGAAGGCCACAAGTTTCACTGAAATTACTTTGAAATTGAGGTTTACCTGCATTTTATATATTCCCCATCCCTGTAATCCACAGGAGTCAATGAATATTTGTTGACTAACCTAGTGACTTAGGAAGGACTTAAAGAGAGCCTAGTTATTACAGAATCAAGGTCCTCTTAAAAGTTCAGCATTTGACAGCTTAAATGAGATGCTATGTCTTCCTGAGAATGTCAACAGCTGCGCTGGCTGGAAAGAACACGTAATTCTCACCCTTCACGGAACTGAAGAAATACACTTTTTTTATTGTAATAGGCAGTGACGATCGATCGCAGGAAATCATGAATTTAAATATCCTGGCTATTTGCATATTATTGATAGAACTCTAAAAGCTACTTTAACTGACAAATTTGCTAATTTTGTTAGGCATTATTTGCCATTAGCCCGAAACTTCTGGGCCCTCGTCTGGCCTTCTCTGCACGCGGGTATCACTGACCAAGTTTCTCTTTGTTCCCCGCTGCCCCTTCTGCTCCGCCCCTGTTTCCAACCGTCCACCTCTGTTCTCCATGTGCTGTGCTCCTCGGAGACCTGCCCCCGGGCTGGCCCTGCTCAGCGTCCATGCTTGCACCCCCGACACGAGCACAATGCCACGGCTAGATTAGAGACTTGGTACTTTTTAAAAATGAATGGTGCAGGGGCGCCTGGGTGGCTCAGTCAGTTAAGCGTCTGGCTTCGGCTCCAGTCAAGATCCAGGAATTATGAGATCGAGCCCCATGTCGGGGCCCCTGCTCGGTGGGGAGTCTGCTTCTCCCTCTGCCTTCTGTGTGCTCTGTCTCTCAAAAAAAATAAATCAATCTTAAAAAAAAAAAAAAAAAAAAAAAAGAATGGTGCATTTTGAAGCCGGTGGGACCCCATCTGATAAGAATTTAATTTTAACTTTCTGAAAGACTCCTTGGTTCAAATATTTAGGTGGTATGCTAGTGGGAAACAAGACCGCAGTAAGGAACTTTGGAATAATTGGATCTCATAGTTTTTCAAGGATCAAAGAAGACATGAACTTGCAAGTACTTCGTAAACAGTCAACGGCCACATAAATAATAAGGCCATGGTGCATTCACAAGCCCTCACGGATGTGCTGCCCAATGAGTAACATAGGAACTCAGGCTGTCTGTAGAAACACACTTACAATCTCTCCATCCTTGCCTCCAAAATCTAGATACAGCATCCTGATTCCATCGTCTGAAGACATTTTCAGCTTTTCATAGGGAGACTGGATGATTGTCTTGGGAAAGGAACCCTCCTGTGGCTCAGTGGTAATGGAAAATCCGTTCTCATAATGTACGGTCAGGCGGCACTCCTGGTTTTTGTAGGTGCAAGCTGCAGGGGAGAGAGGAGAGAGTGCAGTGGCCACAGCCAGGTCCGTCCATTTTCCTACGCGCTTACCCCAGCCCATCTCCTCGGTCCCGGGACCGGCCGCCCATTTCTCCCCAAGTTGAAAATTAATCGTTGCTCACGAAAATATTCTCCTTGGACTGATTTGGATACTGTCATTTAACTTGACCCATGAAACCAAGGGAAATAAGCTGAAAGAATGCCTTTTGCTGGGATTTACTGAATTTTGTCTGGGCTCTAGCCTTTCCCTGACCGTACGAGGGTACCTACCTTCTGCTGGCCTTGTCAGGGGAAAAAAGACCTGACATCTGATAGAGGGCGAGCCAGCTCTGAGTCGTCGTCATCACACACACACACACACACACACACACACGCAGGCACGCACGCCCGTGCCCCCCCTTGCCACGCCCCCACCCGGTGAAAGGAGTGCGCATTCCTCCATCCTGTTACTAATGTGACCCACCGAAGAAGTCGGGAGTGAGCAGCTTAAAAATCATCCCATTTTTATTTTTTATAAAAAAGTCCAACAAATCTCATCTTATAAATAGAAATGAGTGTTTCAGAAGGTCCCCTGGCGATCTGAGGATCGTGGGTCCTGGGGAAGTTGGACTGCAGAGCGATTCTCAGACGGGGCCCCTTCCATGGAGGAGGCTGCTTCCCGTCTCTGCTCAGGGGGTGGTCACAGGGGACCCTCTGATCCCGAGGAACAAAACTAACACCTCTTGATCAGAACAGCCGTCCGCTTTCATGTGTGGTCCTCACTGCGTTTAGGAAAAGATATCAGTGCTCGAAGCATCTGAGCTGACGGAGGACTGCCCCAGAATCCTAGTTCCTATTTAGGAAGACGTGCAAAGGTTTAAACCTTTGATCAAAGAGTTCTGGAAAAGGTTATTAAGTATCAGGTTGGATTTTTCGGCTCAAAGAACAACGCATTTAACAGACCCCAGCAGGCAAGTAAATTGGCTGAGACCTTCATATACATCTGAAAGCTCTTTAGGGAAACCAGACGTTTTCCTGGGAGGGGAACCGAGTCAGGGATGGGGTGGAGGGTGGGGGTGGGCGGGGGGGGGGGGTTGGGAGGAGTAATGGAGCATTAAGACTGCTCTGTCCCATCCTTAGCTCAACTCAGCTTTATAAACCTCACCTTACCACCTTACCACCAACTTCTAAATCAGGACCTTAGCTAATATATTATAGGTGAAATGTGGCCCAATTGAGGTGGCTTAGAATTCGAAATTCAAGCTCTTTCCACTCCGTGTCATGTATCTTTCTCAAACTCTGGCAGTCGGGGTGGAGAGGGACCTTGAGAGTTGACCTTTGGGGACAACTGTAACGGCTGGGGGACCTTCCAGGTTTGGGGGAAAGGGACAGGGGACTCTATCTGCTCACAGAATAAGGTGGCCTTTAATTGGAGCTCTGGTTAAAAGTGTACCCCCTCCTCCGACTTCCCACAGGCATCTTTCAATTTGTAACTAAGGATTACTATTTCCCAAAGATCCACTACATTCTCTACTAGAGTTCTGAGTCCTTCTGAGCAGAGCCCCTCCACAAATCTCATCTCAGAAGTCCCCAGACCTCCGCCATCCCTGCCGTCCCGGGATGGCCAGAGACAGTGGCATGGGTCTAGGTATGGTTTCCCATCTTGAATCCTTATTTCCGACCCTCTTTACTTCTACTACCTATAGAATAAGTGCGCGAATGAGCTTTAAACAGGTTTTTCTTTTTTCTGCCTCTGTATTTGAACTTTAAAGCTATGCCCTCAGACATTCCGAATCAACTGATCGTGGTTACTTTCAATTCTAGCTGACCTCAGCTGGTGTTCATGGCCTTCCTGTAATGGAACTGATTATCTGAAGATGTTCTCAATCCACACAGGACAAATCCAACACATTAGCAAGTTAATTGAAGCTCTGATTAAAACACAAGGCCCATTCCTCCACTCCCACAAGGCATCTTTCTATCTGTAACAGGGATGCACCTGCGGTCACCGCAGAGAATTTCTTCTCTCCCACCACCGGGCTAGCTCAGTGCACACAGTGCTTTGTTGTTTCCTTTGGCTGGTCCACCAACCGCTCCGTGGCTTTCCTGTCTAAGTAGAGTTCAGCATACTGAGAAAGAAAGATTTTGCAAAATCTGCGGAATGTAAACTAAACCAAATCCACTTGGCCTTTTCCATTCTTTCCTAGAACACTCCTGAATTTGTGGCAAGGGGCGTGGAACTTCTCCAGCATTTTCACGTGTCAGTTCATTAGGTCTAGTTTTCTAACTCTCAGGTCCAAAGCTCTAATTTTTCTTGCTGTACAGATGCAGCATAAGAGTAAGAGCTTTGGGGACACTCTCAGAAGGTTTCCAGCAATGACGGGAAATGGCACCAATCAGTTTCAGGGTAATTACAAAAAGGCAGCCATTTTGTTGGAGTTTCTGCAGCAGACAGTCGACAAAACATCTGGTTTTTCATGTTTGCATGCGTAGAGATTCGGAATGTGGAGAAACCCTGCCACACACTGACGCGTGTCCCGTCTTTTCGACTACTCCTGAGTGGGAGTTGCTCCTGGGGGAGGCTGCTCCCTGGGGTGGTGCTGCTCCCAGAGGGCCCCACGGCCCAGGAGCAGCTGTACCACCTGGGATGTTACCAGGTACAAATTCTCAGGCCCCAGCCCCAAACGGCTGAATCACAGCAATCTGAGGTTTTAGGAGTAAACCAAAAAGAACTTTACTTCTGTTTGGAACTGCTGCACCTAAGATGTCTTACGGGAAATCTGTTCCTCTAGAGCACAGCAGTACAGTAGCACTCTGGGCCATGACGGAAATGCTCTAGATCGGCACCACCTTTCATGGGAGCCGTTAGGTAGACACAGGGGGTGACTGAGCCCTGGAAATGGGGCTCAAGTGATTAAGGAATTCATTTAGTTTTAATTCATTTAGTTTTAATTAATTACATTGAAATAGACACACAGGACCAGAAGCTAGCATACTGGACAGCACAGGTTTGGGGACATAATGACAGGGTAACAACTAATTGTTAATAATAATATGTAGAGAGAGCTTATGTGTCAAGCACTGGGCCAGGAGATTCATGTGGGTTATTTCTCTTCGTTCTCGACAACAACTCTGTGAGGTAGATACTATTATTTCCTTCTTTTTACAGATGAAGAAAACAAGAGATTCGAGTAAGAGTAAGTAAGAGATTAAGAAAGAAATAGGAGGCATCCCTGGGTGGCTCAGGTTATGATCCCAGGGTCCTGGGATCGAGCCCCACATTGGGATCCCCGATCAGTGGGGAGCCTACTTCTCCCTCTGCCTTTCTCTCTCTGTTTGTCATGAATAAGTAAATAAAATCTTAAAAAAAAAAAAAAAAAGAAAGAAAGAAAGAGAGAGAGAGAGAGGACTGGAATTTGAATCCAGGGCTTTCTGGCTTACATCCCACACCATGGCTGTTTCCTTGTACTGGCTCCCCAGAGACAAAGAGAAGTGAAAGCACAGGAGAAAACACGACAGAAGAGAGAAAGGGGACAGTATTGTAAGAAGCAGCCGGAGAGACTGAAAGGCGGATTTTCGGGAAGACTGCTGCTGAGGAGAGCAGCTACTCCGTCACATACGCCCTTGCTATGAGTGACGGCAGGAGACATGGAAGAGAGGTTGGCCTTCAATCTCAGAACCAGAAACAATCCTAGATCTCAGGACCAGGAGCAACAGCATCAACGACACTGTTAACTGTACATGGTGGGGGCTGCTGAAAATCACCGGGTTCATGTGGACTCCACCTTAGCAAATATACACCATTTCTTAAAAAAAAAGATGTATTTATTTATTTTAGAGAGGTGGGGAGGACCCGAGAGAGAGGGAGAGAGAATCTGAAGCAGACCCTGTGCTTAGTGTGGATCCCGATGTGGGGCTCAATCTCATGACCCCAAGATCACGACCTGAGCCAAAACCAAGAGTTGGTTGCTTAATGGACTGAGCCACCCGGGTGTCCTGATGTCCAAGATTTTACAGTATATACTTAGCTTATTCACTTTAGCTGAAATTCATATTAGTTTCTAGTCTCTAATTTTATCTTTGGCCAATAAAAAATTAAATTATCTATATATTTATATACAGATGCATTTCTATCTATCTGTCTGTCACCTATCAATCACCTATCAATCATCTGATTTGGAGAGTGGCATGAAAATCATTCATCACAGCTGCCTGAACAGAACTGCTGGGTTTTGACCAGCGCTACAGCAGTGCGTCCAGGCCTCGGTAGGCCCTGGAGTCAATGAAGAATGGGCTTTAGAAGGACACAATGTAGTGTTCAAGTTGGTCCGGACATTTATTAGTTGTGAGATCCTGGACAAGTTACTTAACCTTTCTTAAGGATTTGCTTCCAGATTCGGTAAAGGCAGACTGGCAAGGGAATTGTGAGGATTCGATGAGAGAAGGCAATGATTTGTGTCGCGGGACACACGCAGCCCTGAATCCAAAGTTCCACAAATCTAAGCAGTATTTACACTGATATGTGCATTCCATTTAATTTAATTTTTTAAATGTTGGTCTTGCCTCGACTCATTGAGTTCTGGACCCATAATAGGATTGTTTCTCATAGTGTGGAAAACACCAAGAGACATTATATGAAATGCCTGGCATGTCCTGAGAACACTCAATAAATAGGATGGTATAGAAGGAGTCTTCCTGGGGCGCCTGCGTGGCTCGGTCCTTAAGAGCCTGCCTTTGGCTTGGGTCATGATCCCAACGCTGTGGGACAGAGCCCCACATCAGGCTCCCTGCTCAGCGGGAAGCCTGCTTCTCCCTCTCCCACTCCCTCTGCTTGTGTTGCCTTTCTCACTATGTCGCTCTCTGTCAAATAAAAAACCAAAATCTTTAAAAAAAAAATGTGTGTGTGTGTGTGTGTGTGTGTGTATACATATATATATGTGTATATATATGTATATATATATATATGTCTTCCTTCTACAAACATGTAATCCATGTAAATAACCCATGTAAATAGTCCTTTCTCAGAGCTCTGCATGAACGGGGCCGCTGTGCGCTCCTTCTGTCCCGCCTTGGTGTCAACACTCAGACCAGGGGCACCGGTGTCTCTTCTCAAGGCTCTGCCCTTTGCTGTTGAAACCCACCCCCCACCCCCAACCCATGCCTCTGCTTTCTGCTTTTTCAGAAACTGGTGCCCCAGTTTCCCCCATCAACTCCGTGAGCTAGCAGAATTATTATTTCCAAGAATTTTACTCTGTGATAAATGACTCAGAGTCAGTCTCCGCTGTTAAAAACAAGAACCCTGCTAGTCGGTCTGAGTGCCTCAAAGCTTGTGCCTGCAGGAAGCCCCCCGGGGGGTCATAGGTAGGAAAATGACCTCTGACTCTCTAGGTGACCAACTCTTTTTTGAATGGAGATGGGAAAAGACTGACATTGGAATAGGGCACACGGTGCCCTAATCTGAAAGCATTTAAGGTCACTTCTAGAATTCCAAACAGCCCAGAAGGCCAAGCCTGGAACTACGCTGAGGAGGGGTGGAGGACGGGGCGCGCTGTTGCCCTGAGATCCGGTGGGACTCACCTGTGGTGACTTCGGTGACCAGTTCCGCCGAGTTGTGGCAGCCCTGCACGATGGTCCTCGTCCAGTGGGAGAGGTCCCTGCTGGTCTCGGCCCTGAACAGGTGCGTTTCAATCCCCTGCCTGGTGCCCGTTCGCGTCGCGAAGGACAGATCCACACCAGCCTGGGGCGAGCCTTTGCCCGGACCTGAATGGACCAGCCTGTTGAGACAGAAACAGATAAAGAGAGAGAGAGAGAGAAAATCATCAAACCGAAAACCACTGTGTTCCCCTGACTTGTCACCTGGTAAAAAGCTCCCAGATTGGTGATTGGCTCTCGGTTTTCCGCCCTAAACCCAGAGGGTCTGGTCTCGTGCTAGTGTTCCTCGTGGTTTTTCTGCCTTCTGTGGAGCCAGCTTGTCTCCAGGACTAGAATGGGACTTAAAGGTGCCCAGGGGGCCTGCTTCTGGTGACACATGCAGAGGTGTTGAATGACATGCTTTTAACGAGACAAATTCAACTACGCTTGCTCTGCCAAAAAGAGAATTAAGAAAGCGCAAAAGAGAACAATTGGAAGAACGTGTCAGTTCCTTGCTCTGTTCCATTCCTGGGCATGTGTATGTCCCAGGGAGAGCGTGACACTGTTTCCTGCATCAGACTGCCTTCCCCTGTGTTCCTTGTGGTTCGCAGCATCTGGCTGCGCCCAATGTTCTTCTGGGGACAGGTCCAACGGGCGCACAACGTCCAAGTACAAGCAAACCAGCAGGAGTCTCAGTGGAGGAAGCAGCGATCTGTGCCCTTGTGAGAAGCGATCCTGTGTCCAGGAAGAGCTGGTGATACTGGGCTTCCTGAGAAAAGGAGAAAAGTGGGGCACCTGGGTGGCTCAGTGGGTTAAAGCCTCTGCTTTCAGCTCAGGTCATGATCCCAGGGTCTTGGGATCGAGCCCCGCATCGGGCTCTCTGCTCGGCAGGGAGCCTGCTTCCCCCTCTCTCTCTGCCTCTCTGCCTACTTGTAATCTCTGTCTGTCAAATAAGTAAGTAAACCTTTATTTAAAAAAAAAAAAAAAAAAAGAAAGAAAGAAAGAGAAGCAAGAGAACTGTACTTTATGGGAGATTTCAGGGGATTCCGAGGGTGATCTTTACTGCGTGATGTTCACGCTGGCTTTAAAACACGCCCAGCATAAAATGTGACTCGCGCAGTAGATATTTTCCGAGAAGCCAGACGGAAGAAAAGAGAACTCTCAGATTCCAAGTGCTACCCTTCTGAGCAGCCACTGGCTCCTACTTCTCACGTGTCCCCTTGAGCCCCCTGGGTCTCTCTCTCCTGCTCTGTCCTGCTCCTTGATATCTCAACCTCCTTTGGAGAGAAATGCCGCTATCAATAATTTGCAGGCTGGCACGAGTATAATTTAGTAAATGTTACCTCTCCCCAGGATATTTGCATTTCCAGCCTTATCTTTTAATACAGAAAGAAACACGACGATTTGTTAGAGGAATTCCTGGTGTCTATTCACTTGGTGCACGGGAGAGGTACTTTCTTAGGCAAAGGGCTTATTCTCTCCAGATTAAGAACTGCACAAAGGAAACCCAAAAGCTTATTTTCTCTCGTAAGCTTAAATATTGTAAAGCAAATGTACTGGTGAAATAAAACATTGCATGCTGTTGAGTTTCTAGCAACGAGCTTGCGGTATAACTCCGAGGAGCTTTCTTTTGTCCACAAATTGGTGGGAGGGTTGTTTGGCAATGCTGACCTGAAGAAAAAGGTTCGCTGAAAAGCTTTTTGGTTGCAAAATTCATTGAGGATAGAAAAGTATCCAAGAGACAACGAATGTGGGCAAGAATAGGGAGAAAAGGGACCCCCTGCACGCTGCCGGTGGGCATGGAAATTGGTGCAACCAGATTGCAAAACAGTATGGAGGTTCTGCAAAAACAAAATCAGAATTAGCACTACCAGATCCCCCAATGCCACCTCTGGGACTATGTCTGAAGGAGGCAAAATCAGTATCTGAAAGACAGATCTACAACACCACGTTCTCTGCAGCACTATTCACAAGATCCAAGATACAAACAACCTACATGACCACTGATGGGTAAATGGGTAAACGGGGCACGTGTGCCCAAGCATGCTCACCCGCACACATGACATGTAGTAGTCAGCCTTAAAAAGGAAGGAAATCCTGCCATTTGCAACAGGATGGATGAGCCTCGAGGGCATTATGGCTAAGCAAAATAAGGCAGACAGAGAAAGACAATGTTGGGTGTGACCATTCAAATGTGGGATCTGAAAAAGGTCCGGCTCATAGAAACAGAGCAGAATGGTGGCTGCCAGCTGCTGGAAGGTGGGAGAAATGAGGGAGATGTTGGTCAAAGGGTATAAACTTTTAGTTATAAGAGGAGTAAGTCCCGAGGATCTAATGTACAGCATGATGACCCTACTTAATGATAATACTGTATTACATACTTGAAATTTGCTAAGAGAGTAGATCTTAAGCATCTCCCCACACATACATGCCCCAAAAGTAACTAGGTAAGGTGCTAGGTGTATTAATTAACTTGACTGCAGTAACCATTTCACTATATATGTATAGGAAATGATTATTTTATGTATTTTAAATTTTATCGATTACACCTCAACACAAAATAATAATAAAAGAGAAGTTCCACGAATCTCATGGAGAGAAAAATCTGGGACGGTGTGCTGACATGGTTTCCAAATTCTAGGAGAGACTAAAGGAGAAGTAAAGCATTTCTCAAAAGCCTGCCATAGGTTTTAAAGGGACTGAGGGCCGGGTAAAAAATCATTAAGAACAGGTATAAAAAAGTGAGAGTTTACAGTGTTTTCTGAGTTGCTCAGAAGTGCTTTTATACTGAATGGTGTTTACGTTTTAGTTGCTTCAGGAAATACACCTAGTTCTTCCTTTTTTAAAATCTTAAAATCTGTATCAGTTGGGGCGCCTGGCTGGCTCAGTCAGAAGAACATGCAGCTCTTGACCTCAGGGTGGTGAGATCGAGCCCCACGTGGGGTGTACAGATTACTTAAATAATTGAAATAATTTGTGAACTCTATGAAATAACAGTATTAATAATAATACTGTAAACTGTCCACGTTTGGCACAGACCTAGCGTACGGTTTGTACTAAGTATCACTCCCATAACCCCTTCCCTACCCTTCATGCCTCCACCTTCAGAATCCTTATTTTTAAAAATGCAATTCTTGCCCCCATGCTTGGGATTCAATAACATAAAATACATTAAGCCCTTCATCCAGTGTTTAGTGATCATAAGAAGCATTCCGTAAACAATAGTTCCCTTATGCCTTCTCTAGCCTGGCATGTTCTCGCTTTCCATCCCTAAATTTCCACCGAGGGGACGTCAGCTCTGCCACAACCCAGGGCCAGCAGAAATGTAACAAAGAGGCACAAGTGAAGGGAGAAGATACACTGTCCTCGTGGAGAATGTCACTTGTTTGTGAATTTCCTACCAATATTAATTTTCCTCCAGGCAGACTATAAAATTGAAGCCAATAACTGGAAAAATGCGATTTATTGTAAAACTTGCTATTGGCAGATCTGGGTATAGGGAATGAAATTATTAACCCAGTGAAACAAGGTATGAGAAAGGCCTGTATCCAGCTGTTGGGTACAGGGCACAGGGAGTCCTTGACGGGGAGACTTGGGGTGTTACAGGCAGCAATGATGAGGAAAGAGCCGTCGGAAGGAAGGCTGCTGCCGTAGTATTCGTCTCATCACCAAATTTCATTCAGTGAAAATAAAAGAGAAGAGGAGAAATGGATTTTTCCACTAATCAAGCATGGATTATCTAGTCTCTCGGTCAAAGAACAAGTTGATTTGGTATCTGAAGAACAGACATGCTGAATAACGCGTTCCTTTGAATACACCAGCACCGGTTAATGAAGCGTGCAGCGCTGTCTGTAAACAATCGGAGAAAGCAAATTTCCTTTTCCGCTACCTAATGTGCATATTGGTAACAAAAAGATACTTTTCTAGATTAAAATCGAGTGATCTACAGGCACACCTGGGTGGCGCACTTGGATAAGCATCAGACTCTCGATTTCAACTCAGGTCCGGATCTCAAGGTCCTGGGATCAAGCCTTGCGTCGGGCTCTACACTCAGCACGGAGTCAGCCTGGGCTTCTCTCTCCTTCTCCCTCTGTTCCTCCCTATTCCCCCCTCAAATAAATAACTAAATCTTTAAAAAATATCACGTGAACTACACCCAATATTCACACAATGCGTATGGGTACACTCCTCTGTGTGGAGTATTACACAGACCTTGAAAATTATTTTATAAACACATATGACCAGTGTGGGGAAATGTATATAGATCGATGGAAAATCTCTGGGTATGAAATTCAACTATGTACAAGAAAAACTTGGAAATAAATCCATGAAAACGTTGGGCGATTTACTAGGTGATTTCATTTCTTCTATAAAGTTTTCCATTCCACTGAAAATTTCCACTCCGCTGAAAAATACATACGTTCCAACACCGAGCGTCATACGTGTTTTGTCTGTCGTTTGTTTAACACTGGTGTCAAGTCGGGGTTGGAATACCAGATGAGCTCTTCTATGTTCTCCTGCACGTGCTTATGTCGGGGTGGATCTAAATGATCCCCGTCTAGCTCTTCAGACTTAACACATGCAGTGGAATTGCCTAACTCAACGTGAAGCTAACTGAGCCACATGGGATGAAACCTACACATCATTAATCCCTTACACAAACCAACGGGCCTCCAGCAAATGAGACAGAAGAGATGCTGAGACCTGCCAGTTGAAGTTACAGGGCACTTTTGGATTTGGGGGTGCTCCGAGGGGCCTTAGAAGAGCTTCCTGCTCTGTTCAAGTCTTTTCTGTTCAAATGACTACTAAAAAAGTCCCAAAGTCATTCATTCATTCATTCAATCAATAAAGATCTTGCCATTCGCCCACTGACAGAAGAGATGCTGAGACCTGCCAGTTGAAGTTACAGGGCACTTTTGGATTTGGGGGTGCTCCGAGGGGCCTTAGAAGAGCTTCCTGCTCTGTTCAAGTCTTTTCTGTTCAAATGACTACTAAAAAAGTCCCAAAGTCATTCATTCATTCATTCAATCAATAAAGATCTTGCCATTCGCCCACTGATATATCCTACCCACATTTATGGGACACTGCTATGGACTGAATTCTGTCCCCCTAAAACTCATAGGTTGAAGCCCTGACCCCCAGTGTTGACTATATTTGGAAATAGGGCCTATAATGAGCTAATAAAGGTTAAGTGAAGGCACAGGGATGGGGCAGGGCCTCAGCCAGTAGGAGGGAGGCTTTTTATGAGAAAAGAAAGAGATGCCAGAGATCTCTCTCCCTCTACACACACACAGTGGAAAGGGTAGGTGAGGACAGAGCAGGAAGGCAGCTGTCTATAAGACAGGAAGGAAACGCTCACCAGAAACCAACCCTGATAGCACCTTGATCTTGGACTTCTAGTCTCCAGAATTGTGAGAAAATAAATTTCTGTTGTGTGTGCCACCTGCTTTGTAGTATTTTGTTATGGCGTCCTAGCCAACAGTAAAAGCACCTCCTCTATGCAAACCCAAGGCTAGCCATGGTGTGAGTAGAAAAGATGAGTCCAAGTTCAAGAGGAGAAGTGCCCTCTTCCCCCTGATTCTCATAGACTCGTCACTCCAGGTTCTGTCCCCGTTCTTGGGAGTCTCACTCCTAGAACATGGAAGAAAGTCAGAAACAGCCTCTGGCAGATGTCAAGTGGAAGAAACGAACCAGGGTCAGGTGGCCGGGTGGAGAATTATTCCTCTTCAGTGGGGCAACCTGATTACTATGGAGGTCTTTCTCCAGAGGGTGAAGCTGAACCTGGAGTAAAAGCCGTCCCATCCCAACAACGGAGAGCAGTGGATTCTGGCACACGGACAGAGAAGAACCCTACATTTGTCAACATATTTGTCATTTCATTCCTATCGAGGTGTTGGAAGGATAGATTTCTTTGCTCTTTATATCACTCCCAACTAATTGCTTCTGTCAACAGTAGTAAGCCGGAGACAAGCCACAGAGATGTGGACGTGTACTGCTACGCTATCTTGAGAAGTCCAAACAGAGAGGTTTTATAAATCAGTGCAGAAACGAGACAAGGCCACCTGACAAGGTAAGACCAAGATCCTTTCTCTTCCCTCTTTTTAGTCATGTGGGCTGCCACGGGAGTAAGTGGCAGCTACAAGGAAGATATAGAGGAAAACAGTGGCCTGATGACATTTTTAATGTTCCGTGAAATCTTTCGCTAGATGAATTTGTATTGGCATCCGAATCCAACCAATTAAATAATAATCAGCTGTACAACAGTGGATACTGTATTGTCCAACTGTTCCCTGAGCATCACCACTCAGGGCTCGCAGGTACCTCCAATCAACAGAGGCTGAAGCCACATTGCCCAAGTTCCTTGAGATCTTAAGAACCCAATACCTGGGTTCCAAATGAAGAAACACCAGGACCCACAAGCACCACGTCCACTGCGAAGGACAGGTTGTTTTCACTGGGAGTCAAACCGCTACTCAAAAGAAACAGTCATGCAGAGGGGAGATGGAGGCTCCACGCAAGGGAAGGTTTCCTGACGATGGTAAGGATGACTCGAGTCGCTCTGTTTAGATGTCGGTGGTGTGCGACGATAAGGAAGACGCAGCTGGCCTCTCCAGGCTAACAGGGATATTGACAGATGCCTGAGGGAAGATAGGACTTGAAAATCCTTGCTTTGCTGCTTTAATGAAAAGAATGCTTTTGAGATGGGAGCCTGAGTGAAGTGACACAGAAGCGGAGAATGGAGTGGCACTTGGAAAAGAGCTGCCTGCTGCTTCCGATGAACTCGAGTCCTTGCGGGGAGGCTTATATACACCAAGGAACTAACTGTAAGGGCTCACACGCTGCAGAAGGGAAACTCGGGCCGGGGCAGGGCGCTGATCTTTAGGAACTCAGGGAGAACAAGTCAGAGGTTCCAAGACTGGAAAAGTGAAAACGATATCCTGATTTTCAGAGCATGGAATAAAGTAGATTCTTAGACCTCATTCCCAGGCCAAATTCAGTAATGGATTCCTTTAAAGTAGCCTTTAGTAAGTAGACTTACGGCATCTCTCCCTGATTCTGTTGGCTGAGTAACTCCATGAATACAAATTTTCAAAAACGTTCTAAATATGTGATGAGTTCAGGGGCGCCTGGGTGGCTCAGTCCGTTAAGCCTCTGCCTCCAGCCCAGGTCATGATCCCAGGGTCCTGGACTGGAGGCCCGCCTCGGGCTCCCTGCTCAGTAGGGAGGGAAGTCTGCCTCTGCCTCCGCTCATGGGTGTTCTCTCTCAAATAAATAAAATCTTAAAAATAAAAAATAAAAATGTGAGTTCAATTTTGGAAAGGAAAACACACACACACACACACACCCCGACCTATTCTGAAATGCTACAAAACACGGGGCAGCAAAAAGCCCCCCCCCCTTAATGGGGTCTTTGTTTGCAGGCCATACTGGGGAACACATCACTGTAGCTGGATTCTGGACACTAAATAGCAGGTGAAGGTCAGGCGGACATTAAGATTTTTTAAAGTCATCAGGTGCCCATTCAGAAAGGCAGGGCGTCAGGAAAGAACGCGTCCGCCAGAATTTGTTCCATTCTGCCGGGAACAGCCTTTTGACGTTCCTCTCAAGATTCTTCCCAAAGATTTTTTCTGATCTGCAGTCTCAAGGGAGACTCTGAAATAGCTATTATTTATGTTTCAATTATTTTACATTTTAAGCTATTTGTGTAGTTTAAAAATACGACCATCTGTCTCTTATCTGTGGCAGGGACGAAGCAACAGCAACCAAGAAAATGCTCTCTCCCCAGAGAAGATAACTTTCTTACTCAGTTGGAAGAAGACACGGGCAGGCAGCCCGGGACAGGCTTTCAAGTTGCAATTCACACCCAGTTTCTAAGTTTTATCGGAACCTGCGTGAGAAGCCCAAGGACAGGCTTTGTTCCCTGGTTATAGAATTCAAACACAAGTTCCCATGGTTGGAACCAAAGCCACGGACTCCAGCAATACTCTATATTTCCTATTATCGGGTATATGAGTTACTGAACCACTGAAAGGTCCATATAACATGAGTGGGGCAGGAGAATGAAGACTTGGATGTGAGGGGACAGAGCAGAGTCAGAGAGCCCAACCCGGCTCTCTGCCAATCGGGTGACCTTGGCAAGTTACCTACACCCTCCATGCCTTCGATTCCTCGAATGCAAACTGGGGATAGCTGTATGCCTACCTCATTGTGTTGTTGCTAAGGATGAAATGAGTTATGTGAACGCTGCATGGAACAGCACCTGGAACAGAATACACAGGTGAAGCAACTGTTAACCATAAACTCCATCAGGGAAGCGATTTTTATTGGATTGTTCCGTGCTGTACGTGTACAACCCAAAACAATTCCAGGTCCGTGGCAAGCACTCAGTAAATATTTGCGAAATGAGTAGCCAGAATACAAGGTGGACTCTTTTCCAAGAAGTCTGTGATTAAGGGCTGCCATGAGATACCCTGACTTCTCTCCCACCCCGGGTCTTCTATCCACGTGAAACAGTAGCTGATGCTGGATCCAAAGACTTGGATTTTGATCCACGATATGCTCGTTTCCAGATTAATTCAATCCTGGTGAAAGGGATCTAGAAAGGTAACTAGGATGTGATGTTTTATGGGATTAGCCTAACATTCATTTCCTATTCCTTCCTTCCAATCTGCCTTTAGCAACTAGTGTTTTCAGCAGTGACTTGGTTGTTTAGGGAGTCAGAGTTATCTTCTTTTCTTCTTTTTTGGTCTTGGAGTAGAAGGTGACCATTTTGTCAAAAACAAAAACAAAAACAAACAAGTCCTTAAGATTTCACATTCATGGTTAGCTGGATCCAAGCCACCTATATTTAAATATAAATGGGTCCCTCACCCACATTAAAAAAAAAAAGGGTGAAATGTTTCTAAATTACTGCAATGGCCCAAAGTGGCTCACAAGGAGGATTCTACATGGCTCAGTGTGGCTGTGGGATAAACCCATTCACTGGTCAAATTCTTTGTCTGAGACTTGTGGGAACTTGGCAGTAGGAAATCCTCTCATTCCCACAGAAGGCCAGGCAAAATGCATCTCTACCAATAACCGAGGTACTAGACTGCACACGGTTTCTGCCTCTTCAGATATATCCCTCTGCCTGACTGGTTTTGAGAAAAACAGAAACAAAAAAAACCTGTCTCACAAAGGATGCTCATGCACTAATCTAATTCTGGATGGGTGTTAGAGAGTGCTGCATAAAATGTTCCATACAAAAACATTATTATTAATATCCTTAATTAAAACAAAAACAGTTGCAGCACACAGATTCCGCCAAATTAGTGAAATTACATATTAGGTAACTGGGTTGCTAAGCAATATTACATTCTCATTTTACTTAATTGCTGTAATTAGCATCTCCCGGCAGATGTCACAATGCAAGCCACACACACACACACAAAAAAAAAAAAAGAAAAAGAAAGAAAGGAAAACAACTGGTCCGATGTCGTAAATGGTTCAGGTGCTCTTGAATACTTCTATCCGTTGGCCACCCCAGTGGGACCCAGCCATCAACAGGGTGTCTAGGCAGGTGAGGGGAGAGTCACTAAAAAGCCCACAATACCAGGAAGAGGGGCCACACTCCAGCTTGTCAACTATATGCAGAAAGGAAATCACAGTGAGAGACACTAATGAGCTCTTCAGGTCACCCACAGATTTAATTCACCTCCACACCCACACACTTGCTATGTCTAGAAATGAACAAGGGTTACCATCTGATGGGTCATCTCACATCGTGACCGTCCATGGTCTTTTTATCATTTTAAGTTAATAGCTTTTTTTATCATTTAGCGATCTTAGAACTTTTTTTTGGGGGGGGGAGCATGTGGAAGGAGAGGAAGAAGCAGGGGGAGGGGCAGACAGAGGCAGAGGGGGAAGCAGACTTCCTGCTGAGCAAGGAGCCTGATGCGGGACTCGATCCCAGGACCTTGCGACCATGACCTGAGCTGAAAGCAGATGCTTAACCAACGGAGCCACCCAGGTATCCTGCGATCTTAGAACTTTAATTTTTAAATATATTCTTTGGGTTTTCTGGTTATCTCTTCTATATTCCCTTATCCCATCCATGTTTTAATTACTTCAACGTACATCACCATGAGTACTGAATATGTATTATAAAAAGACCTTCAAGAACTCCATGGAAGAGAATGACAATTAAAATCTGTTCTCTTTTACTGGGAAAACGAAACCACGAGTGGATAACCTGAACAATGAGCTTTTATAACTCTTGGCATATTCAGCACTCTTTTAAATCCCCTTACCATCGGCACTTGGTACAATGCTGGCCCCTCACAGGAGACTCTTAAACATTTCTTAAATTGAACCGGACATCCCTGCTCCAAGGAAGAAGCCATCAACAGGCCTGCCGTGTTGTTACAAGCATCATTCAGAGCTGGCTTTCTGGAGCAGCGGGGGTGAGGAGTTCCAGTCTCCCTACTCACCTCTCTACTTATCTCCCCCACTCCTCACTCACCCAACTCGAAGAAGCTGCTGGATTAATAGGAGGCAAGACAGGAGGCCGGCAGCTAGTGTGAACCCCAGGATCCCGGGGCCAACGGGATGGGCAGATGTGAAGGCGGCCTCTGCACTTCTCAGTGTGACAGAGTGTGGACCTAGGGGCCACGCATGCTACCCTAGGGAGTGCCCATGGTGTACCCTTGCCCACCTTCCCTCCCTAACAGAAGAGGCCTCCCAGGTTTAGCGTGAAAACCACAAGCTGATTGTAATTTAATGTCTGACCCACACAACTGGCCCAACTTTCCCTGGTGTAAAGAAAGCATTCCTGAAATTTCCAGGCTGGCCTGAGGCAGAAACTACTTTTAGCACTCAGAAACGGGTTAGTTCCTAAGGCACCGAAGATAACCCAGCGTGGTTAAGCGAAAGGCCAGCATCTTTGGCTCCCTGTGGAGTCAGAGCAGAGAAGGACACATTCATCCACTCCGGTCCCCAGCGACCCCAGCCTTCTCCGGGGCCCCCAGGTGGGAGAACCGGACACAGAGCAGCATCCCCACCACCGCCCTCCACCCCCGCAAGTTCTCTGTCGGCCACCGGGACCGGGTGTGGCAGAATTTCTGGGTTGCATCTCCTCTAGCATTTCAGAAGCACTGCAACCTTAATCCTTATTCTCTGTAGGCCTAGCTCACTCGCCAATTCTGACGACGGTGACAAAAACAATAAGCTTCCTCCATATGGGCAAGAGTACCTTTTTTTTTTTTTTTTTTTTAAATGTTCAGCAACATCAAAGCAGCTTTGGCTAAGCAAAAAAATGTTTTCCCAAGGACTCATAAAAGCTGAGGGATGAGAACAGCTAAAATTCGTGTTTGAAGACTTCCCAAGCACACTGTTACCAATAATGGAGCTACTGAGGCACACAGGTGCCATCCCTGTTTTCCGGCAGGAGAGGTGACGGCTTGGAAACTTCGCCACATAGGTGTTGACACCAAGAACACGTCACGAGCAAGGCTAGTGCCCCTCTTATGAAACACAATCAAATTTTCTCTCTTCCAGAAAAATATAAATTAGATGTGCCTGGGACTACCAAAACAAAACAAAACAAAAAAAAAACCCAAACAAACTAAACAAATCAACTATGAACTGTCTGAGGGAATAACTCGATTTTCGAAGAACCCTGTTTCCTTCTGGCTCTGGCCCTGCCGGTTCTTGTACAAGAGGAAAGACCATGTCTGACCTTCTGAACGAGGCTGCCCAGCCCTGCTAAGGGGGAGGGAAGGGGACTGGAGGTTGCCCATCACTGCTGGGCCCCGTGATGCTAAATAAGGCGGTTCTCCTGTCATGGCTGTGGACTGAATCCTTTCCCGTTGTCACCCCGTCGGCTCGTAGGTTGAGGCCCTAACCCTCGGTGCGTCTATGATTCAAGATAGGGCACGACAAGGTGATCATGAAGGTTAAATGAGGTCCTAAGGGTGTGGCCCAGCTCCAGGGCAAAGAAGTCACAGCGGCACACAGCAAGGGGGCAGCCACCTACGTCCCGAGGAGAGGGCTCTTTCCGGAAACCAACCATGCCGGCGCTGTGGTCTTAGCCTCCTTAGCCTCCAGGACTGTGAGAAAAGAATTACCAGTTACTTCAGCTCTCCCGAGCTGACCGACACAGTCATCAATTCCGTCATTTTCCTGATCACTGCAGTAGGGATTCTGATCCCAGTTTTCAGGTGAGGAACCAGGATCCGAGGGGCGACAGGATTTGCTCACGGTCACACAGCCTGTAAACTCTGGGGCTTGACCGGGCGAGCCCGGAACGTGAAGCCCGGGCTGTCAAACCCAATACTGTGACCTCTCCTCTCCACCAGCAAGTTAAGTTGCCGTTTTTCCTTTTTTTTTTTTTCTCTTAAATATTTTATTTATTGGACAGAGAGAGAGAGAGAGAGAGAGATCACAAGTAGGCAGAGAGGCAGGCAGAGAGAGAGAGACGAAGGGAAGCAGGCCCCCTGCCAAGCAGAGAGTCCCATGTGGGGCTCGATCCCAGGTCTGTGAGACCATGACCCGAGCCGAAGGCAGAGGCTCAACCCACTGAGCCACCCGCTGTTTTTACTTTTTAAGGAGTTGTTTTTTCAGGCTGTTTGCTTGCTTGCTTGCTGACTGACTGACTGATTGATTGCTAGGATGGGCTTTAAAAGGTTTCTTCCAAAATGCTCCAATGATAATCTGTGCATTTCAGTTGCTCCCAAGTTTTTAGTGTGATGAAGTTGTTTTTCAAATGTGGCCATTGTACTGTTAACCCCCCAAAATAGAGAAAGGGTTTAAAAACAAGAGTAATAATAACTAAATTTATTTAGCACTTAGCAGGCAACAAGCATTACCTTATGCCTTTATGTTATCTAATGTAACCTTCTAACACCTTACCAAGGTAGGTACAAATATTATGCCCGTCACAGAGGAGGGACATGAGGCAGTAAGAGATTACAAAATTTGCCCAAGTTTCCGCAGTTGGTACGTAGCTGGGATTTGGAGCCACGCTCGAAGTTTCCAGAATCTGTACCTGGGAGCATCTGTGCAATGGAACGGGATGCAGGGTGTCAAAGAAAGCTAAGGTGGAGTACAAAATATCAGTGGAAAATTCCTACAGGATTATGTCAAGTGAAAAAGCAGGACGAACAAACGGCACATTTGAGGAGCTTCCGATGACTCGGCGAGCACTGGATCCAGGACAGCCTCTGAACGCATGCATCGGCGGTCGTCACTACGTGGGGCGAGACGGTGCTTCTGCAGGACCGCAGGGAAGGAAGATCCACGTCCCTGCTCAGGGTCTTCCAACCGGAGGCTCTCGAAATGGAGCCTGGGCCGGAAACACCTGGGGGGCCTCGACTCGCAGCGAGGCTGGGCTCCGCCTCCAGTGCCTGAATCCACTGGTCTAGAGCCCCGGCCGGGGTGGGGGGACATCTGCACCCCTAACGAGCTCCCAGGTGGTGCTCGTGCCCATGCTGAGAACTGGTCACAGCCCAGGTCTCCGATGGCATCTACAGCCCTGTCCTCACTCTGTCGTGTGATCTGGGTGGCCACCTTGTGCATGACACAGTTGTCAGGAGGGTGGAGGAAAGATCTACATAGCTCTCCTCAGCTACTTCAAAGAGCCACTAAAACTCCAGGGAATAAGAAGGTGCTCTTTTGGGAGGCTGCAGGGAACAGTGGTTAAAAAAAGTTTGCTCAGTTTGGGGCACCTCGGTGGCTCAGTGGGTTAAGCATCTGCCCTCAGCTCCTGATCCCAGGGCCCTAGGGGATCGTGACCGCGCTCAGCGGGGAACGTGCTTCTCCCTCGGTCCCTCCTGCTCCCTTTCTCTCACTCGCTCTCTCTGTGTCCAATAAATAACATCTTTAAAAAAAAAAAAAAAAGGTGCGTTCCGAATCTTAGGTCCATCTCTTACTAGCTTATGACTTAGCCTCTTAGCTCGTCAGTTTACTTATCTGTGAAACAGGAATAAAACCTACACCTGAGAGGGCAAGGGGTGGGGGGTCAGTTAAACGCGGCCATTTGCCTGATGCTTTCGGAGAACACTTGCTCCTGAACCTCACCTACTGAGCCACATCTCCAGGGCAGGGTCCCCAGGACCGGCCTCTTTAGTAAACAGCCAGGTGATTCTTAAATTGGGCATGTTTTGCAAAATTGAATCGAATCCATGTAAAGCGCCAGGCCTGTATGTAGCCTCCTTCTACGAAGGTCAGCCACTGGCTGATTAGCACCTGGGCCTGTTTGCAAGTAGTCTCACCAGAGCCTTCTGGATAATGTCACTCAGCATGATTAATTAGTAGATACTCTGTAATAAAATTTTAGAAGACATAGCTCTATATCCATAAATAAAAATTACTTGAAGTGTACATTTTAGATTTGTGTACATTACTATTTACAAATCATATTTCCTTTTAAAAGATTTTACTAGACAGAGACACAGGGAGAGCAGGAACCCAAGCAGAGGGAGTGGGAGAGGGAGAAGCAGGCTCCCCGCTGAGCAGGAAGCCCGATGCGGGGCTCAAACCCGGGACCCTGGGATCAGAACCTGAGCAAAGGCAGACACTTAACACTGAACCACCCAGGCGCCCCTACAAATCATATTTTTTTTAAAAAAGATTTTATTTTAGAGAAAGAGAGTTCGCCTGTAGGGAGAAGAAGAGGGAGATAATCTCCAGCAGACGCTGCACTGAGCTGGGAGCCTGACAAGGGGCTCAATGGGGGCTCCATGTGGGGCGGGACGCAGGGCTTGTTCCCACGACCCTGAGATCATGACCTGAGCAGAAACTAAAGTTGGATACTTAACCCTCTGAGCCACCCAGGTGTCCCTATAAATCATACATTAACAAAAGGTTTTAAAAGGAAATTTTAAAAAGTCATTTGAAAAATGCACTCGGGGTACCTGGGTGGCTCAATCAGTTAAGCGTCTGTTCGGCTCAGATCATGACCCCAGGGGTCCTGGGACTGAGTCCACATCGGGCTCCTTGCTCAGCAGGGAGCCTGCTTCTCCCTCTGCCAATCTCTCTCACTCTCTCTGTCAAATGAATAAATAAAACCTTTAAAAAAAGAAGAAAAATGCATGCAAAGACAAATCACGCTACTAGACAGGCGACGTGTCTGAATGCTCATCTGTGCAGGAAACACTGCCCCGTGCGACCGCATGGAACATGGCAAGTCACTCGATGGACTTAAATATGTGGTTTTGGGAAGCAGCCAGTGGAAGTACTGGGGTAATGTGGTAATAGAAGGATCCAGAATTTCCCTTTGACTTCTCCCTCCTGTGGCAGTGAGTTCTCTGCTGGAAGTGAACAGCTTCAGCCCAGCCTCCCATCTCCAACAGCCCAGGGGGAAGCACTCTCCTGGTCGGAGGAAAACAAAGATGGAAACTCCAGCTCCTGCAGGTGGCAAGTCCACCATGAACTCTAAGGGACGAAATAAGAAGGAACCACCAGGGCTGCCATAGCAACTTGGATGTCCTCTACCTCCCGGGCTACAGCTGGAGGTCAGGGGCATGTCGATAAGCCTAGGCTCCCCATTGCCCACAGGGCTCATACGTGCCAACAACACAGTCTTATTCTGCAGTTCAGCGGCGAGGCAGGGTGATGAGGGAAAGAGACAGTACACTGAGAGGTCAGTTACCGTCGCTGCATCTGCTTTGCATTTAGACGGTAGGTGCCGATTTCTTATGATGCCTCTTGTTCTAGACAAGGCCAGGTGGCACTGAAAGGGTTTCCATTTTTATCTCCACGGTGGATGCAGGCTCCTGGTTTCAGGCTACTCCTGTGCTTTGCTCACAGCCCAGACAGACCTGGCATGCCCGTGGCTCCTGAGCCTGTCACAGGTACTTTCGGTGCCCCCAGCCGAACCTCCTCAGATGGCCTTGGCTGCACCTATGCACCCCTCTCCCCGGAGACACTGATGGTCTGCTCTGTGGATGGCCAGAAGGCCCTGCAAGGTGACCTCCCGTCAGGCAGCCTGAGCTCTGGACATACAGTCACTGGAGTGAGTCAGTCCAGTCACTCGCCTGAATCAGGACAAATTCAGAGATAGTCTGAATTAGTCACCACCTGAGGCTGCAGGGTGGTGCTGTCCATCAGAACTTTCTGTGGGGATGGATATGTTCTAAGATCAGTGTTGTCCAACACAGTAGCCACCAGCCACAACTACTGAGTGCCTGGAATGTAGCTAGTGTGGACTGAGGCGCTGGATTTTTAAAATCCCGAATGCAAGCCTGCATGAATAAAAAGGCAGCCTCCGAGTCAGAATGCCTAGAAACTATGAGGAGAAAGCTATGCCTGAGGGTAAGTTTTATCTTCAAGTTGCCTGAGAGTTACAGAGAAACTTTACCTTTCTCAGACTTCTGTTCCTGAAAATCAGTCTAGGAGGCATGAGGCCAGTTTCTCTTCTTAGTACCTGGAAGGCAGTGACTAAGGTCTTATCTTTCTTTGGTTCCAGTTGGGAGAATGTCTCAGAATCTGCACATCAGTGCCCGTAGGCGAGGGCTATGGAAAGTGCTGGTGGTTGGGCTGAATTTGAACGGACCCCAAGACACAGCCCAAAGCTCCAGAGGAACATTTTAGGATGTCTGGACTCTGATTGTTGTGATTTTATTGTAAGCATCCAGAGTGTTTTCATAGCTATCCTGACAAAGATTTTCAGGCTTAGGATACTCAAAAATTAAATTACTGTTTCGCTTCATTTCATTTCATTTCATTAATATCTGAATGATCTAGGTGTGGCCCCGACCCCTGCCTCCTTGAAGGCCTCCTCCTCTACTTACCTCTGGGGCCAATAATCGCCTTCTTCGGGTCACCCTAGCTGTTCTCCATAATCACCGTAAGTGGAAGTAAAAGGGCTGTGAAAGGCGTTTCGGCTCCACACATCATTGCCATTTTACTCTCCTGTCCCCTCATGTTCTGCCCCTGGGTCTCATTCTGCTCCCTGCGCCCAAGCCTTGGCTATATCCCGTCTGGCACAACTCAGTCCCTTCAGAACTGGAGAACCCACCTTGCTTCTATCTCTCTCTCTTGCTCAGGACTGATGCCCCCAAACCTCCATCTGCTATGTTCTCTGTCTGTCGGACCAAACTCCTTCTAGAATCTGTCCCACACAGTAATTCATTCCACAGACATTTTAGGGCCCTATATCGCCAAGCCCAATACCGGGGAGGCCATAAGCGTCACGTTGGCATGCCTGCCTTCTAGGTCAAGAAGGAGAGATAGAGGGGTAATGAAAGCTATGCCCATTATCCTAAAGCACATACGGAAAGAGCCGGCAACAGGAGCCAGGAGCGGTCAACTGCCTGGACCAAGAGACTCCGATCTGATGCGCTTTTGTGCTCAGAATACAGACCTTCAAAAAGAGGGTGAGCCCATAGTGCATTAAGACAGTATGTCACATGAACAATAAATAGGCACTGAAGGTCTTACGAAACAGAAAGATGTGGCAGCACCACCAACCAGAAGCTGTGGGATCTTGGGCCGAGTAAACTGTAGAAAGCCCAGTCCCGGCACACTCCCGCGTGACAACCTCTGCGCCCCACGTTTGAAGACCCTTGCTTGACCATGCTACCTGAATCTCAAGACTGCGAACACAGGGGCATAGTTCGTCTCAAAGGAACCGGGGAAGGTGACAAGGTGCAGGCCATCTCCCAGATGTCACCGCTCCTTCACGATGGACAAGCATTTTGTTCTGTGGCCCTGTGTGGCCCCACGCTGGGCCATAAAGGGTAATTCACCTATCTGGGTAGAAATGTGTGGTTACATTCTGGAAGACCTCTCTGTTCCCAATGCAACAGGAGGCGGGAAGGTAACATGCGGATATACTCGTAATTGACTAGAAGGGTTTCAAATAGAAAAGACATCAGACTCACACACAAGGCCAAGGCTACCTGGTGGCAAGAAGAGGGTACGTGTGAACTGGGCTGAACCAGGCTTCCTTCCTCCGCGGCATGCTGTCATAGATTAGAAGGTCCTTCTCGGTCAGCACCACCAGGGCTGGCTTCCACTGCTTCTCGCTCTCCCCGGGCACCTGGAACAGAAAGCAGGGTGCTGCTGAGTCACAGCCTGAAAGGAGCGGGGACTGGAAAGGAGAAGCTGCCTGCCCCCACTCCCCCAACACCAGTCAGAAGACCCGACCACAGGAGCCTTGTGTTCAGGTCATGAAATAAAAAAAGAAACCATGCTTGATTCCGGAAAAGATGTTTTCTCCATGGCCCTGGTGTGGATCCTCAGTACAGCAAGAAGGAGCCCAGCTGCCGAACATCTGTCACTGTTTCTCACCTGCCAGTCAGCACTGAAATCATTATTTCAGAGTGGGATGCAGGTGCTTGGGGGAATAAGCACGCCCAGATGGTTCTCTGATAGAGCGCATTGTTTTTATTAGGAAACGGTGAGGTTTGAAAGCTTTTGAAGAACTATCCAAAGGCTCCGAAAATGTATTATGGAGGCAAATGTCTGTCTGTCTGGAGAGGTAGGAGACATCACAGCCTTTCATTGACACTGTTTCTGCAACTCAGGCACCACCTTAAAATTCTTTTAGTTCCACATGGCACAGAAATGAGGGGGTGAAATGAGCCAGTGGGGATAGGAGAGGATTCAAACGTCTAGTTGGGTGTTTGGATCAGGTGACCCTTAAGGCCCCTTCCCATTCTGGGAGTCAGGTAGCTCAGGTCTTATGAGCCAACCCCCACTCCCACCCCGGTATTGATCATCCCAAACTCTATACATGTTTTTCATCTATGAAAATTCCCTCTTTCCAACGTGAACTCTGAGCCCTGTGATAAGTCTTTATGCTCAGTCTGAACACACTCAGTGTGTTAACCCTGTGACTCGAAGCTCAGATCCTACGGCAGAAGCATGAGCTTCACATGGGAGCCTGCTAGAAATGCAGAGTCTCAGGTCCATCGCAGACCTATTGAATCAAATCTGCATTTTAGCAAGACCTCGGGGTGGCTCATTAAAGATTAAGAATCACTGCGCCAGATGAGGTCAAGGTCGTCTTTGACGCTGGCGATTCAGTGAAGATTCCACCCTTTCATGACAAACCACAGTCCAAAATCTATTCAAAATTAAGCTAGGCAGCAAGCTGCCTAAGTGATAAAGCTAATTTCTTCCCTTTGTATTTTATCGTTACTTTTCTTAAGTGCCACAGTGACATCTGTATTGAAGTGACTTTAAGACAGAACGATCAAAGCCGAGAAGATGGGCAGGATGGCAGAGGGGGGTTGTGGAAGGATCCGTGGTTTTTATGGGCTGCCTGAATCTGGGTCCCTGCTCCATTATTTATTGCCCGGGTAACGCTGGGAGACTTATTATTCTCTGTCCTTCTATTTCTTCACCGATAATGATAGTATCATTCACAACAGTGGTTTAGAATGTTGCTTCTGGAGCCGGAATGCCTGAACATAAATCATAGCTCTTTCCAATTTACTAGCTGGGGGATCTCGGCCAAGTCAGCTCATCTCTTTGTACCTCAGTTTCTATACCTGTAAAATGGGGAAATAACAGTATGCATATGAGAGGATTGTGGCGAAGGTTGAGTTAAAATGTCTAAAATGCTTCTCACATGCAGAATATGCATACCTCTTAGTAGCGTCTACCTCATAATGCTAGAGGGGAGATTAAATGAGACGGTACTTGGGGGTGCCGGGCTAGCTCAGTCAGTAGAGCATGTGACTCAATCTCAAGGTGGCAAATGCAAGCCCCCAGTTGGGTGAGAAGCCTAATTAGAAAGAAAGAAAGAAATACAGAGAGAGAGAGAGAAAAGAAAGAGAGTCTATAGTGTGCTTAGCATAACATCTGGCAGATGGTAAGGCCCTCAGTGAACCAGAGGGTGGGAAACTGACTCACTGGTTTCTAAACTTGTCAAAAGGAATTCTTTGGATATGGCAACAATATGTCAAAGTACAGACTTTCCTTGGAAAAAAACATATAAGGAAAACCAAGAATATCTTTGGTGCTGTATAATTTCTACTCATGCTTTTCCCATCCATCCCAAAGTTCTTCCAGGAAGAATCCATAACACAATGACCATGCATCCCTTCCAACAATTTCAATAAAAACTCCCTTTCAGGGGCACCTGAGTGGTTCAGTCAGTTAAGTGCCTGCCTTTAGCTCAGGTCATGATCCCGGGGTCCTGGGATCAAGCCCCACGTTGGGCTCCCTGTTCAGTGGCAAGTCTGCCTCTCTCTCTTTCTCTGCTCCTCTCCCCTGCTTATGCTTTCTTTCATTCCCTCTCTCAAATAAATAAAATCTTAAAAAAAAAAAAGCCTCCCTTTCTAGAAAGAAGAAACCACTGTAAAGTTATTTATACTAGAATGTGAATGACTAACCTGATTCATTTCTTCCATTAAGCATTTGATACATAATTTTAAAAATCTAGTTTTAGCTTAGTGCTTTTTCCAACAGAACAAAAGCATCTTTTTTTTTTTTTTTAAAGATTTTATTTATTTATTTGCGAGAGAGACAGTGAGAGAGAACATGAGCAAGGAGAAGGTCAGAGGGAGAAGCAGACTCCCCATGGAGCTGGGAGCCCGATATGGGACTTGATCCCGGGACTCCAGGATCATGACCTAAGCCGAAGGCAGTCGTCCAACCAACTGAGCCACCCAGGCGTCCCAGGAATTGTTACACCGCATCTTTAAAGAGATCAAAATGAATTGTTACAGCAGACAATGTACTAGACCTCACAAGGTAACCAAGCTATGTTCTCAAGACATAGTATCTGGGGGGTTTGGAATAAAATTTTTCCAGTCTATATGTTACACTTAGTAAATTTCCTTTCCAGTTCATTAAATTGGACTGAAAAAGATACAAATGATCCTCCCAAAGTGCCTTTCTTACCTAGTCAGATCTGATCCATTAACTTTGCGATCATTTAAATGTGAAAACAACTAAGTATCATTCTTCAGAAACAGTTTTAAGTTTGCAAAACAAACCCCAACAGTGAATGCCAAGAGTAAAATGCAGACCTTTCTAATGGTGAAATCACCAGCTCAACCACATGTCAAATAGTATATATAGGTATGAGTAATTCTAAAGCCCTATAACATTTTTTGTCGTTAAAGAGAGCTTCGTGGATTTGTTACCTGTGCTGTGAGAATACTCAGTGAGCATTTTCCACAGCTTCTGTGTGGAGAGCTTTCATTTTAATACTGTGTGAATGCTCGAAGCTAGAAATCTGCCCATAAGGACAACCGACTTTGCAAGGAGAAAAATGTTATGCTGAAAATGGGGTTTTAATACCATTTTTTGTGCTCTGTGAGCTTACACTGCAAAGTCTTCCAAGAACACTTTCTTTTTCAGGCTGGAGCATTTGTGCTATTGTTCGGTGACAACTTCCATGACAAATCCCAATTTCCAGGCACCCAAAGATTCTCCAGCATGAATGCAACCATTCTGGGATGTGTCTACATTTTATTAAGACGTGACTCCTGAAACAGATGTGACAACTTCCATCGCGATCCCAGCCACCTGCCGCGGCAGTATCTTACGAATCGAACGTGCTTCTCATGAAGAAGGCGAAGGAGAAGACACGGAAACAGACAAACTGTTCTGAAATGACCCTGAAGCACAACCGGGTCTGAGCTGAATGCTGTCCCCTCAGTCCCTTTGGCAGAGCCTGTTTACAAAATGACAAGAAGAAGGTGGGGCGCCTGGGTGGCTCAGAGGGTTAAAGCCTCTGTCTTCAGCTCCGGTCATGATCTCATGGTCCTGGGATCGAGCACCACATTGGGCTCTCTGCTTAGCAAGGAGCCTGCATCCCCCCCATCTCTGCCTGCTTGTGATCTTTCTCTGTTAAATAAATAAATAAAATCTTTTAAAAAAGTGATAAGAATAATTTGAGAGAGTGGGAAGAAGTCACTGGTAACAACTGAGGGAAGTAGAAATAAAGGTAGGAAATCAGCACATTTTATCTCTCAAACTTACAAAATGTTACATGTCAATTCTATTTCAATTAAAAAAAAATGAAGGGAAGTAGAATCATTAAATCCTCTATTTGAGACAGGTCTCATACATCATCTACATCAGCAGCTTTCAAACATTTAAAAGTCTTTGATCGCTCTGATCAGATTCAATCACTGGTCAAAGAGCAAAATATAGGACAATTGAAAGAGGCTCTATATGAGGTTACAGCCTGGCGGAGATCTGAGACTTCATGTCATTCTTTTTCCTACCATGTCTTTCTTTGTCCTACCGCCAGCCACACGCCAGCCACACCTCTGAGCGAGCTTCCTAGCAACCACTGGGATACAGCTGGAAAATTTCTGACCTCGTTTTCCCTAAAATATCTAGAATCTGCAGATCACTTTTAAAGAGACTGTTGTGCCAAAACCTCTCCCTACCTTTTCTGTGGTTATTTCCAAAAAAAGAATACTACTGCAGTTGCCTAGACAAAGTTGTAATGATACAATCAATAATACATATGGAAAGCTTAGAAAAGTGTCTCGCATACAGTAAGCAAGCAAACCTTTAAAAATAGTAGTTATTCCAAATTCTAAAAGATAGACACCCCTATATTTATAGCAGCATTATTTACAAAAGCCAAAATATGGAAGCAATCTAAGTGTCCATTGCCAGATGAATGGGTCAAGAAGATACATGTGTGTGTATACACACATATATAAGATGGAATATTACTCAGCCGTATAGAAGAATGAGATCTTGTCATTTGTGACAACTTGGTTGGACCTAAAGAGTATTATGTAAAATGAAATAAGTCAGACGGAGAAAGACAAATAATGTAAGATTTCACTTTTCTGTGGAATCTAAAATACAAAACAATGTTAAAAAATACAGAAGCAGACTTAAATATAGACAATAAACCTGTGGTTGTCAGGGGAGGGGGGATGGGAGAATGAGGAAATAGGTAAAGGGGAGTAAAAGATAAAAACTTTGGTTATAAATAAGTCATAGGGATGAAAAGCACAGCACTGGGAATATAGTCAATAATGTAGTAACTTTCTATGGTGACTGACAGTAATGGCACTTACCGTGGTGATAATTTTGTAATATATGTAACTGTCCAATCACTATGCTACATATCTGTAACTAATACAGAATTGTATGTTGTCGACTATACATTAATTTAGAAGAAAATGCTAGATATTCTACTACCACATCAAAGTAGGAGTAAGTGTTCAAACAAAAGATCTGAATAAACGTGGGCATGAATTCCTTGCCTTTCTGGGTCTAATGTCCTCCTTGGCCAAAGAATGTGGTAAGACAGGGGCGCCTGGGGGAGGGGGCTGTCAGTTAAGTGTCCAACTCTGGGTTTTGGCTCAGGGAGTGATTTCAGGGTCCAGAGATCGAGCCCCGAGTCAGACCAAGCTCAGCGCGGAGTCTGTTTAAGACTCTCTCTACCTCTCTCTCTGCGCCCCCCACCCCCCCCCACCAAAATAAATAAATAAATCTTAAAAAAAAAAGGGTAAGACAAAGTTATTGCTAACAGCCTTCCAACTTGAAAGTCAGACGGTCTTTTTCAGTTTAAAATGCCCTGCTCCCAGGCTTGGACTGCTTTATAGGACTCTTGCTTTATTATCTCTTCTTTGTTCTGTGGACTCTGTTTACAGGGCAAAACCCCCAATGTATGGATTCTTTTTTCCCCACCCAGGCCAACCCACTCTTCCTAACACGGCGATTTTCTGCCTTCTACTTGAGCACAGGGCGGAGGTACAGCTCCGAGGCTTTGGAGCCAAACCACAACGTCTTGGAAATCTGGCTTTGTCACTGCTCAGCTAAGGGATCTGAAGAGCTTTCTCAACTGCTGTAAGCACTTGTTCACCGATGGGTAACACGCCTGAAACGGCCTCCTGTGCATGTATTATGAGGATTAAATGAGACCGTGTATACAAAGTCTCCCATATGGCAGACACTGGAGGTGCTCGACTATCCCCATCAGACGGCTCCCGTGCACGCTTGCTTCCAGCTCCCCGGCTCCGGGAGGAAGGTCTGGATGCGAGGCGAGTGGCTAATGGCAGAACCAAGAAAAGTTCACGGAGAAAGAAGGTCAATCGCAGCTTGGGTTTGGGAGCTCACGGCTATCTCGGCAACTTTTTAATTTAAGTCTTTTCACCTCCGATGGCGAGGAATGTAGAACAAAGGATGAGATAGCAGGGTAATAATAATGAGCGGTTATCAACTTCCAAATGCTTTACAAACAGGAGATAATTAATCTTGCACCAGCTCTCCGAGAGGCCGATGGAGACCCCCTCCCCTTCACCGAAGGGAGAGGAACACGTCTCAGAGCGGCCACGGGAACATGGGCAACACGCGAACAGGCCGCGGTCCGCAGCCCTCTTCTAGATGGTCCCCAACATCACCGGGACCCAGCGGTCGGGAGCCAGGGGGGACCTCCACACCGGGATGCGGAGCCGAGTGGGAAGGAAGAGAGGGCAGAGAACGGGAGCGGGACCAGCCAGCACGCTCGGAAACGGGGCTCTGTGGGCGCCTCAGCTCCTCGGGCCTCACTACTGGGTTTGCTTCTCTCTTCTCGCCCAGCTCCCAAACTGTTGGCACCTGGACCACAGGCTGAATCCACAGGCGGATGACATTGGGGGGCACATGGGATGAATGCGTCCAGTTCACTAGATGTCAAGACAATGCTGACAAATGTTAGAGCAAGCAGAATGAAAATAAGGAAAAGAAAACACGGTTTGGCTGCGGGACGTTTCGGGAGGGTATCATTTTTACATGCCAGCGTTCCCAACAGCAGCAGTCCCCAATTTCCAACATGCTCCCTCCTGCCAAATTCTGAAACTGGCTCTGCAATTCTGTAAGCTGTCTGCAGTAAAGCCCCAGATTCAGGGTTCGTAAGTAGGACTTGCACTAGAGTCAACGTACGAATTAGCACAGCAGGATCGTAGATAAGTCACCCCCGGGGGGCGGGGACAGGACCACGCTCCCTCTCAAGGCTCTAGAAGGAAGAATTCTCCCCTGCCTCTCCCAGCTTCTGGTCGCCACTGGTGTTCCTCGAAGCTGTGTCAGTCCCATCTCTGTTTCCATTGTCACATAGACCTTCTGTGTCTTCTCGTGGCCTTCTCATCGAGACACCTGCCACTGGATTCAGAACCTCCTCCCCCCCAATTCCAGCATGAACTCAACTAATTACATCAGCAAAGACCCTATTTCCAAGTCAGGTCACATGCTGAGGTCCCGAGTGGACATGAATTGGGAAGGGGCGGGTAAAGCCAAGACATTAATCCTAAGACAACAGCAAGAACCCACAACATTTTCAGTTAGTTTTCCAGTTCTCTCTTGGAACATCTGGCAACATGGAGTATGTTTTTTGAAAGTTATCTTGTCTACTGAGTACGCAGAAGGTCAGATGCTAATGTACTCTAACAGGAGCCTTTGATGGCTCTGTTAAAAGTAATGCTTTGGTCCCCGGGATTTCACAATGAAGCCAACCTAAGGGCAGATGGCACATATCCAAGGAGATGAGTGCAGAGCCTGGGTTTTATATCTTCTTTCGTCATACAGCATCATGGAAAGAGGAGACAGAAGGCACAGAGCACTTCAACCACGTGAATCTGGCCTTTCCACTGTTCTGTCTCATTTTGCTTACTGCTAATGAGACGGATGCATTCTAAGATATGTTCCAGGAAGTGATTCCGAGGTCTCTTCTTGCTTCCTAAAGACTGCTGGACTCTATTCAGGTAACTCTGTATCTCTGTGTCACTCCCAGCTCAGGCTACGCACAATCATTTCGGACTAACAAGTTGGAAGAACCAGACCAGCCACCCAAGCCGCTGTCTTGTTAAGTTGGGTCTGATTTTCTACCCTACACTCTTCTCTGCCTTTTGAAAAGCAGAAAGACAACCTTACCGGAGAATCCAACCACAGGAAGGGGGAGAGGAGCTCTCTGCCACCCTCCTTTTGCCCATTGTCTCTCTTAGTCTAATTAACTTCCCCTCTAAGGAAAGAGGGGCTGTGACTCTAATTGTTTGGATCTAGACCTGTCACGGGGTCTTTTTTTTTTTTTTTTTTTTAAAGATTTTATTTATTTATTTGACAGAGAGAGACCACGAGTAGGCAGAGAGGCAGGCAGAGAGAGAGAGAGAGGAGGAAGCAGGCTCCCGCCGAGCAGAGAGCCCGATGCGGGACTCGATCCCAGGACCCCGAGATCACGACCCGAGCCGAAGGCAGCGGCTTAACCCACTGAGCCACCCAGGCGCCCCATGGGGTCTTTTTTTTTAACAGCGGGCATTGTCATCTTCATCACAAGTGGGTGACTGTGGTCACTACTCACTCACTGCACATCATCATATTTGCATGACGGGAACACATATGCTGGACTGGTCCTAGGACAGACTGGTCTTTTTGGTCCACACTGTTCACTCACTTCAATACCCAAGCATCCTAGATTCAAAAGAGGCCACAGGAGGAAAGACACATCACTTCAGCCATGTTCTACAGGATGCAGCGTTTACCTGAGCTTGGTATTAATTAGGGTTTATTGGGCACTTGCTTAGCTACTAATAAATATGGGGTTTTCTTTTCTTGTTTCTCATTAGTACATCATTCCCTCTCACTCTCAGCTGGGAATCCCAGAGAGGAGAAGGGGTGTGTGGTCACACTACCTAAATTCTACTCTGAACCACCTAACACTCAGCATTCTGGAAGAAAATCTGGCCATGAACTTGGACGCTCCAAACTGGATTCTGCTGTGTGTTCCCTTGTCATGCCCATTTTGAATAATTCTGCCTGTCTTTTTTTTTTTCTTTCCCTCCCCTGCCCAAATTAGTTTTTACCACTAGACAGTTGATTCTCTCCTTCCTTCCAGAGATGCTCTGGCTCCGCGGCCATTAGCTGTTTTCACCCCCCTCACCCAGCTTCTTGAATCCTGACTTGCCCGACCTGTCAATTCCTTCTCTCATTAGGGAGCCCCAACTCCTGGGAGCCTATCTCACCAACCATTCCATTTAGAGTCAGAATATATTTGCCTCTCCACTCGGTGTCTTGGCTCAACTGGGAACAACCCGAGTTTCCCCCCAGGACCTGGCAACTTCCTTTGGACACGTCCAAACACCAGCTGTTCGAAGTGGAGACCGCCGCGGCTACGAAAATGAATTCCTTACACGGCTTCGTATGGGTTTGTTCTTTGAAACTTGTAAACATTCCCTTTCATCTTGTTTACTTGTGTGCTCAGCTCAACCTTTTCTGAGGGAAGTCCAAAAGTAAATTTCAACGCTGTGCCCTGCCTGAATTATACAATACTGTAATTGAGCAGTGTTGGAATTGTTTGAGATTTGCTCTATCTTCGGACCTCAAGAGTAGAAGTAAGTTAGAAGGGGCACTTAGGAGAGAAAAGTTTAGAGAGAACGTGACATGTTGGATTCTGAGCCTTTCAATCTGATGGTTTCAAAATCTACATCCCAGGAAGATAATTCTTTTATTAAGGGGGGCTAGACTAAAGGGGTAAATGTGTATTAAGAACTGGCCATGTGATGAGCACGGCTGTGGGTTACATGGTGTCCCTCTCTCCTCCAAATTCAGATGTCGAAGCCCGAACCCCCAAAACCACTGAATGTGACCATTTTGGGAAAGATGGTCATTGCAGATGTAGTTCATTAAGACGAAGTCATACTGGAAGACAACAGACCCTAAACCAATATGGCTGATGTGCTGATAAGAAGGGAAATGTGGACTTGGGGAGAACGTCATGTGAACATGAAGACAGTAGTGATCAAGCCCCAGGATGCCAAAGCTGGCCAGCAGGGAGGAGACAGGCATGGAGCGGATACTCCCTCACAGCCCTCAGGACCAAGGAAGCCTGCCAGTGCCCGACTGGTGAGTTGCTGGCATCCGGAACCTCGAGACAATTCATTGCTGTCGTCCGATTGCTGTAGTTCCTTATGGCGGCCTTAGGAAACAATACAAGTGCCGCGCTCAGCTTCCCCTCCCTCAGTCCCTTCGACACCTTGAGGCGTGCATTATTATCTGTGTTTTACAGAAGGAGAAACTGTGGCTCAGAGAGGTCCCACACTAGCCGAAGTTACGCAATGATAGTTACAAAGCCACTTACGTGCCTTCCTGACCTCAAAACTGTGATATTATCAGATCACAAAGCTGCCTCTCAGAAGAAAGGAAAAGGGGGGTGATGTGGGGACGGGAGGAAAAGGCAGGAGGGAAGAAGACCAGCTGGGAACTCGGCTGTAGTGTCTCCCGCGGACTGGGGTGCACGGGGTCCAGCTCTGTGCAACTCGGCAACACACTCCTCCTTCCTTCTTTCCCACCTCCTGGCACACGGGGCTCCACTCCGGCCAGACGTCGGCTCAGCACAAGTTCCTCTGAGTAATCAAAGCTCTTTATTCCCCAAGTCTCACATCTGATTAAAGTAATTCAAGACTAAGTTGTAAATGACTCATAACCCTTAATACGTCTTTCCACTGAGGGATATTTCTATTTATAATGAGTAGCTGGGACAAAATTAGTCTCCCATGTTTATTCTTCATTGCACAATTGAACGGCTAGTCAATGAACCATGTCTGTTTTCTAAAGGCAGTGAAATATTCTATTATACTATAAATTTAATTTGTATGTTTTTGTTATTTTAGCACACCTTATTCTTTGCTGGTGGTGTTCACTCTGGTACAAACGTCTGCCAGTTTTAAGTCCAAATTAATGAGCTGTGCAGTTCTCAATCAACCATGTATCCTATGTTCAGCAACAAAGAACAGAGCACAGTAGGCTATGAAATTTGGATATCTGTAGCTACCATACATTCCTAGATATTTGAATCACTAGGAAGTGAAGCGGTTCCTGGCCCTTCTAGCTCCTGGCTGAGAAAACTCCAGATTCAAAGTACATGCTTTCAGCAATGTTATAGTGGCTGTATTAACCATAGAATCTTCTAGACAAGGAGTCACAAATTTAGAGACTACAGAGAACCAGATGTAAAAAAGAAAAAAGACAACCCACACCCCATTTATGGGGGAGATTCTTTTTAGCATTGGCCAATCATTCATTACCAGGGAAGGTAGTAGACACAGTATTGCCAAAAGAAGCATTTCAAGAGAGTTTGTATTTTTTAATGTGAATTCTCCCTAGTTTTAGAAGTTCACATATGAGTTTCCTATCGCTGCTCTAAGAAATCACCACAATTTATTTATGGTATTTATTCTTTTATAGAGAATATTCTGGTATTTATTATTATATTGTGGTATTTATTCTCTTATAGTTGTGGAAATTTTAAGTCCTAAAATCAAGGTGTTGGCAGGTCTGCTACTTCTGGAGGCTCTAAGGGACAATCCATTTCCTTGTCATTTCCAACCTCTAGAAGCTTCCCTCCTTCCTTTGGTGCATGACTCCACATCAATCTGCCTTTTCATCCTTTGCTTCCATCACCTACCCTTGACTCTGACCTTCCCACCTTCCTCATTTAAGGACCCATGTGACCAAACTGCCCCTCCCTCTGGGACAACCCGAGATAATTTCACCATCTTGAGATCCTTAATTACATCTGCAAAGTCCTTCTTCCTATGTAAGACAATGTATCTACAGGTTTTGAGGATTAGGATGCGAACATCTCTGGGGAAGCATTATTCTGCTTATCAGTTGGCAACTATTACAAATTAGAAAAACAGTAATATGAAGTGAAGTCGTATGAAGCCCGGCACTTCTTTAAGAATCTCCAGCATGTCCTCTTCCCTCCATCCCACCCCCAAAATGGGTAAATGGAGAAAACAAGATAAACAGACTCTAGGCAGCCATAAAAATTGGGTTATGTGTGAGGCACCTGAGTGGCTCAGAGGATTAAGCTTCTGCCTTCGGCTCTGGTCATGATCTCAGGGTCCTGGGATCAAGTCCCGCATCGGGCTCTCTGCTCAGTGGGGAGCCTGCTTCCCCCCACTCCCCGCCTGCCTCTCTGCCTACTTGTGATCTCTGTCAAATAAATAAATAAAAATAAAATTTAAAAAATTGGGTAATGTGCACCTGGAGGTTCATTATTGGTTTTTTTCTTTTTAAATGAAAAAAAGTTCCTTTAATAAAAATTAAAATAACTAAATAATATGGGGACTGAGAAAATACCCCTGCAAGGCAGCCAGGCATGGCCCACGGACTGCCAACCTGCTGTTAAGTAAAGACACCTACTTGAGAAATACACAATGCACAGGTGCACAATCCTGGCAAACAGATTTGCAGAACTCACAGGCAGGGTTCCCCCGAGTGCCTTGTGTTCCTCAAGGGCCCCCAACAGTCCACTGAAGTACAAGTGTGATCTGAATTATCTGAAGGCTGAGGTATAACAGGTGTATAAGCTGTTGAGACAGATTGGCTAAGAGCAGCCTCCATCCTCAAAATCTGTGTGTGTGTGTGTGTGTGTGTACGCGTGCACACGCGTGTGTTTATTCATCGTGGCCGAGCTCGTGGCTCCCTTGAAGAAGTACCTCCTCTGTCTCTACATGAAAATGGATACCAAAAAAAGTCGCCATCTAGTGCAGGGGATCAAGTGAAGGGTCAGGGAAAGATGTAAGTTAGCGATCTTGCAAAGCTGAAGTTTATTGGAGAAATTCCTATACAGCGGCCTCAAGATCTGGGGATTCTCCAAAATAATCCTCTGGCCCTAACATGCTACCGATTTCTGCTCCTTACTCCTTCCTTCTAACTTTTGAAAACACTGCCTCCGGAAATTCTCATCTTGGGTGGGATGACTGTCCCTATGGGCTCTTGGTTCTGTATCCAGAAGGTGTCCATGGTACGTGCCTAACGCCTGGGATCTAGGGGGTGTTCAACAGACTCCAGCTGAACTCTGAAGGATGGAAGTCATACCCAGATAATAGGAAACCGTCACCATCCAGTCCTGTCTAAAGAGCCCAGGCGTCCGTGACCTCTGTGTCTCTCATGGGCTTTCTTCAACCAGCCAGGGCTCCAATTCCCTGTTTCTTTCACAAGGAGTGAGCTGTCCAGACTCAGCTTCCAGAAATGGATGAAAAGCTGCTTCTAATCTGTGACCCTCACAGATAATTAAATTAGACTCTTCTCAGTCTGGTGGGGAAAGCTATTTTATATTTTCATTAACTCCAAAGGGCCTTTTCAATTACAGTCCCTGTTTGGTAAACAAGTTATCTTTGACTAACAGCCTTTCCTTCTCTAACACCCAGGAAACATGCCCTTTACAGGGATGCTGATGTGCAGCAGAAATTCATAATTTGGTAAAAAGTTATCTTTTGAAAGGCAGTTGACATTATCATTAAATCCGAAAGGAGCGAGTTCTTTAAAAAAAAAAAAGTCTCTGCTTCAGCATCTTGTTTTGTTCTCACTGGGTGTGTCTGTGGAGAATTTTATTTCTCCTTCAAAGGAGAAAGGAAGGGTGCTTTGAAGGAGGAAACCTATTAAAATGTAGGGAGTATCTAGCTTCTCAACACCATGTCAGCATTTTCTGAAGTCATGCCGTGGTCTTACGGCTCTCCAGTAACGTCAGCCACCATAACACTATTTACTATATGAAAGAAATACCAACATGTTTGCTTCCAGTTGGCAGATTTTTAAAACTAAACAAACAGAAGCAAAAAATAATTCATTTCTTAGAGATAGCTCAACATTCGCGTGACCAAGATCCCAGTGACAACTTCCAAAGTCCACTTATCCTACTTTTAGTTTAAATGCCTTCATAAAACCTGCCCCAACTAGGAAGATTCTTTTCCCCCTCCCCCCCTTCCCGACCTCCTGGAAGCAAAGATGCAATGTAGTATTAAGACTATAAATCTTGCTGTCAGTTCTGGTCTGCAAGTCAGCTCAGCTATCCGCAGTGTGATCTTGAATGAGTTACTTATCTCCTCCATGCTTCAATTTCCTCATCTGTAAAATGGGGGTAATAAAAGTCCCTCTCCCGTAAGACCATTAGGAAGATGGAATCACATAATGTGTATAAATGGCTTATAGTACAGTGCCCAGCAAAGATCAAGTTTTCAAAAACGAGTGTTTCTCGAAATTTGGTCTACAGATAACTTGCATGGAATCAGCGAGGCTGCGAGTTACATATTCTGATGTCTGCACCTTCCAAGACCCAATTATTCAAAAGTGCTAGGGGTTGAAAAAAGAAAAGGCGGGGGTGGGGGGGAGTGCTAGACGTAGTATCAGGAACTTGCACTTACAGCAAAGGCCCTGGATAAGTCTGGTGTGTGCGACTCTTCGAGAACACCTACAGTGAATGTTAATTACAGTCACCATGATTATAATGTATATAGAACTCATTTTCCAAAGACCAGTCCCCTCGGATTCCCTGCCTCTATATCACTGAGGCACTTGGTGGAAAGACCAATTCTTGAACCCCAAATCCGCTGAATGCTGGTATCTAGGACTGAAACTACACATCTCTGTTTCTGCGACTTCTCTGGAGACTGTGATACACAGCCTGCTTTGGGATTCCCTGGCTCATATAACTCATTGTGATACCGGCTCCTAGCCCTTCATTTTTTAATCATTTAGCCAGTGTCCATGATGTGATGAAAATGCCTGCTGTTAAAATCAGCTGACCTGTGGGGCGCCTGGGGGGCTCAGTTGGTTAAGTAACTGCCTTTGGCTCAGGTCATGATACTGGAGTCCCAGGATTGAGTCCTACATCAGACTCCCTGCTCAGCGGGGAGTCTGCTTCTCCAGCTGACCTCTCTCCTCTCGTGTGCTCTCTCTCTCTCTCTCAAATAAGTCAATAAAATCTTTTTTAAAAAATCAGTTGATCTGAATAGAGGTGTGTCTGCCCGAGTATACCTCTGAGCTACGATGGGCTCTTAGAAGAGGAACCCCTCCCCATTTCTTCCTAATGTGACATCCATGAACATTTGATTCCTGCATAGTTTTTCCAAACCCTAGTCATTCAGGTACCATTTTCATGATTTTTGTTGACTTCACTTATACCATTAATGGGATTCACCACTAGCCGCTCACCCAGTATCTATTTTCTTCTTCTTTTAAGTAAAAGGACTCCAAGATTATTAGAAGTGACAATATGTCCAGTTACAAAATTCTATTTCCCAGATCCCAATTATACTTCCTGTCCCCCTATCCAACAATCCCAACACTGACGTCTTCTGTCTTCACCCAGTAGGCTTGTTTCTATATCCAACCTGACACTCATTGGGTTGGACCATATGCACAGACACATCCCTCACGCCTCTTTCAAGTCCATTGGCATGCTCTTTGTAGCCGTCCAACGAGAGATGATATAAATGTTATTTCTGCGCAGTAAAGTAACTGTGAAAACAGGGTGACGTGTTCTCCCTCCTCTTTCCAGCCCTGCATTCTCTTCCTCAGATTGCCTTTCTGCAACACACAACCTATTTGTGGCCGACATGTTCCCTTCTGGAGTAAAAGAACCACAAGGAAAATTCCAAGGGCATTCGAACATTCTATGGAAGCCCAACAGCAGCAAATGAGACATAAGAAGGCAGTGAATGTAGTACCATGTCAGTATGGAGATCGTTCCAGGCATAAACATTTTTCTGGATGATCTTGGACCTCTCCAAAGACTTATAATTACAAGTTTCATACAAAATTACCTTTATACTATTTAAATAGTAGATCCAACTTCAGATTTATAAAACTGTAAATGAAGTACACTGTTAAGAATCTAAAAAACAGGGTGCTGGATGGCTCAGTCGTTAAGTATCTGCCTTCAGCTCAGGTCATAATCCTGGGATCAGCCCTGCATCAGGCTCCCTGCTCAAACTGTAAATGCGGTACACTATTAAGAACCTAAAAAATGGGGTGCCTGTGGCTCAATCATTAAGCACCTGCCTTTGGCTCAGGTCATGATCCCAAAGTCCTGGGATCAAGACCCGCATCGGGCTCCCTGCTCAGTGGGAAGCCTGCTTCTCCGTCTCCCACTCCCCCTACTTGTTTTCCCTCTCTCTCTGTGTCTCTCTCTGTCAAACAAATAAATAAAATCTTAATAAAAAAAAAAACTAAACTAGAAAACGTGGCTTTCTGAATAAAGAACACTTTGTCATTTTTTTTTTTTTCCTGTCCGGCTTTCCAAACACATTCATTGATTCAATAAACATTTTTTTTAAAAGACTTTGTTTATTGAGAGACAGAGCAAGCAGGGGGAGCAGCAGGCAGAAGAAGAAGCAGGCCCCCCACTGAGCAAGGAGCCCGATGTGGGACTCTATTCCAGGACCCTGGGATCATGACCTGAACTGAAGGCAGATGCTCAACCCAGATGTCCCTCAGTGAACATTTCTATAGCATATAGGTGTGCTGGGTCCTCTGCTCAGTGCCTCGCTGCCACTGAAAGGAGGTATAAGGCAGACAAGCCAGGAAAGAGTAAATAAGCAGAAATATAAAAAAGTAACTGAAGCAAGTGTTACAAAGAAAAAAACAGGCTAATATGATTTGAATACGCTATAAAGTGTAACAGAAATTTTCTCTTAGGAACAGTTCAGTTGCTGTCCTCTGACAGTTCAATGCTCTAGCTCTGTGGAGAATTTTTCTAAATCTAAATTTTGGCTTCCATGATATTAATCATCCATTAGTGTCACTTGCAAAAGTACTAAGGATTTCTTTCATGTTTCCAAAATAGGGATAAACACTTTTAAAAGGACTATCTTTACTTTGATTTAATAATCTATAGTCTTTGAGGATATTTACACAGCAAGTCTGAAGTCGACCAAGTATTTTTAAGATATGAAATCTACAAAATATTATGGTAACTCTTATAATAATAGATGGTTATCCATCCATTCATTCAATTACGTAAGGAGTCCTTACCAAATTTCTACTACAAGCCAAGCCCTGGGCCAGGCTTCAGGGACTAAACAATGAGTACGACTTCACCCTTACATCTAAGGGGATCATCATCTCAGGAACACAAGCAGGAGGAGACCCGAAGGGCTGGAAGAGGAAACGTTCGGTGTTTTCCAAGTAGGAAAGATGAGGGTTAGAATGGAAGAGAAGTCATCTATTCTGAAGCGACAGCCGGGACTCTTCTAGACACAGAAGAGGAGGAGGAAGGTCCAAGAGTACAGTTAGTGGTGTAGGGAAAGCTTAGGAAGAGAAATAATGTATCCAGAGAATGGTCGCCAGTTCTACTGGGCAGGCGTGTTGGCTGAAGAGGAGAAGAGACGACACAGGAAAGACAGCAGCAATCTGAGGGGTTACAAAACCACTAAGGTTTTTTTTACAAAACATGACTTAACTTCCCCAAACCCACATGTTCTGTGCTTACAACATACTCTTGGTGCAGGGTCTCGCCTTTTAAGCCAGGCAGTGTTGCGGTGAGTGAGTAGGTCCTTGGGATAGTTTTGGTGAGAGTTGTCTCTCTTGAACCTGGAGCACAAAGACCGCACCAATGGTGGAACCAGGCACCATCAATAACGCCTGCTCCCCTGCAGCGTGGAACCCCCTCATCAGAACCCTTTTGGCAGCTCCATTACCTTAACAAGTTGAGATTCTGTGCCCTGGTTATACCGGACACGTGACCAGGAACAACCCTAAACCTTTCTCATAACACAGCCATGAATTCGTGCCTCATACAGGGTTGGGCACCATGAAACTATCTGAGCCCTTGGTTTTTTTGGCCACGTGGGGTGGCGGAAGCAGAAGATGGGCAGAAGAAAGGCGGGGAAGGCATCTGGCTAGCCACCTGATTGGTGATGCTGGCTGAGAGGCCAGCCCTGTAGCAAGATCTAATCTACATCATTTTGACTCCTCTCCCCTCTCCTCCTGCACCCCTCACTCCCTCTGTATGCCTTGCTCAACTGGCAGCAGGAATCCCTTAGGACATCTTGCCGAGGCAGAGTCAGGGAGCTGGCTCTCTATCTCTTGAGCTACTTTCAGAGGACGCTTGCGGAGCTTAGCCGGTGCTTCCCACTCAGGCAACACCCTGGACTTCTGCGTGTACCCCAACTGCGTAGCTCACTCCATTTCGCTTTTCTTGGTATCGTAAATAATTTTTATAGACTGGACCTAGCGCTACCCCTCAAATGAAGCCCTACTGCCTGACTCAGCCTTATTCCTACTAGAATGAGCTACATGTTTTCATTTAGCTCTTCTCCTTCAGCCCCAACTTCCACTGAGGTACCACCCCTGTTTTACTGAATGAGCATTCCAACACTGCGGCAGAAGGAGTTTCCTCTGTGAGAATTTATTTGAGTTTTAATTTAAACATACGGTAAACTATCTCCACGGTGGTTCCTGAGTATGTATTTAGGCAACAGACTCTACAGTTTCTTACCACTTTAGTCTAGTTAAGTTGCTATAATAATAATAATAATAATAATAATAATAATACTTTTTTTAGTATTTACCAAACACCAGGCATAACTTTATAAGCATATCTCATTTAACCTTAAAACAATCCTGTGAGGTATACAATTACCATCCTCGTTATAAAATTAGGCAAGCTGTTGCTCAGAGATCTCGAATCCCATACCCAGTTTATACAACTCTACTTTATTATTTATTGTGACACAATATTCTGTGGTTTATTATTGATGGATACACAAAGGATGCCTGACCCCAACACTTAACAGTGCCTAGCACATAAGAGACACTCGCTATGGTCTATAGAAGGCCAAGTGGTAACAGGGAAATCCCTCCCTGAGGAAGAGGACCACAGTTACAGAATAGCTTTCCTCTACGTTTTACTCCCACTGGAAGAAGAGGACCAGAAATACCTACTTCTGTTGGGTAATTGGTCAAGGCCAGATCACTGGACTCTACGCTAGCTTCAGAGGCAAACGCCCTGTGTTTAGAAGGGTCTCACACTTGGTTTAATGCCTTCTATTGCTGTCCTGGAATTCTTAATACCTTTTTTTAAAGATTTTATTTATTTATTTGACAGACAGAGATCACAAGTAGGCAGAGAGGCAGGCAGAGAGGCATGCAGAGAGAGAGAGAGGAGGAGGAAGCAGGCTCTCCGCTGAGTAGAGAGCCCAATACGGGGCTCGGTCCCAGGACCCTGAGATCATGACCTGAGCTGAATGAAGGCAGAGGCTTTACCCACTGAGCCACCCAGGGGCCCCGAAATTCTTAATTTTTTTGAAAAAGGGGCCCCACATTATTACTTTGCAGTAGGCCTCGGAAATCATGTAGCCAGTCCTAACTACTCTGTAAGCTCCATAAACACAGACACTATTTTGTTTACTGTTATATCCCCGACATCCCGGACATGTTGGGTGTAGAGCAGGTGATCTGCGTGTGTTTGTTCATACAGTAGTTCTTCCTTATTTGTGGTTCCAGTTGCCTGAGTCAACTGCAGTCCAGAAGCAGATGGTCCTCCTTCTGAATTATCATCACGAGGTCATACAATAGCCTAACACTGTTTCGTGATGTCCCCATCATTCCGCCCACTTCACCTCATCACACGGGTGTTTTATCATCTCGCATCAGAAGAAGAGGGATATAGTATCATATGATAGGGGTACAAGGCAATAAGATATTTTGAGAGAAAGAAACCACATTCACGGAACTTTTGTTATATAGTACAGTGTTGTAATTGTTCTACTTTGTTCTTAGTTGTTATTAATCTCTTACCGTGCCTAATTTTTAAATTAAATGTTACCATATAGATATTTATAGGAAAAAACAAAGTTTATATAGGGTTTGGTACTATCTGTAGTTTCAGACATCTAGTGAGGGGAGGGGGGGTCACATCCCATGGATGATGGGAGGAGCTACAATGTATATTTATGTGCGCGCGTGTGTGTGTGTGTGTGTGTGTGTGTGTGTGTGTGTGTATTGTTGGCTTAATGAAAGATTAACTTGAAGAAGAAGCCAATGACTTACTCAAGAGACTCTAAATTTTTGGCAAGAAGCTCAAATTAGATTGAAGGCAGGAGAGTCTAGAATGTTCAGGAAACCACAAAAGAGCCCTTGGCTATTACCAAGACTACTAGACAAGGGGGCACTGGTCTCAAAGGGAGTGACCTAAGAGGTAGATAACCTGTAGACTTCACAGACAGGGTTGAGACTGCCATCACTGCTATAAGCATACCTGTGCTCACATTGTGTTTTTGTAACAGTGTGTGTGTCTTCAACCAGACAGTGAATCACTTGTCTGTTTTCTCTGTTCCATTTCTTGCTCTTCTCCAGTGAGATGGTTAGTTTTATGTGTCAATGTGGCTGGGTTATGCTATCCACTTAATCGATTAAACACTAATCAAGGTATTGCTGGGAACGTATGTGTAGATGTGACTTATATCTATAATCAGTTGTTTATATTATACTCCATGGTCCTCTGAGGTCCCTCTGATGCTCAAAACATCGCATGGCACCCTCTGCCTGCACCCCCCATCTGGACCCAAACTTATTCTTCCCAATATACCCAGAACCACCCAGAATCACACCTGAGGGCTCCAGCATGCCCTGCTTCCCTTCCTGGGAAGGGAACACTACACCCACCTGGACTATGCCCTGGGTCATGAGCATTTCCCATGACAGATTTTTTTAAAAAGGAGATTATCCTAGATAATCTGCGGACCCCATCTATCAGTCAGAAAGTCTTATCAGCAAAACTGAAATTTCTTTGAGGAAAAAGAGGTTCACCTGTGGAAGACAGCTTCGGGTCCACCCATAAGTCCTCTAAGTCTCTCAGTGTCCAGCCTGTCCTTCTCAACGGTCTACCCTATTGATTTCAGATCTGCCAACCCCCACAATCACACAAGCCAATTCCTTGAACTGAATCAATCTCTCTTTCTGTCTCTTTCTCTGGCTTCAGAAGCATAGGTAAACACCTGTGCTCCCTGACACTCAAAAGTCATCTGGAAAGTAGTATTTACCTTGAATGTAATAAAAATCAGTCTACGATGTATTACTCAGGGGCCAGTCAAGAAAACAGAGCACTGCCTGGTAGTCCAGAGGACAGATTCTATGGAGCTGGTTACAAAGTCTTTGGAACAGCTGAAAAGTCAAAAAGTCAAAGTCAAGATCCTAGAATGAAGGATCAACCCTAGGCCAGCCAAGGCTTGAAGCTCTTCCCATGGTACAGCGAACAGGACAGAGAAAGGGTAGTAACAAGAGAATAGCTCAGGAGGGGGAGCTTTTGAGGACCAGAAAAGGAAACAGAACCATGGAGGGATGACAGGGAGCTGGCCCATGGAAGAAGGGACTGTCAGGAAGAAGCTAGAATGAGACGAGGCATAGCTGCTCTAGGAGATGGTCCTCCAAGCAGAGAGAGGGAAGAAATAACCTCAGCTCCTCCATGCTCCTGCCCTCCAATTTCTACCTGTACGAAAAGGAGCAAGCACGATTAAGTATTACACGGAGTGTTAACAGGAGGAGTACATGAGGTCAAACGTTATCAACCATGGTTCCTCTGCTGGCCTTGCAAGACTCATCAGATAGGAAATGACATCACTGTCCTATTGGCACACCCCTAACCAAGTCTGATCCCCGCTACCCAGTGCTAATCACGTGTTTTAACGACAGGCCTTGGATTGCCTGGAATGGGTTGTCTGCAAGGCATCCTACTTCCCTGAAGGAAGCCTCTGTAGAGGAGGGTAATGCACAAAACCTAGACCCTAAGCCGCCTGGCATTCAGCATCATGGAGTCGCAAACACACTTCTGTCCTGGGTCCTTGGATCATCAGTAAGTCCTGAAAATTAGCCATTTCAAACTCAAGAACACACTTTCCGTCTTTTCATCTTTCGCTTCCAACAGTTTATTTCTTCCTACAGCGTCTTCTGATGTGCTTCTCATTTACCACGCTGTTGGATTTAGTCCGCTTCATCTCTGCCTTAGAGAATTGGTGACCTTTTCCATTATACTCACTTTTTCCCTCGAGCCATCTTAAGACCTGAGGATCAAAAGGCTCAAAAGGCATTCATGCCATTCTTGATAGATTGGCCAGAGATGCACAGCAACTCTGGGACCTCCTCACTCTCTCCCAGGAAGGAGTATCTCAGAACAACTCTGGCTTTAGACTCACAACGTGGGGAGTAGGTTTTGGGTGGAAAACACATTAACCAAATGACAGCATCATGGCTCCCTGATGTACGGCAGCTGCTTACCTACCGCTCTCAGTTTTATGAGTCTGTCAATACACTCCTTTGGACCTCTTTGGCCTCAGACAAGCCTCACCTCCAACGAATTCTGGAGTCCTTTCCTCCTTGTCCTCCTGAGTGTCCCACACAGTTCTATCTGCTCTTTCTCTCCCGCCCCCATAAGAGCTCAGTTCTCTGTCATTTGCATTTTGTGCAAAGAGGTGTAACTTAGGTTAAAGAAGTGCTTTACTTGATCAGCAAGCATTTTGGTTTCAGTGGCTGCAAAGATCCATTCTCATTAAATTAAATTGAAGAAGGGATCATCCAGTTGACAACGACACGATACAAGTAAAAAAAACAACCCACAAACAACAGACCACTACTTTCTCATTAAGAGGATATTAGGGAACAATCTCTTCTTACTACTTCTATTATAACAGTCACTAATTATCTACAGTTGACCCCATGCGTGAGAACAACGAAGTTATCTATAAACATAGATTTTTTTTTTTTAAGTGTGGAAAAAAAAAGGCTGAAAGCCTTGCTAGAAAACTACCTAGACAAAAAAAATATGAAGAGTCCTATGTCAAACTAAGATGTGGAGCAATTTTTACAAATCCATTCACGGCGGAACAGGCCATCCCAGCTAAATGAGGTGATACGTATTCAGTCACGGGACAGAGATTCCCGAGCACACGCTGTATGCCAAGTGCTGTGCGAGCAACTGGGCACGTTGTGACGAGCAGAACCAGACAGCGCTCCCCAGATGGAGCTTCTAGGCTGGAAGAGGGGACAGATGCTCCATAAAGCATCAAACAAACAATAAATATACAATTACACACGGTACTAACTGCTGCCACTTACGAGGCTTACACAGTAGGAGTGCAACTGAGTAAAGCCCAGTTTCTCCTACTCTGGATGCTTTGCTATTCTCTTGCTTTGTTCTATTTTTTTTTTTTAAGATTTTATTCATTTATTTGACAGAGAGGGATCACAAGTAGGCAGAGAGACAGGCAGAGAGAAGGGAAGCAGGCTCCCTGCTGAGCAGAGAGCCCGATGCGGGGCTCGGTCCCAGGACCTTGAGATCATGACCTGAGCCGAAGGCAGAAGCTTAACCCGCTGAGCCACCCAGGTGCCCCTATTTTGTTTTAATTTTTATTGAAGAACAGTTGATGCCAGGTTATGCTCGTTTCTCATGTACAAAGCTTTGCTATTCTTCATTCTGCCGTTCCCTCTGCACTGATCGCCATTAATGGCAAGTGTTAACCAGGTCAGTGAATCCGATATGCCACTTGGAATAAAGGGGACAGGGGTGTTGCCAGCTTTCTGGATGTATTTTTGCAAATAGCAGATCCTTCACCCACACCCTGTTCCCATGGCTTTTTCTTTTTCTTTCTTTCTTTTTTTTTTTTTTTTTTTTGGCGAATGTTTATACAGCTGTTTAAAAGAAAAAGGGGGGAAGAATCAGCTTTTGGGACTCACTCAATAAAACAAAACACAATATCCAACCAAAATAGATACTCCTGTCCTGCTTTGATTTTTCCACCTTCTCAGACTTTAAACAATCAGTTCCAGAGGGTTTTGATTTGTAGGGTGGAGAATGGCAAGCACTGTGAGGTCAGTAACATTTCGCTCTGACACCAGGAGTGACAGTCTAACTATTTAACAAGAGCACAGCCACCAATCGAAGAGGGGCGGGGAGCATGGAAGCAAGCCCTGGGTCCCAAGCGGGAGGCACCAGCCTCGGGGCCACCTGGGAGGCAGCCTCACCAGCTCACATGGCACTTTTCTGGCCTTCCATTGTGTTCCAGCACCCATGCCTGAGTCCTGTAGTCCAAGGTCTTTCATCCAATCAAATGCTGACAGATCACAGCCTATGTCACTATCGCCCGGTAAGTGGTTGGGAAGAAGGCACAAGCACTCCCTGTCCTCACGGGACTCAAGTCAGTGGTGGTGACAGAAGGAAAAGGCAATGGGGCGCCTGGGTGGCTCAGCAGGTTAAAGCCCCTGCCTTCAGCTCAGGTCATGATCCCAGGGTCCTGGGATCGAGCCCCGCATCAGGATCTGCTCAGCAGGGCGCCTGCTTCCTCCTCTCTCTCTCTCTGCCTGCCTCTCTGCCTGCTTGTGATCTCCGTCTGTCAAATAAATAAATAAAATCTTAAAAAGAAGAAGAAGAAGAAGAAGAAGAAGAAGAAGAAGAAAAAGGCAAGGGGACCCGCAAAGTTGCGAACTGCGATCGTGACCAAAGACGAGATGAGGGGGCAGAGAGAGGGAACGGCTCCATTTAAACACGCTCCTTCTTACAAGGATTGTTAGGGCTTACAGGGTTAGTCTTGTACGAAGTATTTGCATCTTCAGAAGGGACAAACCACTAAGCCAAAGAAATGAATCGTTAATAATGGGATTTCAGCCATAAAATGGCATAATGAGAAAGTTATTTGGAGAGACAGATGGCACATCAGACAGGGGTTTTTCCTAATCCCATAAATCACCTCATCTAGGAAACCATCCGGGGAGCCTATTTTTAAAGCTTGCCCGAATTCACAGATACAAAAAAAAGTCCTTGTCTAGAAGGGGATAAATATGGAACTGTTCAAGGCGTTCCTTCTTAGGATCACGCAGGAAGGGAGGAGGCCTTTCACTGTTTATTTTACCCAATTCTGTATTGTTTGAGTTTTTAATGAGTCTTTATGATTTCTGTCACTCACAAAGTACATGTGTGTGTGCGGGAGGGGCGTCTCTTCTAAAGAGCTCATGTCTTGATGTAGGAACCTCAAAAGATTGTGATATTTGTGTAGAATTTCAAACCTTAACATTTGCGGTAATTTGTTACAGCAGCCATCAGAAAGTAGTACCCCATGTGGGATGGGGCATTAATTTGCCTCCCACAAGTAGTGTGAAGGATTTTTATAAGCGTGTGTGATTTGCACACATCTGCTGAATAGCCAGTGCTCTTGCTACACTGGCATTTTTTTTTTTTTTTTTTTTTTACAGAATGGCAGTTTTCAGGAGTACCAGTTTAAAAAAGAAAAGAAAAGAAAAAAGAGTATCCTTCACAACAGAGCCACAAAGAAAGATCCTAATGAATGAGTTCGCTAACTCATCACCACTTTCACTGGTAAGCCCTTAATGAGGACTAAGTCAGCAGCTAATTATGCAAAGCGAGGGTGCGGGAGCACCTCCAAGAAGGAAGCAGAGCGAGCTCATTTGCTGATCTCTGCTGACTGGGCTGACTGGGAATCGTGCGGTACCCCGTGCCACACGCACAGCGACGGGACCCGGCCTCCTACCATGGACCATCCCATTCTGTGGTCTTGAAGGCCTGAGATCTGCAGAGGCCTGAAATCCTAAGAAAGGTTGTGTTGTGGTTCTGCTTACTTACACATAGTTCAAACTAACATCAAGACTTCACTTCAAAATAGAACATATATTGTATGCTGAAGGAGGAAGAGTCTCCTGGTAGATTCTTTCCAGCTGTAAAATTCCTCATTCATTCCCCAGGGCTCAACCTCTCTCTTTTTTGGAGAGTACCACTTTGCTGGTGCTTAGAAATGACCACCGGGTAAGCCAGCTGCACATGGACCAAAGCCATCGGCTTTTACCACATCCTTTGCTGCTACTCCCTGCTCCTCATGGTCCTCGAAGTCCTTAATCTGGCCTCCTGTTTTCCTTCCGGGGGTCTCTCTGATTTTCCAGGCTTATCTGGTCTTTTTTTCTCATGGGATTCCTCAAACCCCACATTAATTCTCCATCCTCACATTTTCATGTTTGTTCACAACAGAACCATCTGGAATGCTCTCCCCCACTTCTTACCATCCCTATCCCTTAATGTCCATGCACCCTCTCCAACTTGTCCTTAGCTGCAAAAGCACTTGGCATACACTTACTCTGTGCCAAGCTCGTAACTCGGTACTGGGGCTACAGCAGGGAAGACAAACCAGGTCTCTACCTCCAGGAGCTTAGTGTCCAGCAAGGGAGATAAAAATTAAAAACGGTAAGTCAATAAATAATTCAAATTGTGACAGGTACTGTATAGGTTTCCTATGGTTACCACACCTTGGTGGCTTAAAAAACAGAGATCCGGGGACACTTGGGTGGCTCAGTCAGTTAAGCGTCTGCCTTTGACTCAGGTCATGATCCTGGGGTCCTGGGATGGAGCCCCACATCAGGCTCCCTCCTCAGTGGGGAGCCTGCTTCTCTCTCTCCCTCTGTCCATCCCCCACCCCAGGCTCATGGTCTCTCTGTTACTTCCTTTCAAATAAATAAATAAAATCCTTTTTAAAAAATCCATTCTCTTACAGTTCTGGTCTGAAGTTCAAGTTCAAGTCTGAAAGTACTGACATTGAGCTAAAGTCAAGGTGCCTACAGACCCGAGCCCATCTGAGGCCCTAGAGAATAATTTTTTCTTTGTCTTTCTAGTACCTACAGCTGCATTTTTGCAGGCCTTGGCTCAAGGGCTCCTTCCTCCACCTTCAAAGTCGGAGAGTACAGTGTCTTCTCGCCCTGAATGCTTTCCTCTGCTTTTTTGTGAGTTTCTCTCTGCCCACCTCTCAGAAAGACAAGAGGGATTGTGATTGCACATGGGCCCACCAAAATAATCCAGGATTACTCATCACAAAATCCTTAACTTAATTACATATTCAAAGACCCTTTTTCCATAGACGATAACATTCACAGGTTTCAGGGATTAGGACAAATACACCTGGAGGCCGTTACTGAGATGATCACACGGGCTCTGCGGAAAACCATCAGGATGGGAAGAAAGGACACTGCCTCTGAATGACATGGCCAGGGAAGGTGAATGCCATGAGGGACATTTAGGTCAAGAATTAAAGAATGAGAACAAATCTTGGACCTTGATTCTTCATCAGGGCCCATCTCGAAATATAAATGTGCATTAAAAGTAAATCAAAATTCTATGCAAATCATCTGCATAATGGTGAGCTGTAGAAACGTGTCATTTCTATCTCATGAAAATCAAGCTTACTGCCTCTTGAAATGGTAAGATGGACAGAAATGACACTAGTGCATATGAGGATTTGTTTTTTCTATGTTCCTGAAGCTAATTGCTGGTTAGAGGCTTTTGCTAAAAACCCTGATTTTGTCTTTATTTATGCCTCACTTCAAAACAAGTTTGAAGAATTAAATAACCGTTGACAATGATAAAAGCTTTGATAAGGATATAGGCCATCGGTCAATTCACTAAATGTTCAGATTAGCCATTCAACTGTTGGGAAAATCCACTTCTTCTATTCATTTGTTGCAAATTATTGGATATTAGCCAATTGAGCCTTGAAATCTATAATTTAAAGAATCATTAAGGGCTTGTGGTTATTTTGCAAATGTCAAAGATGTGTTTTACTTGTAAAGAATAGAAGATTGGTAAGGACTGTTGTTTTTCTTATAATAGACGCTTCTCTTTAAATATTAAATGCTTCTTGTCTTAGCAAAAAGTAACAGCTATTGAAGAAGATCTCTGGAATGCAGATAATGTTCTCTCTACTGATCTAGATGCAAGGTACAAGGGCGTGCGCAATTTGTTAACATTCGCCTCACCATACTGATAACATATGCACATTTATGTATGTATGATACTTATCAAAGTTAAAAAGCCGCAATTCATTTATTGCTAGAACAATCAGAAAATGCAGTACAACAACAAGAATTACATAACCACCACCATTATTTCCTGAAAACTGTAGTTGGAATGTTTCAATTCAGCTATTCTTTATCTATCTACGTGTATTGATGTGATGATAGATTAAAAACGTGACAGATTAAAGACAAACCCATCTAGAAGTGGGATCTAGTTTCCTTCTGCAGGCTAGCCCTGGGACTAGTTTTGCCTACCAGGGTGCAGCAGACTTGATGCTGTGTTAACTTTGGAGGCTGGGTTCTAGAGGGGGGAAACTTCTACGTTTGTACGCTTGGACTGCTTCCCCCCGGGGATCCAGCCGCCATGCTGCAAGGAGTCCAGATCATATGGAGAAGGTACATGGAGAACCCATGTGATCCAGTCGACAATCCCAGCCGAGGTCCCAGCTGACAACTGCCTGACATATGTGAGCGCCATCTTGGATGGGGTGACTCAGTCAAGCCTCCACACACTGCTGCCCCAGCTGATAGTAAATGGAGAAGTACTTTTCAGCTAAGTCCAGTCAGCTCACAGAACTGTGAGAGGTAATAAATGATTGTTTTAAGCCACTGCAAACTGCAATCAATAGGTAGAGATATTACTGAGGAACAGATAGCTGAAATTCTCCACTTGTCTCTTCTATCTACAAATTCATCATTGAATTCACCTACAAACTGTCTTGGTCAGCACAGTGTTGTGTCACTATGGTTGTGGGCTGGCCAGGAGAGGAGGGAAAACTGGGGTTGGTCCTCGGGAAGTGGGATGGACCACAGCTGCAAGCCTGTGGAGTGAAGAGGCAGAAACAGACACCGCAGAGCAGGGCCATCTTGGAAAATCTGACTAGAGAGGAAGACAGAATGAGAACCCAGCATAGCTGGGCCCAGACCGGTTAAGACTAAGAAAAGGGACTTGGTTAGACTGAAACTGGAAGAAAAAGCACACAGTTCAGGTGGGTGGGAAAACATGCTAACACTTCTCCACACTCAAGCAGGTGAGAGAGCTTGGTGCCCAAGAGTCTCAGACAAAGGACGAGGGTCATAGCATTTAGGCTGGGTGCTGTCTCCCAGTCCTTCCACCCCACTCTGGGGAATAATCCTGAATCTCAGCGAAGAATGGGGCCAGCTCCTGCTACTTATCATTAGGGTGGTCTCGAGGTGGGAAGGGGGAGGCAGCATGCGGGGTGCATGGGGAACTTGGATGTTAGATTTAGATTTAGATTTAGATTTAGATTTAGATTTCTCAAGTCACATGAGGATAAAAATATCTGATATCTGAAGACATCTTACTTGGATGAGACCATCTGAAATTACCATAAAAAATGTAAATTGGAAGGGTGTTCCCCAAAATACCTCACAGACATCCTTCTGTCATGCTGAGCCTGACCCCATCTCTAACCTCATCATTTCCCTCAGGCTAAAAAGCAAAGACCCTCATTGTGAAGCCCTCTCCAAAACAAAAAATAAAAGTAATGTATATCATGAACCATGTCGTCCACTTCCTGCGTCTCACCCCACCCATTGTCCACTTCCTGTTCCTCACATCATCCACCATCCACTTCCTGTGTCTCAACCCATCCACCACTCGTATAGCAAGCCCTGTGTGGGGATGCAGTGGGAACTCAGGATCACCAGCCAGGCACAGAACTGCTTAAGAAAGCAGAGCACAACAGCCTCCTCCAAAGGAACTGCTTTGGTCACATGTTAATGGCACAGGGAAGCTCTGCTTAATCATCTGGATCTGTCTACAAGATGTGCCTGCCAGCCTACACGCGTTTTCCACTCGGTTCAATCAACCCAGACTTGGCACTACGAGCCCTCAGACAGTCACAAGCATATGGCTGTCTAGAGTAATAAAGGTGATAGCCAGATAGGGCTCTCGGAGTCTGGGGACTACTTTTTTTCAACCGAGTCTTTAAGCTCAAGGCGTAAAAAGATTCCATTGAGTTCCATTTAGTGTGCTTTTACCAAGAGTATGAAAGCCGATCTTTTGGTTCCTGGCTCATCTTGTCTATTTTCTGAAGAAGTGTTCTAAAGCAGAGGCTCCGGTATTTTTTCAGCAGCGACTCACAGTGATCAAGACATTTTAAACCACTGGCCAGTTCACCCAGATGTGTGCCTCTGTGTATGTGTGTGTGTGTGTGTGTGAACGTGTGTGTGTGTGTGAAAATGGAAATGACCATTTTGCCCAACAGTATTTTTATTGTGTCTGATGGTGAATTTTCCACGTCAGGCCGGCGAGGCTCTGGTGCACAGCTGTTTGATCCAACAGTCTAGGTGTTGCTGTGAAAGCATTTTTTTTAGATGTGATTGTTTAAATCAGTGCATTCTGAGTACAGCAGATTACCCTCCATAGGTGGGAAGGGCTCTGAGATCCCCCGAAGAGGAAAGATTTGGTCTTGGCTGCCTTTGGGCTCAAGAATGCAGATATAACTCAAGCCAGAATGGCCAGCCTGCCCTGCAGATTTTGGTCTCTCTCATTCTGCGTGTGTGTGTGTGTGTGTGTGTGTGTGTGTGTGTGTGTGTGAGAGAGAGAGAGAGAGTATCCTATCAGTTCTGTTCCTCATACATTATGTAAAACACAGGGTATTTTCTCTTTCATTCTAATTAATTGAAAGAAAAATGTTGTTTGCCATTCACTCTAGGAAGTAATGACTTTCAAAAACCAGCTTTATTATCATGATTGATGTACCACAGACTTCGCCCTTTTTTTGTTTTTTTAAAGATTTTGTTTATTTATTTGACAGAGATCACAAGTGGGCAGAAAGACAAGTAGAGAGAGAGAGGGGGAAGTAGGCTCCCCGCTGAGCAGAGAGCCCAATGCCGGGCTCGATCCCAGGACCTGGGATCATGACCTGAGCCGAAGGCAGAGGCTTTAACCCACCGAGCCACCCAGGTGCCCCTGGCATTCGATGTTTTAAAATGTAAAGATCAGTGAGTCTCACTGTATGTATAGCATTATATGGCCACCACTGTATTCTGATTTTAGAATATTTCTGTTATCCTCAGAGGAGCCCCTGGATGCTTTCTTGGTCATTCTCCAGTTATCACTTGTCTTCTGAAAAGCACTGTCTAAAGCGGTGTTTCTCAAAGTGTGATTCAGAACCGGCATCATTAGCATTGGCTGTGAGCTTGTTAAAAATGTAAATTCTTGGACCCTCAACCCAGACCTCCTGAACCAGAAACTGCTGGGGTAGGGCCCAGCCATGTAGGTGGTGATTCAAGAAATTTTCCAGGTGATTCTGTTGCAAGGGAAAGTCTGAGAAGCCCTGCCCTGTGGAACATGACCTGAAAGGAGGGGGGCCCTTGCCCATGTGCTCGAGTGTTCTCTGCTCAAGGATGAGAAGGGGCATCCACTGAGTGCCCCAGTGCCCAGAGGTTCTGTGGGATTCAAGTTTCATGCAGAAATCGCCTCAACAGGTTCAGACCTAAAATTCACTAATCACTTGCAGGAACAGCTCATTCTAACAGGATTAGAACGTGTTTGTGTGAAGTTCCTACCTCCCCACTGGTGGGTTTTGAGTGTGAATGACGAAAAAGAGGTGCTGCTGCCCTTCTCCAGAGGGACTAAGAGCGTGGTCAGGCTGGGGCTTTGGGGAAGGGAATCCTGCTCCCTCCTGGAGGGTCCATGTCCAAGTGTGCAAGGGGCAGGTTGCTTTGGTAGAGACGCTGTGTGAAAGAGGAAAAATTACTCATATGGGCCAATAAAGAGAGTAGGAGGTGAGGATGCAGAGGCTTCATGGAACCCATGAAGGGGAAGCTGAGCCAGGCCTTCTGAAAAGGGGAAAGCCAGCAGAGTACTTCTCCATCTCTCCCTTCGCCGGTCTGTGCATATGGCGTAGGGCGCAGCTTTCTCAGGGCTCATGGAGGAGCTCTCCTACCTGAGTCTCCATCATCTGTCCATTAGGCTTCCACTGCTAAGTGTCCCATTCTTCTGTCTCCCCAAATATCAACTCTTCTTTTCTCACGTGGTCTTGTCATAGGCCACTGATCAGCCTATGAAGGCTTACAACTTTTGTGTCTTCTATTCATACATCCAACGATTCCACAAATAGAAGCATCGGATCTAAAGACTGAACAACAGTAATGATTTCTGGGTAAGAAAGTTAGAAATCAGGATTCAAAACCAGGTACTTGTGTCTAGTAAGACGTGCTTCTTTATTCAAGCTATCGCGATTCCAGAGACAATGAACGCACACAGTATGTATGTCATAAGTTTCTACTGAAGGAGTGAAAGTGCTTGAAACCTCACAAGGAGTGACATCTTGAATCTCAAAGATGAGGTCCATACTGTGATTTTTTTTTTTTCAGAGAAGAGAGAGGGTGTGGGGGGAGAGGGGCAGAGAGAGAGAGGGAGAGAGAGAATCCTAAGCAGGCTCCATGCCCGGTGTGGAGCCAGATGCGGGGCTCGATCTTATGACCCTGAGATCATGACCTGAGCTGAAATCAATAATCAGATGCTTAACCCACTGAGCCACCCAGGCATGCCCACACTGCATTTTTGTCTCTACTTTCCCACTGACAAGCTTATGCTCCTGGGATGGTACAGAACATTCCCGAACCCACATTCCTCATATCTGAGGAGTACAGTACAGATGATGTATATGATTCCTTCCACCTCTCTATTTATCAGACTCATCAGTGCTGACTCTGCAGCTCCCTTTCTCCAAACTGTGGAGGAACAGCAAGAGATGAGCTGAGTCCTCCTCAATGGACAGAGGCACAGGACCTCTATCAGGAGTCAGTGTGCTCCTCATTCTTCATGACTGGCTCTGGAAGGAGAGTTTACTTACTCATTCTTCCACAAGGCTTGCCAAACTCCCAGGAAACAGCTACACAGCTAACGGACTATGTAATTCCCTTACTGCATCTGGTTGTGCTTCTTCAGAAATTTCACTTTGGCCAGGAGTAATGTACATTCACAAGACCACCCATGACATACAGCCTTGGCTAGTGCTTGTTACGTAGCCATGCGAAGCTGTGTGGTCAGCTCCTTTCCTACCCTGTGCTCATTAGGGATCCTTGCTTCACAGATGCTAAGTTGATGGCAATGGAGACGGCATTGTGTTGCAAAGCAGAGAGGGTTATAAAAGAGTTACAAAAACTTCTATGAAGATTCTCCCATATTTCTTAAAGTTGGAATGAGAAAAAACCTGCTACAGCTCTAAGGAGAGACTGCACGGAATTAGGCTTTGGGGGGGTCAGTTCAACCCATGGGTTGTAATTATCAGCCTTATGAACTCTCTAAGAGAATTGGGAAAGGCACCCTCTTCTGGACGCAGCCCTGCAGGGCAGACCAATGAGCCTTTATGTTGAAAAACAGAGCCCTTTCCTCTCCTGGGGGTCAGGCACCCGCCACCATCTACAACAGGAAGCTTAGCAAGTAGAATGTCAGTGGATTTTTCTGGATTTTTCCCCAACTAGCCCCCACTGCTGGGCACCTCCGAGGAGCTCAAGGAGGCTTACAAAGCAGCTCCGTGAATGCCAACTGCATAAAGACAAACAGACCAGACCGGGGTTTTAATACCCTTTAAAGCAAGAGAGACTAAGAGTTTATATTGAGACATATATATTTCAGTCCAAAACATTACACTGCTTTTTTGAAATTTTTCCTAGGTGCTTTTTAGTTGGAGAAAAGAAAACCAGATTTTGGTTTTCAATATGAAAACATAAAATAGGATGTTTGTGACTACGTAGGTCTTATCACTCTACCTGGTAACCAAAAGTGGATAAAACCCACCTGCCGGGACAACTGAAGATCACTGGCCACTCAGGGAAAATTTTCAATAAGCTGTCTTTAAAAAAAATTGATCAAACTGAGTATTTTCCGTGTCCCATAAAACCAGGTGGGGGCAAGAATTCAACATGACAATGTGCATGAAAGTGCTTTTAAATTCTGGAGACTTACATAAATGGCAGTCACTTTAATTTGTGAGTTAGCCAAAGCCAAGCTTAACAAGACACCAACAGCAGCATTCCTGTTTAAATTAGGAAAAATATAAGAATGCTTTCTACTCTTGGGGCACTAGGGTGGCATCCAACTCTTGGTTTTGGCTCAGGTCAGGATCTCAGGGTAGAGTGAGATTGAGGCCCGAGTCAGGCTCCCTGCTCTGTGGGAAGTCTGCTTGAGATCCTCCCTCTCCCTCTCTCCCTCCCTTGCATGCACCTCTCCCTAAAATAAATAAAATCTTTAAAAAAAAATGCTCTCTAGTCTTACTATTACATAACATTGTTACAAAAGTACTATCAATATAGTAAAAGAAATAAAATAGAGGCATAACAAATGGGGAGGACAAGTGGTAAGAGTGTCATATTTTAGGGCTGAGATAATTGCATACCTGAAAAACCCAATAGAGGGAATTAGAAAACTGACAGAAACAATAGAAGAATTCAACAAGTTAGCTAGGAACAAGATTAACATATGGAGATCATAGCCTCACATATGCAAAGTCAGTAAGAATCAAAATGAAAGAAGATCCTATGTGTAATAGCTAAAGATAACTAAGAAACAGAAGTACAAAACCACACAAAGAAAATTTTAAAAACCTAGTGGAGGGACACCAAGAAAATCTAAACAAATCTCCACTTCTTGGAAGGGACTACTCATTATCATAGAGATGTCACCCCCTCCTTAAATTAATCTATACGTTTAAACCAATCTCAATAAACCCCACCACCTAACTTTTCGCTCTGGTAATGGAAGACCAGATGTCTTGAAAATCCTTATGCTCCAAACACCTGAACATGCTAGACAAAACCGGATTTGAATGAGTATGTGAAAGCCTCGGGTGCAAGAGAAAAAGAGGGAAGTGATATGAAGCAATGAGTTGATGCTATGACCAAGCAGGGATAGAATGAAAGAGAGGTAATTAGTCTCTATAACCCCAAACAGGTTTCAGCATCACGTATGATTATTTACTGGGCAACTCTGTGGGTGGCCACGCTTACAAGGTGAGAGGCTGTAATTAACGTCTCTGCATTAAGGGTTTCACAGCTAGTGAAAGAGTAGAGAGAAAAAACCTGTCTTCATAGCATCTTATAATTTGAATAGGATAAAAGTTCTCCTCTGATGCTTTAGAACCACAGGCTTAGAGGATTCATGAGGGTCTGGGGTTGATACTTCTATAGCCTACATGATCGGGGAAACCCCAAGCAGGGTAATTATCATAAACATTGGCCTGAGCCACTGAAACTCTGGCAGCACCTGTTAGATCTTTCTGGATACAGCTGCTCCATAGGGACACACCTTTCACCCACACACATGACATTCCCACGGTTAAACACCCAGCAGAGATGAGCTCACAGTCCAAAATTTCAAAGCACATGTGATGAAAATCCTCCATGAGAATGAGTCAACAGACACATCACATGAGGGTTCTTAGACCACTACAACCTTATGGTATGGGCTAAACTGTGTCTCTGTTGGCCCCTATATCCATATGTTGAAGTTCTAACCCCTAGTATCTAAGAATGTGATTGTATTTGGAGACAAGAGTTCTTTAAAGAGGCAGTTAAGGTAAAATGAGGTCATTAGAGTGGGGCTTACTCTACTATTTGTGTTTGTTCTTGTAAGTAGAGCGGTTAGGAGGTAGACACACATGGGTAGAGGAACATGTGAGGACAGAGGGAGAAGATGGCCACCCACAAGCCAAAGAGAGGTCTCAGAAGAAACTAACACAGCGGACACCTATTGTCAAACTTCAAACCTCTGAAAGTGTGAGAAAGTATGTTTCCAGTGTTTAAGCCATTCGGGCTGTCCTACTTTGTTATGGCGGCCCCGGGGAAACAAATACGATGCACTATAACACAAGAAAGGACAGACACGTAGCAGAAGTCTGTTTAAAGCATTAGAAGCCATACTCATAGAATAAGACAAGGACTCTTACTGAAAAGCCAAACAAGCACTAAAGAAGTGCTTCAGGAGAAAAAGAAACTGAATCCCACAGAAGGAGTGGGAGTGGAGAACAACAGGGAACAAAGAAACCAGTCAACTTATGATAAAATCCAAGCCAATATCACTGCTGGGTAACAAGAGTAACAACCAGTCTGGGGAATGTAAAAGGAGGTGGTGAGTAAGATCCTGAACAAAATAACGTGGAAGACAGGAGTGGCGTGAAAGCTTCCTAAGATCCTTGTATTTGAGGTGAAGGGGTTAGAGATAATAATTTTGTTTCGATTTTAAATCATATACACATACCAAAAATTAAAGGGTAACTATTAAAACAACAGGTGAAGACTATACGATTACCAAAATGAGCAGAAAGGAAAAATAAGAGGAAGAACAAAATAAAAATAAGACATGGGCAAGAAAAGAAATAAAACAACAGAAAAAGCAAAGATCGTAACATAGGAAGAACTCAGTGTCGAATTGCCTGCTTCCTTCCTCTGTGGTTCATGTTCCGTGTTCCTTAAACTGAGGGAAATGACCGGGTAGACCACGTATACAGCTTTGTGCTAGGGCATTTCTCTCACCAAAGACCTACGCGGGGGATTAAGTGACCACCAGCCAGAGTCCCGCCACCAGGCAGGATTCCCTGAGCCATCAGAAGACTCTGGTTCTGCAAGGTGAGCAGTTCTAACCCATCCTACCTCCCATCCCCAAGGGAGCCACTCTTGCAATATCCAAATCACACTGAAAAATGAATGGAAAATAGTGTTCACAATGGGCACACATTAATTTTTAAAAATCAGTTTAAAAAAAATCACCAAAATGGCTTAAAGCCAAACCAAATCAATCCTCTCATTTATTCTTCCTCCTTTTCTGCTTGGGGGGAGGGAAGAGAGATGTGTCTCAATTTATCTCCTATTTCCTGTCTGTGTGCATGGACATTGCAGCAACGCTGGGTCACTGCTCTGCCTGATGTTTTCCAATCTTTGCATAAAATACTTGAAAAATTGGCTCCATCTGCTCTGGAAACATGGCACAGACCAGCTGCCCCACGAGAAAATACGCATACCTCAGAGGGGCAGAAGGGAAACTTACTAAATTTGTATTTTCCACACAAATCTTTTCTTTTGGAATACTGCACAGGGCTGGACCAATGTACTTAGCCCACCTGATTTCATAATTAATCATGGAAAGACTCTGACAGTTATTGAATTGAATAGGATTATATTTTGCCTTGCACAGTTTCTCTGTGGATCACTACTTGACTCTGAAACTTCTCACTTTGTCATTTCCTTCTTTAATCAGCTACCTAAGGACAGGGACTATGCATTTAGAGCCTACTAACACCCTTGAGCAAGACTGATCCTATAGCAGGCAATCAACTAAAATTGGCTGAATTTTCTTATTAATGCTAAATAGAACACTTATGAAATTAATGCCAGTTGTTATTAGTCCTATCCACCACTCAGCCTGGAATTAATTAGATCTTTCTTCATGGTCATTTTTAGCCACCTATTGGCAAGAGAACCAAGAGTGCAAAAAAGAGAGAAGCCACAAAATCAAAAGTTATCAAATCACCACCAGAAGCTCAGGGTCGGGGGAAGAGTCAACAAAGAAACTAGAATTATTATTTTAAATTATTTCTGAATATTTGCAGAGTTGTGTTTTTTTTTTTTTAAAGGAAAAAGTATTCCCTATGACAATCTGTGAAGAAAATTAAATCAGAGAAAGAAGACCTCTGAGACATAAAGTGATGAGTGGGAAGGCAACTGCCAGAGTTACCAAAAAGGCAAGGCCAAGTTCATGGTGACGTTCTTTCTGATGTCTCTTCTAGCAAGAGTCCTGGCTCGAAGGACTCTTCATGGTTTTTTCTTCTATGTATTAGCAGGGTTGACTGGTTCTTAACTAATGACCCCTTCTTCTAGGTTAGCTCAAATATCTTCTGTGTACAGCCTTCCATGAGCCCCTCTACGCAGTGCATGTCTGGCTTTCCATTAGATTTCACTCCTATAGCACATAGATCATGGTGTCTGTGGTTGACTGCTAAAATTTCACTCCAGGGCTGGACAGAACACTGGAGGACAGTGATCATGTTTATTTTATGTCTCCACCTGTATAGTGGTCCCAGGAATAACATTAACAACAACAACAACAACAACAACAACAGCTGTTATCACCATTAATGAGATCTCACTATAGCAGATGTTGCTATGGTCTGAATGTTTTGTCCCTCCAAAATTCATATGCTGAAATCCTAATCTCCAAAGAGATGGTACTGGAGATGGGGCGTTTGGGAGGTGATTAGGTCATGAGGGCAGAGGCCTCCTGAATGGAATTAGCCCTCTTATGAAAGAGATCCCAGAAACCCCCTTCCCCCATGTGGGGATCCAAGGAGACATCCAGAGCCCAGAAAAGGGCCTTCTCCCTACCCACCTGGCACCCTGGTCTTGGACGCCCAGCCTCCAGAACTATAAGAAATGCATTTCTGTGGTTTATAAGCCACCCAATCTGTGTTAATTTGGGTAACAGCTGCCCAGAAAGACGAATACAGATGTAATTAGCACTTTGCATACATTATAGCATTGAATCTTCACAAAAGCTTCATGAAGTGGTGATACCCCTTTTCACTTTTCTTACAAAGGAGTTCAGAAACATGGAAGTAGCTTGCCCGGGGTCACAAAGCCAGTAACTCATAAAGCCCAAGAAACCAATTTCTTCTTTAGCACAGCACACAGGAGTGGTTACCATACCTCAGCGCAGGTCCGGGTCACCAGGTACTGGTGGAAAATGCATATTCCCAGGCTCTGACCCTGGAGTTATTCTGATTCAGGAGGTCTGGGGCAGGACCCAGATGCAATTTATCTAGCACCACTCCCTCTCTGGGCAGTGCCGACAGAGAAACAGTACAGTCTGCTGCTTGCCCACCAGACACTCAATCAGCGATGGTGAATGAATGAATTTAACAGTTATCAACAGTCACACAAAATAGGTACGTGACATTCTTCACCTCTGTCTCTCCGTGGGTAAAGATGGAAAATTATAATGGTTGAGATTGATTTAAGTCATGGTATTCAACATATTCAAATGGACGCACCCAGGTGGCTCAGCTGGTTAAGTGGCCGACTCTTGGTTTCAGCTCAGGTCATGATCTCAGGTCATGAGATTGAGCCCCATGTCAAGTTCCATGCTCAGCACAGAGTCTGCTAAAGTCTCTCTGTCCCTCCCCCTGCCCTACATCCTACCCACCCTCCCCGCCCCATGGCCTGGCTCATGGGCTCCCTCTCTCTCTCAAATATATAAATAGCTAAATCCTTAAAACAAAATAAAAACACATTCAAATGGGTTTCTTTATATCAGGACTTCTCAGAGCCCTTAATATAAGCAAAATGTTAATGGCAAAACGCAGCATTTGCTTCAAGGTAATTTTTAAAAAGATTTAGTTATTTATTTATTTGAGAGAGAGAGAATGTGCATGGGTTGCGGGGAGCAGAGGGGAAGGGAGAGAGAATCTGCAACCGCAACGTCATGACCGGAGCCGAAACCAAGGGTCAGAAGCTCCACTGACTAAGCCACCCAAGCACCCTCACTTTAAAGTCATTTGGTCATGGATTCCACTCCCTCCGTTACTCTTACGTGACCCCTTCAAACAAAGACCAAAACAAAAGCAAAAAGAAAAACAACTGTAATGACAGAGTTTGGGGAACGGTGCCTTGGAAAATCAATCATCACTTACATTTACATGGGGCTCTGCAGTTTACAAAGTGCCTTCACATGGATTACTACCATCGCCATTTCTAGGGGTGGAAGCAGAAGCTCAGAGAGACTAGCAAGAGTTCATCTAAGAAGAAAGAGCTCACAAATGCAGTGCGAGCATCAGACCTGGGCCCCTGGGCTTGGGGTCCACTGCTTCCCCAGGGCACAGGCAGACACGCTTCCTTCCCATATAACCTTAGCGCCTAAGGGAAGCTGAGCAGTAAAAGTGCAAAGCTCTTTACCTTTTCCTTGCCTCAGTTTTCTCATCTGTGCAATGAGTCATCTGGAACAAACTTAAGAGCAGTAGTACCTCACCCGACATCAAATAGCTATCTTTAGTAGCAAGGCTCTTACAGTCCGTTTTCATAGCTCCTTAGTGAGTCCAAGAGATCTGTCTTGAACTAGGAGGCAGTCACCGTGCCAGGAACTCTGCTGGCAATGAGAGAGGCACAGCTCCTTTCTGACACAGGATTAGGTCTCACGGAATGTGCCGGCAGAAATGTTTGTGTGCAGCTGCCTTTTGAAAAATTGCTTCCCAGGCCAGAGTACCATGCCCTCTTGTGCCCTGACTCTGGCCTGCCACCTCCGGGGGGAGGGGGGCTGGACAGCAGGGACAGCAGAGCATTGCAATGAAATATCACCGGTGTCCTTGTGGTCAGTGCCACATGGCCATGCCCGAGGCTTTGAAATCTACCGTGACTCACCAGCAGGGCTGGAAGTCAGCTTCCCTTTGATAATAAAAGCTATTACCTGACTCTTTAAACATTTCAACTTTCCTCCCCATTTCACAGCTCATAAAGCACCTCTCTGATGTGGGGGGATTTTTTTTTTTTTTTTTTAATTTAAGAGGAGCTAGAAGACAGCATGTTTTTTTTCCACCTCCTAATTGCTTATGGCCTCCCCTAAGCTACGAAATGGTGATTGGGCAATGTCGCTGTTCTCACTGCTCATGTCTCTTCCGATGCCCCTGCACGGGGCATCTCGCTGCCCTCCTCCCAAGCGCATCTCATCGCGCGTCTGGTGTAAGCGTTGCCAGAGCCCGGGTTCCTCTGGACGCCGTGCAACTCAGGAGCTGCCCGTTAGCATCGGAGCCAAGAATCAACCCGACCGCTCCAACGATATGTTAGAACTTGGGTCAGGCCTCAACTGAGGCCTCATCAGACGCAGAAGTCAGCAGGTTGGCACTGGTTCTAGAGCACACGCTGAGTATTCTGGGCTCAGAGCAGCCATGGGGGAAAAGGCAAATGTGGGGCATTACATACTGAGGGGAGGGAAAATCCCTCCGCGGGACCCATGGGCCTTCGTGGTTATCGATGTGCCTTTCTGCTCACATGAGGAATGTGCTGGGTTTATCACCCAAAATAAGAAAACAAGTGGCATTATCATATTTCCAGGAATCAAACACCATTCATCAGGGATCCAAGTAAGCAGCCCCAAGGTCAGGGTGAAAAGATTTATAGCACGTCTCTTACATCCAAATGTTATTTCTATCCTTTAACTGATGTAAACTGGTTTAAATCCAATGGAGGTAAAATGATAATGGCATGTGTTTTTCCTATTTATTTCCCCCTTCCTTTCTTTTCTTTTGTCTGTTCTTTTTTGCTTCCTACCAATTTCTTCCTTAAGCTCTTACTAAGGAGACAGTAATAAATAGCTCTTTAAAAAACGTGGGGTGCCTGGGTGGCTCAGTGGGTTAAAGCCTCTGTCTTTGGCTCAGGTCATGATCTCAGGGTCCTGGGATTGAGCCCTGCATGAGCAGAGAGCCTGCTTCCTCCTCTCTCTCTGCCTGCCTCTCTGCCTACTTGTGATCTCTGTCAAATAAGAAACTAACCATTCAGGGGCGCCTGGGTGGCTCAGTGAAGCAGTGGACTCTTACTTTTGGCTCAGGTCATGATCTTGGGGTCCTGGAATTGAGCCCTGCATCCAGCTTCCCAATCCCTGCTCAGTAGGAAGTCTGCTTCAGGATTCTCTCTCTCTCCCTATGACCCTCCCCCAGCTAACTTGCACACGTGAACACATGCACTCTCTCTCTCTCTTAAATAAATAAATCTTAAAGGAAAAACTAACTGTTCTCCCCAGAGTCAGGCCTCCCAAATCACCCCCTGCCATGCCTCATTTGGCACATAAATCCTGCTCTCACGCTTCTTATCACCCCTTCTGGAGGACAAAAAAATTTTAGTAGAAGCAGGAAAATTCTATTAGGAAAGAAGGGCTTCCTCAGATCTCCATGCCTGTCATGTTTCTAAGCAATGATTTGCTAGGTCATTTTGGGTAGGACTCTTATGCTTTTACTAACAGTTTCCCTTTTTGTTAAGGCTGGCAAAACGAGTAGACACCACCAGAAGCTGGTGATTTTGGGAGATGATTACCCGACCCACATGGGTGTTTAAGATTAGCTTGAGTTTCGTAGGCCTGGTTTGAAAAAGAAGAAACAAACAAACAAAAAAAACCTCCATGTTTAAAATTACAGAGCACGCAGGGCTCACATTTTCATAAAACCACTTAAAAATGAAAGGTCAAACTAATCACTCCAACACCGAGAATCAGCCTTCTTGTCAGCACGATTCAAAGAGGAGCTTCTGTTCTCCATGATCACACCTATCTTGGCAGAATCCCAATAAGCACTTTGCACCATGACAACCGCGAGGCAGGCACAACATCTTGGATGGTGTCTGTGTCCCTCCTGAAAGGGAATGTGGCTTCTGCACGAGAGCACAGGAGGAATGAGGCTCACGTCTCTAACCTGGGCACACCCGCACACAGGCATGGGCTCACACGTGCTCTGGGAGTCATGGGCCACAGACTCAGGGCATTCTCAGGAGTGCTAAGGGAAACAGACATGAAATCACTTCATAAAGCCCTAATGCAAATATCTCATTGTTGCTATGGTCTCAATGTTTACGTCTCCCCCAAATTCATATGTTGAAAAGCTAATGCCCAAGGTGACAGTATTAGGAGGCAGGGGTGGGCTCTGGGAGGTGATAAAGTCACGAAGGTGGAACCCATGTGAATGGAATTAGTGCCCTTATGCAAGAGACTCCACAGAGGTCCTTTACCCCGGGGTTCCTCCCCCTGTTAGGACACAACAAAAAGTCGACAGTCTAGAAGACAGCCCTTATATGCCCCTGCTGACACCGTGAACTTGGGCTTCCAGCCTCCAGAACTGTGAGACATACATTTCTGTTATTTATAAGCTTCCGAGTCTATGGTATGGTATTTTATTATAGAGAGCAGCCCAAACAGATCAACACAACTGTTTATTATAACTTCTGCAGCTCTGAGTTACCAAGGAAGAACACTGGTGTGGGAGAGACACTGAAGTGCTCACTTCTAAATGGATTTGGGACCAATACACGAGGCCCTAGGCTGTATCTCATAAAAAGCAATATGCTACAGCTCTCTAACTTTTTAAAAGAAGGAGAGTCATGAGCTTGCAGATTTGTGTTATGGGGTGAAGATGGAATTAGTAAGTAAAGCTCACCAGAATTAGGAGCGAAGCAGAACAGAGCACCCGGCCCAGTGGTAGGCACTCGCAAATGTTGTTGAATTATTTTCCTTAAAAATTTATGCCATTCGGGGGCACCTGGGTGGCTCAGTGGGTTGAGCCTCTGCCTTCGGCCAGGTCATGATCTCAGGGTCCTGGGATTGAATCCCGCATCAGGCTCTCTGCTCAGCGGGGAGCCTGCTTCCTCCTCTCTCTCTCTGCCTGCCTCTCTGCCTACTTGTGATCTCTGTCTGTCAAATAAATAAATAAAATCTTAAAAAAAAAAAAAAAAGAATTTATGCCATTCGGTTTCATCACGCATTTTGGGTGTGGTGTCCCTCGTGGTCGGCCTCAGTTGGCACCACACCATTGCCCAACTATATTCCAAGGCTCTTGGCAAGACTCACCTTCAGGCACCTGGGTCTGAGAGGCGGGAACCACTGTCTACAGGAATGGAGGGTGCTGAGCTGAGCCAAGCAGGGTGAAAGTGAAAAACAGAACACGTTCAGACCAGGAGGGATGCCCACGTGACCGTACAGTAGATTTTCTTACATTACTAAGAAATGGTCTTGGAAGGCAATTCCAAAGAAGAATTCTAAAAATGTAATACAGCAGCATGGGAGTGAAGGTACAACTGCCTAAGGGTGTTGCTAAGAAAGGTAGCATCACCTGAATATATATATTCCGCGTTCCAGCCACCCAAGATTAATGGCCATTCTGAAATGAGGCCATGCATTATGCGCCTTTTGCACACGCAATTCCTGCTACCAAGAAAGTCTTTCTTTTCCCCATCGTTAAGATTCCACTTAATACCGTTCTTAGGCTCCTAGGCACCATTACAACACAGAAATTTAGAGCAGGTATATTTAAAATTCTTAGTTTCCACATCTATTGTTCTCATTTGTCTGTGAGTCAGAGAACATCTTGGTATCTTGCCCTTTATAAACAGTTATCTAGAATAACTCACCTAGTCCCTTAACTTCACATTCCTCATTCCCCTCCTAGCACTTGTATCTGGATTGTTTTTCGTGTGTCCTCTATCTCGTCTGCCGAAATGCACGCTCCAGTGCAGTGAGAACTTGGCCCACTTGTTCTCTGTTCTATTCCCACAACTTGAACCTGCTCGCATATTGTGTGTGCTCCACAGTTATTTACTAAATGAATGAATTACAGGTACGAAAACAATGTTTATCGAATGAACGAGCAAATAATGAATCATGCATTTGATTTTAACAATCACTAAACTATTTATAATCAAAAAAGATGTTCAACCTCTAAAAGATGATGTAAAATCTGTATTTACACAGTTCTACTCTGGACTTGGAGCTACTGGATTTTAGACAAAATTATCTTTCAATTCAGTTATTCCAGCTAAAGCTGTTAAGCTTAAAATGGAGGGAAAACAATATGGCAGAGGAGTGGAAAACCAAATTCCAGGAGAAGATGGCTTCTAGGGGCACCTGGGTAGCCTGGTCAGTTAAACGTCCGCTTTTGGCTCTGGTCCTGATCCCAGGGTCCTAGGATCCAGCCCTGAGTCTGGCTCCTTGCTCAGCGGAGAGTCTGCTTCTCCTTCTCCCTCTGCTCCTACACCCTCCTCCAACCCCACCCCCCCTCCGCTTGTACACCCTCTCTCAAGTAAGTAAAACCTTTAAAAAAAATAAAAAGTTGGGCTTCTATAATTCTAAGGTCTGCTTTCTCAAAATAATATAAGGGTACAGGGTGAGGTTTTTAGAAACCTGAATAACTAGCAATTATTTTTAAGGCTCTCTTTTGCTACCAAGAAAGTTTAAATACAGGGGCATCTGGGTGGCTCAGTCGGTTAAGCGTCTGACTCTTGATTTTAGCTCAGGTTGTGATCTCAGGGTTGGCAGATGGAGCCCCACGTCAGTCTCTGAGCTGGGCGCAGAGTCTGCTTAAGATTCTCTCCCTCTCCCTCTGCCCTTTCCCCACCCCCTCACCACACGCACTCTCTCTCTCTCTCAAAAAAAAAAAAAAGAAAGCTTAAATATAAAATGGAGAAAACAACAAAATACAACTTTATGTATTAGAACCTAAACTTTGAACAAATACTTGTTCAACTTCTGATCTCTTCTAGGGAAAAGAAAAAACAAGGATTATGAATACCTTTTTGTATGCTTTTGCTTGAAATTCATTTTTACACGTTTAGTTATTTAAACTTTATAATACTTATTATTTATTGCTTTATTTAATTGAGTTTATATAAACTTTAGAAAGGTGTTTTTATAATTTATAGTTGGTTAAATATGGAATTACTTCTATAAGCTTAATAAATAGGGTCTTAGTTAAAATTACACATATATATGAATTTCATATTGTGTTTACAGGGAAATTGAGACAGATTCACAATCAATCAATTGTACTTATGACTTATGACCTCTTTCCCAGGCATCATGTAATAAGCTCCTTTATTTACGGACTTTCTCTGTGAAATTAAAAAGTAGGCTAAGTACAAATCTTTTCACTTTTTGAGGACCAACTCAAGTCTGGTTTTTGCCACGAAGCTTCTCCTAGAAAACACAATTTATACTGTTCTTTCTCCTTTCTTAATTTTGGCAGCATTAATGTTGGGTATATATTTTTATTCAGGTTTCAGTCCACCACAGACAGCAGATCTTTGGCCTTCACGGATTTAATACAGTTGTTACCGTGCGTGACCCCAAATGCCGCTGGCTTGCAGGCATTTGTAATTTTGCTAGGGACCAGTTCTAAAGGTGCAGGCTGACTTCCCACCACAGACCTGTCTATCTGGCTCTGCTGTTCTCTTCATACGTGGCGTCATTAAAGACACACACACACACACACTGGGTGCCTGGGTAGCTCAGTTGGTGAAGCAAGTGCCTTCTGCTCAGGTCATGATCCCCAAATCCTGGGATCGAGTCCCGCATCAGGCTCCCAGTCCACAGAGAGTCTACTTCTCCCTCTGACCTTCTCTCCTCTCATGTTCTCTCTCACTGACTCTCTCTCAAATAAATAAATAAAATCTTTTTAAAAAAAAAATTTAAAAATTTTATTTATTTATTTGACAGAGCTCACAAGTAGACAGAGAGGCAGGCAGAGAGAGAGGAGGAAGCAGGCTCCCCACTGAGCAGAGAGCCCAATGCGGGGCTCCATCCCAGGACCCTGGGATCATGACCTGAGCTGAAGGCAGAGGCTTTAACCCACTGAGCCACCCAGGTGCCCCAAATAAATAAAAGCTTAAAAAAACAAAACAAAACAGAAACCTCACACACACAAAAAAATGCATACACACCATGGGTGTACACTCTACTCTGTTCTTTTTGGAAAACAGCCTAAAAAGGCAAATGATAGTACTGATTATGAAAGTGATGGTTTCCTGCCAGAAAACAGAAGTTAAAGACAAACGAAACACTAGAACACTGATTTGGTAGTTCTGAGTTCACCGTGAAGTCAGTACTTTGTGAAAGAACCAGAGCAAATCCTTTTTACCACATTTAATAAAAGAAAATATATATACATATATTTTATTAGCATTCACAGATTTGGGGATTTCTAAAAGCCTCTATAGACATCCCATTTCAAAACAGCTGCTTTGGAAAGAGAGCTACCTTTCCAGTAAAATACGCGGGTCGGCCTTCGTAGACTGCTTTCTTAGACTGCTTTCGATCTACAGCCTGCTGTGTGTCAGGCCCTGTACCAGACAGCGACATAAAATATTTCATTTAAACCCTATAAATTCTCTTTTGAGGTAAGTATTAGTGTCTTTTTTTTTTTTTTTAAAAAGATCTTATTTATTCATTTGACAGACAGAGATCACAGGTAGGCAGAGGCAGGCAGAGAGAGAGGAGGAAGCAGGCTCCCCACAGAGCAGAGAGCCCAATGCGGGGCTCGATCCCAGGACACTGGGATCGTGACCTGAGCGGAAGGCAGCAGCTTAACCCACTGAGCCACCCAGGTGCCCCAGTATTAATGTCTTTTTTATAGACACAAAGGATCAGAGACTTAAAAAAACAAAACAAACAAAACTTGTCTGAAGTCATTCAACCAGTAAGTAACAAAGCAGGGATTAAAATGCAGGTAGGTCCCGGTCCAAAGCCCTGCGCTCCTCTTCGAGATCCTGCTTCATCACAACCCCTCCTACACATTCACTCAGTCAGTTCTTACTTGATTCATTTGACTCCAACCTCATTTCAAGGCCCTAAATTCACCTTAGCCAAAATGCTTGGTTCCTGAATTCAACAGCTAAGCCAGAGACAATTACAGTGCCCACTGTGCTCACACACACACACACACACACACAGACACACACACACAGACACACACACACACACACACACACACACACACACACACACACACCAAGGACACTTTATGTGTTCTGAGCGCTGACACTACTGACTTCGGGCTGTCTTTGTGCTGTGTGTCTGTGTTGGGAGATCTGCGTGCACAAAACAGAATGTTCATCTGAAGTTTTTGTGAAACACAGACAGGGCTTCATGCTCCGTCTTCACGGACAGAGTCCCCTGACACATTTTTTTCCCCATTGCCTCTGATAAAGATCGGGTTCATTTGCATTTCTCCCTTTCAAACCCATTACTTCTAAGGAGCAGAAAGCAGCCCTAAAGTAGATGGCTAACCAGGGAAATGAGAGTCTAGGGATGCTGCATCTGAGAGGAAACCAGGGTAGGCTTCCCACAAGACTTAGTCCCTCTGTACGTGGAGCAAAGAAGAAGTGACGAGTGGGGAGGCTGGGGGTAGGAGAGGGAGACTGGAGAGGTAGATGAGCTACACAGACATGTTTCCTAAGCCCAAACAAAGTCTCGTAGACAAGTGCAGTAAGAGGCATTGCTGGTGCTACTCTAGAAGTCTTTCAGGACAAGAGGAAGGTGTCCATACTAATTAGGGAGAGAGAGGCCTTGGCCCAGGGGCCATCATGACCAGAAACCTACACTCCCCTATCTCCTCTTCCTGGTACTCCCCAACGTTTTACTCTTTCCTTCTCTATTTTCCCAGAGATCTCTTCAACCCTTTGATCTTCTACTCTAGAAGGTACTCCCAATCTCTATCCCGACCTCTCATCTCACCAAAGTTCCAGACCAGCAGGCCCCCTCGATCCCCAAAGGCAAAACAGCAATCAAAGGATTTTATATTTGCATAATTCTGAACCGATCTTAGGACAATTCACGTGGATGGTGGGGTGTCCTGGGTGGAGCCAATCACGCGCTGGGCTAAGAGTCGGAGATACACGAATTTTAGTCTCACATTTCGAGTAAACTAGCTACATGATTACGGTCAAGTGACATGACACTGCCAATTCATATTCTGTTTTTTTGTTTTTTTTTTTCTGTCCCTCCTATAGCTCTAAAGTTCTGATTCTTAGAACCCATGGAATAAGTAAATCATGTACCTGAATTGTGCTACTTACTGGGGGCAAGAGAGCCCAGAGCCGCCTGAGTTCAGAGACCTCCTTTCCGTTTTTATTTTTATTTTTTAAAAATATTTTATTTTTCTATTTGATAGAGAGACAGAACACAAGCAGGGCAAGTGGGAGAGGCAGAAACAGACTCCCCACTGAGCAGGAAGCCTGATGCAGGGTTTGATCCCAGGACCCCGGGGATCACGACCTGAGCCGAAGGCAGACACTGAATGACGGAGCCACCCAGGCTCCCCCTTTTCTGATTTTAAATCTAGTGCTCTCATTAGGAAGGATGATAAATTCATAAAACATTAAAGGCACTCAAAGACCACCACTCATCAGTCCTGCATCTCACTCAAAATTGAGAAGCTTGACATTTTCAAATAAAGGTAGCCCTAAGTCATACCGAGTTTATGGTCCAAGAATCCTCATGTGGAAAGATGATTTTTTAAAACACAGAAATGAGGGTCAGGTGCCTGGGGTTGCTCCTCTCCTCTGCCAACAAAGCCGTGTTGAACAGGCAAAGTGAGACTGTATTTTTTCTCAGAGGACTCTATTGCAGGGTCTGCTGGCAACGGAGAATACGTTTCTGGCTACTGCCACTAGTCCACTGACTCACGTCACGCATCTGACGCTACAGACACTGTCTAGGCTCTGGAGCAACAAGCCTCAATAAGAAATTGCCTCTTCTCTCTGCCAGATTGTACTTGCATGACCAAGACAGATCAAGAAGTAGTTTAGGGTCTCTCCCTGAATCCTTATGAAAGGGCAATGGGTAAGAGTAATTCTGAGAATCTCTCTTGCCCTCTGAAGCTCCGTAAAGACCCTCATTTTCATTTTGTCTCAGGCCCTATGATAATATGGGTGTTCTTAAATCGGATTCTACAACTCTAGATACATCTGCATGCCTGTTCCTAATTCTACCTAAAATCAATAAAGGACTTCAAAGTTAATCACTCTGATTCAGCTTACAAAACCTGAAAATACCAACTTGAAAGAGTTTCAGGCTGAAAAATGAAACGTGGTTATTTGCATTGCATTTGTAATATTGCAACCTAGTCCTATCAGAACTAATAAAAAGCCCACGCCAAAAAAGTAAGGCTGTGGAGGGACTCTGAAAATGACACTGGGAATTTCAAAGCATTAGAAAGTAATTCTTCCAGGGTGTGGGGGATAAAGTCATGAGTAAATGCCAGGGTGAGGTACTAGGATTTGACTATAGTTGTAAAGAAAAGGAAACTTCTAGGTGGTGGCCAGAGCCCTCTGCGTGTCCCAGAACTGGCTATCAGTATCTCTTTGCCCCCTGAAGATCTTATGTATGTGGGCTGGAATGTTTTTTCCCTGCGTGAACACACCAGGGATTATAGCAGGTACCCCTTGGTCCTCTGCCAAAATTCCCTTCTCTAGGTTAGAGCCCTCAGACTTCATGGTATGTGAATAATGACTGCCCACAGTAGAAGCCTTCTCTTCCTCTCGAGACCTGCCCCTGGCCCACAGGAGTGGCCTCTCTTTACCTGCAAAGTAGCCTACAGCCAGTGGCTGACTCATATGGGGACATAAAATCCCAACTCTTCTGTGTAAGGTGGGGGTGGGTAGTCTGGGCTGCCCATCCTGTTCCAGAGCCCCCTGTGGGACTGGGATGACACTAGACTCTAGCTGATAGCACATTTTCTTAGCTTCCTCCTCAACCTCTCTCGATTTAACCATTGCCTTACAGATTTCTCCTGAGTGCCCTCTCTGTAAGTCCCTCCTCTAGAATCTCCATCTCCAACTTGGCTTCTAAAGAATCCTAAGACACTGAACATGCCGTACGTGCTGTCTTGATCTCTTGGAGCCTCCCAGGGCTCCTGCTCTCATTGGATATGCCTCCCAACCTCCATTCCCTGCACTCACCCTAGTCCTAACCCTAATGGGTTTTACTTCTCTGACAGCCCGCAAAATGATTCAAACAAGCCAACTCCATACTCCCATTGGATCCAGAGACCATCTCGCCCTCTAGTTACTACAAAGCCTGTCTCACAATCCCTGCTGTTTCCCCTGCCCCCTAGTAACCCTACGGGGTCCTGCGAGGCTTGCAGCATTGTCCCCAGGCTCTCAGTAAATGTCAGTAATGAGCTGCCGCCAGGCTCCTCTGTCCAGTGTTTGCGGTCATGGGATCTGCCATCTCCTGCTGTTCAAGGTGAGGCTCTCTCCCTCACCAAGGGGGTGAATAGAAGGTGATCAGAATAATCAAGTAATGGAAATCAATAGGAAAATCTTTTTTTCTTTACTGAAGAGAGGAAGGTTTTCTGGAAGAGATCTATTTCATAAAGGCACGGTGATCGGTGATGACCAATAAGATAGAGTTGAGCAGAGTGTGCTGGCCATACAGCCAGGCACAGAGCTTTCCATCTTGAGGTCTACACATGTCTCCCCAGAGATCAAGAAGGGCTCATATGAATTGGTGGGAATCAGCCCCACAAGGCCTCCCATTACCAAATTGTGCTGTGAAGTCACGCAGCAAAGTGGGCATATTTCCATCTTTCCATTAGAGCTGCCTCTCCGCCCACCTAGCCACCCCCATTTTAGAGCCCCCATTTCTCAGAGAATGGCAGATGGGCGCAATCTGCATTCACATGTGTGCGGTGGCTTTGAAGACCAACAGGAAGATAACCAGGCTGTTGCCGGTTTTCCCCAGTCTTGATCCATCTCAGAGGTGAATCACTCCGGAACTGGATGACTTGCCTTTTAAAAGCAGCACAACAGGCCCATTAGCACTTAATTGCATTAACAGTCTGTTTCCTAGCATAACAAACAGACTTGATTTAGGGATGAGGCAAATCAGGGGTAGCCTGGACCATAGTTCTATTTCTACTTATCTGATGGGAGTTCCCTCAGGTCAGAGACTATTTTCACTCTGGGAAGTGGTGGGAAATTCCTACGTAGGTGATTTTTAGGCAGATGGTGAAGCTGATATATTTAGAGGCTCCAGAAATATCGTTCCCTTAATTACACTGTCAAGATCTTGATTACCGGCAGCCTGTTTCACTCTGACCAAGGCTATTGCACATTTGCATTTGAGATTCCTCTAAGGGAGCTGGGCCGTGCAGCCACAGGATGAAACTGGTGATATTCACGTGGCATTTGGGTGGATGAATAAATTGTTATTGTTGGAGCTGAAAATTAATGACGGTCTAGGGAATGATGTGAGCTATAGGGAACATATGTTGACAGATGGGAGACGGGTAGATAGAGGCGGATGGATAGGGACAGACAGAGAGCCGGATGGATGGAGAGAGGGATGAGAGAGAGACGGAGGATGACACGGAGGGATGAACAGGTATAGGGCCAGATGGATAGGTGGAGAGAGAGAGAGAGACAGTTCTGCCTTGGCACAGCAGTGCTGGCCGGTAAAAATGACTGTGCGAGCTGAAACCACACCGAGTGCTCTCCATCACGTGGAAAAATTAGTATTGTTCTCTGGACACTTAAAATTTTTTATTGAAACGTTAAAAATGGTCTTTCTGTCAACTGTAGATATACAGGGAAATGGAAAAAGTAGTCAAACCTATTTACTTAGTAACCTATCCCTTAAGACATAAGGAAGATTGAGAATTCATCATGTATTTTATTCCTTTGTCGAAAACTTGAGAGCAGTGTGAACAGTGCTTGTTGCCTTCTCCTCATCACGTAAGTGAGGTTCTCAGTGAGCGTCTTTTCCAGGCCTTGACAAGCCATCCTACTCCTTTCTAAGTCTGGATCAGCCGGCAACATTTTATCCTTTCTACTTTCAGCGAGGCGAAATGTCTCGGAGCGCTCCCACACTGGGAAGCTTCTCACTTCTTCTGGGGCATCTTCATCCTTTCTTCACTGCCTTCTGCACGCAAAGCAAGATTCTCTGGAACAGCACTGGCCCCCAAACTCCCAGGGTCAACCAGTTCTTCCATAATTCTATTCCCGTTTGATCAGAAGCTCACTTCCACAATGATACTTTCTACTTGACCGTACTTTCATCTTTTTTGGACAGCTCCCCCTTTCTATTATCCATGCTTAGCAAACGTCATAGATTTATCACCAGGAAACAAGGAGGAAACACCAAGACCTGCTTTGCAGTCTGTGTGAATGAACACACATGTGGTGACCGGTCACTGACCGACTGCGAGAGAATCACGGGATTGGTCACCAGGCAACACACATTGGCTGTTCACGTAATGATTTTCTGAATGAGGAGCTGGCAGCAAGGTCTGTACTTTATAAAATTACTCGCAGTTATTAGACCATAGTAACTGAAATATGAACTGTGTTGTTGAGAGACTGTGGGCATTGATTTGAATCATGATAACCAAATTCACAGTGCCTGCTTCAGCAGCACATATACTGAAATTGGAACATAACTGAATTCATAGATATTGGAAACACTCAAAGCAAGGCCAACTCTGTGTGTGTATGTGTGTGTGTGTGTGTGTGTGTGTGTGTGTGTTTTAGTCTTCCCCTAACCTGTCCTAACAAAGACCGTTTCAGTCTTTGTCGGTCCTGTTCATTGGACTTCTATAGCACAAAACAGGAAGAAAGTGGAGAAAGGCAGAGGACCACGGTGTGGACAATAAAGACGGAGACCTGCCGGCTAGGTGTGACAGGAAGAACAGAGAATGATCTCTTTCTCTTGGATTTCCTTTTTTAGGATCGTGAAAGGAATGAAAGTAGTTCAAGATTAGGATGAAAGTGGATAGGAGCAAAAAAAGATTTTAGTAAGGGTTGCACTGTGCTCATTGGAGCATGTCCCCTGCTATGGACTGAAAAGCTTCCCTTCCACATTCACAGGTTGAAGCCCTAACGTGATGGTATTTGCAGTGGGGCCTTCAAGGGAGGTGATTAGAAGGGTGGAATCCATGATAGGATTAGCGTCCTTTAAAGAAGAAGAGAGCTACCATTCCTTTCTCTCTGCCCAGTGAGGCAACAGTGAGAGGGCTGTCTATAAATCAGAAAGAGGGCTCTACCAGTATTCAGTTCTGTGGGTGTCCTGATCCCAGACTCCCAGACTCCCAGACTCTGGAACTGCGGGAAACAAACTTCTGTGTATAAGCTACCCGATCTACCGTACTCTGTTTCAGCAGCCTGAATGGATGAAGACCCCCTTTATTTTCATAAACACACATAAAATATTTGAGTTCTTTTGATATGTCTCTTTATGAGGAAACAATGCTTTTGGTATGTGATAATGCTCTAACTTTGGATTCCGGTGGTTTCATGTAGACGGACACATGTTCTCTGGGTCCCTGTAGGAGCTCAGCTTAGTGGAAAATTCTGGACTTGAGGAGTGGAAAGAAGGGTTCACATTGTCCCTGCCACTTGCTGGAGGAGTGAATTTACTCCTGCAGGCTAGCCTCATAGGATAGGAATTATTTAAACACATCGCCTGCGACAGACTAGGCACACAATAAATACTAATTACCAACTTCCCTTCCTCCAATAACACCCTGGGGAGGCACAGCTATATAAATGTTCCCATTTTTAAAAATCTGAAGTGGAAATGAGGAAAGCTGAGAACTGAATTTGCATCTCAGAGCTCCCAACTGGATTTTTTGTTGTTGTTTCCCTGTGCTGTGTCTGTGTTTTTAATCCGATAAGAAATAGTTTGCAAACTAAGAAAACAAAGTAAAGCAAAGGCAACACCTGATGAACTGAGCAGAAAAGAAAATCCAACAATTCTGCCATGTCCCTGTTGGTTAGCGTTTATCTAAGTAGCAAGAATCAGAGCCTAGCTTCTTTCTCTCTTGTTTGAAACTGGACCATTGAAACACCTGAGTAATAATGACTGCAAAAACATGAAAGAACAATGACTGAAAGACTGTGTTTGGGGCATATAATATTTTACAATTCCAGGTAGAGATCAGCATTGATAGGCCCTTTGGGTATAGATAGGCCCTTTGGATATAGGGCTTGGAAGGAGGTAAGAGGTTTAAGACCAAGAAAAACAAGGGAGCAACCACACTGGTACACTTGACCCATCTACAGCTGAGTGTGCACACAGGGAAAGCAGCACAGGGCCTGGACTGTTACTGTCACAGTTCAGAAGGCCAGGAAGTGAAGGAGAAAGAAAAAAAAAAATGGCCCCAGCCCAAGGGCAGTTGGCCCAGTGCTGACCTTGACACTGTAGGAAGTCTAGAGAATGGCTACGAGAGTTCAAGGAAAGACTAAAATCAACTGCAATGGATAAGCTGCAGTGGATTCTTTTAAAAATTAGAGAAATAATGATATCATCACATTTTCCACTCTTTAATTATTCCTGTATCTTGATTTAGAGTGTGACTTCAGATCAAACACTTTACATTCTCTGGGTCCCAGATTTCTCATCTGTACAAAGAAGAGGTCAGTTCAGGTCACTGTCGCAGTTCAGGCTGCTATCACAGACTACCACAGACTGGGTGACTCAAACAACAAGCACTTGTTTCTCATAGTTCTGGAGGCGGAAAGTGTAAGAACAGGGTGCTGGTGAGGGTCCTCTCCCTGGCCTTTGGAAGGCTACCATCTTGCTCTATCCCACATGGTGGAGAGAGAGTGGTCTGCTCTCTTCATCCCCAAGAAAGGCACCAGTCCCTTCGTGGGGACTCTACACTCATGACCTCATCCAAGCCTCAAGACCTCTCAAAGGTCTGACCTTCAAATACCATCACATTGAGGATGACTGCTTCAATATATGGATTTGGGGAGGACAGGAATGTTCAGTCCCTAGCAATTACCTCTGAGTCCCTTCTCTCTGATACTGTAGATGAAGGTTCCCCTCTTGTCCACCAAATCAAATTCAAATCATCTATCCAGCTTTTAAAGTCTTCCATAATTGGATGCCACCCAAGGTATCACATGTGTCTGATGAACCTTCACCTGCCTTAAGATCAATCTCTAGCATGCCTTCACTACAAGCTATATTAATCTACTTTTTTCCATGTTCATTCTCCTCTCTTGGAGACCACTGAACTCTCTCCATTGCCTCAAGGACTAGCCATTTTGTGGGAGCCATTCTTCCAGTCCTCAGACCATCTCAGAGGAAAGAATAACATTAATACAAAGTTTTCCTTCTGTGTACTATAGAGGAAATTTTAGGATTGGCATAGGCAGGATCTTATTTATTTATTTTTAAGATTTTATTTATTCATTCATTCAAGAGAGAGAGAGAGACAGAGACAGAGCACACAAACAGGGGGAGAGGCAGAGGGGTAAGGAGAAACACACTCCCTGTTGGCCTGGAACCCCAATGTGGAGCTCAATCCCAGGACCCTGAGATCATGACCTGAGCCAAAGGCAGATGCTTAACCATCTGAGCCACCCAGGTGCCCCACAGACAGGATTTTAAAAGGGAAGTTGTTGTTGTTGTTTCGTATTGTTTTAGCTCATGTAAATGCCAGTTCTAAAAATCTGAAATTAAATTTAATATGTATAAATCATGGCCCAGAGCTGCTGCTATTAATCACAAAAATCAAAGATTAACAGCATAAGAAAAGACAAAGGACATCAATTTAAGGTAAATTACAGCTGAATATATATAGGATCACACTTTATAGCTTTACAAATACCAAGCAAATTCTCTGATATTTGTGATAACATAAGAAGGCCACAGTATTAAGGATTTGCCTTTCGTTGTAACATTTTGCTGAAAACCATTTGTATGCCTCCACACTAGGATTCAGTATTAAATATTTAATCAAAAAAAATTCCAGCTTGGATTTTTTCCCTAGGACTTGATCTGTGGTAATCTTTTCAGAAGTTCTGAAGCTGAAGGCAATAAAAGACATTCTTGCTTCTGGTAATTGTCCATGGTAAGTCATTACCGCTCTTAGGAATACAACACATAATACAATTTGAAGAAACATCTGTAATGATTACCTGAAATTGGAAGAACAATACTATTCTAAAACCAGAAAGAGTTTTTATGAGCCTTTATTCCTGCTCCATGGGAATGCCTAATAATGACTCTACTGATAATATGGTATAAGCAGACAACTTATAAGCGAGAAAATGGAAACTTTGGGGAAAATTTCAACATTATTAATGACACAATTTTATTTTCCAGCTACACAAATAGTAATGAAGTTTGTGTTAAAAGAGATGGAGGGAAAAAAGGAAAAAAAAAAAAAAAAAAAAGAACCTCCAGGAGTTGAGAGCATCTCAGTCTCTTTGAAGTAGAGAGATGTGTGGGCTCGACAGCACCCTTTGCCCCCCCAGGTCTAGTCTCTACCCATTTTCCCCCTGCTTATGCCTTTGGAGACAGCTTATCCAGATGCATCAGAGGGGCTCCCTTGCCTCTGGCCTGTGGGCAGCCTCAGCCAATGGGAGACATCAGCAGGAGATCAGTGGGCGGGGTCACAGGGGTTATACTTCCTCCCAAAGACCATAGTTCTCAGTGGTGGCCCTTTTCTATAGCTACAAGTCTAGCTAGTTTCAGGTAACTGCTCCTTTTCTTGCCATTTCAGATTAAGGGGTGGCTGTGGCCTCTTGCTGTTGTTAGAGCTGGAGTGCTTCTCCATCTCTTCCTGGTTTTCCTTACCTTGGCCACAGTTTACAAGTTATCCCTTCATTAAATCCATTCCAATCACTTTTGAGTTTGCCATCCACTTCCTGCCAGGACCCTGAGATCTCCAGAACATCTGCCCATCTACTCAGGCCCCTAAGCAGTCGAGGACATCTTTTCATCCCAATCCTTTTCTCCTCCTCTAGCAGATAATGTCTGTGTTGCTTTGGCTTCCCCAGAATCCATTCAGTCTGTTCCTTGTACAACAGCCAAACTTTCCATTAGAGAACCACCTCTCCTCATTTCTCAGGGCACAAGGTTTGGATGAGACTGATCTCAGCACAACCCAGGGTGAACATCTGATCTAAGTCAGTTCCATTAGGCTTAATCTCAGGACTTCTGTTGGAACCATGAGGGCAAAGAGGCTTTTATTCGGGTAGACAAGTAGCCGTAATGGAAAACATAGGCCTGGAACTGTCGGGCCAAGGATGAGGGCTTGCCTACATGTACACCAATGAAGTGGGCAGGGTGCAAAAAGATGGAGAAGCAGGCCTAATAACATTATTTGGATCACTGGATCCCACCATGCCTGAAGCTGATCCTTGGGTACTGTTCTCTATGTGTTCTCAAAAGTGATACATCCCTTTTTTGCTCAAGCTGAGTTGAGCTTTCTGTCATTTTGAATGGAAAGACCCCCCCCACATATTTGGAGGAAGTAAAAAGCAGAGAGTGTTGGAGACTGTTGACTTAAAAAATGATGCCATCCCCAACTGCTGTACTGTTTTCATCGAGAACCCCAGCACACAGGTCATGAGAGGCTACCTGGGTTGTTTATTACACTTTCAGTGCTACCACCACCTGCACTGTTCCTTTCATCCTTTGAACTCTGTTTGAGATGGGACAACACCAAATCAAACAACCCACTCTGTGTTGAACTTTGTGGCTGAGACCCAGGCATGAACTGGTACAAACAAAGAACAATGGTGTTCAAGTATTATTTTCAAGTGCTGTTTGACTGGGCCTTCTCAGATGACATGGTTCCCCCGCAGGAAAGCTGTTTATTGCGACAATCATCATTCCCATTTACTGCCTATTACAATGTGAGTCACTGGGAGGTCAGACTGGTCCAAAAGCCCAGTGTTCCTGAGCACTCCAGGTCAAGTTCAAGGGACAGCAGTCAGGTATAGATAATGGCAAAGGCTGAATGCTTTGACATGAAGAGAAGGGTTAACGCCCAGCAGACGGCTGCAAAGTGAGTTTTACTGTCTTTAAGGTATCATGTAGCTTGGGAAAAGAAATCAGAGGGACAGTGTTAACATGTCCCCAGGTCCTTTTCCACAGTCGCTGTCCTCCCTGAGAACAAAGATTAAATCTTCATTCATCCTTAAATACTTTACTCCTGCCTAGTACCTGGCCCTGCACAAAACAGGAGCTCACAAATGACGACCTTCAGGGCCTGCTGGCTTTAGAATACAGATAAAATATAAGATAACATATCAAAAGAGTCCACACCTGGTAGTTGCTAAGGCTCTTTGTTATTATTGCTATTACTTTAAATGAACGTATCTACATTATTTTTTTAAAAGATTTTATTTATTTATATGACAGACAGAGATCACAAGTTGGCAGAGAGGCAGGCAGAGACAGAGAGGGGGAAGCAGGCTCCCCGCTGAGCAGAGAGCCCGATGCGGGACTCGATCCCAGGACCCTGAGATCATGACCTGAGCCGAAGGCAGAGGCTTTAACCCACTGAGCCACCCAGGCGCCCTCACATATCTACATTATTAATAAGCAGGTTCATGAAAACTCACAGGAACCCCCTTTTTAAGCAAGCTTTCCACTTCTTCACCTCACAAGGCAAACGGTCCATTGCACGTTTGAGTTATTTTCCCTCACCTTCACGTGTGTGACAGTCAAGCTACGCGTCTACTCCCTCATCACTCACCCATTCACCAATCTGCTAACACCTGAAATCTGCAACATACTGAACTCTACAGTGGGGGAATCAAAGCTGATTAGGACACAGCGCCCCACCCACCGCCATGTACGACACAAGCCTGCTGGAGCTGGACAGAAAGTCCAAACAGTGCGCAAATGAGAGATCCAAAGTCACTTATGGTTTGTCTCCCTCCCAATCCCATCTTGTTTCATTTATTCTTCTCCTACCCACTTAAGCCCCCATGTTGCATCACCACTTCCTCATATCAGGGGATAGAGTATTATGCCTCCATCAGAAAGGATGAATACCCAACTTTTGTAGCAACATGGATGGGACTGGAAGAGATTATGCTGAGTGAAATAAGTCAAGCAGAAAGAGTCAATTATATGGTTTCACTTATTTGTGGAGCATAACAAATAGCATGGAGGACATGGGGACTTAGAGTGGAGAAGGGAGTTGGGGGAAATTGGAAGGAGAGGTGAACCATGAGAGACTATGGACTCTGAAAAACAATCTGAGGGTTTTGAAGGGACGGGGGGTGGGAGGTTGGGGTACCAGGTGGTGGGTATTATAGAGGGCACGGATTGCATGGAGCACGGGGTGTGGTGCAAAAATAATGAATACTGTTATGCTGGAAATAAAAAAAATAAATAAAAATAAAAACAGAAATTTAAAAAAAAAAAAAAATGAGAGATCCAGCCTATGGAACAAGGCAACTGAAAGCATGGTTGCCACAAGTGCTGGGCGTACCCAGGGGTAGGGGCAAGGGGGCGGGAATATCTACTCCCGAGGGAGCCTTTTCCTTACCTTATCTGCAAGCCAGCCCAGATGCCTGATCTCTCGGCTCCCAGCAATGCCCGTTTTCCCCAGCTGCTCTCTGACCTCCGCGATCACTTGGGTCAGCAGGTCACTAACGTTGGAATGGATGGCACTGAACCAGGCCTGGGCGGTGGCGGAGTCCTTGCTCCTTAGGATCACCGTGTGCTTTGCATCTGGAGAGTGGATTTCAAGCTGCCTAGAGACACAGAGAGAGAAGGGTTAGAATGCTCCCTAGTAGGTCATGCTTTGCCAAGTCCTGGGACACAAAGGTGAATTAAATTCTCTGCTCTTGCTTTCGGACTTTGCCAGCTTTGCCTGGTTTATCTTAATGCTCCCCTCATTCATTCATTCATTCCTTCACTTATTTGTTTATCCACAAACATCCACGGAGAGCTAAGGCATTGGTCTAGATACTGGGGACAAAGTTATTCAACCCCCAGATCACCTGAATTAAGGATGTCTGGTTTTCCTGTTATTCAGCTGACTGGCTTATCCACAGTATCATTTCAGGACTTCCAAACTTTGAGCTGATACTAATTTGCTTTGCCTCTCAATCCTCAAGATTTTAAGAATATACTTACATGCTTGCTGCTAACACAAGAAGGCGACTGGAAATAGCTAGCACATGCTTCATCCTACTGTTCAGAGGTAATTGTCAATATTTAAGAACCAAAGATGACCACACTTTGCGTTCCTTCGGAATCCTGTCTGTGGCACACTTCCTACCATTTAATCCTTGGGCATGTGTAATGAAGAAATGAATCGGCCTAGGAAGGGGTAATAGTGGAGGAGAGAGGTACACTAAGGGCTCTCTTTAAGGCAGAAGAAGAAAGGAAAGAAGGAGGGTGCCTGGGTGGCTCAGTGGGTTAAGCCGGCTCAGGTCATGATCTCGGGGTCCTGGGATCGAGTCCCACATCGGGCTCTCTGCTCAGCAGCGAGCCTGCTTCATTCTCTCTCTCTCTCTGTCTGCCTCACTGCCTACTTGTGATCTCTCTCTCTGTCAAATAAATAAAGAAAATCTTTAGAAAGAAAGAAAGAAAGAAAGAAAGCAAGCAGGCCAAAGTCAAACAGCAAGCCTACCCTGGAGGTCCACAGGGACCACCTGAGATATAAATGAGATTTGCATACTGTGATTGTGGTAAAAGGAAGTTCTAGATAGATTTTTTTTTAAGTACTCCTAGATTAACAAGATATTGCAAAAATAGTATATATGGACTGTATAATGGAACCCTCTATCCATTATAACCTCCTCCCAGTTTTTCCCTCAGGTTATGGAATACAATATGGAAACTGACATTGGTACAACGTAGGTGTGGTGTTTTTGTGCCACTTAGTCTCCTGTGAATCACAACACTCGGAACACCCAACTATTCCAATCCCACAAACCCTCCCTCCAGCCACTCCTGATAGTTACAATGCTCGCCTCGCTACTGTCACCCCCAAATCCCCAGCAACCATTAACCTGTCCTTCACGCCTGTACTTTTTACACAGCTCATTTGTATTGCAGGGAGAGAAAAAAACCCACATTTATTCATTCATGTATACATCCAAGTAAATATTTTTACATTGACGTTTGCACCAGAAAGAGAGGAATTGGGAAAATTCAAAACTGAAGAAAAATGATCCATTTGTTACTTCGTCCCTTAATTATTATGCTACCAAGCGTTGAATGTTTACTATTTACTTATGGATCTCCTCATTTCTCTAGGACTGATTATTATTAGTCCAATTTAATAGAAGGAAAAAACTACAGTTTGGAGGGAGAGAGAAGTTACCCAAGGCCACAAAGTGATGTTAGGATTCAAATCTAGATTGGTTAGGCTCCAAATCCCAGGAATTTAGCTACTGTATTACAGTGTCTCTCCTTTAAAAGGGACAACATCCCATAGGGGGGCACTCGTTTTCTTCCACAGCTGTCTGAAGTCTCATTCTCATGCTCAGTAGTGTCCTGAGTTTCAAAATAACAATTTGCAGATCCCCTGAAAATCAGAAGTCCCAACGCAACCTGGCCTCGTTAACATTCGAAACCAAACTTTTAGAGCAAGTAAACCTTTTTACTCACAAACTAAAATTGTAGAAAAGGAATGATTTAGAAAGTAGAATGTCTCTGGGGGAGTTTAGCAAAAATTAGTGCTTTTTTTGGTCAAAAATTTGCAAAACGAGGCTCCTCACAAAGACTCCAAAGGTTTTTGGCTGTGTGTGTGTGTGTGTGTGTGTGTGTGTGTGTGAGATAAAACCGGGACTTCTTCAGGTGACATCTGTCCTCAGAAGAAAAAAAATCTCGTGCCTTTTGGGCACTTTTCAAAGAAACAAGAGGTAATTCTTGCTTGCAGATCTCACTCTTCAGTAAAGTTACATAGTCAAATACCAACCAGGGTTCTCAAAAAGCATTCATGCGCTTTTCTTTTTCTCTTTTTTCCTTATTTTAACGATTTTTTACTTTTTTTTTTTTTCAAGTAGGCACCCTGGCCAGCATAGAGCCCAATGTGGGGCTCGAACTCACGACACTGAGATCAAGACTTGAGCTGACATCAAGAGTTGGACACCTCACTGACCCAGGCACCCCAGTATTTTATTTGTAAGTCCTCCCTACCCCCACATGGGGCTCAGACCCACAACCTCCAAGACTGAGAGTTGCAGGACTCCACTGACTGAACCAGCCAGGTGCCCCTCAGTGTTTTTTCCAATTTATTCTAACATGATCCGTTATTCTAGAAATTGAAAACCTGCAACTATTTCATTTACGCTATTTTCTTTTGAAGATCCGGATTTGTTTTTAAACAAATGATGGTTTGGGAAGCCGCCACTCCCCAGATATCACATACACAGACACAAATGATATTCCAGCCAGGAAGAAAGGAAACAAAGAGCATCTTTGTTGGGTCGCCAGCCTGTCCCCAGAGGAAAGCTGACTTGTAAACAAAGGTACAGGCTAATGATACAGAGACCTGTTTCTCCCAGGCCCTCACAGCATTTATCATCACTGATTTTTAAGTAAACTTTTCAAGTATAACCTGCAGACAGAAAAGTGTACAAATCGCAGTGCACAAATGTACTTTGGCAAAGGGAATACATTTGTGGAACTGCCACTCAGATCAAGGAACGGGACATGACACGCGGGGTCCCAGAAGTCCCCTTCATGCCCCCCTTTCCAGTTATTACCTCCCCACCCCCAACCAAATCGCCCCTATTCGGATTTCTATTACCAGAGATTACTTTTATCTCAGCCAAAATGTGTTTGTTTTAGTCTTCACTGGCTGCTGTTGCCTGAAATACAGGGAGGATCTTGGACTATTTCCGGGGCAAACAGGTCCTGTGCTTTTAGTGGTGGTTCTCAAAGTGATGCCCACCGGCAGCAGCACCAACTAGGGAACTTAACTAGAAAAGCAAATCCTCGGATCTAACTCTGAAGCCACAGAATTAGGAATTCTGGGAGTGGGACCCAGGAATCACCCTCCAGGTAAGTTTGATGCAACTCAAGTTTGAGGGAGGTTGCTCTAGGGGTTCATAAGAAGCCCTGAGCTTGGTTGGTTGCCAGGGTTCCCAGTAGCCAAAAGGTGCACTGAGCTCCTCCAATCAGTCTTGCAACCCCAAAGAAAGAACTCAGAGGACACAATAGAGCGACCTGTGGCTTTTTATAGTTAAAAAAGGAAAATGAAAAAAGATGACAGACATTCTCAATCAAAAGTGTTCTTCAGAAACCCCTGAATAGGTTTTTGCTTTTGTTTTGAATCACTAAACACAGATGCTTTGGACCCCATTCCAGATCTACTGAGTAGGAATTTCCAGAGGTTGAGGCCTGGGTATTCACTTTAAGTGTTCCATAAATTAGGGGCGCCTGGGTGGCTCAGTTGATTAAGCGTCTGTTTTCGGTTCAGGTCATGATCTCAGGCCCCTGGGATTGAGCTTCTGCATGGGGCTCCCTGCTCAGCAGGGAGTCTGCTTCTCCCTTTCCCTCTGCCCATACCCTCTGTTTGTTCTTTCTCTCTCTCTCTCAAATAAATAAATAAAATCTTTAAAATAAAAAAAATAAATGTTCCATAAATTATATTGATTAAGGACCATGGCAGGCCTCTCTGAGCCCAAGTTCAAGTCCCCTATAAAGCTGTGCCTATAGCTGACTGTTACCAGAAGACTTCTGGGCAGGCAATGTATCAGCTATCCACTGCTGAGTAACAGCCTCCCCCTGAATTTAGTGGCCAATGGCTGCAAAACATTTATTATTTCACAGTTTCTGTGGCATGTGAATTGGAGAGTGGCTCAGTTGGGTGGTTCTGGTTCAAGGACTCTTGTGAGTTTTCGGGCAGGGTGTCAGCTGCAGCTTCAGGCATCTGAAGGCTTACTTGGGGCTCCACTTCTTAGATGGTGCACTCATTTGGCTGTTGGTGGGAAGGCCTCAGTTCCCCGCAATGTGAGCTCTTCCAGAGGTCACTGAATTTCTTCATGGCATAGTAGCTGCTTTCCCCCAGAAAGCAAGAAGGAGTTGCTCTTCTTTTTATGACCTGGTCTCAAATACACACACTTTGGCCTAATTTGTCACTGAAGCTCCCTTTACCAAAATGTGATCCTGTCAGTCAGTGTACGTTTTAGAGTATGAAGAGCTAGAGAAAGAAAGTCCGTAATTCCATTCCCAGCAGGCAATGTCATCCTTCCTCCTTCACCAGCCTACTTTCTCTCCAAATTAAAGCGCACGTGCCAGATGGAAGCTGTGAAGCACGTGGGGTTTGGGGTCAGGCTGGCTCTAAAGTTTGTTGGCTTCTGAGGCATCACGCAAGTCACTAACCTCCCGAAGCCTCAATTTCCTTATCTGTAAAATGGCTCAGTAACCTTGCCTCTTACGATTTTTGGAGCGACCAAATGAGATAACGTGTACACGAGCTGTCACAATGCCAAGCTGGTCTTGATCGGTTCTGGTTTGCAATGGATAGTCTTCCCAAAGGCGTGCAACACAAGGAGAGCCCCCCCACCCCCCATGGCAGGGAGAGTCCTCCACGATTGGCTTTGGTTCAACTCTTTCCCCAAGTCCAGTGTGGACTTGAAGGAAAATCCAGATGCAGGAAAAACAAAAAAGTAAACAAGGACTATTCCTAACATCCTGGGATGGAAAAGGAAGGGTAACTTTGGGGAGAGGCATGAGTGTCTTCTGCAAGAGCTTGGATGATTTGGGGTAAACTTGAGAATCCATCCCCTGTTATCCCCTTTACCTCTGTTCTACCTAAAAGAGCCCCATGAGACCCACGTTCAGGATGCTGATAGGAATCTGGGCCAACACTGGAGCTACAAGAATCTGCCAAGGCCCCTTTGTTTTCTCAATGGCTGAACTAACTGGCAACGGTGAGGGTGAAAGGAGATGGGGAATTGTTTTACCTTCTGGAAATATTTTGCTGATAACATATATAAAAGAACCATTTTCAGATATTTCACGTAACCCATTTTTCAAAAGCAATTTCAACTCCAGTAAGTACTTTATCCATCTGTAAATGTATGGAAGGAGATAGAGATGAAGAAATGAAGTAGAAATAGAGGAGGTGAGGTGTGCGGAGAGCAAACAAAGGGAAATAAGAAAAGGCCTAGGGTGGAAATGCTACTGTGGCTGGGGAGCTGACGTCATTAAAGTCGGGGGACCCCAAATGCATGAGACAATGGAAGCAAAGAAAGCACAGGGCAGGGGTGTCTGGGGGGGGCTCAGTGAGACAGGCAGACCAACTCTTGGTTTTAGCTCAAGCCATGATCTCTGAATTGTGAGTTCAAGAGCTCCACACCATCAAGAGCAGTGTGTGTTGAGTGCGGAGTTTGCTTAAGATGTTCTCTACCCACTTCCCTCCAGCCCACCTCTCTTAAAAAAAAATAATAATAAATAAAATCTTTTAGAAAAAGAAAAAGCACGGGACAGAACAGTGAGAGTAGTGTCCTATCACTGATGTCAAGCTGGTTTTTATAAATGCTTGTAAATGTGGACACTAGGCTGGGAAATGTATCCAGGAGGGTTTGACGAGGAGGGAAATTGGGTGAAAAGAAGACAAGATTAGAAAGGAGACTTTGCTGTCTCATATTCTGTCTTCTGAATTTTGTCCCAGGTATCCATTGTGTATTCACTGTATTGGGATGGCGGAGGAGGAGGAGGAGGAGGAGGAAGAGCAGGAGGACCGGGCTGTAGGTTCCAACAACCTTGTCTCAAATCCAAGCTCTGTCACTTGTGAGTGACACAATCACATCTGTGATTCTGTCTACCCAGTTTCCATTCCCCTTTCTGGCAAAAGGCTTTATCCCCATTCTCAGCCTCAGTGGTTTGGGGGCTCAATGGTTTGAGTGTTGTAGGTGTGATCTAATTTGCCTCGTGGAGATCTGGCCCAGGATTTCTGTAGGAGTAACTGCCAAGGAGATGTTTTTTTCCTTATCACATCTACTGTGGGGTCAGAGAAAATCATGGATCTACTGAAGGCCATCTTGCCATCAAAAGGAGAGGGTCTGCCTACAATGAAGCCAACACAAAGGAAAACAAAGCTGAGAGACCTGGATCCAGCCATACCTGATACACAGCATATCCTTGTACTTTTCTCCTATGGTCCCCTTTTTGCATAAACCTATTTGAATTGGATTGTCAAGTACAACTACGAGTCCTGACTCACTGACCACAAATAGGTCACATAATTTCTATGAGGCTCGAGTTTCTTTATCCCCTGGACAACAGGGGCGGGATGGTGATGATGATAATGATGATGAAGTGATAATGATGATAATAACGGAAGTGATAATAATAAAACCTTCACGGGGTTACTAGAGCATCAAATGAGATAATAATTGTGAAAGTGCTTTGCGACTTGTAAATCCTGACATTAGCAGGTGCCATGTATGCTTTCGGCATTTTAAGACTCTTCTGTAGGCTCAGTAGCTGGGAAAAGGCACTATATTAGTGAAGACAATGCTTTTGAACTGTCGGCCCATATGAGCAAGTTAGTCCTTTCCTAGCTACACCATTAATAAAGAGACAAGGCATGCACATTGAAACAAAATCCAAGTAAATCTCTTGAGTTACAAAATGGAGCTGGAAACATGCAGTGATTTCTTAATACATGTACACAAAGATATGCTGTGTCTACACGTGAGTTTTCAAGAGAACTTGTGGTGTTTATAGCATGTGTTGGGTGTCCCTATCCCCACGAAGCTCACCATGTATATAGCAGGATGCATAGCATCATTCCAAATTCATGACTGCCCAGAACCTCAGAATGTGACTGGTTCGGAAACAGAGTCTTGGCAAAGTAATTAAAGCAAGGACGGTGAGGAGATTCTTATCTCACTCAGCTACCCACTGAATTAGAGTGGGTCCTAAATCCAAGAACCTGTCATTGTAAGAGACAGAAAAGACATGGAGACACAGAGAAGAAAGGCAATGTGAAGATGGCCATAGAGCCTGGAGTGATACGTCCACAGTCAACAACTGCCAAAGATCGGCAAGTACCGGAAGCTAGGACAGAGGCATGGGGTGGTTTCTCCCTCAAAGCTTCTGGAGGGAACAGCCCCACCAACTCCTTGATTTCATACATCCAGCCTCCAAAACGGGGAGGGAGTACATTTCTGTTGCTTTAAGCTTCCCGGTCAGTGCCCACTTTGTCACGGTGGTCTTAGAAAACTCATACGCGGTATAACCATCTTTTTGCGCATAGTTGAATGGAAACTGCGTTAATGTGTGAAATATGGAGGTGTTGAAAGTAACTCGTAAGATGCAGATCACTTAGGACTACGGCAATCATGCTTCCATTTCAATGCCATGTGGGAGTTACACAATTTTTTCCTTGGCAAAAACAAAAACAAAAACAAAAACAAACAAACAAAAAACACCAAAAAATACTCTTACCCCCACCAACATTCAATTCTACAACCAGAAAGACAAAGGAAACCCTCCTGAAATGAGGGACATAGTAACCCCTGCTCAGTAAATCAGGGTGCCTTCTACTTCCCTCTTGGCATTAAAAAAAAAAAAAAAAGAAAAAAGAAAAAAAAATCTAGACAACCTCCTTGCGAGCTGATGAGTCCTACATTTCTGGAGCCGGGAAAGAGGAGGGAGGGAGCACCTCAAGGAGCAATAAAGTTAGGACAGTTGATTGGAGCTATTTTCGGCAGGACAGGTTTTTACGTTCCCCAGTTGAACTGACCACTGCTTGATGAATTGTATTTATCTGTAGTTCAGCGATAAAGTTCTTTTAATTCTCCGCTGAATAGAAATATTTAGGGCAATGCCACAGCTGTGTTTATTCTCACCCTCCACCACAGTTATGTAAATACTGCCTATGGAACTATTTCTGATAAAGGCCCATACCAACCCCGAGGAATTACACGCTCACTCGAGATGTCTGCCAAGATGAGCAGTTTCGATCCAGCTTGGCACAGCCTGTGAATGATATCACAGCTTCTCAGAGATCATTTGGCAAACCTCGCAATAAAAGAGTAATTTTCTTACCCTCTTACTCTTTTAAAGGCTCCCGCTGAGACAAATAACATTTCCCAGAATTCTCTGCTCCCCTGTTCAGGAACATGAGGCTGCCACATAAAATTTGAAGCCTCCCAACACAAAATTGATGATTAGAACCTGCAGCCTGGCAGCAAAGGCTTCACGTGACCTTTCCCCTCCAATGGGAGGCTGGAGAAAACACAGATGAAGGTAGTTCTGAAGAGAAGGCCTGAGGGCTTGCTGCCACCATTGGGAATGGAGGGGAATTCAAACCACCTGGTTCCTGGTCATTATGGTTGCTCCCAGCTCCATGAATCTGTGATTCCCAAGGCTGATACAAAAGATTTCCTCACAGACAAATATATGTCACGCCATGAATACTGGCTATCTCTAGATAGTTGAATTTTGAGATATTTTTTATCTCCATCTTTCTGCTTTTCCTGCATTTCTAAATTTTTTGCAATATAATCAGACAGATAAGAGGAAAAAAGTTTAAGAAAAGGAATGTTGGCATCCCTTTTTCACTAGGAAAAGTATCTTTAGGTGAATAAGAAAACACTACAGAAAAATAAAAAATTTAGAATCTTTTCTTAAATCCTCAAATTGGTTAACTAAAAAGACTTCAAAAGAAAGAGATAAGAGATCTATATTTACAATATTCATAATGAGGAGGAGAAGCTGTCCTGTGGGGATGAAAACTCCATCACCGCCAAGTGAAAGGATGCTCACTTTCCTCATTTTGTCCCTTCCACCAGCCTGTGAGATGAATGGTATTAGTGTGTCTACTTTACAGATGAGAAGATGGCCCCACAGCAGGGCTAACTTGTTCAATCTTCCTGTAAGTAAGAGGAAAACCTGGAACTGAATCCCTAGCACGTGACTACACAGCCTGTGTCTTAATCATCAGCTCCATTGAGCAGGGTGTTTGCAAAATGTGGTTTGTTGCTTACAAGAGTAGAGAACATTTCTCCTCCTCTTGGTTGCTACTCAGTATCTTTCAGACACCCTTCCTGTGTATTTGGAAGGTTTTCAAAATTATGAGTTGTGCTTCCCCATGCTAGAAGCCAGAATTCGAGTTCCCCATCTTTCCTGCTGGTGGGGCTCAGAGACCCTCACCCAAAATGGCAAGGAGGCACCGTGAGAAAGTGGTTGTGGAGGGAAGACATCTTTGGCAAGTATGGCGGCGGCGGCATCCAGCTCTAACTGGCAGTGGCGGCAGATCTTGGCCAGTCCCGAGCTGTTACTGGTGCAAGCTGAGGCAGTTGCCTAACTGTGGCATGGTTGTTAGATGGCAACAGCAGTGGGATTTCTTCTAGAACGGCATTCACAATGCAAATGGGCATTGAGCTTAGCCTGCCTCTCTGAACTCTTTGGGAAATAGGTGACCACTCTCATATCCTCAGCCAGAGTTGATTCTATTGCCTGACACTACAATCCCCTGCTAAGAATGCAGATTTCAGAATCTCATTGCCATGATGGGGGCTACTGGGATCACTTAAGGAATATGTCAAGTGTGAGCAGTGAAGAGAAAAGGAGCCAGAAAAGGTGTTTTGCTATTTTTCACAAAATCCCATTTCAAAAACAGGTCATGCATGATGTAGTATTCTGCTAGGCTCGGAGGGAACCTGACGGTATCTTTCATGTTGGGTAGCTTTCAGTTTTTCGGTAACACATAAATTTACAAAATATGTGAAGAATTTCAGCACTTCGACTTTCCTAGGGGAATGATATCATTATCAAAGTTTTAGGAGACGAGTCAGCTAATGTCAAACTACAGAAACATTTTGTTTTTCCACTACTGACTTCATCTGTACCTCACAGAATATTCTGTGATTTGACCTTGCTCAACTGATTTTTTTAAAGCCATTTAAATACACAATGTGCTATGCAGGTCAAATAAATTTATATTTGTCTCTAGATTCTTAATATCCTACACTGACAGCATAAATAGTCCATCCCAGAGTCCGGTCCAGAGCAAAGCATTTGCAGTCTGAACATCTATTTTTGCTTCCTTCGAATTAGATTATTTGGGGCCGGAGTTAGTAAATAAAAATATACAATGCTCAGTTAAATTTGAATTGCAAGTAAATAACGAAAAGTTTTTAGGGTTAAGTACGTCTTGCGCCATAGTAGTGGTAGAAGTGGTATAAAGAACAGGGATTAGAAAGTGCATAGAGGGCGCCTGGGTGGCTCAGTGGGTTAAGCCGCTGCCTTCGGCTCAGGTCATGATCTCAGGGTCCTGGGATCGAGTCCCGCATCGGGTTCTCTGCTCCGCGGGGAGCCTGCTTCCTCCTCTCTCTCTCTCTGCCTGCCTCTCTGCCTACTTGTGATCTCTGTCAAATGAATAAATAAAATCTTAAAAAAAAAAAAAAAAAAAAAAAAAAAAAAAAAGAAAGTGCATAGAAAATAAAACTGATAATCTTCATGATGGATTAGCTCTGAGGGATGGGGAAGAGGGAGGTGTCAACGAGTTTTCCAGCTTATGAATGAAGGACAGTGTCTGTCTAAGATTAAAAACTGAAAATGGTCCAGATTGGGCAAAAAACACGAGTTTGGGTAAATTTCTCCATCTTCACTTAGGTATCTTGTAATAACCTCAAACTTGTAATGTAAACATAGACCACCTATGCCCCAAGGGTCTGTCTCTTCTATGTTTATTTTATTTCCACGGAATCAACATCTTCCCAATAATCCAGGTTAGATGACCCAATCATTCTTGATGTCTCCAGTCCTCTTCTCCCAGGATCCATCCAGTCTCCAAGTTTTATCAATATTATACTGGTGGTATCTCCCTTTCAAAAGAGATGGCTACACTGTAAATTAGCAAGTTTTCGCAGCGAAACTAGGGTAAGCGCTTGTCTAGGATGGGATGTAAGGTTTACTTTGTAGGCCAGCTTTCAGTTGCCTGAGATGGTATCAGAGAGCCTGAGGACTCATTCTAGACTCAACAAGAAAAAGGAGCATCATCATATACTGACATCTGCCATGGACATGGGAGTGGGGACTGGCAGCACTCATGCTGTCTAGTTGATATTTCCAGAAAGTGTTTTGAAATGTAGCTCTCACATGTAGTTCCCCACTACCTCAAGCTTGGAGAGAGTCGTGGCTTTCCATCATCCAACAGTTTCTCTTTCAAGGCTTATCCTTTTAGATTGTATCTCTCTCTCCAAACCGTAAATTCTCTGAAGGTGTGATATGAATTCTGTTAATCTCCTCCTGTTGCCTGACACACACGAGGGGCATAATCCATAAGTTTCTTTCTTTCTTTCTCTTCCTTTCTCTATTTTTATTTATTTATTTTTTAATCCATAAGTTTCTCCTGGGCTAAGTGAACGGACGGCTCTATTACTAAAAGTTTGCCAGACTCGATGGTGGCTCCCTTTCTAATTTCTTCTTCTTCTTCTTTTTTTTTTTTAAAGATTTATTTATTCATTTATTCATTTATTTGTTTATTTATTTGACAGACGGAGATCACAAGTAGGCAGAGCAGCAGGCAGAGAGAAAGGGAAACAGGCTCCCCACTGAGCAGAGAGTCCGATGCGGGGCTCGATCCCGGGACTCTGAGATCATGACCTGAGCTGAAGGCAGAGGCTTTAACCCACTGAGCCACCCAGGCGTCCCCCACCCCCCTTCTAACTCCTTGTTAAGGTTCTACAACCACTTCCCTTTATATTATGTTTTCGCCTTACTACATGTGAACTCTTTCGGTCTTGAATAATGAAATTTAATTCTATGGTACAAAGTGCTTCAGTTTTAAATCACAAGATTTATTTACTATAGTTAAGTAAGTAAAGTCAAACATGTTTTAATGTCCCAGAAGGGTAGTTTCCACAGATGATGTGCAACAGTCAATTCTGAAGCATTTGGTTAATTTCACATTACCTTGTTTATCAGACAATTTGTCATACGTAATTTTCTTGGGCTAAAATAATCGATTTGTGATCTTGCCAGCCTTGCCATGTTGGATGTAAAAGCAGACAGACTTGCAACTGTGTAAATCAGGGTCAAAAGATGACACAAAATTAACGCAACAAGGAATCCTTCTATCTCAGAGGTAAGAACAGGAGTGGATGCCCTTTAAGTCATTTCTGTGGGATGTTTGGACAAAATTACAGGACGGCTTGTCATTCGTTAATCGATTATTTTGAGTGCCTGGCACCTAGCCGTGGAACGAGGCACACGAGGGGAAGGGAAGTGAACCCAGATATGGTTTCTGTGGTTCCTGAGATTCTAGGCTAGCAATCTTGGACAAGCACACACTTTCTAAGTTTTCAAATAACATGCAAAATTCCTACCCTGAGAGAATAATTTGTATCTGTTTTAGGAACAATCTTTCATTCAGTTCTTAATAAACTAAGCAGTAATTCACCACCGTGATGTCCGCAGCTGCTTAGACATAGTAATAGTACTTCACCAAAGCCAAAATATCCCTCATCCGTTCTGTTTTAATTTCTACTAAGTCTTTCTATTTAAGGGGGGAGGAGAAGAAAAGGGCAGAAGGACAAAAGCACTGTCTCTCCAGTGCCCCTATACAGAGAAAGATGTCACTGGTGGAGGGCCATGAAGCTGTCACTGCCTTTCCGTAAGGATTCTTGGTAGCCCCCACTCAGCAGAGAAGAGGGCCCCGGGAGAAGGGAAAAGACGAGGGAAAAGCTGGATGACATGAGAAGGATCTGAAGAGGATCTACGCCACCCAAAGGGACTACAATAGCCACGGAACTGGGGTTCGGAGAAGTGGAAAGGACCACGGGCAATTTTAGTTAGCAAGGGAGCACTAGAGGAAGAGAAGCAGAAACCAAAATGAGCCAGTTAAATGGATGAACGAGCGAATGATCAAAAACCGAATTAGCAATCCAGAAAGAAGTCAAAGGTCATTTAACCCAACCACTAATTTCAAAGGTGAAAAATCTCCAGGAGGAGAAGCCATTTATTTATCTGTGGTTACACCTGCAGGTAGTAGAATTACTGAGCCTGGAATCCAGAATTCTTAACAAGGATGTTTATTCAAGATCAGAGGATGGGCACAGAGAGCTCACACGCTGGAGACCACCTTCCGTTTCTTTACAGTCTTCCAGAGGGCTGGTCCTGAATTTGGGGCCAATACCTCTTTCTGCATTTGAAACAGTCACTGTAATACTTTGTAGATATTTCACTGTCAAAGTATTTATAGAAATGACAGCTTTATAATTATTTTCTCTGTGAGGTCTTTGCTCAAAGACATGTTCACCTCTTCTGTAGATAGCAATAATCATTTCATTACTTGAAGGATTTAAACAAGCACAAACAAATCAGCTACCCACAAAATTGCTATGTTAAAAAAAAATCTGTATCTGAACTATCTAGACAAGTTTTAAATTGTCATGCAATTCTGTACTGGCTGCAAGAGAGGGTGAAAATCAGAATATTGCTAATGATCATCCCAAGTTTCAAAAGGTCACGCTACGTGAAATTCAATCTTCTTCATTCTTACAGTAAATGCCACGGTGCCAAACAAGTTGGGAAGAGAGTCAATCTCTCTGTGAAGGAGCAAAGCTGTGGGTTAGGTTTGTTTAATTTTGTTTTGATTTTATTAGGTTTTTTTTCCCCTTAAAGAAAATATGTGTTAAGACAGTAGAACAGAAAAGTTGTTACCCATGAAGGAAATTTACTTAAAGCTTCTACTTCTTGACATGGAGGTGCATGGGGAGGAAGAAAAGGGGGGGCACGCCATGGAGGGGAGAGGAGAGTGCCCTGATTCTGTGGTTGCTACCTGGAACAGATGAGCTCCTGGTCTGCTCAGATGCCTGCCTCTGCCTATAGCATTCCAAGTATGTGTTCCCTCCAGATGTGCAAGTCAACTGATTGAACTTTCTATTTTCGGCTTTGTACCCCTGGGTAATCTGCACGAGGGCTGATTATCAATTAGCCTGGACTGATCTAATTATGTATTTATTTATTTCAAGATTTCAATATATCCCCTCCAAAAAAAAAAAAACAAAAAAACAAAAAACCTAAAAGAAACCAGATACTTATGTGGGGCAAGTTCCGATAACCTTAATCACATCTGAATCACTCATTCAAAAATATTTATTGAACACTTACTCTCGGCCGGGCAGTCTGCTAGGTGCCAAGGACACTGAGTCCAACAACATAGCCATGGCCTTCAAGGAGCTTATTGTCCATGGGGTGGAAGGGATGTGCTAGCAGACAAGAACCCAGTGATCACCCTTCAGGAGCGGCCACATGGGACAGTGGTTAGAACGTCATTAATGGAGTCAGTTGGCCTTGGTCTGTGCACTGCCTATGAGATGAGCATCCTTGAGTGAAGACCTCAACCTCTCTGCATCCTAGTTTCTTCATCTACAAACAGGAGTGGGCTGAGTTCTAAACAAATACAACCCCTGGAACAGTGACAATCCTAAGGCTTAATTAGTTTGAACATTTTTTATTTAAATTCAATCTAGATATCATATAGTGTATTATTAGTTTTGGGGCAGAAATGAGTGATTCATCAGTTGCATACAACACCCAGTGCTCGTTACATCAAGTGCCCGCCTTAACGCCCACCACCCAGCTACTCCATCCCCCACCCACCTCCCCTCCGTTTGCCTCCTTCTCTGTTTTTATCTTGTTCTATTTTTCTTTCCTTTTCAAGGAAGGGGATAAGTTGGCTAAATCAAAAAGGAGGAGTAGCCAAGGGGAGTATCCCAGGGAGAGGGGCAGCCTGAGCAAAGGGCAGAAGGGGAAAACTGCATTGTACATTATGGAAAGTGTGTACAGTACTTGAAAGGCTCAGACAAAATTTAGGGGAGAGGTAGGCAAGGAAGTGGGAACAGAAATGGGTGAGTCCAGAGAGGACACACCGACAGAATTTCATTTAAGCAAGGGACGTGATCAAGCTGTATTTTAGTGAGATCACGCTGGGAAGATTGGATTGGAAGGGACAGAGACTGGAGGCGTGGAGACTTGCTTGGAGATCTTTGAAGGGAAAGGGGTGGCAGCAGTAGAAATGCAAAGGAAAGACCACTTTAGATATTAAAGGTTAAACTATAGCAGAGTAAGAAGAGCATTCTATTCTATTCTATTCTATTATGATCATCTGATTTATGAATACTTTGATATACTTAGTACAAAGATTGAATTAATTAATACTGAATCTTATCTTTGTATCTTTGGGAAAATGTTTCCTCCAAATATTGAATTCAAAAATACCCAGGCATGGATGCAGGAGTCTGGGAGGCATGGGAGGAGGCCGTGGGATACAAAGATAAGTTGGATGGAATCCAAGCCATTTATAGCCTAGTGAGGGGGATGGTACCAAAATAATTATAACACAGGGCACAACAGGTGTGCCATTAAAGAAACACACAGTATCCAAGGGAGGCATGTTGGAGAGTAAGGATCAGGAAATAGCTCAGGAAGAGAAAGGCATTTGAGATGGGGCTCTCATATAAGAGGATTTTGATAGGTGGGGAAGGAAGCGGGGGCATTCCGGTTTGTGGGGACCACCCATGACCAGGGACAGAGATGCTAAGGGTATTTAAGAATAGCAAATAGCCCAGTTTTTCTGGAAAACTATTTCTGTAACTGCACTGTATTTTTTTTAACAGTGTTGCTGAGATCTAACTGACATACAATGAAATGTACTTTCAGTAGCAATAGGTTTAGACATATGCACACCCACTGTGATGACTCTGCTTCCCTCCATTTCTCTTACAGCTCAGTTTGCATGATCTCGAATCTCAATAAACAGAATCATTTAGTATATATTCCTTTTTCATACACAGTATAATTATTTTGAGATTCATAAATGTTGTAGCATGTATCAGGAGTTCATTCCCTTTTGTGACCAAGTAGTAACCAATGTACGATACAGCCCTGTTGATTTCTCTGTGCACTTCTGGATAGACGTGTGGGTTCCTCCTAGTCTTAGGTTATTACCAATAATGGTGCTGGGAACATGTGTTTTTTTTATGGACACATGCTTTCATTTCTCTTGGGTAAACAGCTAGGAGTAGAATCACTGATTCATACTGTAGGTAGGTTTGTGTTTAACATTTTAAGAAATTACACAACTGTTTATCAAAGTGGTTATAGCAAAATGTCTGGAAGGCTCAGTCAGTTAGGTGGCCGGCGCTTGATTTCAGCCAAGGTCATGGTCTTGGGGTCGTGGGATCCAGCCTCATGGTGGGCTCCAGGCTCAGCTAGAGTCTGCTTGAGAGTCATTCTTTCCCTCTTCCTCTGCACTTCCCCCCTAATGCTTTTACTTTTTCTCTCTCAAATGACTAGTAAAATCTTTTTTTTTTTAAAGTGGTGGTACAATTTTTCATTCCCATTTAGTAGTGGATGGAGGTTCTAATTCTTCCACATCCTTGTCAACACTTGATATGATCAGGGTTTTAATTCTAGCTAAATTAAACTGTGTCGCGGTATCACACTGTGGTTTTACCTTACATGTCTGTAATGACTGATGATGTGTATCTTTTCTTGTGCTTATTTCCTATTCAGCTATCTTCTGTGGTGAACAATATTTTCTCCCAGGTTGTGGCTTGTGTTTTCATTCTCCTAAGTTTTAAGGGCTCCTGGGTGGCTCAGTGGGTTAAGCCGCTGCCTTCAGCTCAGGTCATGATCTCAGGGTCCTGGGATCGAGTCCCGCATTGGGCTCTCTGCTCAGCAGGGAGCCTGTTTCCTCCTCTCTCTCTCTGCCTGCCTCTCTGCCTACTTGTGATCTCTCTCTGTCAAATAAATAACAAATAAAATCTTTAAAAAAAAAAAAGTTTTAATTTTCATACAATCTAATTTATCAACATTTCTTTATGGATTGTGATTTAGGTGACATATAGAACTCTGACTGATCTAAATCCACAAAAGTTTTCTCTTACATCTTCTTCCAGAAGTTTTATAGTTTTGGGTTTTACATTTAAATTGATGACACATTTAAACTTGTTTTTGCTTAGGGTATAAGGCGGGGATTGGAAGTTCATTTTGGGGGGGGGGCATCTGAATACACCATTTTTGCTACACCACTCACAAAGAAGACTACTCTTCCTCTACTGAATTGCCTCTGTAGTTCTCTTGAAAAATCAGTTGTGCACCTATGCAGGAGTCTTTTCCCAGACTTTGTATTACATTTCATCAACCAATTATCTATTCAACATCAGTATCCCACTTTTTTGATGACTGTAAACTTTATAAAAACTCTTGAGTGATATGGTTCGAATCACCCAACTTTGTTTTCTTCAAAGCTCTTTGGCTATTTCTGTATGCATATTCTATTTGCATTTCCATATGAATTTTTTAATCGATTTTCCAATTTCTGTAGAAAAACTCATAGTGATTTTGATGACTGTGGTGATGCCCCCACAGATCAATGAGGGGAGAGCTGTCTTCTTAAAGAGACAGTCGTTCTTTTCTGTAGGCCCATATTTCTATTTGCCATCATTTTCTTTCTGCCTGAAGGACTTTCTTTAGCTACTGTTGCATACACCTGCAGGTAACCAGTTCTTTCAGTTTTTTTTTTTTTGTATGTCAGGAGAAATCTTTATTTCACCTTAATTTCGGAAAGGTATTTTCACTAGATATAGAATTCTAACTTGACAGTTTTTTTTTTTCTTTCAGTACATGGAAAGATCTTGCTTGACTTTCTCATTTGCATTGCTTCTAAAGAGAAATAAGCTGCTGTCCTGGTTGACTCATGCTGCTATCACAGGGGACCATGGACTGGGTGGCTTATAAACACGAATTTACTGCTCACAGTTCTGCACACTGGGAGGTCCAAGGTCAAGGATCCTGCAGATTCCATGTCTGGTGAGAAGACATAGTGGAAGGGAGCAGGAGTTTCTAGGATCTCTTTAAAAGGGCAGTAACCCCATCATGAGGGCTCCAACCTCATACCTGAACACCTCCCTGAGGTCCCACCACCTAACACCATCACACTGAGGATTAGGTTCCAACAGGGAATTAGGGACGGGGACCCAAACATTCATCTGGAGAAGTTGCCCTTTCTTTGCTGCTTTTTATGTACTGTGTCTTTTTTTTTTTTTTTTTTTTTTGGCAGCTTTTAAGCTTTTCATCACTGGTGTTGAGCAATTTGATAATAACGTGCCATGGTGTCACTTTCTCCATGTTTCTTGTGTATAGAGTTTATCGAGCTTCGATGGATTTGTGGGTTTGTAGTTTTTATCAAATTGGGACAATTACCAGCCAGTTATCAGCTTTTCTTTGAAAGTTTTTCTTCCTCTGCCCACTTTGAGGAGCCAACCATAGGTATATTAGGCTGCTTGAATTTGTACCATAGCTCACTGATTCTCTGTTCACGTCTTTATGTATTTTTTTGTAAGATTATTTATTTGACAGAGAGAGAGACAGAGAGCAGGAACACAAGCAGGGGGAGTGGGAGAGGGAGAAGCACGTTTCCTGTTGAGCAGGGAACTTGACATGGGACTTGATCCCGGGACCCTGAGATCATGACCTGAGCTGTAGGCAGATGCTTAAGGAATAAGCTATCCAGATGTCCCTCTGTGCATGTCTTTAAAAAATTATCGTCTTTGTTTTACTATGGACAGTTTCTGTTACTGGGTCTCTTCTGTTATTAATGTCATCCAATGTGTTTTTCATTTCATACAATGTAGTTTTCATCTCCAGGAGTTTGATTTGGATCTTTTTTGTATCTTTCAAGTCTTTGGTTAGCTTTTTGAAGGCATGGAGTACAGTTACGTGAACTGTTTTAAAGTCCTTGTTGGCTAATCCTAATATCCGGGTCGCTTCTTGGTCAATTTCAATGGACTGGTTCTCGTCTTCATCAGGAAACATATTTTTCCTACTTCATTGCATGCCTGTTCATGTTTTAGTAGATGCCAGACATTATGAATCTTAGCTTGTTGAGCACTGGTTATGTTTATACTCCTAAAAATATTCTTGAGATTTTGTGTTTGTTTGTTTGTTTGTTTTTTCCAGGACACAGTTAAGTTACTTGGAAACCATTTGATCTTTTCAGGTGTTGTTTGCAAGACTTGTTAGGCATATCTGGGGTGGTGTTCCACCTAGAATGAATTCTGTCCCTCTGTGCATTCTGGACTCTCTACTCCTGTGAATCCTGACATCTTCCAGTCCTGCCTCAGGAAAGGCATTATTCCTGGCCTTACGTGAGTGCTGAGCAATGTTACCTCTAATCCTTTGGGGGTAGTTTTCCCCTTGGTCTCTCGAAGTTTGCTCACATGCTTGCTGATCAGTACTCCGCTCACCTTGAGGGGATCCTCTTTAAATCTCTTTAAAATCTCCAGATTCCTTTAAATCTCCAGATTCCTCTCTGTGCAGCTCTCTCCTCTCCACCACCTGTCTTGTGGGGGCTCGCTGTGCTGATCTTTCTGGACTCTCTCCTCCTTGTCTTCCCAACTTAGGGGGCCTTTTAAGCTCCACTGGGGAGCTCTGCCGCTGTGCCACTGCCTGAAAACTCTCAAGGCAGAAAGCTAGGGCAATCTCAGGGACTGTCTTGTTTCCCATCTCACAGGAACCGCTGCCTGAAATCCAAGGTCTCGAGCACACATTTCGGCTGTGTTTGGATGTTTCAGGTAGGAGGGAGGATAAATCAACTTTCTGTTACTCTGTCTTGCTCAGAGTGGAAGTCTTGTACCTTGCCCAACAATATAAGCCTTTACGATAAAGTCTTTTCAGCATGATAGTCTTCATAATGAAGGCATTATGGCATTCACCATCACTGATGTATAAAGGAACAGATTAGACTGTCCTCACTTCATGTCAGTTCAAAGGCATTTATTAGGTAGTTACTGTGTTTATAAAGATGAACCCACCCAAAACGGGCTCTGCCTTCCTGGCCCCAGTTTCTAGATACAGCAAACAACTTTGGAAGGAACCAATTATAGGGCCTGTATATTATCCATGCTTTTAGCATTTCCTCTTTCTGAATGGCACCTGCCAACACCATCGCTAATTATGCATAAAAGACAGCTGGAGGGAATAAGAAACTCGAGTCACAGGATTTTGCTAATTTTAAGCAGCCCTTAGGCTTAAACTTAGGGGCAGCAGTTGAAACTCTAGAGGGAAAGGCTTTATGCTGATGAGCTGTCGACTTCTCTAGTTCACGCTACTGTTCTGCTCCCGTAACCAGGACAGAAAGCTGGCTCTACTTCAGACAGGAGGAGATAAAGCAGTAAATGCTCCCCCCACCCCCGAGGATCTGAGGGAACAAAACAGGCTGGGGTAAGGTACAAGGTTGAGGACATCGAGGAGCTGGATTACATAGAGCCATCTCCATGGTGCTTCCAATTTTGAGATGAGCATTTCATAAAAGTCATTCGAAGCAATATGTTGACCTTTCAGGAGTTGGAGCAACTGACATTTTGCCTGGATCTCAGCCAGGGTGGGTGCTATTCTAAACCAGAAATCAGTTATCCCATCTGCACTGAAGGAACTTTTCCTGATCATTTGTTAAAGCTTTATTTCCAAGGCACTGAGTGCATTTAATTTTCCCATCACCATCCCCTCCTTAATAAATTCCTCACACCTGTGGATTCACTAGGAAATTAAATTTCAGCTCTGGAAAACAAACCAGAAAAAAGGACATTTGAGGGTGCCTGGGTGGCTCGGTGGGTTAAGCCGCTGCCTTCGGCTCGGGTCATGATCTCGGGGTCCTGGGATCGAGTCCCGCATCGGGCTCTCTGCTCGGCGGGGAGCCTGCTTCCCTCTCTCTCTCTGCCTGCCTCTCCGACTACTTGTGATTTCTCTCTGTCAAATAAATAAATAAAATCTTTAAAAAAAAAAAAGGACATTTGACCAAAGGAGGAGAGATAAGTTTGGGGAGAGTCCAGTGATCGAGTCAAAATGAAAGTGCCTCTCCAATGGTAATGAGATGGATTATTATTAAAATGCAGACCGTGGTTCAACAGACCTGGAGTGGGGCCTGAGAGTCAGTGTTTCTCACAAGTCCTTAAGTGATGCTTTGCTGCTGGTTGTCTCTGTCGCATGCTTGAGTCACAAGGAGCTGGAAGATACTGAGACCTCGTTCGTGTTTCATTTTTCCACTAAGTCACTGTCATAACCTGGGAACCTTCTCCACTGAGCTTCAGTTTACTCTGATAAAAACTGTTCTCGAAGGTTCCTTCCAGATCCTAAGAATGTATCGTGTTCCTGAATGTACAGGTCTAGCTTCCCGGTACATGTGAAGGCTCGCATGCTATTGGCAGATGTGCCTTGAGCACCTACTGTGTGTCAGGCCCTGGCTAGTCACGTATGCACTAGATCAAACCCCTGCACTAAGAAATCAGTTCAGAGAGAGAAACAAGCAATGAGAATGTGATGCCACGCATGCTCTCAAGTTGTTTCAGCAGTGGCTGTACGAGGACACAGACGTCTGAGAATCTCGCTGTGTTCTGGAAAGCAGGTAGCAGGGGATGTCCATCCTACAGCGGATCTCAGACTTTAGTGTGCATGTCGAACTACAGATCACTGGGTCCCACCCACAGACCTCTGAGAATTTGTATTTCTAACAAATTTCCAGTTGATGCCAGTGCCTCCGGTCTGGCATCGCACTATGGGAAACACTGTTCTGGACTCCAACACACACCAACGAATGGAACAGGGTTTTTGCTTTGGAATGTATGATTGGGAGGGGTCACAGCTCAGTAGAGGAAACCGGGCTTTCCTTCCCTCAACGCATACGGAATGGTTAGGGTGACACTGGGAGGGGTGGGTACAGTCATACTATGCTGCATGAGCTCGGGAGTCAGAAAGGGCTGGGCTCAAATCCCAGTCCTGTCACTTTACTGCTTGGTCTCAGTATAGACAGCAAGGCCCCCCTCCACCCCAAAAGGCTGGGGTTTCTCAGATTAACAATAGCAGTGATCTGTCTGGGGGGAGGGAGCCAGAAAAGACTGCCCAGAGCAGGTAATACCTCTTGATGATTTGAGAACGACTGGTAGCTTGAGAAATAATCTGTTAGGGGTTAGCAGGTAGGGAGGTAAGTAGATGGTTCTAGGAAGAGGGGTCACCATGATATCAAATTACACAGTGCTCTAGTCGATAAGTGCTTTCTGGTACGTGTGCATATATTATGGCCTTGTGAATAGAATCTAATTTAAGATTCCTTGAGAGAAACTAGGTCTTTAAAGGAGTCCTATGTACAATTCCTCTAAGAAGTCAAAAGCAAGACAGGTTTTAGTGCTAAGCGCACAATGAACACAGACTCAGAAGTGCCTCCTAGCAGTTAGTTCTGCGACATCTTCAGTTCATGTACCTGTGACCTTTCCGTTTCTATCAACCTTACAATGCACCTACCATTATTATTATGGCCATTCTACAGATAGGAAGACTGAGCCCCAAAAGGATTAGATAAAATGCCCAAGGTTATTAACTAGTAAATACTGGCTGAACCAGTATTTACTAGTTAATCACGTCTATTGGATCAAGTTTTATGCTTTGGGATTTTTTGCTTTTGTTTGATTATTTTAAAAGAGGATTTTCTATACGCTACCTAATAATTAGACACAATGAGAAAATCTGTTAAAACTATAGATTTCAAAGCTCTTTCTATGGAGGTTCCCATTCTGTGGGTCTGAGATGGGGCCAGGAATCTATATTTTTTTAAATTTTTAAAATTTTTTAATTAACATGTCATGTATTATTAGCCCCAGGAGGAATCTGTATTTTTTTAGAAGATTTTTTTTTAAAGATTTTATTTATTTATTTGACAGACAAAGATCACAAGTAGGCAGAGAGGCAGGCAGAGAGAGAGGAGGAAGCAGGCTCCCTGCCAAGCAGAGAGCCCTATGCAGGGCTCGACCCCAGGGCCCTGGGACCACAACCTGAGCTGAAGGCAGAGGCTTTAACCCACTGAGCTACCCAAGTGCCCCGGAATCTGTATTTTTAATCACTGACTGCCCCCACCCTCATCGTTGCCATTATATAAATTTGGGGAAATTTAAAAAGCATCATTACCTGTTGTAGTGGGTTAAAAATGCCCCCCCCCAATTCTTATCTACTAGAACCTCAAGGTGACCCCTTACTTGAAATTGGGTCCTTACAGATGTAATTAGTTAAAACGAGGTCATCAAGGATTAGGGTAGCCCTAAATCCAATGACTAGTATTCTTCTATGAAAAGGATACAGGGTGCCTGGATGGCTCAGTCAGTTAAGCATCTGACTATTGATTTTGGCTCATGTCATGATCTCAGGGGTTATGAGATCGAGCCCCGTGTCAGGCTCCACGCTGGGTGCGGAGCCTGCTTAAGATTCTCTCTCCCTCTGCCCCTCCCTCCCCATTCATGCCTGCATGTTCTCTCTCTCTCTCTCTTTCTCTAAAAATAAAAGAAAAAAAAAGACGATACAGAGATACACACACACAAAGGCAAGGTTAGAAAAGACATACAGAGATGGAGTGTTGTGACCAGCTATAAGTCGAAGAATGCCAAGGATTGCTGGGAGCCACTAGAAATGTGAGAAGCAAGCCGCCCCCAAGGCCACCCCCTCCTCCCCACCAGCTCCTAGATCCTTTGGGAGGAGCAGATTAAATCTCTCCAGAACTCTGAGACAGTAAACTTCTGTTGTTTTAAGACTTTCAATTTTTAGTAATTTCTTATTACAGGCCTAGGAAACAAATATATTTGCCTCGGGGTAATTGTATTAAATTAACATTCTGACATGAAACTCTGGCAACAGTGGTTGCTTCTTGGGAGGAGAACCAGGTGGCACGGACAGAGGAATTAAAGGTTATTTTTCTCTGAATGTCCTTTTGTGCATAGTAAACTGGATGTATGTATTAACTATTAAAAAAATAAAAGAACAAATAAATAAATTATTAACAATTTTAAAGTGATGCCCTCGAGCAACACACTTGGGACCAGAGCCATGAAGTGGCTCTCCATCAAAGAAAGAAATCCTTTTAAAGCCATTTGACATGAAGGGCTCATTCAAGAGTGATTTCCAGAGTCTGTCTTGGGGGTCAGGGTGACAACGCTTGTACAATGAGAACAGAAGCTCTTGAAGGTGACACAGAATTCTGGCAAGACACGGAAGATCAGAATCATGTATTTGTTAGGATGAAAATGGGGGACCCAACTGCCACTCCTTTATGTTCAAGAACACACTCCAAGAGATAAACTGACCTAAGTCAGGTAACACACATGTAACCTCATGAGTATGAGAGCCACGGGATCATTCATTCTGGTCAGTGTAATATTTCTTGGGCACTTCCTGTGTGCTAACCACCAGAATTATCGAGATGCATCAGGTGCCTTCCTGGGCCTGTCCTGGGCCTGTCGGTCCTCAAATACATTCCTTGCACTTTCCCTGATTTTGCTTAGTATCACCAGGGGATCCGTACTTGAGGCTTCTATGTCACATGGCTTCTGCCTGCAGCAGACAAAGGGGGAGACCAGAGGGCAAGAGGGAGGGAAAACTCAAGCTGGCTTCTCAGCTCATCTTTGAACATTAAAACCAATTCACTGCATTCCATTTGCTGTTTAAAATGCACCCCCTCCCCCCCAAAAAAAGCCAAATAAAAATAAAAATAAAATAAAATGCCCAGAGTACTCTGTTTTCCTGGTTGGACGCTGACAGAAATGCTTCTGCCGGCTGGATGTGGATTTCCTATGGCTGTGAGCCATCCTCTCTGCTTGGGCTACACAGGTCAACGCGGGGACAGCTGGACAGTCTGGAACAGCACAGATCTGCCAGAGTCCCAGAAGTGCATGCAGCTGGGGCCCTCTAGACCCACTATGAGTGCTTGGCTCCAGGGCCTGCACCTGAAACCCAGGGGACAGACACTGACCTTCCCCAAGCTGCCCCCAAGGCCACCCCCTCCTCCCCACCAGCCCCTCTGGGCTTGAGTTCACAAGCATTTCCCTTTCTTTGTTTTCTTTCTTTCTTTAAGATTTTATTTATTTATTTGACAGAGAGAGAGAGAGCACAAGCAGGGGGAGCAGCAGACAGAGGGAGAGGGAGAAGCAAGCTCCCAGCTGAGCAGGGAGCCCGATGTCAGGCTCGATCCCTGGACCCTGGGACCATGACCTGAGCCAAAGGCAGTCGCTTTACCAACTGAGCCACCCAGGCACCCCTCCACAAGCATTTCTAGGCTTCAGGTCTGCCCCTGCAATCAGAACACTGGTCACATAGAAGTCGTCGGGAAGCTCTCTGGAGCTCATCACAGTAGGAACGCCACCCAACTCTTACAAATAAGCTCACAGAGGTCAAGGTCCACGCCACTCTAGATAGGGTTGTTTTCCTCTCAGAAATGGTGCGCTAGGGCTTTTGCAACCCAATATAGTGACTGAGGCAATCATGGTAAAGGATTTTTCCATCTGGGGACCAAGAGTATCTTGGGGAACTTCCAAGGCTCCACAGAGATCACAGCGGCAGAAATTCTAAACATCTGTTTGGCCCCATCAGTGGTAACAGGCAGACGGTAGGAATGCAGAGTGGGGAAGCTGAGAAGCTCTGCCCTATCTCCTGGGTCTTCCTTGAGTTCTCCTTCCCTCACCCGCTCATCGGTCCATTCCTTGGCACACACTTTTGTCCATGGACTATGCATTCAGTGAGTGTCCTGAGCCAGTCACTGACTGGGCTGGGCGCTGGGGAAAGCATGTCAAGCAGGGGCAAACCAGATCACTGTACTCATGGAGTTAGTGAGAGTAAGAGGTCAGTCAAATCAAGATACAAATAAATGTCAAAACCACCACATGGCAAGAGGTATAAAGGGTGACACAGGGGGACTCAAGTTGAGGAAGCCCTGGGTTTCTCCTGGGTCCCAGTGAAGGGGTGATGAAGTGCAGCCTTCTTTAGTGAGGCGTATTTTTCTCTTACATTCTTCAGCTTCATACCTTATGAAATAATTCAACATATACCATTTTATTTTCATACCCATGCTGCAATGACAAGAATTTAAAAAGAAGGTTGCGGGTGCCTGGGTGGCTCAGTCGGTTAAGCGTCTGCCTTCGGCTCAGGTCAGGATGCCAGGGTTCTGGGATCCAGTCCTGCATCGAGCTCCCTGCTCAGTGGCTTCCTTCTCCTTCAGCATGCCCTCCCCCAACTTGTGCTCTCTTTCTCTCTCTCTCAAATAAATAAAATCTTTAAAAAAAAAAAAAGTTTAAAAAAATAAAAAAGGTTGAGAATTATTGCAGGGGAAGCTCATCTGCCTGAAAATAAGAGACTGGTAGAGGTGAGGGTAAATAAGAGAATAGAGCATTTTCAAGTCTTTTCTTCATTTATCAAAAATCGGTGGTCTTGGCCAATATTTCAAATGTAAGCCGTTATAATCTAGAAAGGCAGAAGAAAGGCCAGAAACAAACACACAAATCCTAGCATTTCAGCTGGGACAGAATCTGGTTATACTCTAGTGGCATCTACTTTTGCTGAAACCAACAGAGGCGAGACTTCCTTTTGGACAAAGGTATTCTCTAAACTCAAAGGGAAAGAGCATTATCCACAGATAATAACAGTTCCCAAAGCAACACCTCTAACCGCAGTAACACAGCATGCTTTTCACATGTTCTTAGTGTGAAAAGGCCGAGTCGTCCTTTATCAGGTACCTCTAGGTCATGTTCACTCACCTGGATAATGTCAACTAACAAAGAAGCCATATGATTGCTTTTAGACTCTACATTAAAAACTATATAATGTGGGGGGAAAACTATACAAAGTGAGAAAGAGAGGGGGAAATTTTTCATTTACTAACAACACCCAGCTGCATGAGAATTACTGTTATCTCCCAGTAAATATCAGCTTGACTGAGTTGTCTGGACATTTCCATGATGACCATATTGGTCACAAGAGGTTTTCACTGTGGTGTCAGACTGGCTGAAATCTCAGTCATCTAACATAACCAACGTTTATGAAAATAACATGTTCATCCCCTGACGTGAGTGGGGTGGGGATCTGCTCCAGTAGGTCACTCAGGACGCCCGGCGTAAGGAAACGCCGCCATTTCAAAGCTGCAGCTCCAAGAGCACATGTGCCCATCAGGGCCTCACCCAAAAGCACACACATCATTTCTGCTCATGTTTCATTAGCCAGATTTCGTCACAAGGCCCAACACAGCTACAGGAAGACTGGGAAACTCTGTGGGAACAAAAGGACTATTCTCTGCCACAGCAACCTATTTCCCAAACTCAACAAAACCGATGCAGTAGGAGAGGTACTATCTTTGCCACAATTCCTCCAACCATATCAAGGTGCAAAGTCTCCTTTAAGCTCTTATTTTGAGTCTTGGCGGGGGAAGGAAGAGAATTAGCCTTTCTTGAGCTCCTACCATGTAACCAAGGCTGTGTAACGGGTACTGTGAGTTGGCTAACTCAACCTCATTGTACCCTCTTTAGAATGTAGAATTCTAAAGTAAGTAAACAAATAAATAAATAACTCATGTTCCCAGATTCCCTTTTAGGGAAGGTTTTGTAAATATAATAGACCACATATTATTATATATATAATAAAAATTGCGAGCTCCTCCAGCAACTTTCTGAGAACTCTTTTCTGAGAACTCAGCATCCTGGGTGTCACGAGATAATCCCAAAATGCCAATTCCCTTATCCCAGTTCCCTGATTCCTGGATCACTCCCCTGGTCCTGCATCATTTTAAGGGTTCCAATGGCAACCTCCTAGTTCTCTACTTTCCTGATTGTATCAGTTTTAGAGACTCTTGGGGGTCATTAATGGAGACCTAGTCTAAGGCCTTCCCATTTTTTGCAAGCAACTAATTCCTTAAATACATTTCTGCTTAAGTCACCTAGAACGGTCTCTTGTTTCTTTCATGGCAACCTGACGGATGACATTTACCACATTTTTTTTTTTAAAGATTTTATTTATTTACTTGACACAGAGAGAGAGATCACAAGTAGGCAAAGAGGCAGGCGGGGGTGGGGAGCAGGCTCCCTGGTGAGCAGAGAGCCTGATATGGGGCTCAATCCCAGGACCCTGAGATCATGACCTGAGCCAAAGGCAGAGGCCTAACTCACTGAGCCACCCAGGCGCCCCCATTTACCACATATTATTATATATATAATAAAAATTGCGAGCTCCTCCAGCAACTTCCTGAGAACTCTTAAATGTTGAAATGAATAAACCTGTACTTTTAGGGAATCTAGGTTTGAGCGCAAATAACTGCAGGCATAAATTTGTTTTAAATCTCACATTATAGCTTTACAATGCATGGGAATGAACTCTGTAATAAACTCTGTTCTCCCAAAATTCACAGGGTAATTCACGTTCCCGGAAGTACACCTTTCGGTTCAGTGGCTTTACATATTCCCCGATTTAACCAACCTTATCCAAGATGGTATACACTCCTCATCTTTTCAAAAAATACATTGTATTTATTTATTTGACAGAGACAGCGAGAAAAGGAACACAAGCAAAGGGAGTGGGAGAGGGAAAAGCAGGCTTCCTGCTGAGCAGGGAGCCCGATGCGGGGCTCGATCCCAGGACCCTGGGATCATGACCTGAGCTGAAGGCAGACGCTTAATGACTGAGCCACTCAGGCACCCCTACACCCCTCATCTTGAGCACATCTAATCTGTGTAAAAATTCTAAAAAGTGGCCCTTACTATGCTTTCATTATTTTATTATTTACAGATGGATTCACTGGGGCTTATAGGGTTAAAATTAGGTGTCCAAGATCACAAACAGCCAGGATTTAAACCTAGGTCTTTCAGTTTTCAAAGCCACGAGCTCTTTCCACTGCAACACGCAGACTTCTAAGAGAGCTACAGTTCATTAGTTTTCAGCCACTCCAAACACTGGTTTATAAATGGTTTGGTTAGTTCACTTAGCTCAGGACTGGTATTACTAGTTAGCTCTTCTCTCTTTTCCAAGACCTCAAAAGCTATAAGCATCTGTCTCAAAATGGTGTACTTCCCATTTTAAGAAGGATTAAAAAGAAAACATGGATGGAACACAGCAGAAAGATCGTAGAACTGGAACAAAAAAATGACTGAAACCCATGTTCTCCATTGCTGGTCACCCACGGACAGTATTATTCTAACTCTGGGCACTATACCTCATGGTAATAGACTCGTGAAGCCTGGAAGCCCCGTAGCAACTGAAGTCAACAGGATTCTGAGAGGACTACGGCATCAAGAGAAATGTTGCTTCCAATTCCTACGCTGGCTCATGCTCGCACACGCTGTTCTATCTGTCCCTCTCCTTCTCTGTGTATCTGACTGCAGGCTGGTGAATTCTGCCATCAAGGCTTACTGGAGTATTTCTAAAAAACTGTGTGGCCGTGGTAAAATTCCACCCCTGCTTAGTGATTCAAACCCTGTCTCCGTCTTTCCTGGAGAAATTAAAGATACTATTTGCAAATTGACCCACTTCTTCAAGCTGCCAGCTCCTACGGCTGCGGCATCAGACAGAGAAACGTATAAAGTCACAGTGTGGTTTTCATCTGTCCCAACAGCTGTCGTATACTTTTCAACTCAGTATTCTACCCAGGGTTTTCCCGGCACTTAATAAAACTATCTAAAAAAAATGCTTAACGCATCTTGCTGCCACTGAAAGAATCCTTTGGTGATCTTTTGAGAAATGGAGATTTCTAGAATAAAAGAGGTAAACGGAAAGAGGTTGCCATTTGCTAAGTGCCTACTTCAGTCTAAGACATTAGGTACGTACCTTAAAACGGTACATACATAGAAACACTATCTCCCTAATTTTATATATTTAAAAAATTCAAAGAAGGTACGTAAATTGACCAAAGTCATGCAGATAATTTATAGAAGAGCTAGCAGGGAAACTCAGACTGGCCTGGCCTGAAAGTCAATCATCTCCAGATTGCATAACACATCCCACAAAAAATATTGCCAGAGAAAACCAGCTCTCAGAATTCTAACGGCCGGATCTAGTGTTTTGTTTCCAGGTAACATGAGGAAACATCTTCTGATTGCCTGAATATTTAACAGTACAGGAAACAAAAACAAATTGCACTATTTGGCCTTTCCTGTGTGTTTCATAACAGAGGTGGAGGAGAGGGTTTTATTCTAAGGGGAAGAAAGGCACCACATTCCAGCCGCAAGTGTGTCTCTTCAGGGTAAATGATCTGGCATTTTAGATGAGAGAAAATTAACATGAAAAGGATTTTGCAGTCTTCACGCCACTGATCAACAGTTACGGCACAAACAACAGTTCCTCACATCTCCGTCTGTCTATGGCAGTGTCACTGTTAAAGCCGGCTTGGTGCAGGGACTGCAGCACTCCTACCCCCATTCCCCAGCTTTGTCCTAAAGGGGACACTCCCACTGCACGTCTGCTTTCCGAGGAGAGGACGGCCATCCATCAGGAAAGCCATTCATTTCTCGGCTAAGGCGCCCTGACCACGTCTTGCCGCCGGGCCCATCCTCAGCTCCCGCCTGGAATGAAGTCAACAGGCTTTTTTCCTGAGCATCACTGGCCTAAAAGAAATCTCGATCCGGGCGGTGGGTGGCTCAGTCGGTTAAGCGTCTGCCTTTGGCTCAGGTCATGATCCTAAGATCCAGGGATGGAATCTCCTGGTTGGGCTCCCTGCTCAGCAGAGAGCCTGCTTCTCCCTCTCCCACTGCCCCCTTTGCTGCTGTGCTCTTTCTCTTTCTCTCTCTCTCTCAAATAAATAAAATCTTAAAAAAGAAAATCTTAATCAAAACTTAGAAGAAGCATAGCACCTTTTTATGTAGCAGCACCTTGTAAATAAGGATTTGGGGCTGTCCGAGATGTTTTTATCCAACAAGGTCAGGAAGTGAAGTGTTTGATTAAACTACCTTTTTCTCAGAACTAGTTATCATTTGTTGCATATACATTAGACCCATTCTCTGAGTAAATATGCTTCTTGTGATTTTAGTTTTTCTGTTTTTTGCCTCCTCCAGATTTGTTCTCTGCTCTTGTTTGCCTTGCTCAGTGCAGTAAGTACAGCTCCACCCAGCATGTGTCTGGGCAGACACATGTCTACACATGTCTACTCTGGTGTCCAGTTGTACGTAGCCAATCAGAAGCACCAAGAGGAGATGCTAGGGCAGGAGGGGGTTAGATTAGGGATACAGCCATGCCCCGAACCCTCCCTGGGTCTCGGTGCACCTCTCAGGGTTCCAGGCCTCACCAGGTGGCAGGAATTTCTCTCTCTGCTCTGGCCCCAGGGCAGAAGCAGAGTCCCGTGGTGGCTGAGCCCTGGGTGTGTCTCCATGTGTCCTTGGTTCCGCTAATACAACCTGCCCTTCTGGAAATGGTCCCTTCACCAAACACTCTTCAGTTAACCTTTCAGGAGTGACACCAGCCACCCTGCCTAGCATCACTGCAATTGCCATTCTGTATTTACTGAGGGACTCCTCCATACTGTTCTAAGAACGGGGGCAAGTACAGAAGAAATGCAGGGCACGCTGCTCCTCTCACCGTGCTGGAGAATCCAGGCAGGGACATAAGACCATCAAAAGACAGTCAGACTCTGACTCTGAATCAAGGCAGTATCTCCAAAAGCTGAAACTTGTCCTGTGCTTCTAGCGACTCCCACCCTCCACCACAGCACACCTGTCCTTGGTCCCTCCACTGAACGCCAGTGTAAGCACCTAGCAGTAGGACTCAGGGATGACTGACCATAGCCCTATGTCCACAGGTGACAGAGCAAAACTACTTCTGGACTTCTTTTGCCTCATGCCTTGAAGCCCATTTTTTTAAATTTATTTTTTATTTTCAGCGTAACAGTATTCATTATTTTTGCCCCACACCCAGTGCTCCATGTAATCCGTGCCCTCTATAATACCCACCACCTGGTACCCCGACCTCTCACCCCCGCCCCCTCAAACCCTCAGATTGTTTTTCAGAGTCCATAGTCTCTCATGGTTCACCTCCCCTTCTAATTTCCCTCAACTCCCTTCTCCTCTCCATCTCCCCTTGACCTCCGTGCTATTTGTTATGCTCCACAAATAAGTGAAACCATATGATAATTGACTTATTTCACTCAGCATAATCTCTTCCAGTCCCGTCCATGTTGCTACAAAAGTTGGGTATTGGTCCTTTCTGATGGAGGCAATACTCCATAGTGTATATGGACCACATCTTCCTTATCCATTCGTCCGTTCAAGGGCATCTTGGTTCTTTCCACAGTTTGGCGACCATGGCCATTGCTGCTATAAACATTGGGGTACAGATGGCCCTTCTTTTCACTACATCTGTATCTTGGGGGTAAATACCCAGTAGTGCAATGGCAGGGTCATAGGGAAGTTCTATTTTTAATTTCTTGAGGAATCTCCACACTGTTCTCCAAAGAGGCTGCACCAACTTGCATTCCATTTTATCAGGAACTCCTGCAGATTTTGGTCCTTAAAATCTCTCTAATTCATCCAACTTCTCTGTAGTGCTCCTGCTCTGCTCTAGTACCGGGCGGGATGATGTCTCACCTCCATTTCTGCAGTAGCCCTCTGACTGCTCCCCCAGCCTCAGTCTCCCGTCTAACATAGAATGGCTTAGCTCTGATCATGACCATGTCCACAGACACTAGACACATTCTTCCCATGGAGTGCTCCAAAGAGATGGAACTTCCAGTTCTTAAACAGCGCTATGCGTTTTCTTGCCTCGGTGCCTCGACTTATTACTATCTCTGTTGCCAAGAATACCCTCTCTGTCTGCCATCCCCAATTTTATTATTTACTCTCAGCACCAGACATCACTTCCTCTGACAATCGCACCCGCCACCCGCCTCCAGAAACAGAACTTTGGATTAGGTAGTGTGCCCGTGAAGGAGCTTCTAGAACCTCCTTCCTCCTGCCTCGCCTTTTAGGGTCTGTTCTGTAACTGCCTGCTTGTCTGCACACATTCCACCCCCTCTCCCAACACTAAGGTGAGTCAGGGCAAGCACTCTGCCACTGCGGCAGCTCAGGACCTAGCTAGCCCAAACCCCGAAGGGTCAAGACTGTCCATCAAAATGTTGAAATTTAAGAAAATGAAAGAAATCTCAACCAGGCTGGATGTCGCAGCAATGTGAAAATTCCTATCCTAGTATTGTTTAGGAGCAAAGAAGGCACCTGTCAACAGACACAGGAAATGTATGCCTAAGTAGATATTGTCTAATTGTATCTATGCTTCTCTGTGCCCCCAAACCATCCACGCTGAGGTAAGTAAAATTACATGTGCGAGCTGAGGAAGGAGGGGAGGGCTTGCTCTGTGGGTCCCCCTCTCACCCTCTTGTACCCATCCCACGGCAGGTGATACCTGATGAATGGAAGATGCCTGCATTAGAGCACTGGGCTATTTTCAGAGGCTTCATTATCTCAGCTGGAAAATCCTGGGGCAGCTTTTTGTAAACCAAATGGAGTTCAATTAATGTATCCAGAGCAAAGGATCAAGACCTAAATATTGAGAGTCAACATTAGCAAAAGTCTCTCAGCTCCCAGATGGTCAACTTCAACCTCCTGAAATGCTCTTAGAAGAGGGGAAACTGAGATTTTCCTGGAATGGTGCTTTGAGGCACGGGAAAGAACTAAAATGAACTCATCTTATTGGGTATTGATGAAATCATGGAACCATGGTTGGTAAGCATTCTCCTCAACTCCTTTTCTCAAGGCTACCCAAAAATAGTTAAATGCCCCCTTTTACTAGCTTACCATTGCCAGGGAAACCTTACTAATTTATCTCCCACTGATTAAAAATATATGATAATTAGGATGAATACTCAAGTTTATCTATGGAGGGAACAGATTTTCTTAAAAATAACAAGGCTAGGAAAATGTTTTTTAAGCTCATTAAAATGAACCTTTTGTGCACTCTGTTGTATACAAAGATGCAAATCATGCAAGGGTTCTTTTGGGAGGGAAACACAGTGACTTGGCCATTCGTGTTCATCGCCACTCCCTTAAAAGACCCCAGTAAAATATATCTAAGCCCAAGAGAATGAGTGCTCATCACGTGTCTGGAGGGCAGATAGCAATGGATCAGACAGTGTCTGAGGACAGACAGCCCAGTGATCAATTGCAGAGTGAAAAAAGAGCCAAGAACATTACAATCTAAAGGGCTTGTATTCTCTGTAGAATTCTAGAGAAGTGTGAGCTCCTGGCTCTGGACACCTGCAGAGGCTTGGAACCTTCTGAGAGAAAGAGAGAGTTAAGGGTGATGCAGGTCTAGAAACAAGGTCCCATGTGAGGTCTGCAAGCTGAGTGATGGGGCTCTCAGAAAGCTTTCAACCAGGTGTTCTCCTGGTTGGACCCACCCAAAGACTGGATAATTCTCGAAAGTAATTCAATGGACCCAGACCAAAGTTCCAAACACCAACATCTGCAGAATTGAAAGAGGTCTCTTGGTAAAGCTGACTTGCCAAACAGTAACTGTATAAGAATTTACACCAACAGATGATTCCTCCCCCGCCGCCCCACAGAGGTTCCAATAGGTTTCTTCATCCCTCAGTGTAAAAAAAGAGCAGATAGCAAAGGATCACCAAACACCTGAGGAAAACTCCAGCAGGTCTGATGAAGATCCAAACAGATCCAAAAAAAAAAAAAATACTAACAACAGGAGAGACAACGAGCACAAAGAAAACAAAGCTAATGAACCGTCTTCAACACGTAAGAAGAAAATACAATATCCCTAAGAACAAAATTCCTTTAAAAAGGAACACCCAGAGAATAATAAGCTAAAACATAATAGCTGAAATTTAAACACACCGTGTTCATGGGAAAGGTCCCCAAAATATAGTTAAAAAAAAAAAAAGTGACAGAGGTAAGAGAGAAAGAAACAGACTTAGAAAATCAATCCAGGAGGTCATCTTTGCAACAGGGGACGCAGGGAAAAAGAAAACCGAGCAGGACATTGCCAAATACATAATATGAAAAAATCTCTGAGACCTCAGATATGTGTCTCGTGATTAGTTTACAAACAGGTTTCAAAAAGAATGATAAACACCCGTTGTTTTTTAATAATAAATCTTTTAGACCTATTTGATTTTTTAAACTGTCTTTATTGTTTTAATAACATTTCAACTGTAATTTAAAATAACTTTTGAGGGCGCCTGGGTGACTCAGTCAGTTAAGTGTCTGCCTTTGTCTCAGGGCATGATCTCAGGGTCTTGGGATCCAGTCCTGCATCGGGCTCCTTGCTCATTGGAGACCCTGCTTCTCCCTCTGCCTGCTGCTCCCCCTACTTGTGCTTTCTCTCTCTCTCTGAGAAATAAACAAATAAAATCTTTAAAAATAAAATAAAGTAACTTTTGAAAAGGAGTATCTTTTCTATTTTCTTAGGACTATTGTGAATGCTAAAGCCATGTCCCCTTACTTTGCCTAACTATGTATACTTAAAAAAGAACACAACTATTTAGGACATTTCCTTTTTCAGATGTTTTACTAATTCAGCCCTACCTCTCTGAACTTCCCCTTCCCAACCACCTTTAAGCAAACTGTTGAACTTATTACTATGTATTTCACTTCCTGAATTTCTCAAAAGCAGAATGTGAGCACGGTTGCATCAAACACAAAGGTCATCTCTCTTTTTATGTGTACCCTTCTAGAGGAATAAAAAGATTTCATTTTATTTCAGTGGTTGTCTAGGTAAGAAGCAAGAAGAGATAGATGATAGATATGTAATAAAGGCTGTAGTAGATAGAGGTGACAGACAGTCAGACAGAGAGAGGGACAGAGGTAAGAGACAGAGACAGACAGATGAATAAGCATAACCAAAACTGTGCTCTTGGTGGTGGAGAGAAGTCAGCACTTTCTAATAAAAGTGGTAGATCATTCAAAAGATAATATTCATGGGTTTTTTTGTTTGTTTGATTTTAGTTTTATACATGATTGTAAAAGTTTAACCTAGACATGTGAGGAAGCTTCCAGGTCCATGGTGGCCTACACAAATTCAGAAATCCTTTTGCTGTGAACACCTGGATATACTAGGTAAGATGTAATAAGAAAAGTTTGCTTGTTTGGGCTTTAATGTACTACCGAGCTTGCGAAAAAAGAAAAGGAAACCCTCAGATGTCAATCAAAAAGGAGATAGGTGGGTAGGTGGATGGGAAGGCACTCACAACAACAGTGGTGGGTATTATTCAAGTTGATCATAAGGCATTCTTAGAAAGTAGAGTGGAGTGGGGTCATGGCAGGTAGTGGGTCAGTAGTGGGAGGCGCTGAGGACTTGGAGTTCAATACATACATGACAGTTAAGGGTCTGTGAGCCCATGACTTGGGAAACTGGAATGAGTTTCCTGCAGAGAACCAGAAATCCCAAAAGGATAAAAATCTCTGTGAAAGAATGTCTTACAAAATAATCTCTGCTCAACAGTTTGGGGAAGTGACCTGGAAACTCCTTTCTTCTGGGGGAAAACAAAACAAAACCCTTCTTCCTCCCCTTGTATCCAGGACGGAGGTATTCTGATTTAAAGTTGCATTCATGGGGTGCCTGGGTGGCTCAGTGGGTTAAGCCTCTGCCTTCAGCTCAGGTCATGATCTCGGGGTCCTGGGATCGAGTCCTGCATGGGGCTCTCTGCGAGGCGGGGAGCCTGCTTCCTCCTCTCTCTTTCTCTCTCTGCCTGCCTCTCTGCTTACTTGTGATCTCTCTCTGTTAAATGAATAAAATCTTAAAAAAAAAAAAAAAAAGAAAGAAAGAAAGAAAAAAGAAAGTTGCATTCATGGCACAGTTATGCTGCCTGGAATTAGGGGGATGTCTACACTGGCACCAAATCGTCAAAACAGTTAAACATGGTCAGCTTAGCAAGCATACTGTATACATAAGGAAGCCAGAAATCAGAGAGATTTGGTAATTTATCTAAAGTGAAAGGACCAAGTGACAGAGCTGGGATTCAAACTCCTCTCTTCTAACCTCAACTCCAGAATTTTATTCACTGATATTAGCAGGTGGTTAATTTGGGCCTCTGTTTTAGACACTAAAACTGTGTCCACTGACCATAGTGCCACTGTAAATCGATTTTATATTTTCCCTTTGCAAAATGCAAAATGCAATGCCATCATGGTACACTGGCAATACTTTCCATTATGAGTCCACCATGGTCTGTCCATCTGAGAAAACAGAACCAAGAAAGTACACACTGCATGAGCCTCTTAAGAGAAGCCCTTTTCACAACTAAGGATTTACTGTGGAGAGGAGATGGAGAGGAGAATTGTGTGAATCTTCCTCATTCCCAGATGGACTAACAGAGGGGCCTTTTCAATAGTATTCCAAGTTTAAAGAGTATGGTTGAAAACTTGACATAAGCTTTGGGTGAGGGAGACAATACAGCACTCCCAAACACTGGGAAAAGGAGGAAATAAGGCTAAAATGGTAAAATGATTACTCTTTTCTGGTGGTCGCCAAAAGACCATGTCTTTACAAATGTGAACTAAAGCACTCAGGATTATCTAAGACTCAGAATAAAGTGATACGGGAGCAATGCTGGGGAGTCAAGAGTAGAAAGCAATTTAATTTGATGAGCAAAAATGAAATCCAAAATTCTGATCCCCATCAGGAATCAAACCGGGTGACCACAAGGGGAGGGGGGCATCTACCTGGGGAGTCCCGTGCCCTTAGGAACAGCCCAAAGGAGATTGGGGGGGGGGGGTCTCGTTAATATAGTAATTTCCATAATGGCCACCTTGGCAAGGCTCTCCTGATCCCAGGAGGAGTGGCTTCCAGCTTCCTTGTCTAAAATACGCTTTTTTTAAAAGATTTTCTTTATTTACTTGAGAGAGTGAGAGAGAGAGAGCATGAGAGGGGAGAGGGCCAGGGGGAGAAGCAGACTCCCTGCTGAGCAAGGAACCGGATGCGGGACTCGATCCTGGGACTCCAGGATCATGACCTGAGCTGAAGGCAGTCGCTTAATCAACTGAGCCACCCAGGTGCCCTAAAATACACTTCTTAAGGTCTGTTAGCATCTCTTGTATTGATAACCTTGGTGACAAATTTAATTTCTTGAATGGAGAGAATGCATTGCTTAGGCTGCCTTGAAAGTCCAGACTGGTTTTATTACTTGAACAAAATTCACTAATGGGTTTTTCTGGTTTATTTAAGTTTGCTGAGCCTGGCAGAATAGAAATGCATTTTTTTCTTTTAAAGATTTTATTTATTTATTTGACAGACAGAGATCCCAAGTAGGCAGAGAGGCAGGCAGAGAGAGAGGAGGAAGCAGGCTCCCTGCTGAGCAGAGAGCCCGATGAGGGGCTTGACGTGGGGCTTGATCCCAGGATACTGGGATCACGACCTGAGCCAAAGGCAGAGGCTTTAGCCCACTGAGCCAACCAGGCACCCCTAGAAATGCATTTTTATTTGTTCTTTTATTCTCAAGGTTATTTAATGGAAGTTTTTTTTTTTTTCTTTTAAAGTTTGAGAAGATAAGAATACTGAAAATGGACAGGTGAATCTGCCATTTATCATTAACATATATTTTTGAAAGCCTGCTTTGTATCAAGCAATGCTCTAGAAAGCTGAGATTTTAAAATGGTAACAAGGGTGTTCCAGACCTCAAGGGTCTTAATGACTTTAAGATCTAGGTAGGTACATAAGAAAAAAATCTCAAGTCATTATAAAGGGTGACACGATAGATCTACACACAAGGTAGAGTGGGACCAGTGCCTTACCTATGCTGAATTTTAAAAGGTGACTAGGAAATGTCAGGGAAGTGAATTATTTAAGGGTGACTGGGACATAAATGATGACATGGGTAGAACTGGACACTTAGGGAAGATCTAGATCCTTATAAGGTTTTTATGTAATACTGTAGAGTTTTGAGATTAGTGAAGGGGACATGGTAGAGGATGGGGAAGAGGCAAGTTAGAAAGGAAGTGCCTTGTAGGGAATAGGTCCAAAGAATCTACAGAACGGGGGATATAGCCCTGGACTAGGGGAGCAAAGAGCTCAATATGAACAACGAGGTACTTATGAAGCAGAATTTTTTAAAAAGTGTTGTAATCATTGACAACCACTAGCAGTGGCATATTTTTGTGGATTCGGTGCCTGCTGGGTAACCTTTTCCATAGAAAGAGCAGCAATCCTGCCTGCTGTTCTATGGCTGTTGCTATTTGGGAAATTGAACATTGGAGTTTTTAATGCAAACTCTAAGTAGCTGTGTGTCACCAGCCAAGGGAATTAGCCCCAAGATGCTGTGGCATTTGTCATCAGCGCTCAGGTTTTAGCATCCAGGAGCCCATTAAGCCCTGGCTATTGTCCCTATGGTTCAGGAGAGCCGTTCTGCCAGGTGCTGAAGTCACAGGGAACTAGGGTATCATGACTAAGAACCCAGGCTTCCTGTTGGAACCCTAGACCTACCGTCTGTTTCAGCTCTCATTTCTGAACTAAATTTCACTGTCTATAAAATAGAGATTAGAGTACCTACAACCCAGGGTCATTACTTAGACTGAATGAGATAGTTGCTTAAATTCACACATAAGTGGTAGAACCCCGATTCCTTCGTGGATCTAGCTGATGCAGAGTCAACTCTCCCTTTCTCCTTCTTTCTCTTTCATGGTTAACATATGCATTATTTTCAGCTTTTAAGAAATGTTACAATTTCAGTTTCTATCTCTCCTTTGACCCAAGAGATATTTCACAAAGAGCTTTTAAAAATCCAAGAAGAAAGGCTTTCTGTGCCTTGGTTTTGCAAATAATTTTCTCCTTTGATTCCACTATCCTCAGAGAATGCTGTTTATGGTATTCCAACTCAGGAGATTTATTGCATTTTTTGGTGAGCTAATCTATAGTTAATTTCATCAATGGTCTATCTGGGATTTGAAAGGAAAATGTATTCTTTGTTATCAGTGCACAAAGTTTGTGATGTATCCCTATCTCCCTTATTAATTATGTTGTTTGGGTCTTTTGTATCTTCACTGACCTTCTGTCCACTTGGATGGAGAGTGTGTTGAATTACCTGCTATTAGTACATTTCTATTTCGTCTCGCATCTTCTACAGTTTCCGCTGCAAAGGCCACTGCTGGGTTATTTGGTGCGCATTCACAAGTGGTCAATGTTCCTCGTGCACCCTGGCCTTTAGCAGCAACCTGTCCTTTGTCCTGTTTCATGCTTTCAGTCTGCATTTTACCTTATCATGTTTCCAGATCAAAACCGGTACCATTGGTCAGCGCTGTTAGTTTGCATTTACCTTGTACGCTTTGCCCATCTCTTTGGTTTTTGCCTTTTAAAACCACTTTGTGCTAGGTTTGTCCTGGGCTCAGCCCCGAGTCGGGGTTTGCAGAGTCTGCCTTGTACTTGGCTCAGCATGTAACCAGAGTTCCATAAAATATTTGTTTCCTTTTTCCTTTCTTCTCTTCCTCAACCGGGGTCAAGACTCACCTAAAACCATGCTCTTTTCTCACCCGGCCCCCGGCTTAACTGAGGTATAATTAACAAAATGTTAAGATCTTTAAAGCGGACAGCATGGTGATTTGATACACACGTACACTGTCAGAGGTCAGTCTCATTATCTACAGTTCTGGGTCTGTCCGGACGCAAGTCCCCTTCGGACGCTCTGGTTTAGCTGGATTCCCGTTTTCAGTCCTGCCCTGTGGTTTTCACACCCTGGCAGGAGAGGGCCTTCCATACCTCCCATCAATGGTGGCCTTGAAGACCACGGATATACCACTTTAAAAATACATTCCTTCTTCTGGCTTAAAGATGGAAGTCTACAATGTTTGAGCCAAGACCTGATGTCTCCCAGAATATTCTTTCAAACAGAATATTCTTTCAAACACAATTCAATGCCTTAGTTATAGCATACAGTCCACAGCCTAGAAATCATTGACTTAAACTCTCTCCCCAGGCATGAATCTTTTCTACCATATTATTCCACACTTTCTAGTCTCTGCATTTTTCTGGTATTGGCAAGCTGATGCTCTCACCCACGCCACAGGCCTGAATTTGAAACCCAGGAAAACCACGTATTAGGTCTAGGATGTTTGGAACTTATATAAGAGCTGAGCCTCTGTTTTTTTTATCTACAGAATAGGGACAAAGCGAAACTCAGAGGGCCATTAAGAGGGCCAAGGGGGTCACAGATTCAAGGACTGGACAGGAGATGTGAAGAAGCAGGCAGGTAGCTAACAGAATTCGCCCCGCCCCCAACCAAGGGTACAGCAATAGGAGCGACCAGGAGAGTCCGTCCCCCTATACAAGGGAGAAGCCTCTACTGGGCTCCCGCCTGCAGCAAAATGGGCCAAATCATCTCACCAGATCTTTCGATGGTTCTAGAAAAGCAGAAATCTGGCTTTCTCATGTGGAACTTCCCAATGATTCGATGTGGTAAGTAATTCCAATTTCTTTAAAACACCGGACAGGCCATATCTGTGGGCTGGGTACACCTGTCAGCGGCCACGTGGCAGCCTCTAGGCTGAAGTAATTAGCGTAATGCCCAGCACGAGATAGGTACTTGGTAAATTATGAATGCACCAGATCTTAGACACCTTAGACATCAGACTCTTGGAAGAAAGGACTTGTCTGATTGGGTAGCCTGGAGACCAGGAAAGATCAGGCCCCGAGTGAACAGAACATCCAGCTGCAGGCCCAGGACATCAGCAGAAACCGGGCAGGACAAAACAGAGAGCAGGTTGGAGTAGCTTATGGCAGAATTCAGCTGAATCCTTTCCAGTCTGCCTGCTCTGACTCCTCTTGGGCTGACACTCCCCTCTCTCTCCTGCAACCGCAGCTCTGATCCCCGGGCAGACCTAACTGGTATGGGAGAGGAGCAGGCTAGATCCTGCAGCCGCTGGAGTCAGAAAGGCTAGCGGCTTCCTTCGAGCGAGCTTATTAGGAAGAGAGCAAAAAAAAAAGCTCTGAGCTCTGAGCCAAGGAGGTAACTTCCTCTCCCTATTCCCTTTGGCTTTTCCCCATCAGCGACTCAGAACAGAGCCAACTACATCCTGCTCGGGTGGGTTGCAGCTGTCCCACACATGTTACAAATAAGGGCCAGTGGAGCTGTCCCTATTTTTAGCACTTGAATGCGGATGCCAAGAGCTCCAAGATTCCCCATTCGCTGGCTCAATGCCGCTCCCTCTCCTCCACATAGCTCTTATTTTTCCTCTCAGATAGATGTTTTCTTGTTCCAAGGAGCTAAAGTAAGATATCTAGGGGAACAGGGACCCCAAATATTTGCTTGTCTCGCTAAACTTTTTATAATCACCACAAACTAGGTGATGTATCTCTCCCATGGTGTGAGAAATCATGTGCGGACTTCGAGAAACATCACTCCAGGGTTGGATCAAAGCCACTCCTTTTTCTCTCTTGAGCAAAAGAGAGGTTTAGAGCAGAAAACGGCATTAAGGATCCTCTCATGGAAACTTCTGAGTACGCAGCTGAGGGCACCGAGGTCCGGGGGGCTGACGCGCTTACTACTACCCGATATTAATAATAAATATTATTACCTCATATTCGTGAAGGTTTTCCTGCACTAAGCACTTCACATGGATTTCTGGCTCAGTGAGGTATCTATTTCAACGATTCCCATTTTACAGATGACAAAACAGGGTTACTGGTTTGCCAAACTGGCCCAAAGTCACCTACACTAGCAACCAGGGAAGACCAACTTAGGATCCTGACTCCAATTCTTAACTCTTCCCAGAAGCAGAGCTCAGCACAAGATGAGTCAGGAGGATAAAAGGAAGGACGGAGGGCGGAGGAAGAGGGCGAGGCCGGCCGCGGCTTCAACATACACGTGATCTCGGGGGGCCCTTCCAGGCTTTTCTCTGGGACCTGCTGAGTGTTTGGCGCACACGAGCACGGCCCTCACACCCTCAGCGGCCGCCCCGTGGCTGAGACCCAGAGACCCCTGGCCTTCTTTACCTGTTCTCAGGGTCAGCAGAGGCCAGACTCCGGGTGACAAAGCACATCTTGAGGGGGATGTTCTTCCGATCTCTGTGGAAGGAGCAGGGCTGGGCGGCCGACAGGGCGTCCGAGGACCCGGCCCCGAGGCGGGGGGATTCGGGCGGAGGCGTTTCCCAGCCAATCTCCGACACCGGGGAGCCCTTCTTCACATAGGGGGTGGCTTCTCGCATGTATTTCACTGCAAGGAAACGGACAACAACGGTGCTTTTAAAGTGCGTCAGGGGGAATTTCTGGAAAGTCTGATTGTGTTGCTGAAACTTGCATTAGACGAGCTCCTGATGCCCAACCTCTTAATTTCTGAACAAGACTCACAAGTTCTTTTCCTCTCAAAACAATTTTTCTGTTATTTAAATTCTATACCAAAGTGGTATTTATTTATTTATTTATTTTTAAAAGATTTTATTCATTTATTTAACAGAGAGGGATCACAAGTAGGCAGAGAGAGAGAGAGAGAGAGGTGGGGGGAAGCAGACTCCCCTGCCGAGCAGAGAGCCCGATGCGGGACTCGATCCCCGGACCCTGAGATCATGACCTGAGCCGAAGGCTGAGGCTTAACCCACTGAGCCACCCAGCTCCCCGCAAAGTGGTATTTAGGACTTGCTATTACAATGAGCTGAACTTGAGAATTAATTTCAGCTTTTTTCAATGATGGCAACTTTTATCTTTTCTGACTTTAAGATGCATTCTGGTGAAGAGGCTGAAAGACAAGTGGAGGAGAAGAGGAGGAGAAAGCATAGGGCTTAAAGACACGTAATTGTTCCATACAGAAGCAGGGGTTCTGGTCACCATGTTCTCTAACCACGCCCCTATTCAGAATTAAGAACAGGCTTTTCAAGTTAAGGGTGCTGAGAAAACATATATGCAAAGAAACAAACAAATGAACAACAACAAAAAAACCCTCACATAAAAGGATACTTATTTTGCATGGAAAAAACTTGAAAGAGCAAAAATACCTTCTGTAAGAGCTGAAAACTAGGGCCAACCTAAATGTCCATCATAAAAATAATAAATTGTAAGACATCTATAGTCATTTTTACAAATGAGATAGATTTAGATGTGTTGATGAAGAAAGACCTACAAGATCTATTATTAGTTTAAAAATGGTAGAGAGAAGTGCACATACTGTAATCTTTTGGATCTAAATCATACATTCATAGGCTAGCATATATACAACCATTTCCGGATAGGAACATAAGAATATGTTAACAGCAGTTAGCTCTTGGGAGTGGAAATAAAAGCCAAGCTGATGGAAAGATAGACTTTACTATTCACTTATTAACCCATTTATACTGTTTTTATGTTTGGCCAATATGCGCCTATTACTTCAATAAAATTTTTAAAAAACAAAAATATTTCCAGAGCTGAGTGGAGCAGACCAAAAGTCTGCTCTTTGATATGTTTCCTCGGGCTTAAGAAGTTATTTGCCTCTTCTGAATTTAAGCCTTTGGTCCTTAGATAGCTTTTGTACTGAGAGGCCAACTAGATTCTTGGAATGTGCAACAGGAACTTCCATACCCTTCTCCCTGTCGCGCACATAGTTTGGTTCTGTGCTGCTCTGCAGAGGGGAGTGTGGCTAAGTTCCTTACTGCTATCTGTTAGTACAAATGGCAGTGGACTGGAATGGGTACACACTGGAGGATATTTACTCCAGATCTTTGATGATTCAAATCCACAAACGAACACCTTTATGGGGCAAGACATGGGGCCAGGCTTATAGAGCCTACCAAAACAAGCAATAGGTAGTTTCCATCCTCAAGAACCCAAAATCATGGGTGACTCTAGTGGATGCTGCTGGGTCCCCTCTGATCCCTTCCACCAGCCTGAGCACGTTTTTCTTAGATGCTCTGTATTGGCTGAGAACAACTCTTAGCTGCCCACCTGTTCCAGAAAACAGGTGTTGACCCAACAGAAGCCAGCAAGTTTGGGAAGCTACAGAGTCACTGCTTGATCCCCCAGACAGAGGATCTGCTTCTCAGGAACCCCACCTAAGACAGGGACTTCATACAAATCCATAAACGACAGCCCAAAGCAGAATGAGCTGAGTGTTATAACAGGAATAAAGTATGCCAGAAGAACTCACAAGAAACTGAATCCAGGCGTATGAGTGACCAGTTAGGTTCACAGTGATTTAATAAAGCCAAACACACCAAGATGCAAACTATATGGACAAGTATTAGGGAACTCGACTACAGGTATCAAAAATAGCCATACTAATTCAAGACGGAGATGTCATTTAGTACCAAAACATATTTGAAAAGAAGATTTCAGGGTCTTAATATAAGTGAATATAATTCACTTAATATAAGTGAATATAAGTGCAATTAGGAGAAAACAGCTCCAAGGTCACCACAAACCTGTTAGCACAAGGTGCTGTTAGAGAAGAAGAAAGGACAGGTGTATTTTTAAAGAATATTGTTTATTCCTGGGCAATATGCTTAAAGAGGAACACAAACATACCTAAGAACAAATGCAGAGAATTTAGGGGGACAGATGTAAGCTGTCCAAAGCTGGAGTAAATAGACCTGTTTTGAAGACACTGAATTTTTTTTCTCTCTAAAAACATTTTAGTAGAAGCTAGAACACTGCTTAGCTTTGTACATTATAGACTGATACTTATTACATGCAGGAAACTCAAGTATCGGCTGAGACAGTTTGAAGGCTCTCCTTTGGTTGTATTATTATTCTTCCGGATGGAAGAGGGGTGAGTGTGGTGAAGTGGGAAAGCAGAGATGCTTCATGAAGCAGGTGTCATTTGAACTTGGCCTTAAAGGGTAGAAAAGACTTTAAAAAGTAGAGATAGGAATAACAGTCCCTCTTTTATATAATGTACTCTGATTTACAGATCATATTGCATCCCATAAGAAAGGAAAGTTGGAGGCGCTTGGGTGGCTCAGTGGGTTAAAGCCTCTGCCTTCAGCTCCGGTCATGATCCCAGGGTTCTGGGATCGAGCCCCATGTCGAGCTCCCTGCTCAGTGGGGAGCCTGCTTCCTCCTCTCTCTCTCTGCCTGCCTCTCTGTCTACTTTTGATCTCTGCCTGTCAAATAAATAAATAAAATCTTTTAAAAAAAAAAAAAAGGAAAGGAAAGTTGGGCCTCGGTTTGAAGGGGAATGAAGAACCAACATTTCTTATATACCTAACAATGTATGGAACCAGGGACTTAACATGTCTTTCCACATTTAAGCTTCAAAATGACTATTCAAAGCACCACCATATTTATAAGACAACAAAGATCCAGAGAAAAAATGGGTAAGGGATCTTTCACTTTCTGAATATCCACATACCCGCAAGCAATGAAAGAGTAAGTTGCTATTCCTTTCAGACTCTGCTAAAAAGAAATGTCGTGGAAGGCTATTCTTATTCTGATGGACACCAGGAACTTTACATATATTATCCTTTCCAAGGCTAGCATTATTTTACGCATAGCACAATCATGCACAGAAGTTTAACTTATGTGGCTAGTAAGTGGTGGAGCTGGTCTGACTTCCCAGAGGTCACATTTTTTTTTTTAATTATTTATTTAAAAGACAGAGATCACAAGTAGGCAGAGGCAGGCAGAGAGAGAGAGAGGAGGAAGCAGGCTCCCACTGAGCAGAGAGCCCGATTCGGGGCTCGATCCCAGGACCCCGGAATCAATGACCTGAGCCGAAAGCAGAGGCCTTAACCCACTGAGCCACCCAGGTGCCCCCCAGAGGTCACATTCTTTAATGAAATCTGGCTACCGCACCTCGATAACGGAGGCAAAAATGACAAGCTAACAGGTGTGGACTTTATTCCACAGGCAGTGGTGATATCCATAGTGGTCTTGGTCAATGAGTGAGGCGATGACAGAATCAGAGGTTCGCTATAGAGAGAACTCTGGCAAAGTAAGATCAGGTGTACTAAGAGAAAAGACAGCAGAAGTAGACCCACTAATTACAGAGCCATGGGGAGTTACTGTCAGAGGTACCTGGAGCTATACTCAAAATAGCCATGGAAAGCATGATGAATCCCAGAAATATATGGTTTGACCCACCTATGGGCAGAAGCATGGGAAGTATGGCAAGTCCTAGCCTAGAAGCAAATACTGACCAGGTAACCACTTCCTATATGGATAGAACTTGGGGAATTTATGAAGGAGAGAGAGAAGATGCAGCAACACCTTGAAGAAAGGACTGGAAATTCAAAATAGTAATTTTGGATATTCAAAATAGTAATCCTTTTAACTGACCAACTGAAAATAAGGACAGAATACATTAACAAAGTAGGGATGATAATTTAAAGGTTTATGCATTCATCTAAAATCCACCAGTCATTCATCATATGCTGAGGACTACACTGCCCATGTGTGATGATCAAAAATATATGTCCCTGTTTAAAAAAAAAAAATGGAAGCTTAGAAAAGGGGTAAGGGAAGTGAGCAGGTGACATGAGATCTTAAGTTAATCTTATACCTGGTTTAAGGAGGTCCCAAGATAGACAAGTCTAGGACACTGGCAAAATCAAATGCAAATCCCTTCTAGAGGAAGCCAATTTCATCCTAGGCTTCAAAGAGTCCCTGTGAATCACTTTCAAGGGCAATAAGCAGCATAAATTCTAAGAAAATGTTGTTCACATAGAAATGAGGTAGTATGAGCAAGAACTAGTAAAAGTAATGGAGAGCAGTGACAGTCCCAACAGAAACTACAAAGCAACAAATCAGTTTACCATGTAAGGAAAGTTTGAGAGAATCTTCTGGAGACTATTTTTTTTACAAGATTTAATTTATTTATCTGCGAGAGAGAGAAAGAGTAGGGGGGGAGGGAGAAAGGGAGAAGGAAAGTAAGAATCTCAAGCAGACTCCCTGCTGAGCATGGAGCTGGACATGGGGCTTGATTTCAAGACCCCAAGATCATGGCCTGAGCCCAAATCAAGAGTCAGATGCTCAACCGACTGAGCCACCCAGGTGCCCCTTTCAGAGAATATTTTTTAAAAAGTGACCTAACAGATTGGTAAAATAACCAAACAGAATATCTAGTAGTAGTAGCCAAAATAAGAAGTATTGCTATATAATTATAACTTCAATAGTAGACATATCAATGAAAAAATTAGTGAATTGTAGATCAGAAGACATTTTATAGAAGGTAGCATGAAAATATAAAAACATGGATAACACTGAATAGAAATGTAGAGGATTAAGTGAGAAGGTCTATGATATGTCTAACTGGAGCCCCAGAAGTTAAGAGAATATGCCAGAGGCTAAGGATTTTCCTGAGGGACTTCAAGAAACCTGACTGAACTTCGATAAACAATACCCGTGTTCTTCCCAGTCAAGACAAAGAGAAGTAAGGGGTCATCCTGCTTTCAACCTCAAGTAGGCTAATCTTCTCCTTAGAATCCATGCTTCTTCAGAGAACTTTATCGATCACCTCTCCCTCTCACAAGTTTTGTGAAGAAGATTCAGCCAAATCCCTAAATGAGTCCAGAGGTCTCTGGTACGACCAGAAAACAAGTTTGCAATTCCAAGAGGAGGGGGAAACCAACAAGGAAACAAAGAGATTATCATTACCATTCCTGAACAAGATAGGCTGAAATCACCAAAATATTTTCACATCAGTCTTGAGGAAGAACAGGTAACATCAACTCATCCCTGCATAAAGCCCCTTTGTTCAGGAATCTTGCTTCTTGTTGACATGCATAGAAAAGAGAACTTGGTTTTGTGTATAACAAAGAAAGCAACAGAACATTGCCACTGGATTTCTCCAAGGGCCCACAGCTTCTGGTGGGTTTTTGATGATAAAATTGTCAGAATATCCCTTCTTGCTACAAGCTTGGTCATCAGTTATGAGGAAAATTCTACTGTTGAGCTGTCCCTCTCTAATCACCAAGGGAGGCCTGAGGCTAAGTCCCTTCTCCCCTCAAGCAGAGAGTAAGAACAATGCGGTCACTCCTGGGTGTGGTAAAGTGGTGCCTCTAACAGAAAACAAAGCAGGTGTGAAACCTTTTCTTTTCTTTGTGCTTCAGACTCTTGAGATAATTCCTCACATTGCAATCAAAATAAGGAGAGGACAGTCTAATTCAGGGAGGGTAAAGTGTTACCCAAAGAGTAGATTTGACTGCAACAGGTGTCCCATATTATAGTGTATTAAATGATAGAGAGGTTTGTTTTTCTTTTACTAAAAGTCTAGAGCAAAAGAAAAGGGCTGCCAGGATAGCTTTGCTCCCTAAAGCTGTCAGGAGCTCAGCCCTCTGCCCCCTTCCTGCTCTGCATCTCTAGCCTGCCATCTGATAACCCAAGATGGCTGCTTGAGTTCCAGCCAAAATGGGAATTTTGACCAAATTCCCATCAGCAAGAAGGAGGAAGAAGTGTAGGACACACCACGCTTCCTCCCTTAAGAAGCTGACATACTCTATCTGCTTACAAACCACTGACCAGAATTTAGCCACACTGCCATGTCTAGAAGGAAAAGAAATTTTACTCTTAACTCTGGTGCCAAACCAGCTAAGCGCTGTTGGGGAAGGGAGGCTATTGTTGCAGAAGAAGAAGAGAACAGATATTAGGGGAGGACTCTCAGTTTCTACCACACAAAGATGCCCCTAATTCTGTTAGCCCATCACAACTAGACATTATACCGCATCCGTACAAATAAATGCATTGCAGAGATCCATTAAAAGGCACAATGACTAGATTTCAGAAACTCTACTAAGTATTTTTTGTGTACTAACTCATTAGAACTTCAAAACAATTCCGTGATGGGAGTCCTCATTTTACCAAGGATGCAGTGACAGGAAAGGGTTAAGTCATATCCCCAGATTACAGGGCTAGAAAAGGCAGAAGCATGAGTCAAAGCCAGTCGGCCTGGCTCCATAGTTCATGCTTTTAACGATGAGGTACTACTGTTTCTCACACTTTTTTTTTTTTTTTAAATTAATTGAATGTGTGTGTATGTGTGTGTATTTAAGCCAACATTTTTATGCACTGGGAGAAAACATCCAATTAAGTGGCTATTGCCTGTCACATAAGAGAGCTTGATTCTGTAAGCCTAAACTATTAAACTATGGCATTTCAATAAATGCCTTTTAAGATATTGTAATACGTATGCATAATAGAGGGTTTAAGAGCTAGTGTTTGCATAATTACACCTCCATGTGCTTACAGACCGTAATTTCAGGCAAAGAGCTGTTGAAACCGATCAAGAAGCAGCCAGGCCCCAGTTCAGGGTGCTCATAATCAGAACTAATTAATAAACCATGCCCTTTCTGGGCATCATGAATTAAAAAACTGTGGTGGAGCAATTAACATTCCAGTCTTCACGTGCAAAAAAATAAAGCGGGAGGGGGACCGGAGCCCAGAACGAGTGGTCTTCAAACCAATAATCCACCAAGTCACTTTCAATATGTTTCTGGTTTGTCATCTCAAGGACGAGCAGCGGTGAGGCTTTCCAAAGAGCCTTCCGCAGAGCCCACGTTTGCGAAGGCCCCAAGTTGCCACAATTAAATCTTTGTTGAGGCGGCCAGATGACATTTGGAAGGAGAGGCAACATACAGGCTACTAATGAGGAAATGCTTGCGGCAAATCCAATCAGCTTGCCAACCAGGCTGGTTGCTCCGGAGCCAGCGAGTCCCTCCGACACGACACGTGCAAATCTTCTTCTTAAAAATAACAACAGAAACAACAACAGACAAAAAAAACGGATTTCCAGATTACAGGAAGGGAAAGAAATATTTCATTACTCTGGGGGAGGTGAACACAAAATGGGCATTTTCTAATGTGAAGGAAGCCGAGAGGGGACCAGCCGGAGGCAAGAAATCTGGGCACTGGGACTGTGGGTGAAGGCTGCAGGTTGGGGACAGGTTGGTGACAAGGGGATTCGCTAACAGAAATGTTAAGATGTTCCCTTCAAGGCATTAGCCTAGGTCATCTCAGAGAAGCAAGGAGTGGGAGGGAGATCATCAATATTTCCAAAAAGGCCAAGAAATGATGAAGGAAGGAATAAATCTTCAGGATTGCGAACCTCAGGGGAGGCAGTCTTGAGCTGGCAAGAGAATTTGGCCGCGGGACTTGGGGACCAGAGTTACAGCTTCAGCTCTGCCACTAACTAGCTCTCCAGCCCCGGGCCAGTCACTGCCCTCCCGGATCTGATTTTCCGTACCCGTCCAGAGAGGGAAATGAGGTCCCTACCCTTCCAACGGTCTATAATTCTTTGGGAAGCTGCCTCTTCTGACAATATTTTTTTTTTTTTTTAAGTTTTTTCTTACCTCATCTTGCTCTTTGTATCTTCACCAATAAATAGCTCTGTTAAAATGTGGGCCCCATTCTTGGATTTTAGGTGGATGTATCCTGTGACTTTTTAACCAAAATCTATGGGCATCTGACACATGTGACAGGAAGTCTATGTGGAGATTATGTACTCAAGTCACTTTTCCTTTGGTTTGCAGAGCTGTCTAGAAGGATCATTATTCTCATTCTCACTTACCAGTATTTATTTCTCTTGCCTTCCACTGGGGGAGGGAGTCCTTCAAGGCAGGATTCTAAGGGACATTTGAAGGATGACCCCAAGTCACTGGTGAAGTCATAAGGACATTCTGGGTAATTTTATTTTATTTTTTTTAAGATTTTATTTATTTATTTGACAGACAGAGATCACAAGTAGGCAGAGAGAGAGGAGGAAGCAGGCTCCCTGCTGAGCAGAGAGCCCGATGTGGGGCTTGATCCCAGGACCCTGAGATCAAGACCTCAGCCGAAGGCAGAGGCTTAACCCACTGAGCCACCCAGGTGCCCCTCGACTTTTATTTTTTATTTATTTTTATTGTGTTATGTTAGTCACTATAAAATACATCATTAGTTTTTGACGCAGTGTTCCAAGATTCATTGTTTATGTACAACATGGTACTGAGTTATAATGTGTGGCATCAGGAGTAAGATAAACTGGTTATGAATTTGCTTAGTAATTGTTGGCCTCCTATTAAAAATCTATCTCAAAATTACCCTATTTTAGATAGTACAGTGATTCGATGTATTCTGCCCTAATTTTTCAACGAAGCAAAATTATTGCCCCCAGAGATGCCTCCAGAGACCCAGGGGGTTATCCTATCCCATGAGTCCTCACATGGCTCAGAAACACACTGACTGGTTTGGTTATCCATTAATACAATATTTAATGAGCTCCTGCTACGCACAAGGCCCTGAGTGTTGGAATTATCACAGTCAGCAAGACAGACTGGGTGCCCACCCTTGAGGTGCCTACGGTGAGGTGTCCATGTGCATGTGGGGGGTGGGGCGGAGCAAGCAGACCAATAGATAAATATAGGGCACTGCTCTGAAGGACACACACCCTGGAGGACTGGGGTCCGTCCCCAGTTCACACAGAGCCCCTCACAAGCCGGCTCCTGCCCACGTCTTGTCATCTCAGCTGACTGACTCCCTCTTGGTCTCCACAGTTCACACACCAGCCATGAAGAAATTACCTTTCATTCTCTGAACATGGCATGCTGGCTCTCCCCTGCCTCTGCTCTTTGCACATGTGTTTTCTTCTGCAGGGAAACATCTTTCTGGAAAACTTTCCTCTCTGCATCCTGTAAGCCTCAGTTCAGGTAAAACCTCCTCCAGACCTCCAGATACACCAACCTGAAGCTCCCTGTGACCTCTCCTGGTAGCAGCAGCGTCGGGACAGAAATGTTACGGGAGGGCTTATGCCACGCAACGCACCGTGGTCATGATCTTACGCACACTTGAGCACTTACACATCACGGTTCTTTATTTATACATAAGTCTCTCTGGTGCAAGCATGAAGCCCTCCCAGCTGAGTGACTACTCTACAGGAGAAGTTAAAACTCTAGAGTCTGGAGTCACAGTACATAGTTTCAAATCATAGGTGCCTCTGCACCTATGGCAGGCAATGAACTGCGAGGTTGCATTTCCTTCCTCCATTTGTCCATCTGTAAAATGGGGATAAATAGAGGTGCCAGCCTCAGAGAGCTGCTGGTGGATCAAATGACAGAGGGCTCCGAACTGTGTCGAGCACATGGTAAGTGCTCACTAGAGAAAAAGAAAACGCGGTATTCACATCTATATCCAAGCAATGAACACAATGTCCGGCTGTCAAACGTGGAATTGTTGAGCAAATGAATGGCAATGTTAATAGGATCTTTTTCACAGATTTGTTCTTAGGGAGGAGTCTTATAACTAAGCAGAAGAGGCCAGAGGATATTTGTCACATGTCCAAAGTTTTAAGACAAAGAAGCAACAGATGAAGGTCAGAAGTCTATATCCACTATCCTGTAGAATGGGGGTTGGCAAGCTTTTTCTGGAAAAATCAAGAAAGAAAATTTGGCGGGGCCTGTGGACCTTCGAGTCTCTGTCACAATGATCCCATTCTACCATCAAAGAGCCACAGACTATATGCAAACAAATCAGCCTGGCAATGACATTTTCTTTACCAAAACAGGCAGTGGGCCTGATTCAACCCTGGGAACTTTAGAAAAGTAGCAATAACTAGCAATTATTGGCTACTTACTATGCATGGGGCCTCACTTAAAATGTCTGAGGTCTATTAGCTTATTTAAAAACAATTCTATGGGGGCACCTGGGTGGCTCAGTGGGTTAAAGCCTCTGCCTTCGGCTCAGGTCCTGATCCCAGGGTCCTGGGATCGAGCCCCACATCGGGCTCTCTGCTCAGCAGGGAGCCTGCTTCCTCCTCTCTCTCTGCCTGCCTCTCTGCCTACTTGTGATCTCTGTCTGTCAAATAAATAAATAAAATCTTAAAAAAAAAAAATCACTTAAAAAAAAAAAAACAAAACCAATTCTATGAAGTAGGTTTATTGTTATGCCTACCTTACAAGAAAGGCGAGTGGTGTGGAGGCTAGAGAGACTTGCCCAAGGTCTCAGAGCAGTGACTGACAAGCTAGGACCTGGACGGATGCATCCCAGCTCCAAAGCGTCCAGTCCTGATCACTAGAAAGGGAACGAGCTCTTCCCTTGCCCTCTCTACACTGCCTCCCCATGCAGCCAAATGCTGCTGCCTGAGTCCTGATGTTCAACCATGAACATTTTAGGAATCAAGCTCTTCAAACACCATTTTGTCTGAAATGTCTTCCATAGATTCCTTCTCTCATAGTGAACCCAAATCTCACTCCTATACTGAGGGTTCACTGATCATGGCTCGACTCTGCAGAAATACACAAAGCATCCTGAGTGGTGTATAAATTAATTATTAATACGTAAGTGTTTGGCCTTCTTTAAAGTAAAAGATAAGCCAGATTACTTGATAAATAAAAAGATAAGCCAGATGTTGCTTTTATACTTCAGGTTCCTAGATAAAGCTGGAAGAGGCACCCAAAGCCTTAGAAGATAAAACTAAGATTTTAAGAGTTTCACACAGGCGCCCCCCGCCCCCGCCAAAATATATATATAAAATAGGGATAAGATGGAATATTCTGTCACTGTGGATTCAAAATAAGCATCACTGTAGCATGCAGGATAGGAAAACCTACATTATAGTTACTGTGAAGGAGAGTTCCAGGGATTTCCATAACGATGGCCCCAATAATAAATAGGACATTAGGCTCCAATGATCGAAATATGGTGATCACAAAAGGAGAGGATGGCTCCCCTCTTTATCACCCTCATTTGTCCATACCTGAAACCCTAATAGGTTGGACAATGTTTAAGATTTATTTATTTTTATTTGTGAGAGAGAGAGAGAGGGTGCACACCGTGGGGAGGGAGGAGGGCTCGGTGGGGAGGGGCAGAGGTAGAGGGAGAGAGAAACCTAAGCAGACTCCACACTGAGCACAGGGCCGGACATGGGACTCGATCTCACAACTTCAGGATCAGACCTGAGCTGAAACGAAGAGTAGGATACTCAACCAACTGCATCACCCAGGTGCCCCAGGTTGAATAATGTTTACATGAGGGTAAGAAGAATCACCAGGTTGTGGAAAGGTTCAAGAAGCAAAGAAAACATAAATTAAATGAGAGGCCCTAGAGCACAGAAGGGAAGGGTCTGGAGTCTGATTGCTGGGGTCCCATTCCTGGCTCTCGTATTGCTGAGCTCTGTGGCCTTGAGCAAATTACTTAGTTTCCCCATATGTTAATTCTTTCACCTATCTCAGAGGATTGTTGTGAGGACAGAGTGACTTAATTCAAACTAAAAAATGTACAGGGTACTTGGCATAGTAAACACCATAAGAGTCAGATACCATTGTCAGGAGTTAGCCTCAGAAAGAGATGATGGGACCTAACAAGTGGTGGGTTGGGCTAAGCTCACTCTGTGCTTCTCTGTAGGGTAGCGTCACAGTTTGTGAATACAGATTATCAGGGTAAAATCTGGGCTCAATGTAAGACAGACTATGATGTAGGGAATTCCCTATTGCTTGTGACATTCAAACAGAAACCAGAGGGCGATATGTTCCATGTTTCAGAAAGGATGTCTCCTCCTTGGAAGGACAGATTGTTTCTAAACCCCCCTCAAGTTCTCACATTCTATGTTCCTTCTGGAATGTGGGTGATTAAGATGTCTACTCCAAAAAGACTCCAATACAGTGAGACAGGACATGGTTGTATACCAATAAAATCATGCCATCCATTTCTTTACTCTTACGTGCTTATTAGCTACATATTAGTTATATGACATGAGGACAGTTCATTGAGCCTTAGAATCCTCACCTGTACAAAGAGAACACAGTGCCTTCCTTAGGGAGGCCATACAATGCATTACTTCAATAAATGAGCTCCAGAGTCAAAGGATTTCGGTTTAAACCCCAACTCTTCTATTTCCAAGCTGGGCTTCTTTGAGCAGGGTATGCAATCTCCTTGTCTCTCAGTTTCCTCACCTGATAATAACAGGACCTATCTCAAAGAATTGTTAATGAAGATTAAATAATTTTTTTTAAATGTATACAGGGCTGCCTGGGTGGCTCAGCTGGTTGGGCGTCTGACTCTTGGTTTCAGCTCAGGTCATCATCTCCTGGTCAAGAGATAGAGCCCAGCATCTGGCTCCCTGCTCAGCCTGGAGTCTGCTTCCCCTCTTCCACTCCTTCTGTCCCTCTCACCACTCACACTCTCACTTTCTCTCTCTCTCAAATAAATAAATAAATAAATCTTAAAAAAAAAAAAAAAGTATGCAAAGCTCTTAGGACAGCGCCTGGCATGCTTGACATACTTAGGATATACCTGACACTCACATTTAACTACTATTACTATTGTGTCGTTGTTGCTCTTCTGAGATTTAAATGAGAAAATGCATAGCAGGAACACCGATATCTTTTCTATCAAAGCTATCAAAATCATCAATGCTTGAAAGTATCATTTCATTACTTATTCGCTGCAGATAAATTAAGCCCCTACTCTGTGCTCAGTGGGACTAGACTTAGCAAGATGGATAACTGGTTAGACTTACAAGTTACTGCTTCTGAGAATTTTATGATCGTGCCAATCAGAGAAGACACCAACCAAAAACCTGGGGATTGCTATTGAATGTAAGTCAGCACACACACAGACAGCCTCATATGTATTCGTCAGAGTGGCAAGCACTGAGAAGACATGGATTCTGATGTCTGCAAACTTGACCTCTCAACAGTTTGCTGCAGGCTCTTCACCGCCGCAAATAATCGTAATTTCTCCTCCTTGGGAAAATACAGTAACTATTTTAACAGCTATCCCCTGACATCTGAAGACAGGAAGTGAGTAACGGGTAGAAAGGATGTCTGATACTCAAGTCCTAATATTGTTTTTACTCTTTCTTATACAGAGGATCCTATGTGAATAGGACTTTACGTCAAAAGGCAGGAAGCGCTGCTCTCACTCCCTCTTTACAGGCATCTCTGGAAAATAACCCTCTATTATTCCAGGTGTAGCTTGGTGAAAACATCCTGCAACTCAAACTCAGCCTCAGTAAATTTGCAGCTACTTTTCGGTGGCAGAGGCCCAGAGTCATAAAGCTTTTCCAAAGGAAACCACATTAAGTAAATAAAATGTCATTACCAAGAGCAGACTCAGGCCAGGACTGAGAATTTTTTGTTCTTGTTTTTGTTTGTTTGTTTGTTTATTTGTTTTTTACCCTAAGCTATGCTATGGACCCAAAGCAATTATACAGGCGTAGGGAAGAAAGGGAGACTGCAGGAAGGGATTTTGAAACATCAGGGTCTCCCCAACTAGACGATGTTATGAACGAACACCCACTAACACACTGTAAGTGTGTTACAGTTTAAAACACTTCCTGTGCACAATCTCACTGCCTGCTTACGGGCCTCCACAGAGCCACGCATGAACGAAAAGTCCTTCAAGAGGCTGCCTATGCACGTATCTGCTTGAGACCTCTATACCTCGGGAGGTAAGAGCCTAGCAACCTTCCCCACCAAATTCTACACTCGGTCAAGCATGTGTATTATGCACACCCAAACACATCTTGCTCAACAGAACGATGCCTACAGAACCCACCTGATGTACTGGATTTTCTCCTAAAGGTCAAATGTAGCTTGGCCTTGTTTGTAACTCTTTGGTGCAAGGAATTGCCAAGAACTATAAGAAGTCAGTCAAGATGGCCGAGGAGAGACCTACGAGCAAGCTTCTTGGATCTGCCTGTCAGAGCCAGGGGAATAAAACCTAACACGTTTTTCCTCTGAACTTCCAGAAGCTTCAGTGGACTCTGACCAGTCAAGATAGAAGGACTTGTTTTTGTTTGTTTTGGTTTTTAAAGAAGTCTGGAAGGGATGCTGGTGAGCACCAGAGAAGAGGTAATAAAACTTTTTATAATAACTAGACCCCTAGGGAAATTTAACAATAGAAGAGGTGGGGGGAAACTGAGCTTCAGAGAGTTTAAATATCTTACTTCCGGGAAGCAGAAGCCCTGGAATTGGGTCCCTTATGTTCTAAATCTAGTATTTCATCTAATAAATCTAATAACCACAGCCGTAACAATACAAGAGATCCAGTGCCATGGAGATACAGGCTAAATGACTATAGCTAAGGAGTAATCAGTTGCTAGGAAAGCTGGCAAAGTCTATGGATAGGCAGGGGTTAAACTAATAAACATTCTCTAATGGTCCTATCAGAATTCAAATTATCAAAATATTCTACATCTGTCATAAGGGAAGAATCTAGAGGTAGCGTAGGAAAAACAAACAAATAAAAAAACAGACAACCCCCTGCAGTATTTGATGAAATAAAAAAGGTAACAGAAAACCAGTATTCTTTTTTGGTGGGGAGGGGCAGAGAGACAGGGAGGAGAATCTTAAGGAGGCCCCACACCCAACATTGAGCCCTACACAGGACGTGATCTCACATCCCTGAGTTCATAACCTGAGTCAAAATCAAGATTCAGATGCTTAACTGAATGAGCCCCCCAGATGCCCCAGAAAAACCAGTATTCTAAATAGAAGGGAAAAATAACAGACACAAAAGAGATTAAAAAGATAACAAGAGAGGAGAAGGGAGTTGGGGGAAATTAGAAGGGGAGGTGAACCATGAGAGACTATGGACTCTGGAAAATAATCTGAGGGGTTTGAAGGGGCAGGGGGTGGGAAGTTGGGGGAGCCAGGTGGTGGGTATTAAGGAGGGCATGAATTGCATGGAGCACTGGGTGTGGTGCAAAAAATAATGAATACTGTTCTGCTGAAATAAAAAATAAATTTTAAAAAAAGTAATTACAATGGAACACTGAAAAAATAAAATAAAACAAATTAAAGTAGTTACAATAAAAAAAGATAACAAGATAACACTTTTGACAAATTTATAATAATGAATTTGAAAACTTACTAAAACTGACCTAAGTAGAAATAAGAAGTGTGGCTAGTCCTGTAACACTTGGAATGGAAACCCTGGTTAATATTTTTCCCACAAATAAAACACCAGAACAAGATGTTATCAGAGAATTCTACTAAATTTTCAAACACAAATCATTCAAATATTACTCAAACTATTTCAAACTGTGAAGCTAGTATAATGTTAATAACTAGACAAAGAAAATTTCAGAAAGGACACTTGCTTTCCTTTCCAGAAAGGAACTCACTTCATTCATAAATAGAAGTCCAAAATTCTAAACAAAATATTAGCAAACCAAATCCATCAATATATCCAGAAGACAGCACAGCTTTGGCCTGGGGGGTCTGGGGGACCTTGCCTCGGAGGCATTTTTGACAGACTTTGCCTTAGTGCAATGAAATTTAAAGTAAATATACATTTTTCATTATTTTTTCAAATTATGCAATATTAAAGGTGTTATATACATTTATATATTTCAAGTACTCTTTCGGCCTATAGTATACCATTGAATTTAATACCTAGAATAAGCAAACCTTACCACCATATCAGTACTTGTCTATAAAAGCCAAATCATGAATCAAAAAAATTGATCTGAGATATTTTTCAGGTTGCTGGCCCCAGGCTTGTTAAAACTCTGGTGTTGGCCTCTATCAATAAATATCTATGGTTTCCAGTATTCTACCACAAACGATGGTTCGTCTGTTGCACAAGACAATAAGATTTCTGGTTTAGATCCTTTTCTAAGGGCTGACAGATACGCCTTAAAACATTTTCTGGTGATTATTTTGAGGTTCATATTGGTACTCAGGTAAAGCTGCCTTTTGGAACATTTCTGAATGTGTGCTAAATACTACCCAGTTGAATATTTATAGCAAATATACGAGTTATGGGTCACTAGCCCCATTTAACAGATGCAGATACTGAGGCTTGGGGAGGTCAGGAAATGTTCCATGTAGCCATTTGCGGAGGCGTCAGAACATGAGCCATACTGGTCTGATTGGAAGCCTGTAATCCTGTAGCTAAACGATACTGGTTCTTGAATAACCCAATAAGCTTCCTGTTCAGTTTGAGCTTTCCGTTCACAACACCCACAACCTCCTCCCTCATCTTTTCTGCTCCTAGATTAGATCTCAGAGCAGAGACAGTGTTTTAGAACAGGAGGAAGGCTTTAAGTCATCTGTCCAGTTCAACGGCTACTTCCCTTTTGAGCTCTGAGCCTCACTGTGCCCTTTGCTTGGCCCTTGGCTGTCTGCAAAGAAGGTGGGAGAAGGGAAAGATGGTGGAGATACAGATTAATTCAAACAGGAAAATATCACTAAGGCTGCCATCTCTACAGTGATCCTAGGGTATTCGGTACCTGCCAGTTCCCTTTGTCCTTGCTCTCTGTCTGTTGTTGGAAGGTCTGCCTTGGTTGGAAACGAGAAAGGGAGATACCATTTATGGTACAATTTTTTTTTTTTTTGTAAGAAGCTATAAATATATTACCTGGTTTAATACACACAGTAACCCCACGAGATTAGTATTGTGAAATGGGAAATCCTGGCTATGAATTACAGACTGAACGCTCTCACTGTTCATTGACCTGGCCATCCGGGTTTCCCTCCATGCAAACTTGCTGTGGAGAGAGCTGCAGATAGATCCAAAGAGCCTGAACCAGAGAGTCCAAAGTATTTCTGCTGGAAAAATATAAGCCCTTTACTGTCTATTAGGCTCTAAACTTTTCACTCCTTCTTTTCTGTTCAACAGATAATGCTTATCTAAAATATATTACCTTTTAGGATAAGCTGACAAGTCATACAGGATTTGTGACCAGAGAAGGTCCAAGAGGGTTCTGATATAAAATAATCAAATACTTCTAGTCCTACATGCTTAAAATGACAGATGCAGAACTTACGCTATTACAGCAGTATATTCTGTTGGTCAAATATATATGTTCAAAAAAAGACTTCCTTTGTCTTCTATTCTTGAGTAATGCCCTCAAATACTTTTTTTTTTTTTTTAGATTTTATTTATTTATTTGATAGAGAGCACAAGTAGGCAGAGAGGCAGGCAGAGAGAGAGGGAGAAGCAGGCTCTCTGCTCAGCAGGGCGGGGCTTGATCCCAGGATCCTGAGATCATGACCTGAGCCAAAGGCAGAGGCTTAACCCTCTGAGCCACCCAGGCACCACCCCCCCAAATACTTCTTAAATGGATATTCTGCTTTAAGAAAGCCCACCCACCTTAAACTATATACCATACTAATTACTTCCCAGAAATAGTTCTTTCTAGTTCAACAATCATTTACAAACATTAAGACATATTTCAGTGAATCATACCCAGAGTTCATGGAATCGTAGGTTTATAAATGCATTATACTTGGAATGAATTTTCTACCAGAACTTAGAAAAACATGGTATTATTTATACAGTGAATGAAGTACATCCAATTCTAAATTATTCAGTAATGTCCACTGCCAAAACAAAGATGTAGGGAGAGAAGCACTGGAATTACTAAATCTTAGCTATATACGCATTTCTCTAATATGATGAAAAATTAATTATGTGGCTACTTGGAAAGGTACAGCACAAAGGTTTCACACTGTTAAGACACAGAATAATGATAAACCCATTAATGCCACAGGATCATTTATTTCTCCTTTAACCAAAACTGAATAATAGGAAACATTCATTGGTAATTCACAGACACTTATGAACTATCTATGAATGACCACACTTATGCCTTCATGACAACGTACAGCACACAGGGAGAAGCTGACGCCCAGACAGGCTTGCTGGTGAATCATTACACACACAGGTAAGCTGCAGAGTGGGAATCTGAACCCACTTTATCAATGTAGGTCTAGCCATTAATCATTACACGTGCTGCACACCTTAGATGCCAGTCTTCTCTTGGCTCTTTCTAGCATCCAGCATGTGCTTTCAGAAACCCATCTCTACTCCCGGGATGAAAAGCATCTGAAAATGCACTGACCGAAGACTGGAGTAATGTAAGTATCATTACTCTTGGACACTGAGCTAGACTGGAAAACCTTGGACTTGAGAGTTAGGATCCCTGGCTGGAGGCACAGCTCTCTCCTTCAACTGCATGACGATGGACAACACATTCCATCTTCCTAAAGCTCAGCCTCTTCGTCTATATATACCAATAGAAATGGTAATTTTTAAAATTTAGGCATACTTTATATACGGCAAAGTGCTCAGGTCTTAAGTGTATCATTCAGTGAGTTCAGATGAAAGCATATTAAGATACAGAACATTTCTGTCGGTCTAGAAATTTCCCTCATGTTCATCTTCAGTCAACTGTCCCTCAAGCCATCCCACAGAAAGGCAACCTGATTTGCTTACTCTAGAATTTTCTATAACGGAATTGTACTGTATGTAATTGTTTGCAGCTCTCTGGCTTCTTCCACTGCGCATAATGTCTTTGACATTCACCCACGCTGTAGTGTGTTATTAACTGTCCATTCCCAATAATAACACCAGGATATAAGCATTATAAGAGATAATGTATATTATTACCAATTAAAGGCTTTCCCCCCAAAATAGTTATTATTCAAAAGAGGAAACCCAGGAACAGAAGGGGAGGAATATCTAACTCTGTCACAGGCTGAAACACATTTGGAGAAAGGCGTTCATTATTAGTGGCTCTCATGTCACACTCTTTATATATTTAAGGGCACCGATGGCCGAAACACTTACATTTGACGTTTTGGGTGAAAGTGGATTGAATTTAGCCTACCAGACCAGAAATTAATTTTCTGCCAAGCAGAGACAACTCTGATAACATACTTTCCCAGTTCTGCCCACCACAGAGATGGAGGTCCACCTACGTCAGAAGATCACATTTGAGAGACCAGCATACGCAAAGCCACGCATTAACACTAGCCTGCAGCAGGAAGCGAAGTTTATGCTGTCACTTCTGCCCAGCTGTATCATTCAGTGTTCACAAGGGAGCAGGAACCTGCCCTCACAAGCATGAAACCAATACTGCATTTCACAGAAGGCAATTTGGCCACAATAAATAAATCCACGCTCTAGAAGGAAACAGAATCACTGAGATGCATATCTTAAGTCCTTTCTGGCAGAGGCATTCTTCACTAAAAGCATGCTGTAAAGGTGAAGCAGGTATCATTCCCAAACGGAATTTTTCCCCAAACTATCCTTAGCAGAAGGTGAGGCAGAAATATTCCAAGTCCAATCGCAAACTCTCCAGCAAAAAGTTCAGAAGCCAGATAAGTTTTGGAAATGACCCCTTGTTCAGGTGGTAACTCAGGCAAGAAGGACCCCTTGCAGGGAAACATGAAAGTATACAAAGTTTATCAAAATATCAAGTCACAATTAGAGCAAGGTGTAGGAGAGATCTCCCGCAAGAGAGAAGGTGTAAGCCTGTGGGTGTAAGTTTCTACCCTGCTTCCTGCAGGAACATCTGTTCTTACACTCAGCACAAACCACCCCTGATATTTATTGCATTGGCTGAATGCTGAAAGCAACTGAAATGTTAAACCTCTTGATCTGTCAGCAGTGAAAAGATGAGCTACATAATAGCACAAAATGGAGAAATTCCATGTACCCCAAAGACATAAATCCCCATCACCACTGAATTCTTTCAATACACTACTCTATTGAAGTTGTAGAAGACATCCAGCCTTTATCTTAGAATGTTTTCTTCATTTTCCTATACACGCATAGCTCCATCCCCTTTAATAAGTTACCTCCAAGGTCATTCAGTCATGACTTAACCCATTCACTTCTCCAAAACAGGTTTAGATTAAATGCAGGAAAAGTAGAAGCATGTGTTTGGTTCCCATTAAGCTCACAATGTCCCTCTGGGAGAAACAGAGAGTTTGGTTCATTATCCTGTTAATGAAGGATAAATTGCTTATAGTTAAGTGGGGGTTTACATTTTATTTTTATCCACTGCTCCAGTGTCTCAATTCTCATCAAAATGTGTGGCTGGCAGTTACTCAGCAGAGCCAGAAAACATCAGCAAATGAGTTTGTATCATGAGTTGTGGATCTGGGGGAGAAAAGTGGTTAAGAAAGAAAGAAAAAAACAACCGACTTGGGTTTTATGATTTAAGGATGTCCCCTTTAAAAGAGTAATAAACAAAAGATGCCTAGAACATATAGAAAAACAAAGAATGTGGGTAGGAACTTGATTACATTTCTATGCAAGATTTCATGTGATGTCAAGCACTGAGACAGTTACTTGGCAGGACCCAAGGGTCCCATTACTGGAGGCTGAAATGACAAGGAAGGGAGGGGGCACTGCTTCTCCATTGTCTTCTCCTCTTCAACCATCTCCTATCTTGGAAGCACCCCTGGGTTCACCATCCTGTCCTGCTTGCACAGCAGTGGCAGGAAATATTTTGAGAAACTAATCAAGAGTCTGGACTAATTAAAAAGCCTAGTCTCAAACTCATCAAGGAACTAGGCTTTCTAGAGAAAGTGATGAAGAGAACCAGCTAATAACAGCCTGTGCTGGTCCTATTTTATGTTGGGAGATTCCTTCTGATTTAATCTAGACACAATCCCTCGGTCCTCTTAGAACCCCGGGAATCTTCTTCTTGGGGAGTTACAAGGGATGGTTTAAATCATCCCTCCCGCTGGATTCTGGGCTCCTTCGCAGGGGAGAAAACTCAGGTCTTCCATCCCTGTTGTTTTAGGGCTGACCTCATCGTCGGTGCCCAATAAATGTTTGATGAATGTGTGAATAAATGAACGAGAGAATACGGGGAATGAATTTTTCCACCCCAGGCACGTCTGCCATAGACTGACTGCCTGGGGATAGAGAATACACTCTGTGCAGAATTCTCTTATTATTGATTATTTTCACTCAAAATACACTTCAAAGTGTTTGCAGATACTAGTAACTTTAAATTTGCATCCCTTTTTAAGCTGTTCACCTAATAACACTGTTGTTTTCTTCACACATTCATACAGGAAAGAAATGATGTCTTAGCCAACATTCTAGGCAAACTATCCTATCCTGTGAGAGCCAATGCTTGGCAAATTACAGATGTCCCTCCTCCCTTGTGGAGGATACAGATACAGATTAAACGTTAAGATACAGATCCCCGGTTCTGGACAGGTGATGTTCAGGATCTTAACACGTGGTAAGAAGAAATTTAACAAGGAGAAATGCCCACAGCTACAGGCAGAGAGAGCTCCCTCTCGCTGGAGGTTTCTGGATGAGGCTGGAGGCGGGCGGGCAGCACCTTGGAGAGGAACCCAAGATCCCATTTCAGTTGAGATTCCCTCGACCTTCTCTTCAACCCGAAATCCTAACATTTCACCATTTGGCACTGCAAACGGAAGTTTTTGCTAGTACTGTGAAGTAGTTTCGGGGACGGGATAAAGGGAAAGACAAAGAGGACTCAAGCCTGGGCTTCTATGAACAGCAACACCCTTCCTGATCTCCTCTCGGGAACCTTCATGAACTTCACTATTCTAGTATATGTGCTGCCGAAGCGAGCACATGAACTTCACTATTCTAGCCAAGGGAGCCAGTCCTCTCTGCAGAAATCCTCTGGTAGCCCCAGAAGTGACCCTTTGGTTCACAGTACAAGGCCCTCCAAGATGTCATTGAATCTTTCCCTGGATCAACACTCTACACTTTCCTGTCCAGCTCTGTTTCCCCTGGGGAAGGGGGTTCAGCCTTCCTTGCAAACTAATCTCGGGCCTGCAGGAGGCTGCGCAGAACAGGAGGCAGACTGATTAGAATGTTCTGATTCTGGTCCTCGGGCCACTAAGGACCTCACTGATAATGGAAATGCAGTTTAATGTTCCTCTCAGTTCTGCCTAGACGATAGGAAATATCACCTGGTATCTTGGAGCCTGAGATGCCACCCACTGAACCCCACTCAAATGGGCCCGCTCTCCATTAGGGCTGCTCTCCCAACCACGCGAGTGGGGAGCTGAGACACTGGGCCCTCGCCGAAAGGCAGCCCAAGTCAAAGAATTGCTTGGACGACTCCAACGGCCTAGGGTATGTGACTAAAACTCCCTGCTCATCAGCTACATTTTTTTTTTTTCTGGTTCCAGCTTTGCCAGCACACGTTCTCTCTGATTTCGGTTTTACTAACGGAGATTCTCGGCTAGCAGATAATGCTAAGCCTCCAGCGCACTCAGGTTTGCCTTCTCCAACACGAGGAAGTTCCCAGCTTTGCTGCAGAGGCTGGACGGGGGTCTCCACGGTTGGGTTCAGCCTCAGACGGGTCCTTCCTCTGGCCCAGATGGTCCAGGGCCAAGGACGACGTGCAGGGTGGAAGAAAGCTGAGGAGGGTCAAGGCAGACTGTCCACTGTTTGGCTCAAAACAGAAACGGGGCCAGGGTCAGAAACTACTTATTCAATCCCCACGCTTTGAGAGCTCCTCAGTGCATTCTAGAGAAAACAAAAATGAAATGGGAAACAGAACCTTCTGTCCTCAAGTGCTTCAAAGAAGAACATCCGTGGTGCCTGAGGACAGGCTCCAGGTAGAAGGCAAGAGGTTCTGGATGTGTCTATCCACCAGCCTGGTGCAGTCCCGCCCTCTGAACCAGGCAAGAGAGGCCATGCCCCTGAGTTCTACTCCCAGAGGGCTCTGCTCTGGTCCTTCTCTGGCCACACTCCTCCCCAAGGGCTGAGGAGTCCTCCAGGCCAAGGGGATGCACACACTTGGAGCCTGTGTCCCTCCTTCAGGACCCTGAAATTTCCTGTCCAAATGCTTCCAAGCTGGCTGAGGGCATGTAGGCATCTCTCCTCCCCGTCTGTCTTGAGGCCCACGGAACCATCCTATGCCACTGTCCAGGCTCAAGAGGAGCAAAAGGGACACTAGCTTGCAGGGGCAAGGTGTGGACAGAGCCTGTGTGGACTGGGGGGGTCCATACATGTGGCCCAAGAGCTCTGTGGCAAGCTTCAGGCCGGGCCCACTGCTCCCCTAGCCCCCCCACCAGCTTTCCCCTCCACTACTTCCAAGAGTAGAACTCCAAGGGATCTGAGGTTTCAAGATAGCCAGCCCTGCAGGTGGCCAGACAGATTTCCTCTCATGTTTAGGAGTTTGACTGATAGTGCTGAAATAGTACGTGAACCTCCGTTTGTACTCACGCGCAGAGCTTTGAAGATACTAGGGTCTGGTCCTAATGCTCGTCCTGCCCCACCCCCCACCTGCCCACTTCTGGGAGGGAAGGAAAGAGTAAGCGTTATTCGGAAGGTGGGGCGTGAGGGTTAGAGGGCAGGTGGGAGGTACTACAGAGCGCCTCGAACCCACGGGGAAGTTAAGGAAAATGAAAATTGCCAGGAAGAAATCAAAACAGAGCACCTTCGCCCCCTGCATTTCTAACTCCAGGTGTTACGAGCGTTCAAGCAGAAAGGTGTCGATTCTGTATAAGGAAGAATATGCTCTTCTGCCTCGACAAGCAGCGGGGTGACAAAAAGCCTTGTGTCACACTGGAGAGAGTCAACAGAAAAGCAACATACAATAATCCGAGTTTTCCACAGCTGGTTCCAAGTGACCATCCCCCATACAATAATCCGAGTTTTCCATAGCTGGTTCCAAGGGACCAACCCCCAAGTGCCTCTCGCTCACGGCACCCCGCACAAATTCGCACCCCAGGCACACCCCTACTTTGTGGACACACAGATGACTGGTGGGCCAGGCCCCTCTCTGGCTCGCTCAGGCTGAGAGGGCCCATGGGCTGACGTCACTGCCTCGCCTTTGCTCTATGCAATGTCCCGGTGTGAGAAGATGGTCTCAGTGCCGAACTCACCGGAGTCTGGAGTTCTGCCCCCAAAAGCAGAGCCTGAAACAAGGACTTGGGGGCAGGTGGCGTATTTAGGAGGTGATATCAAGAAACTAAAGTGAGGATGTGGAGAGAGAGAGACAGGGAAGGGAGACAAGGCAATATGGCAGGCCAGGGGCTACTCTGAGCTTTCACCTTGGCTATGCTGGGAGGTGCCTGACCTTTTTTTCCCTCCTCTTTTATGCAGGAATCCAATTATGTGAGTCATGGCAAATGCTCAGAGAGTTAAAAGCTCTCATCCTCATGTGTGGAAAACGATTTCGAATTATCCATATCTTAATAAAAATTGTATACTCACTGCCAAGTCTAGACCACAGCTGCAAAGTCTCTTTGAAGTCTGGGCTACCACCACACCTTCTGGTGATGGGTCCTACAGTAACTGCATGGGCGAGGGTAAAGGGACTGGCAGCAAGAGAAGCAAGAGCTCATGAAATAATTTAGATCACCTCCTGGCGTGACATGTCCACAACAGCCCGAGCTGTACCATATGCTGCGGGGGGAAATCTCCATATGCCCAAGGCTAAGCCATATTAGACCTTGCCTCCACCCATGCTCTCAAGTCTCCTCTCCCCCTGCTCCCCACTCTGCCCCCGTCTGAGGCTCCAGCACACAGGCCCAACATGAGCCAGAAAGGACAGATTCCCTACCCTCCTGACAACACACAGTCAGATGTCAAGTCCCTTGGACTCTCTGACCCTGTGAGCCCGTTCTGACAACTGGGGGGTCTTTCTTTATTCATCAGATCTGCCTAGGACCTCCTGCCCCGCACTTCTGAGTGCATCCAACTTCCCAAGCAACTAGTTGACTCAAGTGGCCGGATCACATTACTGGCTTTCCCCTCTCCACCTGACCCATGGTGAGGACCGCTAGCCCAGCGTGAGTTACGACAAGGCAAGTCAGAGGGACACACACGAGTGCTGTGAGGGCTTCAGCCAGGATCTTTGACAAACCCAACCTCTGAAAAGACACTGAGTGAATCAAGTGTCGTCCATACAGAGGTGACTTACGAACGTCGTTACTGCTCTGGCAGGACGTTGGGCTGATCAGAAACTAATGCTGCCTAATCTCGGGTAATCAGTGCCCGGCGGAAGCAGGAGAACATCTCAGAGTTACCTGATGTGAAGGAGGGTGACCCATGACCAAACTCCTCCAAGACACCTCAGTCTACCGGACGTCAAGTATTTTCTAAGAGCTTCTATACAGTAAGCTTGGGCAGGAGGTGAAAGGACTCGAGTCAAGCATGAGGAACGATTTTCTGACCCTAATTACAGGATTTAAATACCTGGGTGTGTTCCTGGGGCGCTCTTGGGTAGCCTCCCTGTTTTCCCCGCTTTGATACCTTTGTTGAGACTTCCGGGGGTAGCTAAATCAGTGGTTTCTAGCTAAGTTCCAGAAACCTCTAAGGTGTCATGGAATCCCTCATTTCTACAAAACGTGCTTTAAGGGGTTACAAGGATATTTGGTTAAGATTTCACTTTTTAAGAAGAATTTACTTTTGACTATTTGCAAAGCGGTAGTAAAAAGGAGTGCTCGTGTATTCTAATGTTTCTTACCCGGAACTCTGACACATCGGAGCACACAAGGTCAAGACTGCTCTTAACGCGGCTAATTCACTTCTGCAGAAGCTCTGACATCGAGCTTCTTCTGCAGCACATCTCTGGCTAATTGCTGTGGGCTCTGTTACATAATGAGGACCACTTCCTAATCCTTACCTGCGTGGCTGTAGTCTTCCCATCAGTACACAATCAACATAAGGTGCTGAGACACACAGAAAACTACAGCTGGCATCCCCAACTTCCAATTACAAAGAGTGGCTAATTGGAACAGCCTTATTACTCTAATTGGCTTCATAAGCTGCACTTACAGAATAAATTCATACAAACACAACCCTACCGCCATTTTTATTAATGCCCTGTCTTTGGGGGAATTTTTATTCCTGCTACTTACTTGGAAAAGAAATAAGTCATGGTTAAAAATTAGTTTGAGACCATTGGTTTAGATAAAGGTGGGTAATAACTTCAAATAGTCCTTTCTGGTCTGATTTTGTTATCTCACCATTTGTTCCAACCGTAACAGAGACATGAAATTTTAATACGGAAGTATATTCATGGTGATGTGTTGTTGTTAAATGAGCAAAGAGGGCTCCAATGAGTCCTATACAGCATATTTTATATATAAATATATGCACATAGATACACGCATGTACGCTACATATTATATATACTCAGAAAAGTCTTAAAGGGTGTATGTCAATGTTATATGTTATACAAAAAGCCAATTAGAATTATTTTTAGAATAAAGCAAAGCAAAGAAACATGACATTTCTCAATGTAGAAAGATAGGTGTGATTGGCACGTACTTCCAAATGCAGCAAGCAAACAGATGTGTGAGATCAGCCCGGGGTGTGCGAAGTGCCCTCTCTATCCCTTCATTCTCTCCCAGTTGGCTGCTTGGCGAAGAGACACATGGACAGACGCAGTGAGGACATACAGAGCAGTGGCCTGTGTGCTGGCTTAGACGTAGAGACAACTGGGTCCAAGTTCTAATTCTGTCCTGAAAAGCTGTATATTCCCATTCACGCTTGACCATTCTCACACTCAAATTTCCTCAACTACAAAATGAATATAGGAATACCTACCTAGGAGGACACTGTATATTAAAAAAAAAAAAAAGACGAGATACATTTATAGCCTGAGTACTATGCCTAGCTCATAGTGAAGGTCCTAGGATGTGTCTCCGGCTGCAAGGTGCTTTCAGTCCAATGGGAGAGGCAGCTGAACTTCTCGCTCATTCACCATGAAGGAAAGAGATTACTTCTGGCTCTGCCAAACCTTTTAGGCCCCCCGAAGCTAGAACGCCAGGAGAAACAGCAAAGAGCAGAAGGCCCTCGGCTGTCTGTCAGTCCTTCAGCTTAGGTTCCCAGCAAAGGTGCCCTGTTTCAGGGGACAGTGAACAACACGTGCCTGGGTAATACGACTGTCAAAGCTCTTGGACGCCCTGGCAAGCTGTGGGCGCGGAATGACAGCTGCGGGCCCAGCCCCGCCTACTTTCACTAGTTCTAGTTGGCGTACGTTCTTTGCTGCTGCTATGGAACACAGAGTCCCATCGTCGTGTGTCACCTGCTACGCAGGGGTGTGTGTCTCCTGCAACTCTCAGAATAAAGTTCTCTCCCCAACAAGCTGAACTCCTCAACCCACACCCTATTCCAGCTTTCTGACTCTGACAGCTATTTTCAGGAGTGAGTCCCTTCTAAGGAACATGGAATACAGGAGAGTTTTGAATAATTTGATGGCAAGGAAGCACTGGATTTTAAACACAGGGCTGCAAATTAGCTCACGGTATCTCATACGATCTCTAACCCAATGTGAGATTGGAGCTTTGAAAACCACTTTTTGGCGGGGGGTGAGGTCTTTCATTGTTTTGACGAAATAGAAAGCAGATAAGAGAAAAGGGGCCCCCAAACAGGGATGACATCAGCTAGACAGGGAGAGAGGCAGGGGTGGCAGAACAGCACAGCGGGGCGAAGCAGGGAGAGGTGGGCTGGGAGCACCAACGGTGGTGGGAGAAAATGTACCAGGTGGAGCCTGACTAGGGGGGAAGCGGGCGGGGCGGCGGGGGGAGCAGGCGGCGAGGGACAGGAGTCAGCATATCACGGCAGCTGCTGCTGGGGTTTCATGCGATAGCCCTCCAGCCACTTCTGACGTGAGCCACATCTGGTTTCAGGTCGGGCTGTGGCGGGCCATTCCCTCAGACCCTGAGAACATCCCCCTGCCCCCCCCCCCCCCCGACCCCGTCCTTTTATTAAGGATCCTTGACACACGATGTTACATTAATTTCGAGTGTATAACAGCGACTACACAAGTTTACACGTTACGCTATGCTCGTCAGGGGTGCAGCCACCATCTGTCACCACAGGACGTCATCACAGTATCATTGACTATATTATATTCCTTATGCCACGGCTTTCATTCCTGCGACTTATTCATTAACTGGAAACCACTCCCCTTCACCCATTCTGCCCACTCCCCTCCCCTCTCCCCTCTGGCTGCCATCAGTTTCCTGAGAGCCTCCCATCTTGAAGCTTCCCATCCCCTCTGCTTCCGAACTTTCTCCAAAGCTGCAGAACCCACTCAGCCAAGTGTGGAGGATTTAACCTGAGGCAGGGAAGCGGGAGGCAGGGGGACAGAACAAGGGTAGGGGGCGGAGTTGGTGGGTCACACTCCAGCCTTCCAAACCAGGGTGGTGGGGGCGGGGTGGGGGGAGCCACTCTAGGTGCACTCGGAGCACTTCCTCACAGGGTCGCCAGTGAGACTGAGCCCTACCTGCCCAAAGCGGTAACCAGCTCAGTATCTCAATATTGCACTCGCCAAGGACTTCCCATTCTTGCCCCCATCCATCTCTCTGCCCTTACTCCAGTTTCTGGAGGTCGCCTCCCACGGAAACGAGCTGCACCTCAGTCCTCATCTCAGACTCTGCTTTCAGGGGACCCCAAACTAAAAGAGGATGGAAGGAAGGAAGCTGTTGGTGGCAGCAGCCACGAGAGAGAAAGAGCACATATTATGTCCACGTAGGTCCTACAACACCCAGTATTAATCACGGTGACATTGGGCTGAAAGCGATCTGAAGACACTACCTATGTCTGTCTTCTTACCTTAAGGCAGCTGCTACTTCATCATGCTAGACGGCAGAGCCTTTCTTAAAAGTTGCTGTGGGAAAATTCCTCAACATCATTCACAAACTCTATGAAGTTAAGGGTTATCATTATCACTGATAATGAATTAGATCACCAGTACCAAAAGCCTAAAAAAAGATACTGTTCATAGCTTGTTATAAACCAATCCAATCAAGCTGATTGATGGCCACGTGGAAGGTCAGGGTGTGAGTTCAGGGCTCATTATCCTGAATTACGACCTCCTTTCCCACCTCAGTAAGGGCGTCTGCTTTTGTCATGTACTGGACAAAAGCTAAAGTTTTCCCTGCTCACTGGTGCTGTATAAGCAAAATGATTTTGCTCAGTCTTATTTAAAAGCTCTGTGCTCACTGAGTTTTGAAAATCTATTTTTTAACACTTACATTAAAAAAAATTATTAGGTATCACTTAACAACCTGAATATTATTTTAGCTCTCAGGCTCTCTTCTCCAGCTTCTTGGATGTTCTCAGAGACATTGATAAAAATTATAAATTTTATTGGATAAGAATTCATTTTGTTGCTCTGTAAAAGAAAAGAACCATATATTTTCATAGCAAAGCTAGTTTCTTGATAAAATCACCCTCTGTGGATTAAACTTCTCTTTCAACCTTGATGTCAAATATGCAATTCCCAGAAATATTCAAGTGACTAAACAAATTTACGAGTAAATTTCAGATAGCATATAAGAATGAGGGTAGACATTTTGAAAAAGACTCCTATTTAAATAATCATTAAAGGGAAAAATCCCACCTTCAGCAGAAAGAAAACAGTTCCACCAGATTTTTTTTTTTTCCTTCTCATGGTACAAATTGGGGAAAAAAAAAAATCTGAGTTCTAAAAGGGAAAATTAGAGCCGTTATCTGGACTATTGGTGACAGTCCTCGGAATGAAAAAAGCTATTCAAATCCAAAATGCAAAGAGTGCGGGTAGCGGGCTGTAATTGACAATGAACTTCCAGTGGTGTTTCCAAGAGGCACATCCTGGCACTGTGCAATGGTGGAGGCAATTAAACAGTCATAAACATCTGAAACTGGAATGCTGACAAGAAAGCAGCCTGGCATTACTAGCACTAATAGTCTAGCAGTCCATCTGCAGTGCCCCTCTTCAGCTTAAATAATGTTTGCCAGGATTCTCAGTCAACACTGTCTCTCTCTCTTCTTGTGTTGAGCCTCAGGAATTGTATGGATCCTGCTGTGATCAAGAGATGAAGAGGCACCGGGGTTCTCCTGATCAGGGGGGCTGGAAGGTGGGAGTAGGAGAGATCAGAAAATGCATCTCAGTACATGCCCTCCCCTGCTGACCAACATGGGAAGAAACAGTATGGGATCTCTGACACATGGGGGCAAAGTGAGTCTCATCTTGTTTTTGCATTTGCAATAACTTAAAAGCTCCAGAAATCTTCCTGGAACTTCAGGGATGTCTGCTGGGACCTAGGCTGAGGTAGAAAGTTCACTTCTCCTCTTTGGTGTCCAAGGGCTGTATACAGGGAGTGTAACCATCTAATCCAGAGAAGGGGCAGGCGAGTGGCATTAGAAGTGTGCAGATCAGGGTCCAAGTTCCTTAGCTGCTGTTTACTTGAGGGGTCACTGGGAGAAAAATATTTTTCTGCTCAGTTTCCGGTCTGAAAAATAATGGTAATAACCGTAACGACCTCGTAGGGTTGCTGTGAGCCTTCAACACGATCAGTAGGCAAAGTGCTTCCCATGCCACCTGTGAGTAATACTCATGGCCGCTGCTTTCAGAGACAAGGAAATCTAAGGCCAGATTTTCTTCTCACAATATGTAGAATATTATGACAAGACTCACGCTAAAGTACAGACAAAATGCTGTAGAGAAGATTCATGACACAATGGAAGTTTCTATCATTCCTGTGTAAAACCCACCATGTGCCTAACACTGGGCTGGGTGGTTTCCTATGAGAATTCTCAGATCACTGAGTGAATAACGCCTAACGAATTCTGTGTGAGTGTGATTCCAAGCCCTCTGGTCTTCTAGCTACACCTCCTACCTTATATCTCATAGCTTAGAAGCCAGCTTCCTGGGCAAATCTTTCTTGAGCCTTACTGTGGGATGGTGTTACCATGCAAATATCATTTCTCCATTCCCTCTCTCTTGCCTGTAACCTTTGTGAATTATTAGTTGAACAAAATATTTATTAATGAACCCCTATGTGCTGGAAGCTTTTTTCTTTCTTTTCTTTTCTTTCTTTTTTTTTTTTTTTAAAGAAAATCCTATTTCCTAACCAAGGTACAGAACTGTGTAAAATGTGTTTTACTTTGTGGAAAAAGAATACATACATACAGAATGTTCTGAATATGTCTTAAATAGTTCTGGAATATTCTGGAAGAGACTGGTAATTGTGGTTGCTTCTAGGGGTAAATGAGAGAGAGAATGGGAGGTGGAACTTTTGATTCTTGTTGAATTATGTACTCGAGCATGCGTTCAATACTTAGAATTATTTTTTAAATGTTTCCCTATGGAGCTATAATTATTATTAGATTATTATTTATTATTATTAATTTAATTATTTAATTATTAATTAGTATTGTTGAATTATTAATTATTTAATAATTTAAATTGTTAAATTATTTTTTAAATGTTCCCCTATGGAGCTATAATTATTATTAGGTTATTGTTAATAACTCCATATTCTACCCATATGTTCTTATGCTTATCAAAGATGCCCACAATGAGAGTCCTGTCACTTTTGGAGCCAGCTGAAGGAGGGCAGGAGCCCTACCTAACTTAGCATCAACCTCACAAAATGACAGTGCCACTGGAAATCATGCCTGATGTGACATTCCATTTGTTGGATCCAGTATTTCTACCCACATACTTTTTTTTTTATTTGAGAGAGAGAGAGAGAGAGCATGTGCAGGGGGAAGGGCTGCAGGGAGAGGGAGGAACAGATGCCTCACTGAACATGGAGCCCGATGTGGGGCTCAATCCCAGGATCCTGAGATCATGACCCAAGATGAAGGCAGATGCTTAACCACTGAGCCACCCAGGTGCCCCTCCACCCACATATTTTTAAGCAGAGAGTGAGGAGTAATGTCCCAGAACCCTGAATACAATGGCTACTGTCCCATGGCCACTGTGCCAATGACTGTTGCATCAGGTCAAGTTGCAAACACAGAGATTGTAAAAACGATTATCTCAACATACAACGATGCACTGGCAAGTCTATCACCAACCCCAGTGTGACGGCCCAACCACAAATTCCATTGTTGTAAATCCAAGTATCTGCTCAATTGAGCTAAGAACCTGCCATAGACACCAGGGGCTGTTCTAATGAATTCTAGACCTTCACCTCAAACTGAACCTCAAAATGAGTTTCATTCTGCCACAAACTGTTTTGCAAACAGTAGTGTTACCGTCACTCACGCCTCTTCAGTATGTTTTATGTACACACGCATAATCATTGGGTACAGTGTCCTGCAGTTAAGGTCACTGGGTTGAGTTGGAATCTCAGTTCCACTACAAATGGAGCAAGTTACTTAGTATCTTCCCCTTCAGTTTCGTCTTCTATAAAGTGGATATAGTGGCATCTATCTTTCATGGCGACTTAAAGATTTCAAATAGTGTGTATCTGAAGAGAGCCTGGCTTAGCTCAGCCTGCCACAGGGTGGCTTAATAAATCTAGCTATGAAGAAAAAGTACAGGTACTTTCAGTTAAATGAATAAACTGCAGTTTTATAAATCTAAGTCAAATTATACCTTGTCTATTTTAGTTTGCTTAAGAGTGGGGGAAAGAATGCTTCATTCTCTCAACTTTTTTTTTTTTCCCCTACCAGTTAGAGTAAAGAAAATACATGACCATGATTATTAAGAACCACACAATTCCAGGGGTGCTGGGTGGCTCAGTTGTTAAGCGTCTGCCTTCGGCTCAGGTCATGATCCCAGGATCCTGGGATCAAGACCTGCATCGGGTTCTCTGCTCGGCAGGAAGCCTGCTTCTCTCTCTCCTACTCCCCCTGCTCATGTTCCCTCTCTTGCTGTGTTTCTCTGCCAAAAAAGTAAATAAAATCTTTAAAAAAGAAGAAGAAGAAGAAGAAGAACCACACAGTTCCATAAAATGAGGCAGCAGCTCCTGGTCAACAGCAGGAGAATGGGAATGGATCAACAGAGCAAACATCAACTCGGCTGGCTGGTTTTGGAAACCCCCATGGGCCAGGTTTGCGAGAGCTGACTTCTGACACTTCTTGACTATTTAGTGTTTCATCAGAAAAGCCTGGCGACTTGGCCTTTCCAGGAGTCATAGGGTGTCACTGCAGAAAAGGACCCGAGTGAGCACTCAGACATCAGGCTCCGGTCACCAGGGAGGAACCTGGGGCCCACGGAGGGGACACTTGCCCTAAGTCACTCAGAGAGCAAGTGCCAAACCCAGAAACAGAAGCCAAAACTGCAAGATGCCTGCAGCAGAACCTTTCCCTCTGTCGTTCCGCACCTCAGCTGTTACAAGATACCATGGGTTTAATTCTGTGAAATTATCATGACTTGTTAAATTTTTAACTTCCCCCTGAAACGAACTTCAACTGAAAACACTCAGCATTCCCAAATGTCGTATTATCTCTGCAAAGGCAACTAGTACGATGATTTTATTTCATGAAAATGGGGGGGGGGGTGTAGAATAGCGAGCAGTGATTCAAAACTGGAGTTTCCTCCCACAGCCGCATGAAGCAATTTGGCTCTTTTCAAGATGCTTATCTCTCCACGAGGGGATGAAAATTAAAAGTTGGAAAGCTCAAAAACCTCTGTAAAGAGCTTTACTACTGACACTTTCAGTAGGATATGGCGGCTGTGTTCTCTTCTTCCAAGGGCTCATATGACTTGTGGGTAAATTGATTACTTTTTGAAGTCCCCTCTGGTTATCAAATAGCTTCCGACAATTTGTGTGTTTACTCATTTCTGCAACCTTGAGCCACTGAGGGAAAGACAGCATTACAGTTTATGATTAAAAAAAAAAAAAAGGCGAAAACATCCAAAATGATGTTTGCCATCTCCAGCAGAGCTCACATTTAAAGGAGACTTTTCTAGAGACTCTGAGGATGGGGGTTCTGGGGTCTTGAACATGCCAGTTTTTCTTTTGCTTTCAAATCATTATACCAAATCATTTCAAATCATTTACTTCAGTTCAGAGCTGATCATTTTCTTTTTGAAACAAAGGAATAATCTATGAATAGGGAAGGCATACAGCGCTGCTTTGAGACACCTGCAGGCCGTCAGATTGAAAGGGCATGGCTGCTTCCATAATGGGCATTAAGTCAACTTTATCTGCTTTCACTTGGGGAGTTTGTCCATTGCGATAAAACACATTGCTTTCAAGGGGCAATTCAAACCATAGCTGTTAGCAATTATCAGGAATGCTGGTCCAGGGGACGGACATCAATCAGAGGGAAGTGACAGAAAAAACTAATTTTACCTAATAGACCCTGATTGGGAGTAAAATTATATGTACGCAAAGTATGAGTTGGCCAAATATCGTCTCTAAGAGGTACTTACAAAGTGGTTAAAAACACACACATGATAACTGATTCCAGAATCATTTGGTGGCCTGTTCCCTTCCTTTTCCTGAAATGAATCATCATACCTAAGGACTGCTCTGCATAAGTCAGACTCTATCTGTGTTAAAAATCTGGTTGTGGCTTTAAATTGAGGGGTAGGAAGAAAACCCAGGGCCAGCCACTGGTGGTATAGGCATAGGTGTTGGTTTCATTTTTTTCTTAAAAAATCGGTTCTATGGTCAATACATTGCTCGTGGAGTTGCAGGGCCCAGGCTCAGTGACACTGAGTCTGTCTTAAACTCCCACTTAGCCAACCAAGTAACCTTTCTCTGTCTTCACCTGCCTTCCCTAAGGATGCTGGCTCAGAATTCCAAGCTCTTTGGGCCCTGTGGGAAGAAGGAACTGAGCGTGGATCTGTGTCTCTTGCTTACTAGGTAATGAGGAATAATTACCTCTAAGCTCCACGTACAAACGACCCCATCTTTTCGATCCCCTGCCATCTCTACACTTTCACGGATAAGCTCCCTAAGGGACACAACTGGTGATAAATTTCACAACTCCCAGCACTTAGCAAGAGTCCGGCAAACTCTATTTAAACTTCAGGATCCAGTAATCACTCTGGAGAAGTAGGCAATGCTTCAAGGAGGAGTAGCTGCCATGATGACTTTGTTGCAATTGCTAGTTTAAACTAGTTAACGCCAGACTTGCCCACTGTACTGCAGGAGGGCATAGTATCTGTCTAGTTCAAGGCTATCACCCCAGGATTATAAAGTTCTGTTAGTAATAATATCAACCTGGAGGCTCATCATGAATTAAATACCAGCGATGAATGTAAAGACCTTAGCACAGTGTTTAGAACATATCAGATATTCGATAAATACTTTGTTGAATAAAAATAACAGACACACAGAGAGGAAGCAGGCAGATTATAACTTGAGAAGTTCAAGACCAGCGCTCAATTTTATTTGCACAGTAGTCCTGAAAGCTAATATTTACTGAGGGCTTACCACGGGCCAGGCTCTCCGCTACCTCCTCTATCTATGCTTGACAGCAATGTTAAGACCACTTTATAGATGAAGATGTTGCGATCTTTGGGACATAATACTCCTTTAGTTACCAAATGAGCAGATGGCAACTCTCGGGTTCACGGGAGGCTTTACCAGTCTGTGGCAAATTGTTAGGGCAGCCCCTAGCACATCCACGCACGGGGGAGACATGCGTCAGGCAGGGATTCTCGTAGGAAGGAAGAAGAGCCGGGAGGAGGAAGAAGCAGCGTCAAAGTTAGTTCTCAACGATTCTCCCAAGCATTTTTGTTGTTAACCTTGCCCTTTGGAAGATACCCCTTAGACTAATGGATCGTGGGGAGCGAGAGACAGAATAGCTAAGACTCGGGATATTCTGAAGAGACCTTTGGCAAGTATAAGGCTTTGCAGCAGGCAGACGTCAGCTCAAAGCATGGTGGTGGTCCAGGGGAGACATAAAGAAAAACTGTGAGGGGCACGTGAGTGGTTCATTCGGTTAAGCTTCTGCCTCGAGTTTCAGCTCAGGTCATGGTTTCGGGGTTGTGAGGTCCAGACCCACGTAGGGCTCCACACTCGGCACGGAGCCTGCTTCTCTCCTTCCCCCTCCCCTCTGGCCCTCCTGCTCGAGAGCGCTCTCTCTCAAGTAAATAAATGAATCTTAAAAAGAAAAGAAAAGGAGAGGAGAGAAGGGGGGGAAGGAGAGAAGAGAAGAGGAAAGAAAAAAGAAAAGGAAAGCCGAGAGCCAAGGAACATGAATCTGCTTACCTCAAAAGTCTATCAAGAGCTACTTTCATTTGAGACCAAAACTTCTGTGGCGGGAAATAACATTTCCATGATGTGTGTGGGGAGGTCAGGAAGCCAAGTATATGCCAAAAGGCCTCATGAACACCTTCACGTGAACCAGGCTGGATTTGATGAGGGCGCTTCTCCCTCAGCCTGCGCCCCCCAGGGCTTGCCATGCCAACCAACCACCTATTAACCTGCAAGGGCTGACGTGGCTGGGCGAAAGCATGGAAGCCTTGCAAGCCAGAAGCTGCAGGAAAATTAAACCCACTTCATTCCCATAAGCCCTCTGATTGCATTACCATACGGAAGGCGCAGGTGCGCCTGGGCGTTTCCCCTCAATCACACCTGGGTGAAGTACTCATTAGCTCTCACCTGTGTCGTGACGTGTTAACATTTTCAATTCTCTCTGTCTTAGTCTGTTTGGGCTGCTATAACAAAATCCACAGACCTGGATGGCTTGTAAGCAACAGGAAATCATTTCTCACGACTCTGGAAGCGGAAGTCTGAGGTGAGGGCCCCAGCAGGGTCCCGTGAGGCCTCCCTTCCGGGCCCCAGGGTTTTCACTGCAGCTCAGATGGTGGAAGGGGCTAGGGAGCCGTGGGATGTCTCTGTCGTAAGTGCTAACCCCATCGGTGAGGAATCCATCCTCAAGAGCTAAGCACTTCCCGAAGGCCCCACCTCCTAAAACTCTCCTGTCAGGCATCAGGACTTCAACATAAGAATTTGGGGGCACACAAACATTCAGACCACAGCATCCTCTCTCTGCTTCTTCTATCGATCTGTCCACATCTCTCTCTCTTTCTGCTTTCTCTTCTCTCTCTCTTTCTCAACAGTTTGAAACATGGAATCCAAACTTAAATGTTAAATGGTTTGCTTGTCCACTGACACACTAGCATGGAAAAGTGGCCACCTAAGTGATGGGTCCACCTTCAACTTGTTCTGTGACCTTGAACATATCACATAATCTCCCTGAATTTGTTTCTTCACCCATAAAATAGAAGCATTAGTAATAAGTGTTTTCTATATGCCACGGGGCTATGGAAAGTTCTTTCCAAATGTTGTTTCATTTAATCTTCTCAATTTCATGAGACAAGTATGTATTATGACCTTCATTTTTCCAAAAATATTCAGGGTACCTATGGCACAGAGTTAATGCTCTAAATAAATTATACAACATGAAAAAAATACTTTGTCGACTACGGGGCACTAAAGAAATGTTAGTTAGCTATCAATTTGTTCTCAGTTTAAACAAATCTCATGATTTGTATAGTGGATGTTCCTACTGGTGCTTTCTAAGGGGAGGAGGAAAAGCAATTTATATCCAAACCTAACATCATCTCCTATAAATTACCAGTTTTTTTTAAACTAGCAATTTTTGATAAAGAAATGAAAGCCAAAACGAAAACAAGCTCAGAAAAACCTACTGCTAGCACAGTCTCCGGAGAGACTGGAGGACACTGGAGTTCTGATGTCGATTAGGAGAACAGGGAGCTGCTGACACTTCTATGGCTGCGGGCAAATCCAGGGCCAACCATGCCAAGGTCCATCTTCATGAAATGTGGCTTCAGCAAGCTCTCCACCTACTCTTGTAATGCAGTCCTCACTGGTTCCTTGTGATTCTCCAGTTCAGACATTTTCTCAAACCTCTGTCATCTGTAATAAGTATAATCCCATTTTTCATCTCTAGTAGCTCCCCCTAGAAGACAACACATAAGTGGCTAAACCAATCTGGTTGAAGTGTTGATGAGTGCTAAGCAGGTACTGTGTTACCCCCCAAAGTGGGAACCTGACCATGTGGTAGGCCAGTGAATGAAGAATTTTAGGTAGGCCTACTTGTCATGAATCATCCCGATATAGGCTGTAACATTCACCCAAACTTGCAAAGCATGTTTTGGATGAAGTAGCACTTTCATACAGAGTCTATGGCAGATGATCCAAAATCTTATGCAAAAAGTAGGATAAAGATTATAATTTTCAGGGTGCCTAGGTGGCCCAGTTGGTTAAACATCTGACTCCTGACTTTGGCTCAGGCCATGATCAGGGTCTGGAGATCAAGCCCTGCATCAGGCTCTGCAGTGGGCATGGAGCCTGCTTGGGATTCTCTCTCTCCCTCTTCCTCTGCCCCTCCCTGCCTACTCAAGCTGTCTCTCTCTATCTCATTAAAAAAATTAAAAAAATAAATAAAATTTTTAAAAATACATATTTTTTCTAATAAGGAAAGCAAGTCTTGGAGAGGCTAAGTGATTTCATCCTTCCTGCCCTCCCTTAATACACCTCTTCCTTCCTTCTGAAATGTAACAGAAACTTTCCCCCCTACAATTCCCCATTCATCCTAGCTCTGTCCTCAAAAGCTGTCACTGAATCATCAACCAAAAGCCTCAAAAACACATCAGGTACCTAAAAGCCCTATGTAAATTGCAAAATGCTATGCAAACATAAGCTATCTAGCTTCACAGAACGCATACCTCAGCATCAGTTTTTCATTTTTGTTTTTTTTCAACAAAAATGACAACGTTTTTATTGTTGCTTGGGGGTTGTTCTCCTTCACCGAACAGGGCAGCTCCAAGAATTCCTACATCTGGGCTCCATTCTGTTCCAGTCAAAAGTAACCAGAAGACTTCACTCGTCAACCATTTCTGCAATTTAGGAATAAGCTAAAATTGCAAAGCAAATCATTGTTCATAAGAATTGTTCCTCTGTCTGGCAGCCGAGGTGGGTGTGATATGGGCACAGCAGAGAACAACAGAAGCAAAAGCCATCCTCAGACTGGGGCAAGTCTTCCCCATGAAACTGTGAACAGAACCGTGTTTACTGAAAAGCTCTTGTAATTTCAAGAGAAAGAACAGAGTTAATCTGGAGAGAGCTCCAGGCATTATTGAAATTATTGTTAAAATGATCCCTCTCCCTCCCCAATTTACCTACACCCTTTGTATCCTCAATCAGGGAACCTTGCTGGCGGTAGCAGATGGAGGGTCTCATTCGGTATCAGGACCCAGCGGGGTTGTGAAGTTGAGGGGAAACTGTCCCAGCTGATCCAAGGAAGTAAGCTAGCTAAGAAGAGAGGAATTCCAACAGTGGCTGTGGTTCTGGGACAAAGGCATTCAGTCTGGGTTCAAACACAAAGGGGAACTCCTGTCAAAAAAGGGAATTTCCCAAGGAAGCCTTAGTGTATCTGTGCAAGCATTTAGAGAACAGGACACCGAGGCTCCTAATGAAAGAAAATTACCTTCTGCAGAGGAATTAGAATGAACTGTTAATTTGATGTTGGATAGGAAATTATTTGGGCGTCGTGGAAAAAGGAAAAGAAGAAAGGGTCAGAGGAGTTTGGGGTCCCCAGTGTTTGGATTGGGGAATTAAACACACCTCAAGGGCTTCTGGAACAAAAAGATTAATGCTGAGTTCCACACTCTCCTGACATTTACCTCAGCTACTAGGTATTAAATATTTACAAATCACTTAGGCTTGGATAGCGCTTCCCAATTCTTCTTCAAATTTTTGCCTTCCTCACAGAGAGGGGAGTGTTGCTATTACTCCTATGTTATTGGTGAAGAAATGGGGAGAGGGGGTCATAAATGCCAAGTGACTTATTCAAAATGGCAGTTAATGGAAGTTGGGGCTGGTGTGAGGGAAAATGATGCAGTCAGGCATGAACCCATCTTCCCAGAGGAACCAATCCAGACCCAGGAGAAATGTGCTAATGGGCCTAAAAGAAATTCAACAGGAAAGCAGTTGCCTGCTTCCTTTCTATAAAGAAAAAAAATTTCTATGATCTGTGTTTGCCACAGGCGAGATACTGGATTCTTACCCCACCCCCCCCACACACACCACCTATTTTTAAAATTTCTTTAATTTTAGTGACATGAGAAGAGCTGGAAGGGAAGGGGAGTGATGTACCACTTACAGATACGGCCGAAGACAAGGCGGAGTCCACAGCGAACATGGCCGTGATCATGCTCGCCATGTGCCGAGCCATGAAACCGTCATGTGAGAATGGGACACGTGCTAGCTTCTGTATTTTGCACAATAAAGTATCCAAGTTCTCCATCACCTGCACCTCTTTCTTCTATAGAGTGATCCCCTCAGGGAGGCATCATCCATTTCCTTTACCGGATTTTGCCGTCAAATGATAATAATAACTAAGAGTTATGAGAGCATTTATACGTGCTAGACACATTCTCAGCACATTCAATCTATTGACTCCATCTTCACCACAACATGATGAGGCGGTTACAATGATTACTCCCATTGTACAGATGTGGAAATGGAGGCCCTGCGCCATTTTCACTCACACCAGCTCTTCCATTAACTTTGCCGTTTTGAGTAAGTTGCTTGGCATTTATGACCCTCTCCCTCACTTCCTCGCCAATAAAGTAGAGGAGGAATAGCAATACTCCCCTCTCTGTGGAAGGCAAAAATTTCAGAATTAGGAAGCCCTACCCAAGCCCAGGTGATCTGTAAGACTGGTTCCAGCACAGCTGGTCAGCGGCAGAGCAAGGACTTCGATCCACAGCTCAAGCTCTCAATCCCTTAGGCCCAGTTATAGTCTCTGCCCCCACCCTTAGGTGAGGCCATAAGTCTGCACACAAGGACGTATCTTCTTGGTGTTCTGTGCACCCAAGTCCACTTCTTATAGCTCTTTTCCTTTTAAATGAGACATTATCTTTACATGATGCTATTCCCAAGGTGTGTCCAAGTTTCCTAAGTCTTAATGGCAACCGTTCAGTGATTTTATTTCTTTGAATTAAAAATTTCTAGGTAACTTTGATTCACGTCCTCTACACTCATACTCAGATACACATGGTTAAAACTGTAACCATATAATATGGTATTTTACCCTATCCTGGTTTTTAAAAATATGAATCTGAGCATCTTGCCCATTTTTACTTTTCTGTATCAAGGGGGCTGCAAGCCAAAGCCCATGGGCCAGTTTGGCTCTTGGCTTGCATTTGTACGGTCTGCTTGCTGAGAATATGAGAAAAGTATTTTTGTTTTGTTTTGTTTTGTTTTTAATGTTTTTGAAGTTGTAAAATAGAAGGAGGAGGGAAAAGAAGAAAAAAGGGGAGGAGGAAGCAAGAAGAGTGTGTATTAAAGAGCGTATGTGACCTCCAAAGCCTGTGATATTTACTCTTTGGCCCTGTATAGAAGAAAACTGCCAATCTCATATTTTATATAATTTCTAGAGTTTGCTGGAGAAAGGTATGTCCCTTTGTCCCTAGGCATTTTGTTCTGTCCACTGCCATAATCAAATATCTTCTTTATCTGATGAGCCCCTATCTGAGTACATCAATCAAAGAGAGATGGTAGGTCTGATGTGGCAATATTTACTGGGATAGTGGAGCATAATGGATCACGTGCACGTCTGCCCAAGTCAGCACTGGATGCCTTTGTCCTGGTACCTGGCATCAGCCACGGTGGGAGTATTTACGGCATGGGAATCGGCAAACACTGGCACATTTTACCTAACCATATGGGAGAAAAATACATCATAGTAACTCCTCATTCTCCAAAACCATCCCAGGGTCAGGATTAAAGTTGGGTATGTGTAGGAGATACATACAAAGACTGCCTTTTACTTTAAAAAAAAAAAAAAAAAAAAAGTTGTTGAGAAAGTAGGAGTTTAAATCAAGAGTCACAAACCCAAATATCCACAAGGGCTGGGAGGGTAGATTATGCAAATGAATGGCCTGGATCGGGGGAGACAAACCATGAGAGACTGTGGGCTCTGAGAAACAAACTGAGGGTTTTGGAGGGGAGGGCGGTGGAAGGTTGGGTGAGCCTGGTGGTGGCTATTATGAAGGCACAGACTACTGGGTGTGGTGTATAAACAAGGTATGCTGGAACACTGAAAAGAAATAAAATAAAGTGGAAAAAAAACAACAATAGGAAATGACAAGTCTGTGCAAACAAGAGGACAAAATCTAAGTTCAAATTTTTAAAAACGAAAGGAAAAAAGAAGAAAAGCAAGCCCTTTGCCACTCAAGCAAAACACTGCCTGACAATTTATGGCCAATGGCTTCAGGAAAACATTTTGAGATAGAAAACTGTGCCTTTAAAAACATTTTCTAGGGGGCACCTGGATGGCTCAGTCAGTTAAGGGGCTGCCTTCCGCTGAGGTCATCATCTCAGGGTCCTGGGATCGAGCCCCACCTGGGGCTCCCTGCTCAGCGGGGAGCCTGCTTCCCCCTCTCCTCCCTGCTTATGCTGTCTCTTGCTATTTCTGTCTCTCTTGCCAAGAAATAAATAAAATCTTAAAAAAAAGAAAAAAGCAATAAAAAGGATTTTCATGAGCTATAAGGAAAAGTGCACCGATGCAGGATTATTGAGTAAGAGAAGAATTACTGAAAGAGGTAACAGGCTCACCTGTCCCAGAGGATGTTTTTCAACTGAAAGGATCACATTTGTCAGAGGCCATTTATTTTCCTACGGAAGGCAGAGGGATTCACTGGTGAGACAGCCCCTAAGTACCTGCTCCAGCTGTAGGAGCTTCTGCCTATAGTTAGGGTAGACGTTCTCCCCTTTTTAAACATTTGTTAACTCTTTCAACCATATGGGTGGCATTTCAATAGGCTGTTCCATTCATGAGCTTTAAATGATCACAGACAGACTAGAATCATGGGTTTTCCTTCCTCTTTCTGGAAATTATTAGACTGATAGGTTTTGGGTTTTGTTTTTGATGGGGACCCCCACGCAAACATCAGAGAAGGCCCCAAACACAGCACGAATGTCTCAAAATGAAGCAAGGGCTCTCCTGTGGCTCTTGCAAAAGAGAGGGAGGAAGACAGGTCAACTCAAGTCTGGTAGCGGGTATGGGGACAAGTAAAACCAATAGTGACCCCAGAGATCAGACCTACGCCAAGTCTCAATTAAGACTTCTTTAAAAGAACTTATTTATTTATTCATTTGACAGAGAGAGAGTGAGAGTGCAAGCAGAAGGAGCAGGAGGGGGAGAAGCAGGCTCCACACTGAGCAGAGAGCCTGATGTGGGGCTCGATCCTAGAACCCTGGGATCATGACCTGAGCCGAAGGCAGATGCTTCACCGACGGAGCCACCCAGGCACCCCTCAATTCAGGTTTTTAATAATGACTGGAAGGAGAGAAAGTATAAAGATTTCCAAGTGTGCAAAAATAAGACATTCCAGAGAAATATAAAGTGAGGTGACGTAATCTTCAGGAAGCTCTCTGGGGCCCCAGAGGGTCACTGGAGAGGCTGCCCCTTCCCTGAAGGTGAATAGAACAGTGCATTTAGGGAAAGAGGACACCTACAGAAAAAGGTGGTTTGGAGGAAGCAAGGACACTGTATCCTAAAGACAGCTTCTAAGGTCGGCAAAAAATTCTGCATCACAAATAGTCTGTTTTATTCTTTCTGCCCCCATCGACATTATACCTATTCTGTGTTATGATCGGAAAAATACCATAACTAAAGTTGTTTAAAACCAAAGGACTAAAAAGCCTTTTGTCTATCTGCTTTTACAATCGCTGCGGACGGACTGTTGGTGTCCCCCTCAATGCCTATGTCGAACTCTTCATCCGCGGGGTGATGATGTTAGGAGGTGGGGCCCCTGGGGGGTGCCCCTTCTTCGTCAGTGACATCAGTGCTCTAATAAAAGGGGCCCGAGATATAGGATTGTTAAAATCACTATATCATACACCTGAAATTAATATAACACTGTATGTTAACTATACTGGAATGAAAATGTAGGATTAACAAAATAGAAAATAAAAAATAAACAATAAAATTTTAAAAGGCCCAGAAAACCTCCTTTGTCCCTTTTTCCGTGTGAGGACACAGTGAAAACACCGCTGTGTATGAAACAGGATGTGGGCTCTCACCAGACATTAGAATGAGCCAGCATTTCGATCTCAGGTTCCCCAGGTACTGTGGTAAGTAAATATTTATTGTTTACAAGCCACCCCATTTATAGGTTTTTATTACAGCAGCCTGAACAGACTGAGGGAACAATCCATAGTTACTGATTAGGATACTGGGGACCTTTAGGAGCAGTCATAACCCAGGACAGAATCTCTGTGTTGAATGAGAGTGAAAGCTCACCACATGCCAATGGTGGGGGCTGGCATCTGGTTCCCAAATTCAAGACAAAGACCTGAAGGAGGAGAAATTTCTCAGTGTTCTCTCCGTGGCACTCTGCAGGCAAATCTAACATTGTTCTTGTGCACACTCAAGTCCTTAGAACAACAGAACTCCTTAAAAAAAAGTCAAAAAGTTCTACAAGCAGGTGTCTGGACAATAGAGCCAAGATTCTTCCTTTAAGACAACTACCAAAACTCAAGCTGTTCGGGGAAGACAGGTACAGTCTAAAGTGATCTTACTTGCCTGCTGGGTTTCTGGTCGTTCCATTAGCATAACCCAAAATGCCAATTCACAGACTTGATTTTCTCTCATGAGTGTTAAGGAAGGTGTGGAGTTGGCAACTTTGCCTGGCACCTTTGGGTTCTGGGACAGCGACTTGCACTATGGAATCAGAAATTCTTCTTTCTGGACCTTTCCATTCAGTTGCATAAGGAAACCTCTGATTTGTAGGAACAGAGTATGTGAGGGCAATCCCAATGAAGCTTCATCTTCAAAGGACACAGATCTTAAAACGACACCGAGCCCCTGACTGTGTTTCATTATCACTCAGAGTCTGGAGATTGCAAATAACGCAGAGGTAATTACGGAAGCACATTTGACACCCTTTCCTTGGCTTCTTGATCAATGTTCCTGCTACCTGGCCAGCATCACTGTAGTTAACGGATGGCTGTATGCAGGCAGAGTGACCAGACCACAGGAACGAAATCCTGGGTGAAGGGTCATACACGGTTCTATGTTGACGGGCCTGAGCATCAGTGAAGGAAGTCAAAATCTAACGGAGCCTGATCTGCAGCAGGGGTAGAAGGAGTGATTCTCCATCTCCTGATAGACCAAGACCCTCCCCTCCTGTAGTCTCTGAATGCAACATTAAAGGAACAGCAAGTAGTTAGGGACTGAGGCACACTGAGGGGGGCAGGACTTCCTGGGTTTCGTGGGTGTCATCATTACTATGTTGGCAGGTGGTAGAGAAACAGCTAAAATCTCCTTAACATGCGTGTCTCATACTAGAGCACGGAGCCCCAGGCTTGAAAGTACTTTCATAGTGTCCGATGAAAGAAACATAGGGCTTTTTCTTTATTCTGGATCAGGCAATCCCTCCCACAAAAAGCTAATGTGCTAAGGAAATTCATGTCTTTGCCTGCATTTATTTCTAGTATTATTAGGAAAAGAAACTGATTCAATCAGCCTTGGAAGAAGGGCATTCTACTTCTCTCACACGAAGAATTAACTAGTACTTCTCATTTCCTCTAAAAGCAGACAGATCCATTTAAGCCAAGATCAATGTTAATGCAATTCCCTGAACTAGGAAGACATACGGATTCCTGGGGCTACACAAGATGATGATTATGAATTATCACTTGTCTTCATCCTTCTACCCAGCCTTCAGGCTGACTCGTCTGGAGAAGAAGGATCATCTCATTCACTCAGATATAAAACAAAACTTTCCGGTAACTCTTCGTATGTTTGATATGGCATTAATTCCATGGTTTACCAGCAAGTAGAATGCATCACTGTAATTGCAGAGGACTCAATAGGCATAACTTTTTCCTTTTATTTCAATATCTTACTACTTATTTTTTAGACGTTGGTAGAGTTTTTCCTGGAAAAAAGAAACTCTGGATGCTACACATAGATTAATCTGGGACATATTTCAGTCTCCTGAAACCAAAACAAGGGACTAAGGGCAGTTTAACCTTGAATATGTGCAGAGCTTTTAACCCATTAATGTCACTTTTATTAATCTGCCCTAAGAAAATTAGTAAGTACTGCATAAAGATTTAGTACATCAATGTGGATACTTAGTAATAGGAGAAAGCAATGTCTATAGCCAACAACTACTGGATATTCATTCCAGTAATACTCTAAAGCAATGAAGAATAATTAAGTACTTTTTTCCTTTTTTCTTTTCTCTTCTCTCCCTCTCCACTGCCCTGCTCCCCACCCCCAACTTCTTCTTCCCCCCCTTTCTTTTAACCCAATAAAGATGTCCATGGTGTATTTTAAACTAAAAAAAAGCAGGTGAAAATACAGAATATATAGTACAGCCCTATTTTTGTTTTAAAAATATATAAGCATATCCATGCTCCCTATGTACCTATACAAACAAAATAATCTAGAACAACACACCAATTTTGAAAACATAGTTGTCACTGGGTGGAGAGATAAAAAGTGATTATTTTTTCCTTTTTCTTCTATTTTTTTTTCCCCACAAGAAATACATTTCACACATTACTAGGCATTTTCTGTTGAATGAGATGCTGAAGTGACTTGTCTGCCAGTTTTAACTATTCAAGTCTTGCGAAAGAATGTCTGTTGGCTTCTCTAAGTCACCCAAACCTTGCACTCCCCTTTGTCCTGGGCAACTGGGCATTCTCTTAGGTAGGCTACCCTGAGTCCACTCAAATAAGCTCTGTTGTAGCAACAGCTGACATCCTGCCCCACTCTCCTGAACGTAAGGACTCCTGTAATTCTCTGTATTTGCAGCAGGGAGTTGTTTGTTTGGGAGTGGGTTTTTCTCCCCCCTCCTTTTTTAACTTGTTCTAAAAATATAGGCACAAAAATAAAGATGACGGAATAAAAAAAAAACAAAAAAAAACTTGGTCCTCATCCTTCCGTGGTCTGGGAATTGTGGTCTGGAAATCCAACACAAAGGATTTGTTTTCTGAAGCATCTGGCACATGCGGGGAGCGTGGAGACGAGAGGGGTAGGGGGGTTGGTGAAATGATCTGCTGTCTGGGAAAAGCCCAATTTCTGCAACAGGAGGCTACAGGACTGCTCTGGAACTGCCCAGAGAAGGGGAGACATGGGAAGTTTCCTGAATTTGCTGTGTCACTTTGAGGCAGAGAATTCCACAGAACACTAAACTACAAGAATTTCTTCTAAGGGCCACATGGTTACTACTACTGTGCCCAACTACAGACTAGAATGGCACTGATGACCTATGTTTGTGTCACTGCATACGGCAAGCGTTCTGGTTTCAGTGAGCCTGCTGTGGTGACCACAGTCCAGGTTGAGAGCCACGCAGTCTCGGGCACTTAGGTCCCCGGCCATGTCACTTTGCAGCTGCAGGACGCTGAGTGAGGTATTGGCATCCATCTCTCTGGGCCTCAGTTTCTTTTCCTGAAAATAACAGACATACTGCTCCCACCCTTGTATGGATTTTGTAATTGTCAGTAATTATATACGTAGTGGGGAGCATCGTATCTGACACCCAAAAGGAAAACAGTAAAGGTTAGCTACTTTACTAATAAAAGAAATATAAGTGATAAAAATATGGTGTGTATGTGGTTTTTTTTTTTAAAGATTTTATTTACTTATTTGAGACAGAGAGAGTAAGAGAGAGCATGAGAGGGGAGAAGGTCAGAGGGAGAAGCAGACTCCCCATGGAGCTTGGAGCCTGATGTGGGATTCGATCCTGGGACTCCAGGATCATGACCCAAGCCGAAAGCAGTTGTCCAACCAACTGAGCCACCCAGGCACCCAAAAAATACAGTTATTTCTAACGCCGGTTATATAATATCATCTTCTAGCTTGCCTGTTTTTTTAAACTCTGAATCAGGGAAATGCCTGAAAAAAATTCAGAGAACAGCCTTCCAGGAATTAAGTCAAGAAGGTCTCGGTCAAAGCCTATTTCTAGCTCATTCTTTCAATGACCTGTTTTCCCCAACTTTATAAATTAACTGCTATGGCAAACCTTCAACAGCCCCACGACAGAGGGAGGAAGTAAGAGAAAGGATAAGCATGCTCCTTCTTTTATGCAGGGTTGCAGAGTCTAGCTGCAACAGAGGCCAAGTCTTAAATTACTCCTTTCGTCGTACGCTATTAGTTGACCAGACTACTAACTGAAAAGCCAAATCTTTTTTTTTTTAAGACTACTTAAAATGTATTGATCTTTCCATGTCAAGAGTTGGATCAATATACTCTACAAAAACTACTATACAGTCCCTCTATGTTTCTGCCAAGTACATTTCATTCTCCTTCTCTGGTGGTATCTGTGGTTGTCTGTGTGCTGTGAAGAGGCTCTCTCTTGGGGCTGATGGCAGAGTGTTTTGGTTACTCTGAAAGTCTTATGAAAATATGTTGATAAACGTTTGCAAAGAAGAAAACTGAAACAGACTTAGGGGAAGTTAGGAACCTAGTAACTTCCTGTCTTTCTATTTCCACTGAAAGCAGCAGCAGCAACCCTCAGGTCAGACTGAAACAGTAGGGCAAGGTCTGCACTGGCCTTTGGATCCCTGTCTGCTGAGTGTTTACTTGTGACTCACCTAACTCCTCATTTGTCTAGGTTCTGTTTCCTCCTTGGATGAACAGACTGTCCAAGTCTTTGTACCGAAGACCTTAAATGGTCCTTTCCAAGTTTTAAAGTTTTTACTTTATAAATCTCTAGCAAACACAGGATGTGAACAGAAATTTCTACTTCTGGTTTTTCAAATAAGTCATCACATACATGATGATTTTCATTATTAACAAGTATTAAGAAATCTCATGTGAATTTTCAAGGCCAACCTTCTCTACCAGAGACAAATTATTCCATTACTGAGGGGAATACGCCCGCCTTCCTTCCTTCCCTCCCTCCCCTTCCCCGTTCCCCCTCCCATCCATCCAACCATCCATCCTTTTCTGCCTCTTTCATTCACGTATTCATCAAAATGCACCCTACAGAGTCACAGAGTCCTCTAATCCCGGTCTCCTAAAACAAATCCAGGCACATAATGAGCCTCATTATATACTGTTTGAATGAAGAAATAAATAAGAGGGGCGCCTGGGTGGCTCAGTGGGTTAGAGCCTCTACCTTGGGCTCAGGTCATGGTCCCAGGGTCCTGGGATGGAGCCCTGCATTGGGCTCTCTGCGCAGCAGGGAGTCTGCTTCTTCCCCCCTCTCTGCCTGCCTCTCTGCCTACTTGTGATCTCTGTCAAATAAATAAATAAAATCTTAAAAAAAGAGAGAGAGAGAAAGAAAGAAGGTCCCTTTGCTCATATAGCCATACTGCCATTACTCCTCCGTAATGCAGTAAGCATTACTATACCACAGTATTGTTTTGATAATTATTTTGTTTTGATAATTATTTTGTAACTATAACTTCCCAGGGACAATGCCACTGACCCCTGCTTGGGGTTGGGGCAGGTGATGCAATGGGCAGGCCGGATACAACTTAACCCTTGTTCCCTCGGAGCTAACAGTTGAAAGATGGTGAGAACCACTGAGCAGATAATTACACAAGCAGTACCATTGTTACATGTTCCTGGGTGGAGAAGCATAAGGATGTTTTGAGAACATACAGAGGGAGACCCAGTCTTGTGAAGAAAAAAGTAGAGAATGGGGACGGGTCAGAGCAAGGTACCCTGACTTAGTGACAATTAAGCTGGAAGCGAAAGGGTGGGTAAGAGCTTGTCAAAGTGAAATTAAGACGGAGGCAGGGACACAGCAAGCAGGCAGCCCTGAGGTGAGAAGTAGCACATCTGGGAATGCACAGAGCCTTGGCAGGAACGCGGCCGATGGGGCAGAATGAGATGGCGAGGGGCGGACACTGAGGGATATTCAGAAGGTGGAAATGGCAGAGCTCGAGAAATACATTCATGAAGGGGCAGGAACAGAAGAATCAAGTAAAGCCTCACGATTCTGGCCTTAGTAACTAAGTGGCTTTATCTTGAACTCATTTTTAGAATTTTAGTTCACTGGATTAGTGTCTTTGGGGAGGGAGGGTTGCAGAGAGAGAAACGCTGCAAATGGGTCCCAATTCCTTAGCTTGTCCAGCAAAGCCCCCCAGTGATCTGACCTTTCTTTCTCTCTGGCATCCCTTTCCCAACACTACGCTTCAGGCAAAAGCTCACAGCTCCCACGCACTTGCTCGCCTTTCCTTTCCGAATCCCGTTTGGGGAAGTCCGTCCACCTTCTCCACCTAATTAACATTTCAGCTTTTAACAACATCCGACAGTCACTTCCTCTCCGACACCTCTCAGAATAGGACTGACACCTTCCTCCTTCATTCCCTCCTGCACCTCCCGGCCGCCGACTTTGGGCTTAAATGCTAGACTGGCCAGGAGGCATATTTGCAAAAGAGGGTCATTTTGCGCAGCAATGAATGTGTCCGAATTATGCACTGGGTTGGGGTGGGGAAGCTGCGGCTCCTCACGAAAGGCCCGGTCTAAAACGTTACTCAGCTTTAACTAGTCTTTACCATGGGAACCGGGGCTAAAATTAGCAGATCTGAGCTCTTCCAAACCAGCTCGAGATCAGAGGGCATGTATGTGTTTGTGTGTGTGACAGCACGTATGTGTTAGTGTGTGTGGCAGCACGTGTAGGCACGGACGCGGCAGGGTGCAGTTGTGCAATTACTCCATTATTTTTCAACTTTGACTTAAAAGGACATTTCCTTTTTAGACCGCGTGGGCCATTATGCATATACCAGTTTATAACCTCTGCTCTTGACATTCCGTCTTCACTCGGCTTCCTCTGTTCATCTCTGCTAATCCTCTTTATCACGTTTCCTGGGTCTTCTCATAAGCCTCCTGAAGGCAAGCAGTGTGGGATATCCGTTCACAACTCTATGCGCCAGCAGCAGCCCAAGCCTCCCTATGCCCAGGGCTGCACAGACCCTGTGTCTGGCTCATCGTAGGCGCTGAACAAATAGTGAGAATTAATGCATTCAAAACGTTAATCAAGCCATAGAGATCTGCTAAGTGTCCCCAGCAAGAGATCACTTGCTGGGCTCTTAACTGCCCCCAACACCAACTGGCTTGCCGGAAACGCTTTCGTTTGTGATTTATTTGCTGATCTGGTTTCTCCCGGTGTCACTTTCTGCAGGTAACGCACAGAGGGCTTATCGTTCCTTGACCAAAGTCAAATCCATCTTTTCATGTTCCCTCTCTCCTAAATCATGGTCCTCAGATGCCGGTCACTGGGCTCTGACTTCTGAGCCCATTCTGTTGCCAATACAGTTTGTAAAGCGCTCTCTGACCCTCAGAAGAAAGATGCTGCAGAGGAGAGAATTGATTATAAAATAATTGAATACACCAGGGTGTATCTGGCCTTCTGTTTCAACGGAATGGACTCACGAAGGGTCACGGATGCTCATTTGTTCACAGAAGAAGGATGCTGAGAGATAAGGATGAGAAGCAGAAGGGACATTGCCATCTGTCATGAGGTGTCAGGTGGAAAACGAAGGGCTGGTTTCTATTTTACAAGCAGAACCAGCTTGATGCATAAGCAGAGGGAGCCGGGATTGAAGACTGGGAAAGGCGTCTGGTGAATTTATAAGAACCTTGCCCGCCGCCCTTTATCCATCCCTCCAACCCAGTATACTACAGTTCAAACTGCAAGCACACAGAATCAGCCAGCTCCCTCAACGTTACAATGCTATTTTCTAAGGAGAGGAATCATAACCAATGGCTAAGGGGTTCCATCTAACGACAAACCCATGAGGGCCCACTGCAGCTTCACGGAACAAAAGAGGGAGGGACAGAGAGTCACAGGAATGGAGATGTTCTCCTGGAGAGGACAAAGCAGCGAGAGCGTGTGAGCAAAAGGTCAAGGAAGGACCTGAAGTTATCTCAGGGTAGGGAACAGTGGGGAGTCGATGTGAAAAGACGAAATGTACGGCCCTCAGGAACAGGACACCTGGAAAAACTATGCGAGGATATTATCTCTAACAAAAGCATTTCAGACATGACACCCTGGCAGAGGAGGTAATTTGGGACAGGAGGGTTGGATGAAGCCCCTCAAATGACTCCAAATACATGTTTATTTCTGCTTCTTTTTCATACAACCTTTTCAGATAGCCATACAACGTATGTCTTAAAAGCTAGGTTTTGGGTATTCGTCCTTTCTGACACTATGGAGTATTATGCCTCCATCAGAAAGGACGAATACCCAACTTTTGTAGCAACATGGACGGGACCAGAAGAGATTATGCTGAGTGAAATAAGTCAAGCAGAGAGAGTCAGTTATCATATGGTTTCACTTATTTGTGGAGCATAACAAATAGCATGGAGGACATGGGGAGATAGAGAGGAGAAGGGAGTTGGGGTAAATTGGAAGGGAAGGTGAACCATGAAAGACTATGGACTCCGAAAAACAATCTGAGGGGTTTGAAGTGGCGGGGGGGTGGGGAGGTTGGGGTACTGGGTGGTGGGTATTATGGAGGGCACGGATTGCATGGAGCACTGGGTGTGGTGAAAAAATAATGAATACTGTTTTTCTGAAAATAAATAAATTTATAAAAAAAAAAAAGAAAAAAAAGCTAGGTTTTGCATGCAAGAGGTCTGTCCCCACGACTGTGTCTCTACCCGCAGAGCTGGCACTATTACTATTGGCCCTGGAAGAAAATGTCTGGTCTCACAGCTGGCCCCATTTTTCCTTCTCCCTCATGCATTTGGCTCATGATTACAGCTTTATTCCCTTGTATGCCAATGGGATATTTTATTACAAATAAAAACAAGTTCTCATCCCAGCAGTTCCTTCAGCTCTTAGTTAGATCATCCTGAGCTACTAACTTGGTTCTGTTCCATCCCTTTTTCTGTAACATGTGGATACTAAGAGTATGAGAGTTAGTTGAGTACAGTGTCTGCCCACTACGGGCGCCCAAGAAACGTCAGCCATCATGTTCACGTAGCTTTGCCCACTCATTCGCATTTATTCATCTTGTTCTAGCTGACAGCAGTTAGCCACAAACGGTGCAACTCAGCACACGGCTCGCCATGTCCCTTAAAATGTTTTAGGGAAGGTCGGCATTATAGCCCGCTACCTGTTGTTGGTGACAGGCTCCTTTTTCTCTTGCCTATAAAACCTCCCCAAAACACTGTCTCATTAAAAACAACATGCAAAATAAGAAAAAAAAAAGAACATCAAGTTTGAAGAGATAATTAACAAAAACCAAGCTTAGCAGAAGGCAGGTTTACTTGGTTCATTAGCCAAAAAGGCAATGAAAAATCCAATTTGATCTTAGGCCAGACCACCTGGTTAAGTTAAACCTACCAGAAACACTAGGATTAGCAATAAGCAAACAAACACATATGTATACATGCATTATAAGTAAGTTTAAATAAATATTAAATATATAATTAATATCATATATGCATATAATTTTATATATTTTAAATACATCATTTTAAATGATTTTAAGTATTTTAAATTTTATTGTTTATGTTGATTTATACATTATCTATATGTTTATATAAGTGATATATATATATATGTGTATATATATATATATATATATAAAATGATACATATATTATTTAAAAGTCGCATCTCTGAGATGGAAGTTGTAACAAGCAATTGAGCTAGAATTCAGACTCAGGTTAATCTAACTCCAAGACCTGTGCTCTTAATAGCAACAGTGTATTACCTCTATGGTTCATAGTATTTCAGAGATGCTGTCAAAGAGATCCTGAAATTAGGAGGTATTCTGGACTAGATGCCCTTCCACTTCCCAATCCTCCAAATCCTTAAGACTCTAAAATCCATGATGAGACTATCTGAAATTGTCATTCCCTCCCCTCTCCCCAACCCCAACGGCATCTTCTATTTTCTTACTTTGCTTTAGTTTTCAACACAATACTTAACACACCTGGCATAAAGTATCTATTTGTGTGTGTGTTCTGTTTCTTTCACTAGAATGTAAACGCCATGAGGTCAGGAACTCGAGGTCATTCATACCCACATCTCTAATACTGGAACAGAACAAGAGTAATACGACAGAACAAACATGGGTTCATTCAGTGGATGGCTGTTCATGGAGGGATGGGGGCATAAGGTGCAAGAATTTATTTTGTGGCAGGAAACCCACTTGGGTAATGATGTGGGAAAATTTCAGAGGGGGGCTTGTATTCAAAAGGCAGGGTCTGGGAACATGATCTGAATGGGTAGAAGGCGAGTATAAGGGGGTATAGGGAGTTAAAGTTGGAGAAGTAGGCTAGAGACAACATATGGAGAGCCTCAAATGCCAAGATACTTGGCAGAAGCAGGAACATGAAAACCATCTTTCTTCCGTTGAATTGAACAGGCTGAGTGGGCCCTTGCAGCAAGGCCTGGGAAGGAACCATCTATACCTTTAGGGTCCATAGTAGCTGACCTAGATGGCATCATGTTCTGTCCAATTCCCTAGCTTGGGCTAATGGGGCTTTAACTTTCATCAAGACAATTAGCTCAGGATCCGAGGTAGAAAAGAAGAGAAACTCAATCAACATCTACATTCCCTGTGGACCAGGTGTCTAAGGCCTCCAGGAGAAAGAAACTTAAGTCCAAAGGTCCAATTTTTGCCTGCCTATACAGTCAGGTCTCATCTTCAAAGTTGTCCTTCCCAGGCTAGAAGGAATCCCATCTTTTTCTCCAAGGCACAGGATGGAATATAAGGTCTCTAAATACATGTCCCTTTCCTAGGAGATGTCAGAATTGACAGTAACCAGGGCCACAGTTTATTGGTGCTTGCTCATACGTCCGGCTTTGGGCTGGGGACAAGGTGGTAGATATTAATTGGTCCACAATCCTATTACAACATTGCAAAATGCTAACTTTCAGCTTCTCAAGGTCACACTTTTACTCAGTGGGGAAGATGGAATCCAGACAGATCTATCAGGTTCCCAAACCTGTTTTCTACTGAAAGGACTGCATTCCTACATGATACTGGGTAATGGGTCCTCAGCTGTCAAAGGCCAGTGAGCAATGATTAAGGGGAATTCTGGGGACAGGAGCAGGGTGAGGAGCAAGGGCACGGTGATCAAGGAGGCTGAAGGAGAGGAAGCAGGGAGGAGCCCACGAGGGTCCTGCTGGAGTGGAAAGGAAGAGTGCACAGGAATGCAGACACAGGACACCTGGGCCAGGAGCTTGCCATAAAAGGCCAAGTGGCCAGATGTGGCAGCCGTGTTCAAGCAATGGAAAGGTCACGCCGAATAAAGAACTCATTCATTCTGTGTTTCAAGAGAAGGCAAAATGAGGAAGTACAGCATTCATGAAAGCAATCCCAATCACCCAAGATGTTTCTAATGTCCATTTCTAGTCTCCTTGGCCTAGCACTCTTTCCCTTCGTCTGTGAAAAACTTTCCTGTATGCCAACCATACCCTGGGGGTGTCCTTCCTTCCTGGCCACTGGGACCACAAAGACATAGACACTAGAGGGAGGTGAAGTTAGCCAGATCTCCCCACCCCCCCGCCCAGGGAACAAGGGAAACAGAAAGAACAAATATCTAAGCCTTTATTGGGAGCTGGATGTGTATGTGAGCTTGGGAAGTTACTTGTGTGGCTGAAGTGTTCTGCTAAGTGGAGAACACCAATCTCACAGAATGAAGATGAGCAGAGAAAATTCCAGACTGAAAGAGGAAAGGAGGAGTGTTAGGGAGGCAGGGAGAAGGATGGAGAAATTGAAATTGACTGATTCGTAGTAGTCAAGCCCAGATTCTACTCACCCCTGAAATCTACCCTTCCACGTTTTGTCAAGAGATTTAAAAAAAAAAAAAATGCTGATTTTTTTTCTTTCAAACCAGTTTGAGTTGGATTCTGTCACTTGCAACCATAAGAACCCTAGCCCAGTCATTAGCGAATGCCAGTGCGGGTTGAGGTAAGGGCACGAGCTCCCCACCTCTGGACATAATTAAGGAAGGCGTAAGACACAACTCTCATTAAGGAGATCTTAGCATACTAATTTGGAGGTCCTCTTAAGTCTAAATTCAAGGAGAGCTGCGAGATGGTCAAGAACATGCTCTTCATTTGTGCCTCTGTCCCTTCTGCATGGGTCATTGGCTTCATTATCTCCAGCCCCATTAATGTCTGATAGCATCTGGCGATGGCCTCCTTACAAGACCTCCTGGGGAGATTTCACAATCACTCTGATTAAAAAAAAAAGAGAGAGAGAGAATTTACCTTTGTTTCCATGCCAAACCAGGGCCCAGGGTGCCAGGGTTTCAGTCTCAGGACATAGCCAGAAAGACTTAAAGCTACTAACTGATCATGAACCTTAATGCTATGGTCTCCAAAGAGAGCTCAAGACGCTAGTGTGGCCATCTTACTCTCCTCAGGGAAGTTGTCTTTAGCGAATAAGGCCATTGAGATTGTGTATCTGCTTGCTGCCTACATCCATCTTACTCTTTTGGGCCCACACAGACCCTCCTCGTCAGCGTCAACCCACTCAAGAGGAGGAAGTGTTTCTGATGTCTTACAGCTGTTGCTCATAACAATAAGGGCTGTTTACAATAAGGAGTTAACAGCAGGTTGTGGCCAAGAGTTCGAAAGTTCTAGCATCTCCAGATGTTAGAGCTTGGTTCTAGAGAACTAGGTTCCTGTTCTCTATGGAGATCACAACAGAGCCACCCTGTGTTAGAGGACATACCCGAGCTCAACAGTTTGAGGCTGAGCTTCTTTCCTACATGACACCTTCAGAGGACAGAGCGAGTGGAAACACTACTGACAAGAGTCAAGACCAACCTAAAAATATTCACGCATGTCTACCTCCTTATAAATGCTTAGGAGATTCTCCCTGATCATTGGCGATTATCTGAGATTCGACTGGCGGTCCACTTTGAACTCTTTTTTTTCAGAAATGAGCCCACTTCCTTCCCAAATGGGAGTTACTTCCTGGTTAACTTTAAGAATTAAAAATCACACTGAACATAGTTGTGCATATTCAGAAGTGGCCTTACAATACTGAGGGGCCCACAGCCAGCACTGGGTGTGCATAACTGTTAACAATCACTGCTTGTCAGAAACGGCAACAGAGACCTTCTCTTACAAGAGGCAGCCCTTAGCCCATCCTCTGGTACTTCCCATTTTATCAGATCGGCTGAGCTCTACTGACTCTCTCTTGTCCGAGACTAACGCCAGTGGTTTTCGTTCTGAACCAGGCCACTAAATGCTGCTTTGGTTGGCCCTCCAGTATACCCCACAAGCCTGTAAGCTCCTTGGGGGCAGGCCTATGTCTTCATTCATCTCTGAATGTAACAATCCTCTCCAGCACTTCACAGGGGCTCAGTAACTGTTCGTTTTCAACTCAAGCGCAGCACCAAAGAATTTGAACTTACCCAGGACTTGTGACCAGACTGGGGTAACCTAGGGCTCAGCAAACTTTTCCTGGAAAGGGTCAGATAGTAAATACTTTGGGCTTTGCTGGCCGTAGAGTCTCAGTCACAACTACTCAATTCTACCACAGACAATACACAGATGAACGAGAGTGCCTATGCCTCAGTAGAATTTTACCTCTGGATACGAAATGTGAATTTGATATAATTGAAATTTGAATTGAAATTTACCAAACCGAATTTGATATAATTTTTACATGTCATAAAATATTTTTTCCTTTTATCAGCCATTTAATGATATAGAAACCATTCTCAGTACAGCTGTACAAAAAAAAAAAAAAGATGGTGAATTTCAGTTTCTGATTTGACATGGGAAGAGCTCAGATGTCATCACTCCCATACTCATGGCAAGAACAAAGCTGAAAAACTGGAAATCAACAACTCTTCTCAAGTCCCTTAGAGAACTGAGATCATAGAGCAAATCAATACCCTCAAACCTAGAGAGATGGGTAGTTACAGAGAATCACATCTTACCTGAACAAGGACTTTGCTGGAACCAGCACTGGGTAAGAACATTTAATAGGTAACTGGCTGACTATCCTTTAATTATTAATTAATGGATACTGAGAGATTAAAAACTCCTGAAGCCAAGCCTTGAGGGGCTCCCACAACTGCCTGGGTTTTATCTCAAGGAACCTCATAAAGTTTCTCACTGTAACTGGTAGAAATTCTCCTCAGGCTTCAAGCAGAGTGAAGGGGAAGATGCCATTCTGAAATACACCCAGACTGTTCTGTTCTCCTTAACAAGACCTGCCCTCAATGGAAACTATTTTACCAGAGCCTAAACCACTAACAGGGGTTTTATCAGAGCCTAACTGACGTGAGAGAAGGGAAATACCCAACTTGAGCCCCTTTTGGCTTCCTGTCTCGCCCATGGTGTGAAAAAAAACTCATGAGAAGCACTTGTGAAGAATTTTATGCAGTCAAATTTATTAAATTTTTTTTAACTCTCTGCATGGAAAATAAAAAGTTCATAAACAAAACCAAAAGACAAATGGGAAACATATTTGCAACTAAGGGGAGGCTAATTTCCTGAAACTATAAAGAATGCCTACAAAAGGTAATCAACACAACAGGAAAAAATGGGCAAAACATCTAAACAGGAAAAGAAATGAAAAAGCTCTTGAATCTGCAATGACAAAAAACTCACTGAGAGTTATCTGTTATCACGAGATAACAGAGTGCTTCCCCCCGCCCCATGTCTTACCACCGTCAACAGGGCTCCTGTGTAATAACGGGATAACTGAAAAGAAATGCAAGGCTCAGATTCTACTTACGAAGGAGTCTCTAGGGAAGCCCAAGACAACAGGGAAGATCAAAACAAGGACATCAGAGGAAAGTTAGCTTCTGACATGGAGAGCTCCTATGGCAATCAGTAAACTCGGCCCAGCTCCCAGGCAGGTGAACAAAAAACCCAGGTGGTAGGCCAGAATTGGCCACAGTTCTCCCACCCCTATGCAATGGTCTGGGAAAGCCAGGCATTCCCTGCCACTCTCTATAGAAGCAAATAGGACGCTCAGGCCCACATGCAAAAACTGGCCTAGTCCATGCTCATAAGGGAGAATGAACAGGGGCCTACAGACTTACCCAAACACAGTCCTTCTCTTTTAAGTCATTTTTTCCTTATTTTTTACAGCACATAAAATTTTAAAAGGCAAAGAGAAATCTCTGAACACGTTCCATTACCTAGACATACCGTACATTTTTAACTGAAGAGCTCTCTCCTAGACCTTCTCCATACAGATAGTGGTGATCATAAGGTAGAGGCAGCTGGAACAGGCTTTTCAAAAGCATCACTTCACAGATATTTTCCATACTGCTGTACAATCTTTATACTTGTAATTTGGAATAGGTAGAGGACATTCTGTGGAGCGAGCAGACACTTTTAGTGGGAGGGTTTCTTTTTATCAAAAGCATAACCTGGACTGTGACACAGGTCTCACATGAAGGCTGGGTTCCAGCTATCCATGTTGCCATAGTCTGACTGTGGCCACCCCCCGCCCCCGAAACTTCACATATTGAGATCCTAATGTCACAGGTGATGGCCCCAGGAGAGAGAGGCCTTTGGGAGGTGCTAAGGTCATGAGGGGGCCTTAACAAGAGACCCCAGAAGGAATATTCACCCTTCCCTCCACTGTGTTAAGAATCCAATGAGAAGTCTGCATCCCAGAAGAGGGCCCTCATCTGATCTGCTGGCACCCTGATCTTAAGAGTTCCAACCTCCAGAGCTGTAAGAAATAAATTTCTGTTCTTTATAAGAAACCTAGTCTGTGGTATTTTGTTACAGTAGCTGGAATGGACTAAGACACATGACCTTCAACTCCTGGACCGCTGGTACCCAATAAAAATAAAACCACTGGAAAAGAACCCAAAAAATTCTTTACAAAAATATCTCGATACCTCTTCAAGAACAACCTGTTTTTCTCAACTTCTCAGAAGTCTTGGCCAACTTCAGTGGGACAATACCCATGTTTAGAAGCCACCGGTACCATGATCCCAGAGAACTGAATCTCATTACTCATTAGGTCCTGGCTAAACCTTAAGGGCTGAGTATTGGGAATTTCAAGAGTCACATCAAAGAGCGTGGCACCAGCTGGCAGGGAACGTGAGCCAGGCCAGCATTTTTACAAATGTCCTCCCTGTCGCCACAGCTATTTTGACTGACAAAGACCCTGCTGTTTTCAACCCAATGCAGGTCCAACAGATTGCACTTAACTAGGATAGTGGTTCTGCAAAGCAGGCAAAATGCTGACCGGGATGAGACCAGCCAGGAAACCCACTTCCTTTATCCCCTGATCAGGATGAAAAGAGGGACGGGGTTCATGAAAGGCTGTGCATTAGGGTCTGATCCCTGTGCTGTCATCTCGTGTTACCTGCATGAAAGAAGGGGGATTGTTTGGGTTTGGAGGGTGGGGTGAATTTCCAATCCAGTTGCTAGTCAGCCGTGGGCTCGCTGCCAACGTAAGTGACTCTACCATAGGCACCATTCCTTCTCGGTTTAGATTGGACTGTACAGCGCTTTTGGCTTTGTTGATCTAAGAGTGGATTTTATTAACACTTTGTCCCTACCTCTGTACAACCTAAGGCTGTGGTCTTTGGGGACCGTTTCCTTGTTTAATCTTATTCGTTCATGCCCCAGAATCCAATACAGTGTTCGGTTTTTTTGTTTGTTGTTTGTTTTTAAAGATTTTATTTATTTATTTGAGATAGAGAGCGAGCATGAGTAGGGGGGAGGGGCAGAGGGAGAAGCAGTCTCCTGCTGAGCAGGGAGCCCCAATGTGGGGCTCAATCCCAGGACCCTGAGATCATGACCTGAGCTGAGGCAGCTGCTTGACCCACTGAGCCAACCAGGTGCCCCTCCAACACATTGTTTAGTACACAGTGGGTACTCAATAAATGCTTGCTGGAAGAAAAAGAAAAACAAAAACAGAAAAACTAGGCAATGGAATTTTGCCTAAATAGGATAAACATAAAAATAGCTAATAGGTATTGAGCATTTAACCTTCCAAGAGTGCCTGACTACAATCCCTGCTAGTAAGTAGGATTAACATCCCTATTTTTCAGATGGGCCTACTGAGAAATGGAGGGACAGAGCCAGGCACAGAGCTGGGAGTGAAGACCGGTCTGTCAGCACAACACTGAATGATTTTAGAAACTTCTACCTCCAGCACGTACATGATTCCCATGAAATTACTTTTGATATTTAGACATGAGAAGCCCTACACCTCTCATTCCTACACACACTTATTTCCCAAGAACTGCTTGCTAATGACGCCCATTGTAAAATGCAAAGCTCTTTATGAAAAATCAGACAGAGGACTATAGTAGTAAGAAATGCAGGCTTCCCGGAATACTCAGAAAACCGTTTCACTTACTCCACCACCATCAATGAAAGAAGCCGATTCTATTGTTGGGCTCTGTAATTGCTAAAATATTCTTTCTTCCTGGAGGAGCTGAACTCTGCCTCCCTGTAGCTAGCTCACAGTTTCAAGGGCCTTTGTCTTTTTTTTTTTTTTTTTAAAGATTTTATTTATTTGACAGAGAAAGAGAAATCACAAGTAGGCAGAGAGGCAGGCAGAGAGAGAGAGAGGAGAAAGCAGGTTCCCTGCAGAGCAGAGAGCCCAACGACTGGGCTCGATCCCAGGACCCTGGGATCATGACCTGAGCCGAAGTCAGAGGCTTTAACCCACTGAGCCACCCAGGCGCCCCTAAAGGGCCTTTGTCTTAAGGGAACTGACATACCCCCTTTCCACAACCAATCTGGAGCTTATTGCCTGGTCTCCCTACATTTATTTTATTTTATTATTTTTTTAAAGATTTTATTTATTTATTTGAGCTAGAGAGACAGACAGAGAAGGAGAGAGAAAGGGGGCATGCAGAGGAAGAGGGATAAGCACATGCCCCACTGAGCAGGCAGCCTTACACAGGGCTGGATCCCAGGACCCTGAGATCATGACCTGAATGGAAGGCAGACACTTAATCGACTGAGCCACCCAGGTGTCTCTAACATTTTTCTACAAAGTCCCACCCTTTTTAAGATACCAAATGGCATGATATTAATAAAGAGCACAACTTATTTTTAGCACATACAGTTTATAGGGCATTTTAAAATAACATACCTCTAACAAAATAAATCACAGACGGATCAAGATATAAACTTAAATATAGGAACCATACAAATACTAGGAGAAAAATGACCTTCTAAAATTATCTTAAGCTGAGGTAGCCCTTTGCACATATGACATAAAACCAGAATACCATTTAAAAAGATTAGTAAGCTTGACTATATAAAAATTTTTTAATTACTGAATGAAAAAAAAAAAAACACTAAAAACAAAGTCCCAAAACAAATGGGAAACTTACTTGCAAATAAGGAGAGGCTGATTTCCTTAAACGATAAAGAACCCCTACAAGAGTTAATCAGGCTAACAACAAAAACAAAAGGAAAAAAAAAAATGGGCAAAGAATATAAACAGGAAAAGATATTTAAGTCTCTTAAATCTACAACACGATACTCAACCTCACTCAAAGTAAGTGAAATGCAGATCACACCTACCATGCTGTTCCTTTTTAACTGATCAGACCAGCAACGATCAAAAAGTTTGATAATGTCACGTAATGGGCTGATATCAAAATGCAACGATGTGACGATGTGACGATGTGACGATGTGACGATGTCCACGATGTCGGTCCTTCTCTCCCTCCCTCCCTTGCTCCGTCCGCCCTTCCTTCCTCTTTCAAAAAGTAAAGGACCTGATGGGGAGGAAAGGCTGACTACTCTGGGCCACTATTTTATCCACTTTCCCTTACTTAATCTTCACAACAATGAGGTTACTTCTATTTTTGTAACTGATGAAAATGAGGTTCAGAAAAGAGAAATCATTGACTCAAGCATAGGCAGCGGAGCAGGGATTCAAACCCAGGTATGACTGATTACAAAGCCTAGCCTCTTCCCGCCCATTCATCTCTGTGTTCCTAACAGTTTTTGCTCCATATATTTTACAGCAATGCTCCTTGGCACATAAAGTTTTGAATCTATTATATCTTCACTAATGATTGTGCCATTTATCAACGTGAAATCACTGTACAGAGTACTTTTTGATTCAATGCTATTTTTCTCATTGTTATCCACTTACCGTCTATTTTATTATTAAATCATTTCACACATATTTGAGTACCAACCGTTTACCAGCTATCCACTGGCAATACCAAAGTGAATAAAGTCCATCTTCAAGGTAACTGAAGACGGTATTAACTGATAGAACACTGTACAGTGCAGTAATGGACTAGACAAATTTTATTCAATTGGCAATGAATGCAGATTACTGTCTTTTTAATCCACTCAGCAATATTCTCTGCGCAGCAGGGAGCCTGCTTCCCTCTCTCTCTCTCTGCCTGCCTCTCCAACTACTTGTGATTTCTCTCTGTCAAATAAATAAATGAAATCTTTAAAAAATATATATATATTCTATGTTTTAAGAGAAAAATGTAAACCTATGTATTTACCATAATGCACACACTTTGGGGTTTATTGTTAGTGTTCGTTTGTTTCCTGGCTTTTTTCTTTTCTGCTATTTTTTTCCTGTATAACCTATGTTCTTTTATCCTAAATCCACTTAAAGACAAGTATCCTATTTTCAGTTATAAGAATGGTTATCACAGAGATTTTTTCCACAAATACACACCAAAAAAATCATATTTATCTGATCAAAACAAGTAACAAGAAAGTGTTAGGCCGTGTTTTACAGGATACCAGAAGTGCACTCCCCTCCATTATCCAGCCGTAATTAGTTAATCTGGGTTCCCAAAACTAGTCATTACCTTGTGCGTGTGCACTCGTGTGTGTGTGTGTGTGTGTGTGTATGCACATGCACACATGTTGTTCACTAGCTTTCAAAAACCTTTTTCGTCCTTTGTATCTAGCTTGTTTCCATAGTTACAGCAATTATTAGCATCAGTTCTTATGCTGACCATCAGTATTTTTATTCGCCTGACCTTAAAGTTCAAACAAAGCTGAACAAGGATCCTCTGGGGACCCCTGCAGTGGGTGGGAAGCTGGAATCAACTGCTTCTAAAATCCCCTCCTGCCCCAAGGTACTTCATAGCTGTCCACAATGTGTATTAAGTGTTAAGACGCACCCCAGGCTTATGTAGCTCAACAATACAATCAGCTTCCTGTTGCAGTGGAGCACCTGGCTTGCTTATATACTCTTTAGACCTTGCAAATGCTAACAGTCACAAACAAAAAAGGCACTAGAAGGTTCTAGCAGTGGAGCTGTTAACAGGCCCTAGAGCTAGACTATTTTGGTTTAGACCTGGGCTCTGATGCTTATTACTGTGTGACCTTGGGGAATTCACTAGCATCTCTGTACCTCAGCCTGAAATGGGGATCATAGCCCCTCAGAGGGTCGTTCTGGGCCTTCAGTGGGATAAAACACAGAGAGTCCTTCCAAGACACCTCCCTAAAAGTCTTATCTGTTCCTCGGCGTTCAGCAAGCTCTGTTGCTTCTTGAGCACCGTGGCCTGATTCTTACCACTCGTAACTGCAGTTTACCTTTCTGTCCTTTCTGACACTAACCTGTCTCACTCCTGGGACCTTGGCAATGAGGACTTGAGGAACAGAAGGAGAAACGCTACCCTCTGTCCCCCCGCAAGAGTCCCGCTGCAATCCCTCAGAGCGAAGGGGGTCACAGCCCAGCCCAGCAGCGGTATCTTGCTGGGGCCTGGATCATTTCACGGCAGCCGCACTCAGTGGGTTTGCTGAGCTTCCCAAGAGCCACACGATCATTCTGATGATCTGGGGCCTCTGCTGGAAAGACAGCCAGTGGTTCCTGTGTATGAAACTCACCGAAGAAAAGAGCAGCAAAGCCAGCAACGGCTCACCTGGGATGGAGGCTACCCCGCTGGCACACGTTCACACCCCACCAGTCGTGAGGCCCCTGGCCATGTGTCGGTACCCTAGAGCCAGGAGCGGCTGACGCAGCCCGCAGCCTTCTTGGACTCTCCTGTGGAGAGGTGGGGTTGACTTCTCTTCCTCCTTCATGTGGATGGACACTAGGACTGCTTTCACTTACTCGGTGCACGGCTGAAATGACCTGTTGTGCCAGTTTCTGGGTCCAGACTGAAGAGACTGGCAGCCACCCCCTCCTGTCCCTTGGAACGCTTGCTCTAGGGGATCCCAGCAGCTGCCTCAGGAGTCTGTCTGCCTGAGCCCACCACACTGTGAGCTCAACCAATAATAAAACAACAAACCACCAGCACACACATAAAAACACCTACCAAACGTTCAAGGTGGTCCTAACACGTGATGTTCTTAGTATTGTGTGATCTACCCAAACTCACATAGCGAATTTACTGTTGGGCAGGGCCTGCAACATCAACAGTCACGCACCCCTGGCCCAAGGCTCGCTCTCTCCTCCAAGTGGCTGTTCTCGCTAATCCGTGAGCAGTTGCTGCCACGACAATAACCACTCTTGCGAGGCTCTCTCCTGTTAGTCTCACACGGCCAGGTGGTTTTCTCTTCCCAGCAAACACTGATCCTCATAGAGGGACAGACACAAAGAGACAAGAAAAACAAGGGCCGTTCATTCTGCCAAAAGGCAGGTCTGTGTGGATCCTTTCCTTAAACTTTCCTCACCTCATTCCCTATACCCATCTCTGCCTTCATGATATGAGCTATGCCTAAGAACTGGGCATTCTTTGCCTGATGTCAAGTGCTTACTGAAAAACATTAGACCTTAAAACAACTCAGCCTTCAATATTAAATAGGAACATATAAAATTTGCATGTATGAAGTTCCTCTTAAAATACAGTCTCTTAAATGGACCATGCTTAATTTTCTCAAGCAGTGTATTTCTGGTACCAATCTTTGCCTCTGTTTTCACTGGGCTGGGGAATGGGAAAGAGAGAAGTATGGAGGCACGGTGGAATTCTAGCAGGAAGAGGCACGGTACACTATCTCTCTCCAGACTGCTCCCTCAATGGAAGGCTGAAAGAAGTTATCCTGGGGGGAGGCTGGGCAGATCTAACAGCGACAGTGACCCCGGATTTGTGGTTGGAAGAGAATGGAGCCAGCAGCCCCATATCCCCAGGAAAGGAAACTGCTCTGTCCCAGGGGGAGTTGAACAAGGTTTTGGGAAAAGAGAAAGGTCGAGACCCGGTCAAAAATTAGAATCTCAGAATCCAGAGAGTGAGAGAAAAGATCAGAATTTATGGAATTAAAATTTATAGAAACTCTGGGAGGTATTCTCTTCCAGCCTCTATTATTTCTGTTTTCTGAAGAGGAGAGAAACAATTGTTTTTCAGGAAAAAGCACGTGGAAAATTTGTTGCCATACAATTATAAAGAAAAGGATTTAGGGGAAAACGTATAAGTAATTTCTGTTCCCTTAGATCACAAGTGATTAAATTTCTTTGGTAAGAAGTGAATACAACTAAGATTATGTAAATGCTTACATGTTTTTTCTTAGTCAATCGGTTTGGACAGGAGAAGACTTTTATTGTTTTCAGCCTTCTTCCCAGTCAAGACTCATTTTCAGCTCAAGGGTCTGACTTGAAAACAATGGAAAACATGCTTAAAACAAAACTGTGCCCTTTTCTTTGAACACTTAACACCAAATAGAGCTGTAATCAAGTTCTCTAAGCATCTTTATATCAGAATTTTGCCCTACTAACAGAGGTCTCCCAAAATATGCTACTCTCAGGAATTCTGCTGGGTAACAATGTTACACGTTTTATCTCTTTCCTCTATTTGTGCTGTCAAGAACTCTCTAGACTGCGTAGATATGAGGTGAGGGACACACTTTCTTAAAATATGTCTTAGAACCAAGGAGGCCGATAAACATCTCCCGGCATCCAATACCACTAGAGTCAACTCAACTGAAATGAGAAGGCTGGGGGACACCCAAATTGCTGTGCACCTGCCACAGAAAGGAAAGAGGAGAGAAGAGGCCCTAAACTGGTGGATTCTGGGGTCCAGAGCAAGAATGGAAGTGCTCTAGCATTCATTCAGGGCTGGAGGGGTCCCTGGAGGGAAGGGACAGAGAAGAAAAGAAAGGGATGGGAAAAACTTCAGAGGAGATGCTCCTGGCTTTATCCACTCGAAGAAACAACTTCTGAATGCTTACTCCAAAATCTTCCTGGTAATAGTTGAGGATACAAGCATAAATAAGATACGGTCTGGTCCCCTCCGGAATCCTCAAGTTAACAGGGAAAGAACCACGTAAAGAAATAATCACAATCCAGTATGGCAAACACAGGAAAAAATGATTGCATCCAACATCCACTATGTGATTGCTGCCTGCCAAACATGGTGACTTTACACCGATCCCATTTAATATTTCCAAATACCCTACATCACAGGTACTGTGACCATCCAGATGAAGGCACTGAAAGGTGAGTTATTTGCTCAAGCAAATGTAATTGTTCAAGGTCACCGATATCAGTGGGGAGGGGTTAAAGCCACATGTTCTGAATTTGAGGCCGCATTTTCTCTCTCTCTTTTTTTAAGATTTTATTTATTTATTTGACAGAGAGAGAGAGAGAGGAGGAAGCAGGCTCCCTGCCTAGCAGACAGCCCAATGTGGGACTCGATCCCAGGACCCTGAGATCATGACCTGAGCGGAAGGCAGAGGCTTAACCCACTGAGCCACCCAGGTGCCCGATGCGACTGGTTTTAGAAGAATATTCCAGGTGGTGCGACTGATGCGAGCAAAGACACAGGACTCATAAGCACACCTGATGAGGGCACAGGGAGACATTCAGGGTAGCTGCAGAGGGGTTTACAACACAGTAGCCTTAGTAGCTGAGCCCGGGTGTGGAGGACCACCCAGTTAGCCCATGTTCAAGGGTATGGACGATGGACGTGATTCTCGGAGCCTGGGGGATTCTCAGACCTTTTTACAGAGGACGAAAAGCACAATCAGATTTGCATTTTAGACAGATCTCCCTGGCAGCCATGTGGGGTTCAGAGTGGCTAGAATGCAGTAATTGCATTTGCAGACATTTGGGGGTTAAATTGACAGAACGCAGTGCGTGAGAGAAAGGAGTGTAGGATGAATCCGAAGTTTCTAGCTCGAGAGCCTGGTGGCAGATTACAAAAACTCGGAAGGCAGAGGTTTCTGGGGGAAAGTGGTACGCGCCGTCCTGGCCTGCTGAGTTTGAAAAGCCTTTGGCACATCAAGTGGGGCTCCCATGAGGCAGCCCAAAGATAATTACAAAATTCCAGGGAAGACTTGATAAAAGTCATGGAGTTAAACTTTTGTCATACTGCATGTGTCTAAGACCCAAAGAAAAGGAGTTAATACGAACAGGACGGGGCAGGTAAATGGTCCCTTGCGCCTGGTTTGTTTCCTGCGTGTTTTGCTGGGAGGATGGGGTGGCTTGTGTGCGGGGGCGGGGGGTGGGGGGTTGGGGAGGGTGTGTTCTTTCCTCCGGCTCTTCCTCATATAGTTGGGATCTACTGAGAAAAACCAGTTGCAGGCTTTTGGTCCAAGGGATATTCATTCCGCAACAGGCTAACCGCACCCTGATGATCCCAGCTCCAGAAAGAACACGTGGCCCCAAGTTCACTGTTGTGGTGAAGTCCTGCTCTGGCCTCGGGCAGGAGAGCCAAGATCAAAGCTCACAACATAAATATTGTGCTGATTAAAACCAAACTTTCTGCTTTTGATGTAAGCTAGCCTCTATTGTTGGTAGGAACAATGCAGTAGTGTAGCAAGAGGACCCTAGCTATAAGTATAAAATAGAATGTACTCGATAAAAGAGACAGAGACAGAAAGGGAGAAGAGAAGGAAGGAAGGAAGAAAAAATAGAAGGAAGGAAAGAGAAGAAATAAAGGAACTAATGTCATTCCCAGGGAGTGATGCAGAAGCAGGAAGTATCTTCTGTTGAGATCCACTTCTGTGGCGGAAAGAGCAGAGCACATTGGATCAGGAAACCTTCCTTCTAGCCTCATTTTGCCATAAACTGCCTGTGGGGCGTTAGGACGCCCTGCACCTTTGCAGGCTATAGAAACTGTTTCCAGTCCCTTCCAGCCATCCCACATCCCTGTTTCACGGCTGCTCCCAGGAGATGCTCTTTCTCCTGACGTGCCACCTTCTTTCTCTCTGGCAGGGAAGGATGTCTGATCTCTCCTAGGGGTAATGAGACACAGGGAAGGTGCCTGAGCCATTTCGGAAAACTCTCAGAGGCTGTCAGGGGCCCAGCTCACTTCCACTTCTGAAACTCCCAATATGCTATGAAATTAAGAAACGCCAAAACGGGGACGCCTGGGTGGCTCAATTGGTTAGCCAGCTGTCTTCGGCTCAGGTCATGATCCCAGCGTCCTGGGATCGAGTCCCGCATCGGGCTCCTTGCTCGGCGGGGAGCCTGCTTCTCCCTCTGCCTCTGCCTGCCTCTCTGTCTGCCTGTGCTTGCTCTCTCTCCCTCTCTCTCTCTGATAAATAAATAAAATCTTAAAAAAAAAAAACCAAAAACAAAAAACGCCAAAACGGGACCAACAAAATTCTCGCATATCCGCAAATGCTTGTATTTCACAAATGACTCTTATTTACAACCAAAATAAAACTTCATTTGGGAACAGTATCAGAAGTCCCAATTTGAGTCCTTTTATGAATCTGAGGCCTAAGGCAAAATGGGCCACCTGCTCTTCTTTCATAAACCGGGTCATTTCCGTACCGCCAGGAGCTGAGCACATCGCTATCATGTGGTTCATAAAGAAGTACTTAAAATTACGTGGATAATAAAGAAGTACTTGCTAAATGAAAAATGCACACATGGATGAATCAATAGTCTGCATGTCCTAGGGGTCTGCATACTTCATTAGGAAAATGGTAAGATGACAATATGGTTCTCTGAAAAGCATGCTGATTATAGTCGGGCCCTGTAACTGGGTAGATCCTCAGAAATCCCCTTTAATCTATAGATCTAAGGGGGCATAAATTAAGACTCTTACCTATGACGTAGAAACGATATCCCCATTTTCACTGTAAGCCTCCAATACCAATCTTCAACTGGGATATATTTCTACCATTTAGATTTACAATGAGGAAGGATAGAACTCTCCAGAAGCCAGAGACTAGGTCCCCAAGAGAGTACATGCCAGAGTTTTGTTCATAAATGTTTTTGAGGGGATTAGGAAGAAACCTATGTTGAAGCAAAACTTTACCCCATGGATAAATAGGACAGCCAAAGACCGACAAAAATGTTGGATTCGGAAGAACTCCAAGACCATGCTTATTGTTTTGATGTTATAAGTATCTAGTCCCCACCCAGACAAACAGTTGCAATTGCTCTCAAAGTTTTATTTTTCAGCCAATGTCTCCTGCTAGATTTTCCCAGTTGGTGGCTATGGAGTGGAGAGCCATCTTGGAGAGATAGGTTAAAAAAAAAAAAAAAAAAAGGTGAGAATCAGCTGCCCAATGTTGATTTCAGACACCTCAAAATGGGAGGGTCAGTTCTTGGGATTGTCCATGGGTGGCCCAAACTGCCCATGCAAATCTGTGCTTCAAATTCATAGGCCTTGGAAGGAAGAAAACATGACTTGACATGTACCTTCCTCCTAGGGTTCATGGAGAGGATTAATGAGTTAATAAGCATTTAGTACTCCGCAAGCCACAGGTGACTGGCAAATATTATTAGGACCACATTTTTTCCTCCCCAAATGGTTCAGGCTTTGATCAGAAGGTAAAAATCCCAAGAGAAATGTGTCCTTCAGATACGGGAAACTGGATGTCTGGTCTTGGGTAACAGGCCGCCTGTAAAAATGCCTTAGGTTGCCCAGTCACTGGTGGCAGGGACAGATTTACCCAATATGAAGGCAACGGTATTCCCCAAAGCACTATTGAAAGTAACCGAAGTAATAAGCAATTCCAATTAACAGTGGCATTTTGCAGCAGCAGCAGAAACACTTTGGTGAGACTGATGTTTCCCTGAACTCTGTCCCTTCTCAAGTCGGAAACTTATTTAGCTGTTGTGCAAACTACAGCTCTGTGAACACGGTGCACTCGTTTGCTTTGGCCACATCCAGACTTTATGCGCACGCGGACATAATCTAGTCAGACTGCAATAACTGTACTTATTTGATATAACTCAGGTGGTTTCCAAGACTCCCATTAGCAGGGAAAATACAGAGTTATTAAGTTCATTTTAGGCTTAAATATGTCTCCTTCCTGGAACATTGCCTCCTAACTAACTCTATTTACTCTCCAAGCACAAATCCTGTGAAATGGTTAAGCAGCTAAAATTTACTGAAGGATCTTCTGTACCCTGCAAAATGATACTCTATTTATCTTGCTACGGAGCATGCCTGAAACTCTAGAATGATCAGAGTCACCCCAAAAAGGGAAAATGCCAGTTGCTTTTGGGAAGGCAACAACCTCCAAATCAAGAGTCCCAACTCCTATTATCATCAGGAAGAACTTCACAAAATGACACACTGAACAGAATCTCACTCATCTGAAAAGGAGGGAAGTAGCTTTTCTAGCATTTCTGCAAACCTTTCCATTTTCTAGACAAAAAAAAAAAAAAAAAAAAAAAATGAACCTAGCAGGGCCGTGAAGAGTAGATTTCAGGATGAGAGAATGGAGGTGGGGAAAACACTCAAGAAGCTATTGCAGAACCTCGGAAGAAATACAGTGAGACTCTGAAAGAAAGTGGTCATGGTGGGAATTCAAAGGTGGACAATTTCCGGTGTGTGTCGGGTTTTGTGCTAGGGGCTGAGTCTTTGTTGCCATAGAAGGGTCCAGGCTCTATGAGCAGCCAGGACACACATACATCACCAGGACAGGGACACCAGGGTGGCTCAGCTGGTTAAGCGTCTGTCTTTGGCCTCAGTTATGATCCCAGGGTCCTGGGATGGAGTCCCGCATCGCTGCCTTGCTCAGCAGGGAGCCTGCTTCTCCCTCTGCCTGCTGCTCCCCCTGCTCGTGCTCTCTCTCTCTCCCTGACAAATAAATAAAATATTTTAAAAATAAATTTAAAAATAATAAATCACCATGACATCTCTTAACTGCTATGACTGTGGCGTAAGTAAAATGTCCCCAGATCACACACTGGGAGGACGCTGAGACTAGACAGTCAGGAAGAACTTCACAAAATGACACACTGAACAGAATCTCACTCATCTGAAAAGGAGGGAAGTAGCTTTCCTGGCAACATGAGCCACGCATGTTTGCCAAGCTCAATACCTATCACCTGCTGAGTCATTCATTCATATATTCATCCAATCATGCCTTCATGCATTATTCATGCGTTCCCTAGGCCTCTACTGTGTGCCAGGCTCCACATGGAGCCCTGGACATGTTATACTGAATGAAGCCCAGTGGGGACAGATGAAAACGTGGCGGATGTCAGGCTATACAGTTTCATTTATATCCTGATGTCACTAGGGATCCAGCCAAGGATTTCTGAGCCGCCAATGACATGATCACAACTTCTGTCGAGTAAAATAGTTCTGGCCAAAACCAAAATATGAAAATGAAGGATTAGAAAGGCTGGTGAGTGATAGACCAGACATGAAGACACTGACTGCCACAGTGGAGAAACAGGATGGTAGGACCCGACCAGGGCAAGAGCCGTGGGCACAGAGGCAAGGGTAAGGATTTGCACACTGCCTGGGGGCAATGAACAGAGCTCCGAGAGATGGGCGGGTAAGAGCGCCCGAGCCTCAGTTTCCTGATTTGGATTAGTGGGAAAAGCGTGAGTCTGTTACTCACTTGACGGGCCTTGGAGGAGGTAAGTTTGAGCAGGAAAGTGAAAGACGAGCTGGGGGCATACCATGTTTGAGAAACTTCTGGGTCACTCACGCAAGAATGTCCAGTGGGCCTTCGTGAAGCTCAGGACAGAGGCAGTTGCTAGAGAAAGGGATTTGAATGTTGTGTGCAGAGAAGGACAGGTGAAACACTGAGTAGAAAAGAAGCAGAAACAGACAGAATCTTACCAAAGCCCATTAGAGACCTACGGAGGATGACGACCTTGGGAAAAGAGATAAGCGGCAGAACAGGAGAACTGGGAAAGGCTGCTAGTGTGAAGTTAACGAGTCAAGAGAGAGATTCCAGAAAGAGGGCTGTAAGTAGCAATCAGCACCGAAACACAAGCCTTTCTACTCCTTTCACCACCCCAAGAATGTCCAGTGGGCCTTCGTGAAGTTCAGGACAGAGGCAGTCCTGAAAAAATAGTCCCCACGAGAAGTCCCCACAAAATTTGTTTGTCCCTTTTTCAGACACATCCTTTAACATCTTTTCCAGCTATGCCTGAATACTGATCTGTGGCTACAGTAATTGTAATAGTTGAGACCAAGACCCCATGAACACCAGTGCTGGTGAGACACCCAATGTGATCAAGGGCTAGAAATCTGACTGGGCTCAAAGGAACCCCAAGTGGTGAACAGGAGAAAACCCTGTTAAAGTGTATCTGACTTGTCCTCATGGATGACCAAGGCATTTTCTAAATTATAAGTCAAAGTCATTTGCTTAACAGCATTTCCAGAAAAATCTGAACTACAGAAATGCTGTGTTTCCAAGAAACTGTCATGGTTTCTTCAGCTCCCTGTCTTTGGATAGCCAACGGCAGTTTTCTGGAAGGGGTAAGGTACAAACCAAATCAGGCTAGTGCCCCCAAAAACATCAGCTGACAATTTCACAGCAGTCTGGTCAGCTCTTAAGTCTGAAAAAAGAGTATCTTATCTCTGTTAAACATCTATTTTTCCAAGCTTTAGGATAGATATTTTTCCTTTTATAAAAGTAACATAGGATGTTCCAAGTTCAGTTTGTGCCTTATTTTGTTTCATTTAAAATAAATATATGCAGACAGAAAAATATAAAAGAGCAAAGACATAACAAGTCAGGCCCAGTTTGAGCTTGAGTAATTAAACCAAACTCTTGTCATCTTGTGTTATGCCCTGTGGAGATCATCTCATCCCTGGGTTTCCTTTGACTGACGCTAAAGCTCTTTTCTCAAATTAGATCCATAGAGAATAAGAGCCCTAAAGAGGCCCGATGACCTGCAGGCTATCAGGAATGTCTGCTGAATCAGTGATTCTTCACTTTTAAAACTAGTAAGTGCTGGGGGAGTGAAGAGATAATGTCTAGAGCTGATCATCAAGGAAATGTAGCATAAGCATATCATTAAAGTTAGGGTGGTAACCAGTAAAAGAGCTAAATATGGAAACTGTTAAAAGTGGTTTCCTCTGGGAAGTGGGCTGGTTGGTGGGGAGGGTGGGGAAGGTTGAGGCAGGAGGCTGTGCTTTTCATTATAAGACATTTTGTACTTTGCAATTTTTTTAACCAGTGACATTTTTATTTGGATAGTACGAAAGCGAGAAAAAGCACTGAAATGTTACTATTGCATGTACGCTTACTTCATCCTGCGTGATATAGATTTTTGGACTTGCAACCACAAAGCGGAAAGATAGAGATTTTCTTTTATTTTAATAAACAGTCTTTAATAGAAAGACTGAGATCCAGGTAAGTTAAATACACTACCTAAGGCCACAAACAGTACAGCCAAAGCAAGAATCCAGCCACTCTAGTAGGTCTGTATTTTATCCACAGACTTCCAAGCTGCCCCCTTTGGATGAATTTCCCGAAACAGGAAATAGATTTATTTTTATTCGGGAAGTTCTTAGGCTACACTACAGGTCCTCCTGGACAATTATTCTATCACAGTTCAGCCTTATTAGACATCATAAATGTTACAGAGAAGGGGCGCCTGGGTGGCTCAGGTGGTTAAGCATCTGCCTTTGGCTCAGGTCATGATCTCAATGTCCTGGGATTGAGCCCTACATTCTGCTCAGTGGGGAGTCTGCTTCTCCCTCTCCCATCTCTCTCCCCCTACTCATGCTCTCTCTTGCTCAAATAAATAAATAAACGCTTAAATAAATAAATAAAATAATATTGAGAAGAAGGAAAGTACCAGAGGCCGGGATATGGAATTGATTTCCAAGAAGTAAGCATATGGGGGAAGGAGGAGCACTGACACCCAGTATGATCGCCTCTAAGCAGCCAAAGTCTACCAATCTGCTACAGCTGTTTTTTTTTTTTAAAGATTTTATTTATTTATTTATTTGACAGGTAGAGATCACAAGTAGGCAGAGAGGCAGGCAGAGAGAGAGAGAGAGGGAAGCAGGCTCCCCACTGAGCAGAGAGCCCGATGTGGGGCCGGATCCCAGGACCCTGAGATCATGACCTGAGCCGAAGGCAGCAGCTTAACCCACTGAGCCACCCAGGCGCCCCTGCTACAGCTGTTCTATTGAAGTATCACAAACTGGGTGGCTGAAGCAACAGAAATTTATCGTCTCCCAGTACTAGAGACCAGAAGTCCAAAATCAAGGTGTCGGAAGTGGCTCCCTTTGAGGGCTGTGTTCTAAGGCTCTCCCAATGGCTGGGAGCCACCCAACTTCTCCCTGTGACCCTTCACAGGGTCTTCTTTCTGTGGCTGGCTGCCTGTCCAAATTTCCCTTCTTATAAGAATTTTGTAATTATTATGGGCTCACCCTACTCCAGTATGACCTCTTAACTAATTACATCTGCAACAATTTAAGTTTTCAAAGAAGTTCCTCTTTTGAGCACAGGGAGGGGGAGGGTTAGGACTTCAAGATATGATTGGTGGGGAGAAGGGGACATAACTCAACCCATAACACTAGGAGAAAACCAAATCCTTGAAGCTTTTCCCCAAACATTTACAGAGTTTTCTAAAGATTTTTTTCTTCTAGGAATATAGCCCATTAAAAGTTAAACTCAAGTGGATAACAAAATTTACTGGTTAGAAATTCATGTTACATTATCTAGGTTTGAACCTCCACTAAATAAAAGAGACTGCTAAACATAGTATTATGGCCTCTAAGTGACTGTATACTCTAGGATGCTTTGGGATCAAAGGAAGTAATAATAATTTAAATTATGAATAAATATGCATATGTTTATCCACACACATGGAATGTTATAAATGTAACATCTGTTATCCAGTGAAGTCATTGCCCAACAATGTAAAAGCATTCATCCTATAACTACATTAGAAGAGTCAACCCTCAGGTGGATATGTCACATTTTAGGGGGTCTTGTCAATTATAACCATAGAGCGGAATGAAGTCAGAGAGCCTTAACCTGGGGAGACACACATAAAAATTTAAAATCCAATTTACTTTTTCATTTGACCATGATATTTACCTTTTGCTTTTCACCCAGAAAGAAAAACAAAGACAACAGGTTTCCTTTTGATTCCTAGTCAAATCTTCTAACTACAGGTCTTTGCAGCAAGGGCACATCACAGAAAACTTAAAAGGGGAAAATTTTCCTTTTATTCAGTCTGTCTAATCAATAGTTCTCCTAAAATAAGCAACTGTTTATTAGCTTAAAGAGCATTTGCAAACCTATCTAACTTGGGAGAACTCTTCAGGTTAATTTTGAAAACAAATGCTGGCAGAAAACTCAGAGAGAGTAGGAAATATTTCTCATTAGAGTAAATTATAAAACTGATAATTTTCCAAATACACCTACTCTGCACTCTTCGTTTGTTTTTGCTAACTCATTCATTTATTCACTCACTTTTCACTGAGTCACTCAACAATTATTGACAAATCCTAACCAAAAGTGGGTCACTTTCCTCAAATTTGTAATATTACTGTTTAAAATTGGAAGGCTCTGTTTAAATTAAAAACAATATTATATATTAGACTTGGCCCTGAATACTCACTAAACACCTGTGTAATCAAAAATGAGATAATGAGCAAAAAATATGTCAATACGTGTAATGAAAGCATAAAATAAAATGAATTATGTTTTGTCATAAAAAATTCTTTCTCCTTGGGCACTGGGGTGGCTCAGTGGGTTAAGCCTCTGCCATTGGCTCAGGTCATGATCTCAGGGTCCTGGGATCGAGCCCCACATCGGGCTCTGTGCTCAGTGGGGAGCCTGATTCCCACTCTTTCTCTGCCTGCCTCTCTGCCTCCTTGTGATCTCTCTGTCAAATAAATAAATAAAATCTTAAAAAAAAATTTTTTTTTCTCCTTATCTTAAATCTTTTTTAGATACTTCCTCCTCCTCCTTCTACTTGCCCTGACGGAAGCCTGGCGTTCCCTTGAAAATACCACTTCCTTTGTAACTCTTTCCAGTTCTGTACCATTTCTTTGACTTCTGTCCACCTTCAAAGGCAAAGAAGAAAAACCAGCAAACTCCTCGTTCCCTGTCCCTTCTCTATACTCGAACCCCTAAGATCTCTCAATGAACTCTGCCCCAGTGAGCTCTTTGGAGGCGTGGCCAGTCATACTCATGATACCCTTTCTGGGGAATGTGCTTAGAACCCCCACTAAGTGAGCTCCTGGCCACGTGCCCTTTCCTGGACACGGCTCTCTGGGCAAAGGAGAGCTCCCTGACCCAGGTCACACCAAACAGAGTCCCTCTCTGTGAGGAATTTGGAATTGCAATACTCTCCGCTCAAAATGCGAAATGATGTGAAAAAACAGCATGGCCCAGGAGACACCTACATCCGTATTCATTCATTCATCCTCCGAGCACTTACTAATTGCCTGTGGCTAGCCAAGTACTAAGGTCCTATATGGCACAGGGTTTTCAAGAGGTAGGAGGCAGAAGAATTTAGCTAAAGCATTGCCTTTACCTGGAAAGTTAGAAAAGTAGGCTGAGGCTAAACCTGTAGTTGGTTCAGATGGCAGACCAAAGACTTGGGTTTTATGTTGCAGTTACAATGAAATAGAAGCTGGTATTACAAAATGTTTCTGAACTGGTTCGTAAAGAGAAGCCCTCTGCTTTCCCATCACTTGCCTTTTATGACTCATACTTTGAACAGAACCAAAATGGACTGAAATACAATTCCAACCCACCTTTTTCATTACTAGGTCTGAACTATCTCTCATACCGTGGTTCTCCCCATTCAGTGCAAGGCAAACTCCAATGGAAGCAGAGAGAAGAACATGGCCTCTCTAGGGGGCTCCTGGCCCAGGGATCGGAAGCACCTGGGGGGCAGGGGGGTGCTTTGTTAATAAGCTTCTATCTCTGTAATCTGCTCTAATGCTTGGAACACTGGAGATCCTCAGTCAACATGTGCGGACCCAAACCCAGTAAGAAACATGCATCGTTTGAGCTTGGAGATGCAACAGGGGGGGAATGAGTTAAAAAAAAAAAAAAAAAAATCACTCAGGGTTTCTGAACGAATACCTTGCTGGGTGTGGAGAGTGAGTCTGGGAAATGCGCCTTCTTTGGCATAAAGAGGGGATTGGAGGAAAAAGGGGGAAGGAGAGCCAAATACTTTCAAAGAACAACACTATGTCCTAAGGACAGAGTGATTTAACGGTATGCAACACACCTGTGCTTGCCCAGCGGCACCGTGATTAAGAAATACTGTTATCGCCTTCCAAAGGAAGTTTTCTGAAACATTAAATATGATAACCTCCTGGTGGATTTTTCCACAGCAATTGCAGCAACCACTTCTAATCATGCTGCTAAAAAGATAAGGCAGGCTGGGGTCTGAAAGGGAGGACACAGGCTGTCCGTGAAGAAACGCTGTCCCCAGATGTGATCTATCAGCACACAATCTATCCGAGTCACAAACTTCCTTTTTAAAAATGTTTGCCCCCCCCTCCAGTCCTAGGTCTCTGACAACTAGAATTACAAAGATTTGGGCAATCAGGGTCCAAGTTTTTGTGCAAACCAGCTATGTAACTTCAAACTCTACACTGGTTTAGGTAACAAAACACTGATTTTTCTTTTTTTTAAGATTTTATTTATTTATTTGACAGACAGAGATCACAAGTAGGCAGAGAGGCAGGCAGAGAGAGAGAGAGAGGAAGCAGGCTCCCTGCTGAGCAGAGAGCCCAACATGGGGCTTGATCCCAGGAATCTGGGATCATGACCTGAGCCAAAGGCAGAGGCTTTAAACCACTGAACCACCCAGGCGCCCCAAAATACCGATTTTTCTAAGGTGATTTAAAAAAATCCTGTTTACAAGATTCTAGAACACCTTAACAATCAAAGATTTGATCTGAATTGTAATGCTGCTGCCAAAGAAGAACAACGAAAAAAACTGGAGTTGTTTTGCCATCTTCATACATACATGGGATCAGAAGCACATGAAAGAACTTTTTTGTTTTAAAAAAGATTTCATGTATTTATTTGAGAGAAAGAGAGGGAAAGAGCAGGAGCAGGGGGAGGGGCAGAAGGTGAAGGAGAAGCAGGCTCCCCGCTGAGCAGGGAAGGAGGGGGGACTCAATCCCAGGACCCTGAGATGAAGACCTGACCTGAAGGCAGACCCTTAACCGAATGAACCACCAAGGCGCCCCTCAAAGAACTTTGTAACTGTGACTAGTTTACAGTGTCTTTCTCGGTGATAAATACATCCCTCAACTTATTTTTAATACAGGTCAAGCATGATTAAAAAAAAACAAACAACTTTTTAAGATGTAGAAAGAAAAAAATCCTGCAGCTGGGTTGAGTTGTGACAATAAGATCCAGGAAATGAAATCTTCTTCCCACGTGTCTCCTTTCCCCTTTGTGGATCAAACTAGAAGAAAAGTGCAAACAGCTGGTGGATTTAGTATGAGAGAAGGGCAACTTCTCCACCAATCAGTAAGAAGCTGGAGAGACTGCAGAAGTCCCTTAGACCATACAATGTCCCAAAGCCGGATACAACTCACTGACTTCCAATGGAATGCTGGAAATTTTGGACAAGGGGATCTGCTCTGTCTAAACTCTCCCCATGGCTCTCAGACCCCCCCCGCAGCCCAAGTTAATTCACAGTGGAAGAAACTTCTCAGGCAAAGCTCAAAGGGTAAAGCCCCTTTTTTAAACCAACTGGAGGTGCTCTGCAAAGCCGTGGGTTAAAGAAAGCTATTGGTTGGTTCATCCATTCAACTGGTATCTACTGAGTGTGGCAGTGAGTTCCATGCAATACTCTGAGCACTGGGAATATAGCTGTGAACAGGGGAGACAAATAAGAAACCAATAAACAATATAGAGTATAGCATATGTGTGTGCATATATATATACATATACGCACACACATATAGATATGTATATAAACATGTACTTCGAGGTGCCAGAAAGAAAGCAGGGTAAAAATAAAAGGGGTGGTTGTTAGTAAGAATTAGTTTTTATTAGTTTTTTTTTTTAACAGTTAGTTTTGTAGCTACAACATCAAGATACCTACTCTTCAATTCTCAGAATTCTTCTACTTCACATCATGTTAGTAATAATATTAGTTTTTATGAGTAATTCAGTCCATGCTGATTCTGGATTTATGGCCATCTTATTGCTTGCCCTTTGGCCTCATTTCTTAGGGGCTGCTTCTAACTCTGGTCCTTCTAAAATTGGGGATGAGGCACAGTCTTTGGAGAAGGAACCACACCCTCATTCTGCTGCTCTTTTCTTCTGAGAAGGGCCTGAGAAAGGCCACAGCCACACCTTCTGAGCAGCTCCTTGGTTTACTTTCATCTTTACAAAACCATTTTCAATGATCCACCCGCTGATCAGTCTCTCTCTGCTGACTCACGGTTTTGTCACTGGTTGGCAGCAAGTCCACGATTTTGAAAGCCATGTAAATAAGGAGGCCAGTTCTAGCATGTAGAAACATAGGATGTCCGGTTAAATTGGACCTGCAGGTAAGCAACAAATGTTTTTGAGCCTATGTATGTCCCGTGCAATATTCGGGACATATTTATACTTGGAAAAATGCTCTGTATCCAATAACTGTGTTTCACCCAGGAACCCTGCATATGAAGACTTTGGGAACTAGATTAATGATCTCAGAAGCATGGATCTCGAGTTCTGGCTCACACAAAAAATAGAGAAACTGCTCCAAAGTAACAGTAACATGGCAAAGCTAACATGCATGAGAGCAAAATTCAGTGGTGCCATATGTATGTCTTGCAGCAACCTCGAACAACCTTTGCCAGTACCTAGCCCTCTCAGCACTGACTCACAGAGAAATCTCTGAACACTTAGTAAACGACAGATGGTCTCATTAGACATTTGACAAAGAGAAAAAACTGTGCTAGGTCTCAATTACTATTTGCTCACTCCCTAAACTCCCTGCCAAATTTTTATGAACTGTATTCCAAAGCCTCCTATGGGAGGTGTAATTTTTTTTCCCCCTTTAACGAAGTGCCACCAACTGGGCGGCCTATAGCACAGAAGCAATCTCTCCCAGCTCTGAAGTCAAAGTGTTGGCAGGGTTGGTTCCTCCTGTGGCGGCGAGTCTGTTCCAGGCCGCCTCCAACTTCTGATGGTTTTCTGGCAATCTTTAGAGTTTCTTGGCTTTAGATGTCTGACTTCAGTCTCTGCCTTCAGGTTCCTATGGTATTATCTGTGTGTGATGTCTGTGTCCAAGCTTCCCTCTTTCTAAGGACAGGAGTCTTCTGGGGGCTCACCCTGTTCCAGGGTGACTCCATCTTGACCAACCATATCTGCACTGACCCTATTTCCAGATGCCACATTCTGAGGTATGAGGGGGATGCACTTTAGTGTATGAATCTGGAAGGAACACAGGCAACCTATGAAGGGCGTAAATCTGCAAAAGTGTCAGAAAGACTGGAGAGGGAAGCCAAAACCCAACCAAACACATCTGTACACGAAAACGAACAGGCAGGGTGTGGGAAGTGGGAGGCTCCCAGAGCCCGAGTCCTGCCACAAGAATCTGTCCATCACACGCCGGGAAGGGGCTGGTAAGTGGACAGAGGAAAGCTGCCGGCATGGCAAGGATACTGTCTCCACACAGCCTGGAAGCAGGCAGTGCTAGACAAGAATGACTTCTTCCGGGTCCAGTTCAGGCCCTGCCCTGGTTCTGCACAATCATTCCCCACCGCCCCCACTTTCAGGATCCCTCCCTCACTCTACGGTGACACTGACTGTCTGTAACACACCCCTGGCAAAACTGTTCTATGTGTTTCCTGCTGGACATTCCGTCACTACAACTGTATCAGGGAAACTTCTGATTGTCCCAAAGTGTATTTTGCGTGCATGTTTGACATTAGATGCACACAAATAGACATATATGAACACATCTAAAAAAATAAACTAGCTGAGAATGGAATTTTACAAATCAGTGTCTGATATTCCTTCTTTAAATAGTTTCTTCTTGGGGTGCCTCGGTAGCTCAGTGGGTGAAGCATATGCCTTTGTCCAGGTCATGATCTCCAGGTCCTGGGATCAAGTGTCAGGCTCCCTGCTCTGCGGAGAAGTCTGCTTCTCCCTCCCCTTCTGCCTGCCGCTCCCAGGCTCATGCTTGCTTGCTCCTTCATAAATAAGTAAAATCTTAAAAAAAAAAAAAAAAGGTTTCTTCTTTCAGATCATTCTTCCAAGCTTTATGGGCTTTTTCTTTTTTTCTTTTTTTTATTTTTTTTAAAGATTTTATTTATTAATTTGACAGGCAGAGATCACAGGTAGGCAGAGAGACAGGCAGAGAGAGACGGGGAAGCAGACTCCCCGCTGAGCAGAGAGCCCGATGCGGGGCTCGATCCCAGGACCCTGAGATCATGACCAGAGCCAAAGGCAGAGACTTTAACCCACTGAGCAACCCAGGCACCCCGGGGTCTTTTCAAAGAATACACAACTTAAGTGAGTTCTTGGAGCAGTTATAAAATTATATTGATTATTTTTCCCTGATAGATATAGATTGATACACATACCATACCAGGAACACAAGGTCTCCTGTTACTTCATTATTACTGAGGTGGAGAGTACATTTTCTGGCAAAATAAGAAATAATGATTCTGATATGAGTTATAACTCAAAATAAAATGTGCCCATATAAAATAAAAAATTTTTAAGTTTTTAAAATATTTGAAAATTAGTAAATCCATTACAAAATTCTATTTTCCAAGTTTTAAGGGGAAGGATCACCTTTGTTACCTTAGGCCCTCTTTCAACTGAGAATTAAAATAATAAAGGCCTATGGCCTGAAGACCCTCTTGAGCAGCTATGGACCCAATACCATGTATGTTATTTTATAGTCAGCAAGTTTCACCAGCCAAAGCTGTTTCTTGCTTTTCCCCAAATCCTGCCATGTTAGGGCCACCACTAATGACCAACATAATTGCCATAAGTGGGCCAATTCTCTTCGGTTCTCCGAGGTTCTAAGACAGAAAAGACCTGATTGATCCCTTCTCTTAGAAACACAGTCTAGTGGGGAAAGACAAACAAACATACTTTAAAGACAGTCAACACACTTTGAACTCTTTATGTACTGAGTTCTGTGTTCCCACATCAGTCCTATAAAGAAAGTACTATTGTCCTCCATGAGAAAATGGAGTTCTAGGCAGGTAAGGCTATTGCCAAGGTCACACAGCTAGTTGGTCCACTTTGCTCACGGCCAGTCCTTATCTAAAAAGGTCAACAGGACCGAAGCTGAGAAACACTACACTCCCCTTCGACTCAATTAATCTAACTTGTGCATCATCGACTTACAGGAACTGCGATCAACTAACAGGAAAGGCAAAACTCTCTATTGACCACACATTAAAAGAAATTAAAAGATAGGCACAGGTAGCCAGAGCTCTGCTTCGCAAAGTTTCCCAGGGCAGTATATGGCAGGCATCTTGATCGTGCCCAGACCAGCCTTTATGAGAGATTTGGGATGGAAGTCTGTCCGGATCTGAGCGCAGTCCATCTTCCACCAGGTTTCCTCTGAACACTCTTAAATTAGGCCACGTGGTCCGGCTGGAGCCCGCTGGCATGTATCTCCTCTGCAGTCTGGTCCACACCAGGGAGGCTGCTGGCAGGGAGTGCCGGCAGTTCTCGGCCTGGGGGCATCTTTTGGGCAGGGGAGTACTCGTGACCTCAGGGGGATGCCCAACAGAAGCACCGGAGAGGTATGCCCCCAGCAATAGCCCTTAACAAAAGGATGAGTGGAGAGTGGGTAAGTTTTACCTGTTTCGTCCCACCTCAGGGGGAAATATGCTAAGCTCCAGAGTGACCAAGTGGCCCACTGTGGGGCCATGATGGCCTTGATGGGCTCATTCCCTTTACTATCTCCTGTCCCCACTCTACCACCAGCACTTCCTGGGATCGTATCCCAAGTAAACATCTTACCCTGAGATCCTCAAGTCAGTTCCTGCCTCTAGGGGAATACAAAAATGGAGCAAATCTCAAAATAGATTGAAACTATTAAAATAGTTTGAAATAGATGAAACTATTAGATTATGCAGACGTAACACACTGAAAAGCAAAGCAGAGGGAAAGGAACTTGGAGACATCCGAGTCAATACTAGTGGGAAAAAAATCTTCAAAAAACTATTAATTCGTTCAGAGAGATCAGCAAAGACGTGGCATCCACAAAACAAGAGGGTGCTATTAAAAAAATGAGCAATGAGAATAAGAAAATGTTCCTGGAACTCAGTGATATGACAGATGAAATGTTGAAAAAAAAAAAAAAAGATCAATATAAGAGTTGCAGATAAAAATCTAGTGATTCTCCACGAAAAAGAACAAAAATAAACAGAAAGGGACAATTGGAGAAACAGCAAGAAGACAGCAACAAAAAATCAGTTTATTTTTCAGCACAGTATCAATACAGAGGGTCCGACACCAACCAAAAGAATTTCCATGCACAGAGAGCAAAGAGAGGGAGGAGGAGAACCGTCAAAGAAATAAAACAAGAAAATGTCCCAGAAATGAAGTGCAAGAGTATTCAGACCACAGGTCCCAGTCTACTCATTAAATGGCACCTTTAATGTCACAGTTACCTTTTTGATGACACCCTGGGGCCCGAGGAGATACTTTCCAACTCAGTGTTTTTAAGTAGTTAAATCCAAACAATGTACTACATCTTTGTGTCCTAAAAATGTAGCACCTGCTGGACATTATACAACTCCCCAAAAGCTGGAATCCTACCGGATGCTGCCACCCTCATTTCCTATTCCACACTACTTTTTATTTTGTGTGGCACTTGTTTTTGTTTGTTTTGAAATCACAGCAACTGCAAAAAACCAGTTTTGCAAAGATACTGACATCATAAAAGGAAGGTAGCAATCTCCTATTGAGTCGCCAGTTAATGATTTTCCCAGTGTCCATAAGATGTTGCTGTTTTCCCCCAAATTTCAAAATATTCCATGGCCCCCTGGTGAGTTCACTGGGGCACCCTATGCCATATTGGCACACGGTTTGGGAGCCATAGTTTTAGCTCATCTGTGTCCATCCAGGGCTTAGAAAATTGATGAATGAAAACCCCACACCAAGGCCAATCACTAGATGCAACTCAGAATATCAGTGATAAGAAGAATTTAAAATTTCCAGCAAGAAAAAGGAGGCCACACGTAAAAGAAAGAGAATGAGACATTTCACTGCAGAAAGACTTCTCACAGAAACTCTGAAAATTGCTGAGGGAAAACGTTCATTCAGACTTTTCACACCCAGAGTGTAAGTCCAGTGAGAGAACCGATTAAAGATATTTTCACCTATTTACCTCCCACACATTCTTTCTCAGGAAGCTACTGGTGAATGTGCTCCAGCAAAAACTAGGGAGTAAACCACAAGTGAAGGGGACAGAGGCTCCACGGAAACAGAGGAGAAAGCTCAGGATAGCCTGAGGAAGATGGCCACGCACCAGACCAAGGGAGAAGTCGTCCGTTGACAGAGCAGGAAAATCAACAGAATGGGGGTTTGATTTGCCATGTAAGAGTGTCTGAAGTTATTCTTAGAAATTTGATAAAGTTTGATAAAGTCTGAAGTTATTCTTAGAAATCTGATAAATCTAGTACTTCTTTTGGGGAAAAAAAAATTAGAGAGGTATATGAAAATGACGCAAACGGGAAAAAAAGAGAAACTGTTAGAAACTGCAAGAAACTTGATCAAAACTATCCTGTGGCCGGAAAATGAAACAATGTTGACATGATGACAATTTTATAAAAACAGAATGATTTAGTCAATAATGGCTGACACTGTGAAATGAAGAAGCAGAACATAGGCATATTATATTTGGAATATTAGAATATACTTTATATATGTATATTAAAATTAGAAATATATTCAAATATTCCAAATATTATGTGCCTACTGTGCTAATATATTCTAATAATAATTACTAAATTATTAAGTAAAACATGTATTCTAACATTCTGGGGGACAATAAAGAAGGTATTGGGCAAGGGTGGGCAAAGGAATGCTATATTATATTTATATTATATATTATATAGCATTACATTATCTTGATTTAGACAAATTCTAAACATGAAGTAAAGAACAGAGGATAGTTTGTGGATACTGCAAGCAAAAAAGAAAAATCATTAAGCTTGATTTTTACTGCAGATAAAAAGCTTTCAGATGAAAGCATCTGAAATGCAGGGTCCCAAATAGCCAAGTAATTACCTATATTTTAAGCTTCACTTTGCTTATGTAACCCCACTGTACAAGTCACCTCTTCTGTAAGCCATTCCTTTGCACACCAGGTATCCTTAGTAGCTTCTGATACTCCCTAAATTCCGCTATAGTATTTACATAACTTATAATTATAGAAATAGTTGTAATTTATATAAATGTTGATTTATTACTCCACACCTGTCTCCCTCTGGAACGTTCGATTTCAGAAGAGGAATTTCATCTCATCCCCCCGCAGATTTTTACTTCAATCTACTGACAAGGCGCCACCTTTCAAACACTACAAGAAAAATTATTTTAATAACTAGTTGTGTAATTATTATACACCATATGTCATCAATCCAACTGTCCTTTCTTTTTTTCAGATTTTATCATTTCTGATTTGAGGAATGTGCCTTAACACTGCTGGAGGCCCAGATGGAAGCTGAGTTCTTGCAGACAGAATTTACAACTACTCCAATCATTCATTAGGGGCCCTCCCCATCTGAAACCACTTTACATCATCTGCCTACGTCCTTTTTTTTTTAACTTACACTGACACTGTACATTCAGACCTCAATATTTATTAGAACCAACTTGCAATTCAAAACCTCAGTAGATAATATTTTTCCTTCCTTCTACCAAACCCAATCTGAGATGTGTGAGTTCCTTTGTTGTCCCTTTCTGTGGGATGGATTTATTTTTCACTTATCCCTGTATTGAAGGGATAGCCCCGACACCGTTAATTCTAAGCAGATATCCTATTAAGATACGCCCATCTTAAACACTATCTTTTCTTTTTCAAGGGCACATGAACAATGATCTGTCTTCCACTGGGTTGTCTCTTGGATTCCATGAAATACAGTATTAAATAAAAAAATAAAAAACCAAAGTATAATGCTGGCTTAGTAACAGTTAACGTAAATATTTCACATTTTAACAAAATATAAAAAATGCGAAAAAATATTTCACTTTTCACATTTTAACAAAGGAAATATTGGGGTTTTTTTGGGCTAATAAGATCTCCACATTCCTATAAGTCCTAGACAATTTTTCAAAGAATTCTGAATTTTGCTGTGTAGGTTAAATCTGTACATGCCCACTTTCCCTTTACAAAACACTTTTCTGCACGTTCCTGCAGATCAGCATTTTAAGACAAAGTTCGCATTTGCCCACCAGAAACCACAGCAGCCTACACTGTGATTTGGCTGATGGAAAACATCTGATGCTGCTAAACGTCATCAATGAAACAGACCCTTGCGGGATCCTAATTCACCTTTACAAGGCAAACTAACTCTCCCGGGGCCATCAGTTGCATCCTTTGGTTCTCAAACATGGCAAATCCCAAACTCTCCTTTGTGTCCCCTAAAAGACGTTCTATCACGTATGCTTGACCCCCTCATTTCCCGTCTATGCTTGGATCCTCTATCTGCAAACCGTACTTAGCTAAGCGTGCGACATGACATATTTTAATTAGTAAATATTTAGTGCTTACTATGTTCCAGGCAATGAGCTAACCACTTTCCATCCACAATTGCTCTCCTCCTAACAATGAACCTACTGATTAAGAAATTGAGGCTTGTAAGTAGGTCACTCGCTCAAGCTCACACAGCTAGGCAAGAAGCAGGACAAGAATGTAAGCCCAGTTTGAGCAAATCCAAGGCCCATCCTCTAAACCACAGCATTATACTGCCGTGAGAAGGAAACTGCAAGGAAAAGAACCAAGAGCCGGCCCAAGAACAGGATCTACCAACTATGGTAACACTCAGCAACCGGTCCTCAAATCTGAGATGGAGCTTCCCACATTTATCAATGAGCTACAAACGACGCTTCCAATCACAGGCAGGGGAAGTAGTTTTAAAGAGCATTGAGCCACGGGATGGGTCATCATCTTAATTTCCGTCATAATCTCTACTGAGCGTGAACTTTCCCATCTTGTCTGTCCCACTTTGGGAGCGGGCCTCATCTGCATGGGTCTGTTAGGACACTACTTCGTGGTGTTACATATTTTCTCTGGAGTCGCACTCTGCAGGCCGGAGCTGAAGGCAAGCGATTATTATAGATCAAAGCCAGTGAAGTGGGTAATGAGGTCTGGTATATAAAACATTTGGTATAAATGCAGGGGAAATTCTGGCCTTTCTTTAACATGAACTGCTTTGAAATGCATCATTTGCAATAGAATTCCTAGTAGGCCACTAGCTGCCGGAGAATAATTTCCCTTCACCAAACAGACCACTGGTAGCTTCGGCTAGATGTCTTTCACAAATGTGGAGCTGTGTGCAGTGAGTTATTTTTAAAACACACTCCATGGGGTGAGTGCTACAACGCACCACGGAACGTGAAAAGCATTTCCCTCCACGGCAGAAACACGAAACTGAAGGACAGTCCTGATCCACTTCACATAAGGAATATGGTCTGAATTTTCAGGCTGATACATCA